>NC_142093.1:54226239-54834648 GCF_054644295.1 Miniopterus natalensis
TTTAACTTACTAGGTAGACTGCTGTAGCCTAGGGTTGGACAAGTAAACCCCAGCAGGTTCATGCTGGAAGACGAGGAAGAAGCTTGTGAGGCGGTGGGCCGAGCGTGACTCCTTTGTGGATTCCATCCCGGTTGAAGCTCTTTGCTCATATATTCCTTCAGAAAAGTAGACTCCTCTGCATTTTCCAAATTCATATGATCTAAGGCCTGATCAATGGCCACACCATTACCACATATACGCCTTTACTAATAAGCATATTGCATTTAGATGCTAGAATTAACTAGGGTTTTAGTCACTAGTTCCCTTCCAAACAGACTGACACATTCTACAAGCCTATACAAATCTTTCTAGCAGTCTTAAGAAATGTTTCCATGGCAGAATTCTAAGTTGAAATAAACCAAAATTTCAGCCTGCCATTTCAAATTCTCCACACTAGGCTCTAGTGCTTCTCTAATTTTCTCTCTCCTAGAAGACTTATTATTTAACTGTTGGATTAAATATATATCTTTATTGATTTTGGAGAGAGGAAGGGAGAGGGAGAGAGAGAGATAGAAACATCAATGATGAGAGAGTCATTGATCGGCTGCCTCCTGCACGCCCCACACTGGGGACCAAGCCTGCAACCCGGGCATGTGCCCTGACCAGGAATCGAACCGAGATCTCCTGGATCCTAGGTCGATGCTCAACCCCTGAGCCAGGCCGGCTGGGCTATTTAACTGTTTAAAAACTGTAAAAATGCCAGTAATGGTCCATAAAGATGAGGGCCAGCATAATCAAGATGGAGACCAGAAATGATGAAAAACAACTAAAACTAATAATGTATGACAATAAATAAATTTTAAAAAAGACCACTGCCGAGGTAGGAAAGACACAATCTTCTGACTTTTTGAGACGTTTCACGTTGTTTGGTGGGCTTTCCATTAAAAGGAGGGAAATAATATTCTTGAGGACAGAGGCTGCCTCTAGTATTTTTCTGTTCCTCCCACCTTCCCCACCATTGTCCTCTCTAGGACTTAGGAAGTACTTTGAAAATTAATTTTCGGCTGTCCTGAGTTTCTGAACTTTCCCAAACACCATTGTTAAAGAAACCTACTTCAACCATCATTCATTTGTACTTAAAATGTCACCTTTGGGTAGCAATTAACAGCCTTGGAAAATCATTGCGGCGGGGGGAAAGGAAATTGAACAATTCGTTGAGGGACATTTTGTTTCTACCTCTCCCTGTTATTTAACTGTTTGCAACTGTACAAAAATGCCACAATGGTCAGTAAGGGGAGGACCAACATATTCAAGGTGCTCAGATGGAGACCAGAAAGGATGAAAAACAATTAAAACACTGATCCTGTCCCACAGTAAAATAATGACCGCGACTGAGATGAAGATGAGGAAGGAAGAGACAGTTCTGGCCGCCAGGCCTCGTGTGGTCCCCGAGGCGAGGGGTCAGGAAGAGGCCACCTGTGCGCCCTGTCGCGGGAGGCGCCTGAAAGCGGGTACCCGGCTCCCACGCACCCCCGGGCAGTGCTTTCCATTAGGTGAATTCTACTTCCTCTACATGTCATCACTTCAATTTCTGTTATTTTAAACACAGAAGTTAAATTTGGTGTTTTAAGTCCGGTATTTTAAAACCACATAACTTGGCTGGTAAAATGTCTTCATGACCACGACTTAACAAATCTTCGAATTGTTCTTGAGAATGTAACACTAAGGGAAATAAGTCAGGTAGAAAAAGTTAAGAACCTTATGATTTTACTCATGTGGGATATAAAACTGAAAGCAATAGCCCTGGCCGGTTTGGCTCAGCGGTTAGAGCGTCGGCCCATGAACTGAAGGGTCGAGGGTTCGATTTCCCACCAAGGGCATGTACCTCGATTGCAGGCTTGACCCCCGGCCCCAGGTGGGGCTCGTGCGGGAGGCAACCGATTCATGCCTCTCCCTCTCTCTCCCCCTCCCACTGTCTGAAAAGCAATATCCTATTGTGAGGATAAAAAACCAAACAAACAAAAAACTGAAAGCAACAGATGAACAAACAAGATAAACAAAAACACACAGACACAGACAACAGTCTGATGATTACCCGAGGGAAGGAGAGCGAGAGGGGTAGTAAAGGGCAAAGAGGGTCCAACACATAGTGGCAGAAGATTTGACTTTGGGTAGTGGGCACACAATGCAATATACAAATGCTGTATCACAGATTGGACATTTGAAACTTGTATAATTTTATTAACCAATGTCACTCCAATAAATTAATTTAAAAGTAGCTTTAAAAAAAGAAAAGAAAAATGTCATCAAAGAAATGGTCTGTGCAAGTTCTCAAGGGTAACAGTCATGTTTCAGAGTTCACCTACATCGCGGTTAGCGCCTGTGTTCCTTCGCAAAGGCTGGGTGCGCTGAACCCCTTTGCCCATACGTGGGCCAGGGAAGGGTCATAGCAGAGTCCCTGATCTCCGTAAAATACGTGTCTGTCACACGATGGAAAATATAATTGCAGAAAAAGGAACTATTCTTTTTGTTGGAGAAAGTATTTTTGGACAATGTGGTTTTACTTGTTGTGTATAACTTCATACCAAAAAGTCAAAGGATTTTAGAACAAGGAGTGGACCTTAAATACAGTGCCCCCTCTACTTCCAGCTTTGTGGACAATTTTCTCAGCCTCTCTAAGTCTCAATTTCCACAGTTTCATGTTTTCAAAAATGGTTGAAATTACTGCTGAAGGCTCGTTGTAAAAACTGAATAAACTAAGTTTCATGGAACTTGGCGGATGCTCAATAATGTCACTGTTGTAATAATGATTATCATAACAGAAAAGGAAACTGAGGCCCATTAATGAAGGGGCCTGTCCAAGATAATGGCAGGGCAAAGACATGACTCCCCAGGCCAGGGTTTCAGCTTTTGTTTCATCTTTAGGTTCATTTAACTTAATATTTTATATGTCTACAGTGTTTTATTTGGCAGAGTGCTCTTATAATTATTGTATTAATCTTATAATAATGTCAAGGCTAAAGACTTAAAATACCACTGCTGTACCTAAACGACAGCACAGATCAATTCGGTGACATTGTAAGAGGTGAATCAAATGATTCTTTAAAATGGTTTCACTAAAATGTTATTAGCCATAGCTTGAACTTCCTTGAAGTCACGTACTCAAACGTAAGTACTTTACACAAGTCAAGGTAAACCAGGTTATACATGATAGCAAAGAACTTCAAAATAACTAATGACTTGAAAAACAAATTTGGTTCTGTCTGCCAATAGATGTTCATCCAGGACCCTGGCTGATGGGGTAACCTGGGTCACTGTAGCAAAGTTAAAAGAGGGTTCTGGGGGTAGGGTTCTCATAAAGGCAATTGAATTATCTGATGGGAACTGACATTTCATCATTTCCACTCACGACTCATTGGTGAGAACCAGTCATATGACCACATCCAACTTCCAGGGACTGGAAGTATAAGCCTTCCTGTGTTGGGAAGGAGAGAGGGGGGCGGGACTGTTTAATGACCACCACAGGCTTTAATTAATTTTCTTTTCTTCTTGGAAAATAAGAAACAGCAGCTTGAGAAAAGATGATGGAAATTGGTTTTAGTTTCTCATGAATATTGTAAAGAACAAATTTAAGTTTTTATCATTTATACTTTTTTAATTTGTTTGTTTAATATATTTTTATGATGAATATAGTCCCCAGTGAAATATGAATGCTTTTAAAAGCAGTTGGGAGATTCTAATTTTAATTTTTAGAGTTTGTACATTAAAAGAGCAGTAACGGAATATTTGAATACTGACTTGATTTTTGATGAGGAATTGTTAATTGTCATTTGTGTAATAATGATTACTATAGATTTTTAAAATGAAACTTTATCTCTTAGAAATACATACTGAAATATTTATAAATAAAATATGATGGGATGTGCTTCAAAATAATGTACAGGGTAAGTGAGGGCAGTGGGTAGGGTTATAGATGAAAGATTAGCCATGAATTGATCATTGCTGAAGCTGGGTAATTGGTGTATGGGGGTTTATTATACCAGTCTCTCTATTTTTAGGTATGTTTGGAATTTTCCATAATGAATTTTATTAATGCAATAATAGGCCTCCAGCTGCTTCAGCCCCAGATCTAGTTTCCCTAGATATGGCTAACAAAGGGTCCTAGGCCATCGTTGTTGCCAGGGAGGCCTGGCACGAAAGAAAATCATTGAGTCCCAGGAAATTTTTGCACTTGCCAAATATTGGAAACAACCAAACTAGCCCCAGGTGGCAGCAGATAATGCCTCTACCTTGCAGCATCTGGCAGGACTTCAGAAACACCCACTCTTGCTCCCTGAAGAGGCTGAGTGCTCAGAACCTCTGAGGCCACAGTTGCTTGTACAGTCCAACACGTGCGACTTGCGTCTAACTCTGAGCCAAACTCCTCCTCTTGGGTTACTCTGTGATCCCGGCAGGACACTAAAGTTCTGTTGGTGGTTAACTCATTGCACAGAGACTTTTGAGGTGTGCAAAAAAGTGCGGGACATGAGCCTGTGCCACAAACAGATCTGGGATGTGACACGAGGGTTACTATAGATGCTCCTCCCTCCCCTCTAAGGCCCCTGGTCTTCATTACAGTGCTTCACCCCTGAACCAGCCCACTCTCAGTTCTAATCACTCCAGTCTGTTCATATGGGAGATGCTGGTTGTGAGCATCACCAGGTGACACCTGGCACATAACCTACCTTCCTCTGAGAGCCCAGCTCCCTTGCCCGTAGAGGTGGACCTCTGGCACCTGGGCTTTATTCTTCATGACCTGCTTTCCCTGCCATAGTTGACTAGCTATGGTTGCCTATCCCAGGCTGGTCCAATCAAATTCTCTTGAAATTTTCAATAAGACATATGGACACTGAGGATAAATTCTGAGTTACATAAATGGCAGAGCTTACACATGACCATCTACAAACTTCTGCTGCAGAGTCTCCAGAGTTGCCTTGAGTCCACTCTCCTGAAGACTGGCTGCTCATCATTTTCATGAGAGCATGAAATAACCCAGTATCACCAAATATATATATGCATATGTGTGTGTGTGTGTGTGTGTGTGTGTGTGTGTGTGTATATATATACATATATATATATATATATGACTGAGGTTTCTTTCTTTGTTGAGTACCTTGAGGGTTGTAGTAGGAAACCTCTAAGATAGCCTGAAATTATCCTCACCTTCTGTTGTTCACACCTTTCTGAAAACTACACCCTCTAACCTTAAGTGTGGGCTGGATCTAATAAGACTTCTAATGAATAGACTATGGCAAAAATAATGTGATTTTACTTCCAGATTAAGTTACAAAAATCTCTCCCTGTCCCCTCTGGAGGAAGAAAACTGCCAGGTTATGAGTATCCCTGTGGATAAGCCCACTGGTCAAGGCTCTAGCCCATAGCCAGCAAAGACCTGAGGCCTGCCAACAGCCATGTGAGTGAGCTTGGAAGCTAACTGGGAGCCTTGAGATGACTCCAACTGTAGGCCAGGCTGACAATCTGATGACCAGCTTCTGAGAAATTCTGAGCCAGAAGCACCCAGCTCAGCCATACCCAGATTCCTACTGATAAGTGCTGTTTTAAGCTGCTAAATTTGCAGATAATTTGTTACACAGTGATAGGTAACTAATACAAGGGTTTGTAAATATACGAAATGAAAAAGAAATCTTAAAAACTGATGAAAATGAAAGGAGACCTAGACTAATCCAAAGCTATAGTGCTGATTTTAATACTTCTCTGTCAGTATTTAATAGAATAGGCAAAAACCATAAGAACAGAGGAGACTTACGCAACACTGTCTAGCAACTTGACCAAATTATGTTTACGGAATGCTCCAGGCGGGAAGAGCAGGATGCACGGTCTTTTCAAGTATATGAGTTCATCTAGATACACCACCTGCTGGGCCCCAAAACAATCCTCGGTGGGTTTATAAGAGCTAAAATCATACAGAGTATGTTCTTCGACCACAACAGAATTAAAATAGAAATCAGTTTTTAACAGATATCAAGAAAATGAAATCCCTACGTGTTTGGAAATGAAAGGTTTTAAATAATGCATGTGTCAAAGAAGGTTTTAAATAATGCATGTGTCAAAGAAGAAATCACAAGAGAAACTGGAATATATCTCTAAACGAAGGATTGTGAAAGCCTGATATATTGAAATGTGTGGGATGAAGCTTAAGCACTGCTTTGAAGGAAAGGATAACTTTAAATGCTTACAATAAAAAGAATAAAAGTTTAAAATCAACGATGTAAACTTCCACCTTAAGCAGCTAGAAAAACAGAAAACTAAGCTCAGATACATAGAAAGAAGGAAATCGTAAAAGATAGGAGTGAAAATTAATGAAATAGAAAACAGACAAACAATAGAGAAAAATCAGTTAATCCCAAAATTGGTTGTTTGCACCACCATGCCTCTGGCCTCCTACTTCATTCACTTTTTCTTTCGTCCTGGAGCTCCTCTTGCCTTTAGACGTGATGCTGGGCTCTGTCCCCATGACCAAGAGTTCAGCTTCTAGATCCTGTATCCCATGCTCTAGTTTAAACTGGGAGGAGTTTATTAGAAAGATCACAATGTCCTTAGAAGAACTGAAGGGATATATTGGGCTCAGCTTGTAGAACATCGTCTAGAACCCTTCACAGAATCAGCCTGGTAAGAAGCCTGTGACCCCAGAACCAGGCGGCTGTTGCCACCGCACCACGACCCGGCTCCCCTGGGCCCTTGCAGCCGGTTTCCGCGTCTTGTGCTGAGTTCATCTGACCGGCGGAACCCAAGTCAACTATTTGTGTCGTGGTGGGAAGGGAGGCTGGGAAAGGTAGGATCTGGCTTCTACAGTTGAAGGTGAGTTCACAGTCCAGGAAATCACCAAATAGAGAGAGAGAGCGCTTAGAAGATTTTGGATGGGCACCAATGACAGATGAATGCCTTAGCTCTTGATTGCCAACACGTTGGGCTTTCCCTCTACGATGCTTGTTTTAGCTTTTAATTTGAAATAAGTGTATTCACATGCAGCTGTAAAAAATAAAAACAGGAGAAATCCTGTGTACCTTTTCCCCAGTTTCTCCCGATGACATCTCACAGAAACATAGGACACAGTACTGTCAAAACTAGGAAATTAAACATTGGAACAATGAGCAAAGCTTTTCTAGATTCTACCAGTTTTAATGCATTCGTGTGCGTGTGTGTGTGTGTGTGTGTGTGTGTGTGTGTATTTAGTTCCATTGCGCTTTATCACATGGAGATTTGTGTAACCGCCATCACAATCAAGATACGGAGCTGTTCCACCACCACAAGGCTCTCTCATGCAACTCTTTTATAGATCCAGTCACCTCCCTCCCTAACTTTTGGCAACCACTAATCTGCTCTCCATCTCTATAATTCTGTTACTTCAAGAAGAGAATCAGGCCGTATATAACGGGTTTGAGACTGGCTTTTGCTCCCCTCAGCACAATTCCCTTGAGATCTGCCTGTGTTTTAATCTTGGCTTTGCGCCTTACTGGCTGAGCGATCTTAGGCAAGTTACATAACTTTCCTGTCTCAGTTTCCATTCAAACCAAGGGCCACCTGATTTCAAAGTTTCGCTGTCTCTGCTTCACTGTCTTGCGTCTCACTCGCAGTTGAAAGAGGCCTTCTGTTGACTTTATTCTCTGTTTCTCGATGGAAACTTGGAACATGACTGGGACCGAACGCCAAATCTCTCAGTACTTTCAGGTCAGTACAGTGTAAGGAAAAGCACTATTTGGAAACACTATTTGGATAAGTTTAGGTATTTAAATGTCATAATCTTAGTCTTTTGCTAAGTACTTTTACATATGATTAAAGCAATGTTGTTTTAAATGGAAGCCCATTTCTGCTGCTACCAGTTCTTATTTTTGGTCTGTTTCTCTTTCATTAATGAAGATGTGCATCCAGGTGGCATTTACCTGTCTGTTAGAAGTCATTTGATTTAGTTTTAGATTGAGATATGGCTCTAGGCACACTGCCAAGGGAACAGTCCCCCTACTGTGCCAGCTGGCTGATTATTTATAGTTATCATTTGTTTAAATCTTTTGTGTACGTTCACAGAGCTCTCTGCTCAAATGTCAGCTCAGCAGAGAGGCCCCCTGACTACCTCTGAATAGCATCAATGCCTTCTGTCTCTTCATTTCTTTATCCTACTATATTTATCTGCAGAGCAGTTTTCACTACATTACATATGTACCATATATATTTATTTCTTTACTGTCTGTCTCTCACCTTCAGAATACAACCTTCAGGAGAGGAGGAACTTATCTGTTCCCTGCTATATTTCTGTTGCTTCAAGTGGTCTCTGACACATGACCTTTTTAGAATGAATGAGTGAAATGAAGAAATGAATGGATGAATTCTTCCACTGGGAGAAAAGATGGTACCATGTGCAGAAAAGACTCAGTATGTCAGTGATCTCCATTTGAGTCATGGAGCAGAGGTGCAAGTGCTCTCGGAATGAAGGGATGGCAATGACCAAAGTCTTGGCAACAGCAATCCTGTGGCAAGGATGGAGCCCAGTCCACAAACTTGGGTGTGCAAGAAAAACAACTTTATTTTTATGTAACTTAACCTAAATTCCTATTTTTGAGGCTAGGTTTTGACTTGATGGAGGCACTAGCAGCAGTAGAGGTACCGTCCTGCCCCACCTTGCTCAGTAGTGTGGGGCTATGTATCCACCCCCTGGGTGGCGGAGCACTGACTTCATTCCCAGCTGGCTGAGACCATGGTCCTGCCTCTCTGCGCAGCCGAAGAGACTGGAGCCCATCGAGGCTCCAAGTCCATCCCGCCAGGGTTCCTTCTTCATCTGCTCTTTCTGACTCACCCACTGGGCTCTGCTACAGAAGGCGATTTCCCTGTAACGATCTTCTGCTTTTTAACCATGCCTGTTATTTCTGTTCTCAATTCCATGGTAAGTTTCAGTTCTCTCTTTTCACCCCCTGATATACGACCTTTGCTCTGATTCTCAGGACTAAAGGTTCAGTAATGAAGTGAGGTAGATTTTCCTGGAAACGCCTACACTGCCCTTTTTTAGCATGAATATTATAGAATGTTTCCCAGTAAAGATATCTCATTTATTATAGTAACATTCTTCCTAAATCAAGTACTTAGTTTCATTTAAATAATGGGTATATATTAGAGCCATAGAGATTAATAAGGCATTAGTATTTGGGTTCCCTTTATTATAAATGAATTATTCACCAAATAAAGTGTCTTTTGAGAAAACGGCAGTTTAAATGCAAGTATAGCACCAAAATTTCATGAGAGAAATTTTAGTACTATTGTCAGACAGGTTTTACTTTAAGTGAACTGGAAGTGTTAATATAAAATTAGGAATTAAAAAACTCTAAGCCAGTAACCAGCAGTATATGTCAGAATCATCTAGAGGCTTCTTAGGATACATAGATCTGGGTCCTGTCCTCAACCCCCCTGATTCCGAGGGTCAACTGTGAGTTCTGGACATGTGTGTATCCTTGTTGCAACCCCAAAGTCCAATCCAGCCCCCTCATTCATTTCACTGATAAAGAAACTGAGGCTCAAAAAGCCCTGAAGTGATTTGCCTGACCTCACACAAATGAAAGAAGCAGTGTCATCAATCATATTCCAATGGGCTGTGATCCCACAGCCAGGAGTGAAGCTTTTCTGGGTGATGATAGTTAAAATTTATTATTAAACTCAACTTTTGTCATCGCCTTGTAATTCTGTAAGTCAAAGTGATGCAGACATTCTTAGTTCCTGTTGGAATCAATCCTCAAGTGTTCAGGTTAGCAGTCCTGAGAGGTCATATTTACATTTTGCCAGTGAGTTTTCTGAAAAGTGAAGGTCTTGCCGTCCTGTGCAAGGTGAGGCCCAGATGACTATGGGGAGAGATGCGCAGTGGACACGTCACAGTTAGAAGAGAACTGAGAAAGTGGGAAAGCAGCCCCCCTGTTGTAGATGTTTGAACCTAACCGAACCTGACACTCAGAGAGGCACTTGGCGCATCCTCACGGTACCCTGGCTGAGTTCCTGCAGGTCCTGGGAGGCCTGATGACATACTTATCTGCATCGCTGATGTCACTCTACAGATATTAAAACAGAAAACCTTCTCTGACCCTGCAGAGCCTTTCCAAGAAGTCACCTTTTTATATTCCCTTTACCATCAATTTTCTCAAAAGAATAGTGCAGATTTGCCATCTTGACCTTAATACCTATTAATCATCCAAGTGGTCCTTGTCCCACTTTCTGTTTCTGCAAAATAACATTGTTTGTTAATTTAGCTAATTAATATTTATGAAGCGCTGAACTTTTGCCAGGCACCGACAGAGGCCCAGGTGAGCATAAAAGTCATAGACCTTATCTCATAGACCTTACTTTCTGGAGGTGGGCACAAAGAATCACCCAGATAGAAACTCTGACGGTACAATATAGGAAGCAGAGGGTGTTAGGGGAGAGTATAATGGGGGACTCACTTAGACTGGGTGGAAGGTGGTTATCCAGGAAGACCTCTTCGATCAAGTGCAAGTCAATTTGACACCAAGGAGAGGCAGAAGTTGTCCTGAAAAAAAGCAAGGGAAGGGTGTTCCAGGCAGGGGAACAAGAGAAAAGGGCCCAAGGCAGGGAATAATGGGGCTGACGGGCAAGTCATAAAGCTGGAAGAAGGTGGGCCAGTGTGTTGAGGGCTGAAGAGCTAGTGGGTAAGCAATGGCGAGTGAGTCCAAGGAGACAGGAGGGTTGAGGTCACAGACAGTCTCATAGGCCAGACTGAGATCGTTGGACTTCATGCCAAATGCAAAGGAAGGCCATTAAAAGGATTTAAACAGGAAAGAGATATGATCAAATTTACGTTTTAAAAGTATTGCTCTGTCGCCTGGAGACTGGATCAGAACAGAAACAGGAAGCCATTAGAAGGCCATGGCAGCGCTTTAGGTGAGAGGTGATGGTGGCTTTGGGGTTGGAAGGGAGTGGAAAGACCTCAGAATGTACCCTGCAGGTTGACAGACCTGGTACGTGAAACGTTTGGCAGGTGTCATGGAGGACCTCTAGGTTTCTGGCTTAAGTAACTGCTGGATCGGTGGTGCCATTTACTGAGGTTTAAAAAGCTGGCAGAATAAAAGGTTTGGAGCAAGGACAAGATTTTCTTGTTTTAAGTGTCTGTGAAACATCAAAGGGAGATGTTAAGAAGGCAGTTGGAGCCCGGCCAGTGTAGCTCAGCGGTTGAGCATCGACCTGTAATCGAGGAGATCAAGATTGGATTCTTGGTCAGGGCACACGCCCGGGTTGTGGGCTCGATCCCCAATGGGGGTGTGCAGGAGGCAGCTGATCAATGACTCTTTCATCACTGATGCTTTTATCTCTCTCTCTCCCTCTCCCTTCCTCTCTCTGAAATCAATAAAGATATATTAAAAAAAAAAAGAGTGTGGTCAGCTCTGTGTCCTGCCACTGAAAGCTCAGGTACACTGAGGACTGCAAAGGGACTATTGGATGAGGGGGTCATTGATGATCTTCCCCACAAACAGTTTCTATAAAATCATGAGGCAAAAATCAGATTGGATTGGCTTGAAGAGTGAGGGGAGGTTTAGTAAGTCACGCATTAAAGAAAGAAAAGAGCTAGAAAAGAATGAAAAAGACCAGAAAGACAAAGTACATTGTTTATATTGACGATAATAAATGTTTTCTGAAACTTTTGTTTCAGGTATGTGAGTGTGTCCACCTAAGGGTCATAGTCAAAAGATCCTCAGAAACAATGGGAGGTTGGAGACATTTTTTACTGTCATGACTGTGGGTGGGGTTCCCACTGATCTATTGAGCAGAGGCCGTCGATGCTACTAAACACTGCAATGCAAAGGACAGCTTCCTACAACAAAAAATTACCCAGCCCCAAATGTCAAAAGTGCTGAAGTTGCGAAACTCTATTCTTAATAGATAATGGACTTCAACTACAGCTGCCCATCAGAATCCCTGGGAAGCTTTTAGAAGCACGCATATGTTGGGACCACCTGGGAGTTAATGTGTTTAAAATGCTTCCCAGCTGATTCTCAGGTGCAGCCAGGGTTGAAAACCCTTGCTCTGGGAGGACAGTTCCATGTGTACAGTTCCAGTTTTATGCATGTGTACTGAAAAGGAGGCAATGGCTTGCAGAAAATGTATGATTCCTGACACCATCCCCAACACACACACACATGCACACATGCACACATGCACACACACACACACAGTGAAAGCCCAGTCCATATTATAATAAATCTTAACAACAAAGCCTTGCAGAGCGGTTTTGATTAATCCCTCATGCTCTTTTGGGCCCCATGTCTTTCTCGGGTTCCTACCCTTCACTTTGAGGATACCTGGCTCTCTCTCAGTCCTTGCTCCTGTCTCTGGCTGGAAGCTGGAAAAGACCACCAGACAGGATAGGATGTGGCTTCTTGGTAACCTACTTCAGTTCCTTTTCTTAAGAGAACCTTAATCTTCTGTCTTTGATGCCCCTCAGCTTCACTATGACGTGACTACAGGTAGATTTGTTTCTGCTTATCCAGCTCATAATCCAGTGTGTTCTTTCAATCTGAGCACATTGTCCGATTCTGGTCAGCTCCCTGCCATAGCGCCTCACTATATTGCCTCTCCCCAATTCTCTCCGTTCTCTCCTTTGAAACTCCTATTAGATTTATATTGGATTTTGTCATTTTTTTCATCACATTGTTAATTTCATTTTCATAATTTCTGTTTTCTCTCTATATACTTCAGTGTGATGTCCTCAGGCCTACCTTCCAAACCACTAACTCTCTCTCTCTCATCTAGTCTGTTTAACTGGTCTATGGAGTTTTAAAATTTTAATGACTATATATTTCATTTTTAAAACTTCTATTTGCTTCCCCATTTTCTCCAATGTCCTCTTACTGCCTTATGGGTTCTACTCACTCTTTTATCTTTTTCAATATTTTAAATCTCTCAGACTGTTTTATTGTCATTAGTTCTTGGAGTGTAAATTCTACCATTGGTCATGTCTGCTGAGTCTCTTCCTTCCGATCTCACGCAGACACGTGGCGACCTAACACTTCTGCAGTAACATAATCCCATCACAAGATAATAGCCACCATCTTTCTACAACGGATGGTCAGCTAAGAGAGTAGCGCTCGCATCGGTGCCCAGACCTCACATTTTGTAGGAGATAGTTTATATTGTTTTAAAGCCCTTCTCGGAGAATACTGTGGCTGACTCTTCCATAGTTAAGGTTGGCATGGGAATCTCAGAGGGAAGAGGGAAGGGGGGTGGGGGTGAGGTCTGCGAAGAGATTAAACCAAAGAACTTATATGCATATAAGCATAACCTATGGACAGAGAATGCGGTGAAGGCCTGGGGAGGGGGTGGGAGTGGGATGGAGGGGGTCAGTGCGGAGAGGGAATGGGACATCTGTAATACTTTCAATAATAAAGTTAAAAAAAAAAAAGATTGGCATGGGAGAAAGAAAGGAGAAAGCAAGAAAGCACCTTTCCAAGTCACTTGGTCAACAGGTTTAAGAGAAGGTAATTTGATAAAAAGCCTCTTGCTAGGTTGCTGTAACTGTCACTATCAAGGCTAGATTTTAAGGATTAGAGAAAGCTCCAACAATCTATACTAAAGGGCATTATACACTAAGCTTCATGTTTTCTCAACTGAATTTTAATGACAAAAGACAAAAGATTAAGGTTCTCTTAAGAAAAGGAACTAAAGTAGGTTACCAAGAAGCCACATCCTATCCTGTCTGGTGGTCTTTTCACCCTCTGGTACCTTTTCTAAACTACTCAGCATCCTTGCTTCCCTCTTTTGCATGCTTGGAAATGCCGCTGCAATCCATCAGAGTGCAAGGATGGAATACAACATGTCACACCAGCTGAGAGGATGTGGAACTCTTGCTCGTGTCCTGGACTCTATCTTCTATTCATGAAGTCCAAGACCATCAAACCTCTTTGGGTAACACTGAGTTATAACGTTCAGTTATCTAAAACCTTGAGCGTCTCACACACAAACCTGCTGCCTGGGCTCTGTAGGAAGCTGAGTGTGTGATTTCTGCTACACAACCACTGCAACACCAAAGGACATCTATGGAGCTGGTTTGATGTCCTCTTGCACTCCAAATATTCTACAGCGGTCCTTTCCTGGGTCTCGAGTCTCGGAGGCCATCCCAGAAGGAAATGGAGTCTTTCTGAGGGAAGATCAGTTGCATATATGAAACATGGGATAACACAGCCAAATGCCAAATCATGTGGACCAGACAAATGCTGCAGAAGGGAAGGGAAATATTAAGTGCTGGTCAAGCTTCGTGGGCAGGCTCAGATCTATTCTGGCCTTGAGGGATGAGCCTGGCCTGTGCACAATGCATTCCAGGTGTAAGTGGGGATAAATACAAGCTGGAACACACTAACAGCTCATGCTGCCCTTTTGGTATAAGTGGGTAGATAGGCACAGAGGAGGGGTGATGGTACCAGGCAGGGGAGGGGGTGGGTGGGTAAGGAAGCTAGAAGGGAGAATACTGATAATTGACTGATGCTTAGGAGGGGAGGTGGTGGGAGGCAGATGACAAACAGAAAAGGTTAATTATATAAAGAGCCACTGCTCACTGAGTGCTTTTAATGTGTAGGATTTTGTGCTAGCTATGTTACATAAACTTTCTCATTGAATCCTCACATATTCTGTGGGTTAGAGGGTGCTGGTATCCCCATTTTCTAGATGAGAAATCTAAGGCTAAAGGAAGTTAATTAAGTTGCCCTGGGTTATGCAGATAGCAAATGATAAAGTATAGATTTGAACCCTGGCAGTCTGGCCCCAGAGTTTGGGTTTCTAATTGCCAGGAAATACTATGCCTCAGAGGATTATATAGTGTGTTGTCTTAATGCTACAAAAAATTGGAGCATTTGTCATTTTGATCATTGCTTTCCACCGGTTGTCATCTTCTGAAGTAAGACTGTGCTCACTCAACAAATACTTACGATGCTTCCAATCCCTAGCCTAATATTGTATGTTGAGTATATCAAGATGAGTCACTAATTACTGCCCTGGAGGAGGTGACAGTCCCCATAAGGAGGTCACAAGAAGGAGAGGCATGTAAACACATAATTATAATGCGGTGTAGTAAGTGATGATTCAATATAATATTATTAAACAGCCCATGAAACTAGCAGCCTCCAAAATATACTTTGAGATGTACTAGAATAAGTTCATGTTTAATTTTAGCTCCAGTTTTAGTAATAACTCATATATTTCAGCAGGGAAAGTTATTGTATTTATCTTTTAAAAATTAAAAAAAAATTAAATTATAGTTGGCATTCAATATTATATTAGTTTCAAGTGTACAGAATAGTGGTTAGACATTTAAACAACTTATAAAGTGATCCCCCAATAAATCTAGTACTCACGACACCATACATAGTTATTACAATATTATTGACTATATTCCTCATGCTGTACTTTTCATCCATGTGATTATTTTGTAACTGCCCATTTGTACTTCCTAATCCCTTCACCTTTTTCACCCAGCTCCCCAACCCCCCTCCCGTCTGGAAAACATCAGTTTGTTCTTTGTATCTATGAGTTTGTTTCTGTTTTGTTTTGTTTCAGATTCCACATGTAAGTGAAATCATGTGATTTTTGTCTCTCTGTCTGACTTATTTTACTTAGCACAATACCCATGTTGTCACAAATGGCAAGATTTCACTCTTTCTTATGGCTGAGTAATACTCCGCTTCTTTATCCAATTGTCTATCCATAGATATTTGGGTTGCTTCCATACAATAATGCTTTGAGGAACATAGGGATGCATATGCCTTTTTGAATTAGTGTTTTTGGTTTCTTCAGATAAATACCATGAAGTGGAATTAGTGGAACTACTGGGTCCTTCTTTGTGGCTTGTTATAGCCTTTGTTTATTATTATTATTATTTTAATTTTTATTTTTAAAATATGTTTTTATTGATTTCAGAGAGAGGAAGGGAGAGGGAGAGAGAAACATCAACGATGAGAGTCATTGATCGACTGCCTCCTGCATGCCCTCTACTGGGGATCAAGCCTGCAACCTGGACATGTGCCCTGACCAGGAATCAAACCATGACCTCCTGGTTCATAGGTAGATGCTCAACCACTGAGCCATGCCAGCTGGACATTATAGCCTTTGTTTTAATGTCTATTTTGTCTAATATAAGTATTGCTATCCAGCTTTCTTGTTTGTTTGTTCAATTTCATGAAATATCTTTTTCCACCCCTTTACTTTCTGACTGTGTATGCCTTTTGATCTGAAGTGAGTCTCTTGTAGGCAGCATGTATATGTAAGGATCTTGTTTTCTTATTCATTCAGCCACCCTCTGTCTTTTGATTGAAGCATTTGATCCATTTATATTTAAAGTAATTATTGATAAATATTGTCATTTTATTCTTCATATTTTTTATCTTTCTTCTTAAAGAAGTCCCTTTAATATTTCTTGTAATATGGTTTGGTGGTGATGAACTCTTTTAGCTTTTTCTTGTCTGGGAAGCTCTTTATCTGTCCTTCAATTCTAAATGATAGCTTTGCTGGGCAGAGTAATCTTCATTGTAGGTTCTTGTTTTACATCACTTTGAATATTTTGTACAAATCCCTTCTGGCCTGCAAGGTTTCTGTTGAGAAATCACTTGAAAGTCTTATAGGAGCTCCCTTGTAGATAACTAACTGATTTTCTCTTGCTGCTATTAAGATTCTCTCTTTGTCTTTAACCTTTGGCGTTTAATCATGATGTGTCTTGGTGTGGTCCTCTTCAGGTTCATCTTGTTTAGGAATCTCTGTACTTTCTGGACTTGTATGTCTATTTCCTTTGTCAGGGTAGGAGAATTTTCAGTCACTTTTTTTTTTTAATCCTCACCCAAGGATATTTTTTCCATCACTTTTCAGAGAGAGTGGGAGAGAGAGACGGGGGTGGGGGGGTGGGGGGGGGGGAGAAGAGATGTGAGAGAGGCACATCGATTGGTTGCCTCCCACACACACCCTGGGATTGAGCCTGCAACTGAGGCATGTGCCTCTGGCCAGAATTGAACCTGGGACCTTTCAGTCCGAGAGCCGATACTCTAACTACTGAGTCAAACCAGCTAGGCTTCAGTTACTATTTCTTTAAATAGGTTTTCAGTAACTTGCTCTCTTCTTCTGGTACCCCTATGATGCAAATGTTGGTACATTTGATGTTGTCCCAAAGGTCCCTTAAACCATTCTCATTTTTTAAAATTCTTTTTTCTTTTTGTTGTTCTGATTAAGTATTTTTTGCTACCTTAACTTTCAAATTGCTGATTCAGTCCTCTGCTTTATCTAGCCTGCTATTGATTCCTTTCAGTGTGTTCTTCATTTTTGACGGGGTCCTTCTTTATGGTCTCTATGCCCCCTTTTTTTTATGCTGTTGAAGTTCTCACCAAGTTTCTTGAGCAGCCTTATAACCATTTTTTGAACTCTGTATCTGGAAGCTTGCTTGCCTCCATTTCATTTAGTTCTTTTTGTGGAGAGGTCTCCTGTTCCTTCATTTGGGGCATGTTTTTTTGTCTCCCCATTTTGGTTGCCTCTCTGTGTTTGTTCCTATGTATTACGTAGCTCTTCTACATCTTCCAATCTTGGCAGGGTGGCCTTATGTAGTAGGTGTCCTCTGGAGCCCAGTGGCTCAGTCTCCCTGGTCACCTCAGGTGGGTGCTCCAGGAATGTTCCTTGTGTGGGTGGTGTGTGCTCTTCTGTTGTTGTTGACCCTAGATTGCTGTTGGCACACCAATTGGTAGAAATGACCCTCAGACTAACTGACTGTCAGGACTGGCTATGACTATGGCAGCTGTTGTGTGCAGACTGACCCTATAGAGTTGAATTTGCAGTAGTAGGGCTCTAATGCTTGCTGAGTTTACCCTAGGGGGTGTGCCATTTATGGAACTAATTGGGTGGTGCTCTGGTGTGGTCTGAAGCCAGTCACTGGGTGTGTTGGTTCTGGGGCCTCTTGGGAGGAGCTTTGGTGAAGGCCCAGGTCAGTTGCTGCCTTCCCTGGCCTTGGGCAACCTGGCAGGAATTACAAAGTGATCTTCAGTTGGTAATTGCCTGTGCTGGACTAAGGAAGTGCCTGGGAGAGATTATGCTGGGAACCAAGGCTGGGTGCCACTAGTGCTGGGCTTGGGGTCACTTGGCAAGAGGTACAGGCCATGCCAAGGCTAACCACTGCTTGTTTGGGGTTTATCAACCTTTCAGAGATTTCAGGGAAGTCTACAGCATGGGCCAAGGCTAGCCTCTTATAAGTAACAGATGCTGAAAGAGGTTCCAGCCTGTGCACTAGTTGGGTGGGGTGAGTGCTCAGGAAATCAGCAGGATGGGGTGTGCTGGATGGAGACTCAGATCTGAACAGCAAAAAGAAAATACACTGAAAAAAAAAAAAAGAACAGTCTCATGACCTGTGGGATGATAATGAAAAGAATCCAACATTCATGTTATTGGAGCCCTAAAAGGAAAGAAGAAAGAAAATGGAGATGAAAAAATATTTGAAATAATAATGACTGCTTTTTTTCCAGCTTGAAAAAAAATAAAAAATAAAACAACACATTCAAGAATTTGAACCACAAACAGGATAAACTCAAAGAAATTTATACCAAGACACATCATAGTCAAACCTATGGACAAATAAAAGAATCTTGAAGCATCCAGAGAGAAATGACACTTTACCTACGTGGGAAAAACAGTTTTAATGACAGCATATTTCCCATGAGAAACCACAGGAAGCCAGAGGAAGTGGTAGAATATCTTTTAAGTGCTGATAAGAGGAACTTTCAACTAGGAATTCTACATTTGACAAAACTATCCTTCAAGACTGAAGGTGAAATAAAGACATTCTCAGACAGAGAAACTAAGGGAACTTTCTGCTGTAGGTTTAGGCTTAAAGAAATGTCAAAGGAAGTTTTCCAAGGAAAAAATAACAAAAGAAGGCTTGGAACTACAAAAAGGAAAGAAGAAAAGTAAAATAATTTTTTTTAATTAAATTTAATTTTTTAAATATATCTTTATTGATTTCAGGGAGAGGAAAGGAGAGGGAGAGAGAGGGAGAGGAAGAAACACCAATGATGAGAGAGTCATTGGAGATCGAGCCCTCAACCCGGGCATGCGCCCTGACAGGTAATCTAACCTTGATCTTCTGGATCCAAGGTCGAAGCTCAACCTCTGAGCCACGCCCGGCCGGGCAGTACAATAAATCTTAACAAAACTCACAAAGGGGGGTGAGTAGATATAATAGAGTGTCTCATTCCTCATGAGTTTCTTAAATAATAATTATTTAATGGTTGAAGCAAAAATCATAGCACTATCTGATGTGATCCATTTATATAGAGGAATTATCACAGAATTATATTTTTAAAGTGAATAAATGGAAGAAAATTTTCTACACTTCACTTAGAGTGGTAAAACAAAAAAGATATGACCAACAGGTATATAAAAAGATGCTGAATATAGTTGTTCATAGTATTTTTTTACAATCCTTTGTATATCTGTGGTGTCAGTTGCTACTTCACCTCTTTCATTTCTGATTTTATTTATTTGGGTCCCCTGTTTCTTGATGAGTCTAGCTAGAGGTGAAGGCCTGGGGAGGGGTCAATGGGGGGAAAAAGAGGGACATCTGTAATACTTTCAACAACAAAGATAAATATTTTTTAAAAGATACTAGCTGTGACTCAGTCCTTTGTCCCTCAGTCTCATCCTGTTCATTTTAAACACCAACTTTAAAGAATACTAAAAACTGTGCTTCAAATCTCCTAAGAAGCCACATGTCTTAAGAACTTCTAACACGGAAGCTGAAAGCAGGCTGCAGGAGCAACAAAGGAACCATTCAGAACTGGAAGTGTCAGAAAACCTATAGACAAGGGAAGCATTAAACAAGCATTTAAAAGTTGTTAATTTTTAAGAATGTACTTTTGGTATCTCTATTTAAAGAGGTTTTATTTCTGTAAGTCTTGTTCCAAAAAGCCTTCTTTTATAAACAAAAATATCAACTTCATCAAATACTATTTAGGTAAATAATTTGAAATTAAAAAAAGATACTGAACGTCACTGATCATTAAGGAAATAGAAATCAAAACCACAATGAGATGTCAGCTCACACCTCTTAGGATATCTATTATAAAACTAAAACAAAAACAAAAGCAAGCATTGGTGAGGATGTGAAGGAATTAGAAGCTTGGCACACCGTTGGTGGGGATGCAAAATGTGCAGCTGCAATGGAAAAAAATATGGAGGTTTCTCAAAAAATTAAAAATTAAACTACAATATCATCCAGCAATCCCACTTTAAGGTATTGTTTGAAAGAATTAAAATCAGGATCTTGAAGAGATATCAGCACTCTCATGTTCATTGCAGCACTATTCATAATAGTCAAGATGTGCAAACAAAGTAAAAGTTCACAGATTCATGGATGGATAAAGAATATATGGTATATCTGTACAATGCAATATTATTCAGCCTTAAAAAGAAAGAAATCTTGCAATATGAGACCACATGGATGAACCCTGAGGATGTTATGCTAAGTGAAATAAGCAGTCACAGGAAGATAAATACTGCATGATTTCAATTTATATGAAGTATCTAAAATAATCAAACTTATAAAAACAAAGAATAGAATGGTGGTTGCCAGGGGATGGGGGAGGAGGAGATGGGGAGTTGCTAATGAATGGGCATAAATTTTCAGTTATGTAGAATGAATAAATCCTAGAGATCTGCTGCATAGCATAATGCCTACAGATAACAATGCAGGACTGTAAACTTAAAAATCTGTTCATAGGGTAGCTCTTATGTTATGTGTTCTTACCACAATAAAAAATTAATTAAAAATAAAAACAAAAATGATAAAACATCATTAACATCAGACTGTAATAATAATTATATATATTAGACAAATACTATAGACAAATCCATAAATATACTTGGGGATGTCAACACTCCACTCTCAGTAATTGATAGGACTATTAGACAGAAAATCAGTAAAGATAGAGAAAATTTGAACACCACCAACAACCAGTAAGATCTAATTGACATTAATAGACCACCCAGCCCATCAACAGCAAAATACACATTCTTTTTAAGTGCCCATGAAACATTTACAAAGAGATCATACATATCTTGGGATGTAAAACAAACCTCAACACATTTTAAAGACTTAAAATCATACAAAGTAAGTTCCTTTAAGATAATGGAATCAATTGGAAAATCTCTAAACACTGGATATAAAACAACAGAATTCTAAATTATTCATGGCTACAGAGGAAGTCTCAAGGGAAAAAAAATACACATAACTGAATGAAAATAAAATACAACATATCAATATTTGAGTGATGCATCTAAAACAGTGCTGAGAAAATAATCCAAATAAGACCAGAAATCAATGAAATTAAGCAATGTCAGCAAAAATGGCAGAGTAAGGATTGGCAGAACTCCATAAAAGCAATAAGAAAAATGGCAAACTTTTCAGAAATTTGGAAATTAACCAAAAGCTTTTGGCAATCCAAGAGCAATGTTCATTCAATAGACTGAATTAGAGTAAGACCAGTGATGTTTCTGACATTTTAAGTAGCCCTATGCTTATTCTCCCTTTCCCCTCTTCCCCAACCCAGCTCTGTTGCAGCCTTGAAAGCCAACTACCCAGAATCATGGTAATAATGATTCTAAATCGGCTGTTTTAAATATGTTAAAAGAACTAAAAAAACCCCCATGTGTAAAGAACTAAAAAGCAGTATGACAACGATGTCTCACCAAATAAAGGATATTAATAAAGAGAAATTATAAAAAGAACTAAATAGAAAAGTACAATAACTTAAATAAAAATTCACTGGAATGCTCAACAGATTTCAGCATACTCAAGAAAGAATTAGTGAACTTAAAGACAGATCAAATGAGATAATCTAGTCTGAAGTATAGGAAAAAAAAACACAATGAAGGAAAATGAACCCAGACTTCTAGATTCTTTTTTAGTCCCAGAAGCGGAAAGGGAAGAAATAATATTTTAAGAAATGGTAGCACAAAACTTCCCAAATTTTATGAAAGACATTAATTAATACATCCAAAAAACTCAATCAGATTCAAAGGATAAATTTTAAAAGATCCATACCTAGAAACATCACAAACTGTTGATGGCCAAAGACAAAAGTGAATCTTGAAAGCAGCAAGAATGAGGCAAATAATCATACACATGAAATCCTCAGTAAGATTGGATGATTATTTCTCATTACAAACTCTTGAGCCAAAAGGCAGTGGGATGAATATTCAAAGATCTGAAAGAAAAATACTGACCAGGACTTCTAAGTATCTTTCAAAAAGAAGTAAAAATTGAGACATTCCCATCCCCCTCCCCCCCAAAAAAACCTGAAAAAATTCATCACTAGCAAACCTGCTCTACCAACAGTACTGAAGGAAATCCTTCAGACAGAAGTAAAAGAACACTAGATAGTAACTTGGATCCACCTGAATGAAGAGTTCCAGTAAAGGTTACCATATAGGTAAATATAAAGAAAATATAAATGTATTTTTTCTTCTTAACATTTTTTTCCTCCTACTTGTTTAAAAAACAATTGCATAAATCAATAATTGCAAACCTATATTGGTAGATACACAACATATAAAGATAGAATTCATATGAAATGTTGAAAAAGAAGAACAAAGTTGAAGGACTCGTACTTCTCTTTTCCAAAATTTACTACAAAGCTACAATAAATCAAGACAGTGTGGTATTGGCATAAGGATAAAATATAGCTCAATGAAATAGAACTGAGAGTCCAGAAATAAACTCATACATCTATGATCCATTGCTTTTTGACAAGAATGCCAAGACCATTCAAAGGAAGAAAGAAGGGTCTTTTCAACAAATGATGCAGAAACAACTGGAAAATAACATCAAAAAAGAATGAAAGTGAACTCTTTCCTCACCCTATATACAAAAATTAACTCAAAAAGCACCAAAGTCCTACATCTAAGAGATAAAACTATGAAACTCTTAGGAGAAAACATAGGAGTATGTATCTGACTTTGGTTAGACAAAGCTATGACTCTAAAAACACAAACAACCAAAGAACAAACAAATAAATTGGACTTAAATAAAAAAACTTTTGTGCTTTGGACACTATTAGGTAAATGGATAAAGAAAATGTGCTGTAATTGAATGCTATTCAGCCATAAAAAAGAAGGCTATTTGGCAATTTGGGACAATATGGATGGATTTAGAAGGCATTATGCTAAGTGAAATAAGTCAGACAGAAAAAAACAAATACTGTAAGATCTCACTTATATGTGGAATGTAAAAAACCCCACAAAAACCAAAGTCATAGAGATTAAAGATGGCAGCAGACTTGGTGGAAGCTACATTGACACTCTCCTGGGACCAAACTGGAATTACAGCTACAATACAGAAAAACCATCCTGAATAATCAACTGCAACTGAAGACAAGCTGGGGAGCACCCTCATAATCAAGGAGGAAAAGCAGAGGCCACATAGAGACTGATAGGAAGTGCGGAGGCACAAGAGGCCTGCCTGGGCTCCCACAGGCAGCAGCTGAAAGTCCACAGAGATAGCTGTGGGGGGTTCCCACTGAGGACTCTGGGGCCTAAACCCCAGGCTGGGCTTCACAGCCAAGAGCACCAGAACTGAGAAAGGTGCCCACATAACATCTGACTGTGAAAAGCAGCTGGGTTTCTCTCTGCAAGGGAGAGATGGCTGGCAGTGCAGGCACCCTCTTAAAGAGCCAACACGCGAAGTTCCATGTGCAGCAGCTCACCTTGGGCTCCAGCAGAGGGAGTGCAGAGTGGACTGGAGCTGTGTGAAGAGAATCTAGGGTTGCAGGCTCTGGAGATAGAGCTCAGAGGGCACCCTTCTGGATTCCTGTGCTGACTCATTCCCCCATATGGCAGAGCATATCTTTCACAGGCAGACATTTACCTTCCAAGCAGCTTTTGCCTAAGGGGGAAGCAATTGCCTCATCCTGCAGGAAAACCTCTCACCCTATCCCATGGAGTTTCTATAACCTAAGGCTCATTAAGAGAATCAGATCAATTAGCCTGCAGGCAGAGGCAGACCTTAGAGTGCTTTGATTCTTTGCCTGATATACTTCTGGACCCGGGCCTTAGAAAAGCAAACTTTGGTGTGCATCTTGGTCCTATCCAAATGCACCCAGCCCAAACAGAGGGGACCTCAAGCCATGGGTTGTTGATAGCTCCAAACGGGGTGCTCAAGGCAAGTCACAAAAAGTGTCTGACATTGGCCTGCACCAGAGACCTTCCAAAAAAATTGAGAGTCCTAGCAGGCCTATCTAATACATAGAAACAACCCAAATAAGCAGCCAAAATGGTGAGATGAAAAACAAGCCCCAAGTGAAAGAACAAGAGAGGTCTCCAGAAAAAGAGCTAAATGAAACAGAGATAAGCAATCTATCAGATATTGAGTTCAGAATACTGATTGAAAGGATGCTCAACAGCATGAAAAAGGATATGGAAACTATAAAGGAAATAAAGAATGGCATAGCAGAAATAAAGAAGACATTGGAAGGAATAAACAGCAGATTAGAGAAAGCTGAGGAATGGATCAGTGAATTAAAAGATGGGGTAGAAAAAATCACTCAATCAGAGATCCAAAAAGAATAAACAATTAAAAAACAGGAGGACAGTCTAAGGGAGCTGTGGGACAACATGAAACGTAACAATATTCATATTATAGGAGTGCCAGGAAAGTTCAAAAAAGTAAGCAAGGGTTAGAGAACGTGTTTGAAGAAACAATGGCAGAAAACTTCCCTAGCCTGGTGAAGGAAAAACTCACACAGGTTCAGGAGGCACAGAGAGTCCCAAGTGAGAACACAAAGAGGCCCACACTCAGACACATCATAATTAAAAAGCTGCCCTGCCGGGCATGGCTCAGAAGTTGAGCGTCGACCTAGGAACCAGGCGATCAGGGTTCGATTCCCTGTCAGGGCACATGCCTGGGTTGCAGGCTCAGTCCTCAGTCGGGGGCGTGCAGAGGGCAACCGATCATGACGCTCTCATCATTAATGTTTCTATCTCTCTCTCTCCCTCTCCTTTCCTCTCTCTGAAATCAATAAAAATATATTTACAAAAAAAGTTATATGATTCCCCTAGTTGGTTTGGCTCAGTGGGTAAAGCGTTGGCCCATGGATTGGAGGGTCTCTGGTTTGATTCTGGCCAAGGGCATGTACCTTGGTTGCAGGCTTGATCCCTGGCCCCAGTTGGGGTTTGTGCGGGAGGCAACTGATCAATGTGTCTCTCTCACATCAATGTTTTTCTCCCTCTCTCTCTCTCTCTCTCTCTCTCTCCCTCTCTCCCCCTCCCTTCCTCCCACCCTCTCTGAAAAGCAATGGAAAGACATCCTCGGTGAGGATTAAAAAAATTGTTTTATGACTGAAATGAACCAGATGCAGGGGTCACATACTGTATAATTCTATTTACATAAAATGTTCAGAATAGGCAAATCCACAGAAACAAAAGTAGATTAGTGGTTGCCAAGGGCAGGCAGGAGTGGGCAGAGAGTGATTGCTAATGTGTAGGGGGATCTTTATTAGGTGATGAAAATGTTCTAGAATTAGGTAGTGGTGATATATGCTTGCTTTGTGAATATTCTAAAAAATAAGGAACTATACACTTTACAAGGGTGAATTTTATAGTATGTGAATTATATCTTAGTAAGTGAGTTGAGCAAAGTCACAGGATGCAAGATCAACAACACAAATCCAGCCATGTTTCTGTACACCACCAAAACAGGTGGAATCTAAAAATTTTTTGAAAGTTACTAATGTATAATCATTCCAAAGAAAATTAAATATTTAGGTATAAACCTAATAAACATGTACAGGATCTATATGCTGAAAATTAGAAAATGCTGATCAAATAAATAAATGGAGAGATATAACTTATTCATGGATTGTCATACTCAAAATAGTAAAGATGTCAATTTTCTCTAATGATCTATAGACTTAATTTAATTCCTATAAAAATCACAGCAAGGTTTTCTCTATACATAGACAAACTATTCTAAAATTTATATGAAAGGTAAAGGAACTATAATAGATAAATCAATTTTTAAAAAGAAGAGTAAAGTGGAAAAAACAGTCTACTTGATATTAAGGCTTACTTATATTAATCAAGGCACTATGGTATCAGTGGAGAGATATACACATAGATTGATGGAACAAAATAGAGAACCTAGAAATAAAACCACACAAATATGCCAACTAATTTTTGATGAAGTTGCAGAAGAAATTCAGTGGAGGAAGAAAAGCCTTTTCTACAAATAGCACTGGAGCAATTGGACATCCATGGACAAAAAAAATAAACTTTGACCTAAACCTTATACTTTAAACAAAAATTAACCCCAAATGGATTACAAACTTAAAGTTACAGAATTTATAGAATAAAATACAAGGGTCCTTGAGCCTGGTGAAAAGCTTTTAAGCTTAGTACCCAAAGCACGGTCCATAAAAGGAAAAATGGATACATTTGGGCCTCATCAAAATTTAAAACTTTTGCTCTGCAAAAGGGTGAAAAGAAGATGAAAATCTGGGAGAAATATTTGCAACCCATATATCTAATAAAGCTCTTGCATCTATAGGGTGTCCCCAAAAGTGTATACATACTTTGAATAATTATTAATTCCAATGGGTTAAATCTGAAAAGAACGAAGCATCAATTGAGCTATGAGAAAAAAAGTGTGTATACATTTTTTGGGACACCCTGTGTACATAAAGTACTGTCAAAACTCACCAGTAAAAAAAAAAATCCAACTAGAATATGAACAAAAGACATGAAAAGACCAAAAAGGGCACACAAATGGCAACGAAACATATGAAATAGAATTCAATACCATTAGCCACTATGGAAATAAAAATGAAAACCACAATGAGGTACCACCACCTGCCTCTCAGAATGGCTAAAATGAGAAATAGTGGCAGCATCAAATGCTGGCAAGGGTTCCCAGAATACACTGCTGGTGGGAATGTAAAAGGGCATTGCTGTCTGGAAAATAGTTTGGCAATTTCTTCTAAAACTAAACACACAACTACTACACACCCAACAACTGCACTTGTGGACATTTATCCCAGAGAAATAAAAACTTAAGCTTACACAAAAAGCTGTGAACAGCAGACTAAGTTGTAATTGCCCCACACTGGGATCATCCCAGGCATCCTTCACCAGCTGATTGGTTAAACAAGCTGTGGGACATCCATACCCTGGAATACTACTCAGCAATGAAAAGGAAGGAGCTGGTAATACTCATAACAACGTGAATGGTCCTCAAGGGCATCAGGCCGAGTGAAAAAAGCCAGTCTCAAACGGTTACATAGTGAATAATTCCATTTATACAATGTTCTTGAAATGACAAAAATCTAGTGATGAAAAACAGATTAGTGGTTGCCAGGGGTTATGAAGGAAGTGAGGAGATAGGGCTGCTTGTGACTATAAAGGGTAGCATGCGAGAGATCTCTGTGGTGATACAGCAGTTCTGTATCTCGATTGTGGTCATCTTCTCACGAATCTACACATCTCCTCAATGGTAGCGTTTGCATAACTGTAGCACATTATCAAAGCCAGGAAACTGACATTGGTAAATTCACAGAGTTTATTCACATTTCACTAGTTTTACACACACTCATTTGTGTGTCTGTGTGTGTGTGTTTGTGTCTCTACTGGGTGAAGTTAAAAAATAATTTTTAAAAAGTTCAATAGCTATAGTCAACACACTTCAAATTTGGGGCATTTACCAGTCATCACTGGTGAAAACATTTGCATGTCTACATCTTTGTGTACCAATCTTCCCATGATGTTAACCTATTTCTTAATTTTGGATTTCCAGTTAGTGGAATTTCATAGTCTGAGAGTAAGGAAGAACATTTTAACATGTCAGCTATTTAAAATGGGATGGGCTGTCCAGGGAGCTAGTAAGGGCACTGTCCTTGGTGAAGGTCCCCAGTTAAGAAGGCTAAAGAAGAGATGCCCTTGTTAGTTGGACCAGGTGGCCTCTGAGGTCCATGTACTACTCAGAGCTCCAGGATGGAATATGTCACAAGCTACTCTGTGCAATGGGAATGAAACTAAATTCATCACCCGTCTCCCAAACTTGACCCTCCTCCTAGATTCTCTGCCTCAGTAGATGATATCACTACCTCACTGCTCACTGGGAGCCACCTTACACATCTCTCATTCATTTATCTCATTCCTGCCCCTAGTAGTCACCACATCCTTGGAACTGTAGCTCCAAAACATCTCTCACTCTGTGCTCTTCTCCTTCCTGGGTGCCATGCCCCACCTGGCCTGTCTTTTAGCCCTATGGGTCTCTACCCAACCTCTGCTGCTCTATACACTGCACTAATACACCCTTCACACTGTAGTTGGAATGAGCTAAGTTAACTGGAAGCCCCTTGTGGGCAGGCAGGCCCTGGAAACCTTTCAAACCTAACACCTAGGAGTACTAACCGTGTGCCAGGCACAGCTGCCAGTTAACTGTGAAGCCCACAACCCATGAGGCCGTGTTATTATCATCGCTATTTTACAGATATGAAAACTGAAGCACAGAAAACTATTCAAAAAAATCAAAGGCCAAGGTACATTGGGATGCTGTTACCAAATCAAATTTTAGGAATCAAAAATTGCACAACTAATGTTGAAGATTTGTTATACACTAAGGCAAACTGACTAGGTGACCTTACCCCCACTTTAAATATTTTATTATTCCTTTGTGTTGTTTCTCATTTTCAGTGATGTTAATCATATAGGGGTGCAGCTAAACCCCATCAGGTGTGAAGAGTAACATCATCTACAATTCTGACAGGGGATGAAGGTGCACCAGTTATAATTGGCTATTTGTATTTAAAATAAAATGTTACAGACTATGCAGACAAATGGTTAATCAAAGACACTGGGACATAAAAAACAAAACCAGAAACAAGCAGAGCACTGATCAGGAAAGGGGGGGGATGGTGTCTTTCTAAGATTGTGTATGTTGTGTATGAACTGAATGTGTGTGTGTGCATTCTGCTTCTATTACTTGCGGTATAGTAACATTTAATTAATGGTGAAGGTTCCTAGGGTTGGAGATACTGTCGCTGAAACACTCAGCCTCTCACGCAGACTAAGTTTCCCTGTGAGCCTTGGCCCTGGTCTCCCAAGGTCAGAGTTTACACATTCCCATCTAGTCCTGACTCCAGCAGCCTCTCAAGCAGCAGGTTTCACACAGGGTGTGTGTTAGTTTCCTAGGGCTGCCGTAACCCAGCGCTGCAAACTGCGTGACTTATAACAACAAAAATTTATTGTCTCATAGTGCTTGAGGCTAGAAGTCCAAAACCAAGGTGCTGGCAGGGCGATATCCCTCTGGAACCTGTAGGGAAAGGATCTTTCCTTGCCTCTTGCTAATTTCTGATGGTTTTCTGGCAGCCCCGCTCCTTGACTTGCAGGTCCAATCTTCCATCTTCAAGGGGCCCCTCCTTCCTGTGTTTGTCTCTGTGTCCAAATTTCCCCAGTTTAAATTGGGGACCACCCTAATGACCTCATTTTAACTTGATTACATTTGCAAGGACCCCTTTTCCAAATAAGGTCACATTCTGAAATCTGGGGGTTAGGACTACAGTGAAGCTTTTGGGGGACACAATTCAATCCATCATAGGATGTTGGGTCGCAGATGTGGGTTACATGGTCTTGCTCCCTGTACTTATGGAACTGGGAGGGCTCTGTGGTGCTGCCTTCCTCAAAATCACCCTCATCTTTGGGCAATTGTTTGGCTGGGTGTTACTTGCATGCAGATGCTGGCCCAGGATCCTACTACTATGATATCAAGTGCCTTGGATCCCAGATGTCACAGCAGGCAGGGGCTCCTTTACATGACTAATGCCTCTGATGGCTTGCTGAGGACAGAGACAAGCCCGAAGCTTCTGGGTTCATCTGCTAGTTGTCCTTACTTTCCCTTCAGCCTAAGCGCTTCTATTTTTATTCTGTTGTGCTGTATGTTTGTGCTTACAACCCTCCTTAACTCTTTTTGGGATGAAATAAAGTACAAAAATAAGTTAAATGAATGGCAATTTTCTGCCACGGTTTGGTGGCTTAATTAAATAGCACAAGGGCAGGCTGTGATTTCCAGGGCCTCAGTGATTCCTATGACAACCACAGGGTGCTGCCTTCTCCGCTTGGGCCTTCCCCAGCCTCCAGTACTAACGCCAGCGCATTCTTACACCTCAGCCTGCCTCCACCCTCTGGGAAGACATCTCCGAGCAGCAGACAGGACCGCGGGCTTCCCCACGTGCTGCCACAGAATTCCAGGCTCCCTCTGCTGCTGCGCTGACCCCGTGGTGTTCCAGTTGCCTGCACGGTCTGTGTCTCTCACCAAACGGTGCGCCTCTCAAGAACAGGGATCACACCTTCTGCATCATTTATTCCCTCGAGCATCTCCTTTGGAACTTTATTTTTGGGGAGATGCCATGGCAGGAGTTGGAAGATCAGCATGAATGACTTTTGAAGGCCTGTCTCTGCAGCCGCCATCACATGTCACCAGATGTGCCTATTTAAATTTAAATAAACTAAAATTAAAAATCCAGTTCCTCAGTCCCACTGGTCACATTTCAAGTGCCTAATAAGCCACATATGGCTACCAACTACCACATGGAACAACACAACTACACAACATTTTCATCACAGAAAGCTTTACTGGACAGAGCTGGTCTAAGAGGACCCCACAACCAGGGCCCCTAAGGACACTCTTGGGGTCTGTCCATTGCACTTCTAGCTCGTCTGAGCTATGCCAAGTAGTGTTAGCCCTGGGAACAAAAGAGAAAATGTAAGCCACATACCTCTCTGTTAGAATCACCAGAGAGCATGTCTCCTTACCAGTTCCTAACCCAGCCCCGACCTTCCTGCCTCTGCTTTTGCACGTCCTGATCCTCTGCCTGGATCGTCACCCTGACAGGAGCTCCTGACGCCTTGTCTCCTCTTCAGGTGTAAGCGCATATGCCTTTAGCGCATAAATCCTTTCTGCCCGTGTCCTCCCTCAGCTGCGTGTACGGAATCTTCCTTCTCACATTATAGCCTATGCATTTTATGTTGTGGCTTCAGAATATATGAGCAGATTATGTTCCATAATTAGCACAGACGGCAAAAATCATGTCGAACCAAAACTGTCTTTGAAATTCTCTTAAATCTGCCACAGAACATGCATTTTTGGCTTCATTTATCCAACTCCATACAGACATTCTTAGGGAAACTGAAGCGTAAATACTGCAGAGGTGGATTAAGGAGGGAGAAGTAGAAGAAAGTCCATAAGCAGATCTGTAGGCCCCCAAACCCCTGCCCTTTACAACGGCCACAGCATCGCTGGCAGGGAGGGGTGTGGAGAGGTCCCTGACGGCCTGTTTCGGTTCCTCCAGTGGGTCTTGATGTGGCTCTGTGGGGCCAGTAGTATCAGCACCACCTGGCTATCCCCCCCCCCCCCGCCCCCCAGGCCTGCTTGATCAGAAACTGACCAACAATCTGAGTTTTAACCAACTCTCCTGGTGGTTCTGTTGGGAGTTACATTGGAGAACCAGGGCTTACCCCTCTGGCTTCAACAGTTAGCCTCTGTAGCTTAGCACGGCTTTGTAGATTTGCTTGATATGTGAGTGTGACACTACTGTGCGGATGAAACAGGATAATAGCTGTGAAAGCCCCAGCTCAGGCCCAGCATGTAGGGGCCTCCATGCGTGATTGCTGGGCTGTAAGCTGCGCTATCAGTCTGTTGTGTTCCTTGAATGTGACTTTGAAGAGCTGGAGGGGAGCTGGGCCACCTGCCTGCTGCTTTTTGCAGGTGAGGGTTTCACTGAACGGTGTCATTCCCACTCCTTTGGACATCGATTGGTCTCATCTTAGAGAAGGTAGGAGAGGGAACTAGGTTCTAAAGTCTCCTCAGAACTTAAGGGCATTAAAGGCACCCAACACCTTCTGTGCGCCCAGGGGCTTTCTCAACCATCCTTACCAGGGAAGGCTCCCTGTGAGGGCGGGAGGGGCAGGAGCACTGAGACAGCTTGTGCTGTGTCGCCAGGACCATTTGTTCTCTAAGGGTTTTCCATGTAACCAAGTGATCCTCGCAGCAACCCCATGGGGGGGGGGGGGCATCATTCCCAACGTACACAGGGGGAAATGGAAGCGCAGAGGGGTCGTAGGACCCGCTAACGGTGAGCTGCCTGCGAGCAGGTGGAGTGGGATCTGAACCCAGATTCGGAGGCCTAAATAAACGCTGTTATCTGCTGCCTCTCATACAGGGTCAGGCGAACGTAACAGAGCTATTCGATGGGGGAAATAAGGAGCCTACTGATGTCCCACCACGCAGAAAAGCTTAAAGAAACTCTGCGGGATTCAGAAAATGGCTTGGACAAGGCCGTTAAGGGCGCAGCTGCAGGCGTCACCTGATCACATGGGAAGATGTGTGTCACCCCCTAATTTTATACAGAAACATTAAAGAGTATGTATGTCCAGAAGAAGACTGGAGGGTCACTGTAGTAGTTTCTCAGAGTTGCTATTAACAAATTACCACAAACTCAGGAGCTTATAATAACGAAACACACTCTCTCACAGTTCTGGAAGGCGGACATCTGCAAACAAGGTGTTGGCCGGGCCAGGTGCTTTCTGAAAGCTCTAGGGGAGGGTCCTCCTGTCTCTTCCAGCTTCTGGTGCTCCTTGGCTTATACATGTGTCACTCCAGTCTCTGCCTCCGTCTTCATGTGGCCTTGTTACCCGAGTGTCTGTCTCTAGGTTTCTGTTTTCTCTCCTGATAGGACACCAGTCATTGGATTAGGGCTCACTCTAATCCAGTATGATTTCATCTTAACTAATTAGGTCCGGAGAGACTGTTTCCAAATAAGGTCCCAATTTGAGGTTCCAGCTGAATATGAATTTTGGGGGGACACTATTCAACCCAGTACGGTCTGCCCACTGGCATTTAAAAATTGCCACATGCAAAATGTATTCACCCATCCTAACATTCCCCCAAGTCTTAAACCATTCCAGTATCAACTTTTAAGTCCCAAACCTCATCAAAAAGTCCCAAATCTCGTCTCATAAGACATTTAAATCAAGTATGAGTAGGACTCTGGGTATAGTCCATCTTGGGGCAAAATTCCTCTCCACCTGTGGACCTGTGAAACCTAGAAAAGAAGTTATCTTCTTGTGAAATGCAATAATAAGGCAAGCATAGGACAGATAAAGGAGGGCATGGCCAACTACACCACTGCCCCCAACTCAACAGCTGCTGCCATCTGACACTCTGCATGTAAAATGCCAGGGGCCAGACACTTCCACCAGTGACACCACCATCATAATGGTCCCAGAAGAGCCAAATGCCTCCTCCACTGCTTTCCAGTGGATCCCAGAGCCTGTGCAAGGTTGATCACCTCAGGTTACTCACTTTTTGTTCCAATTCTCTTATTGATAAGTCTGATTAAAGGTACCTAAGTCATGCTCTCTAGCGTTTTTTGTGCTAGTGGTTGACTGAGGTTGTGCTGAGTGAGTCATTTTGAAGCACTGACTACATTATATTATTTGAGGCACAGCTATTTGCAACAGTTTGTGAATTGCACGATTTTTCTATTATGAAGTACATTTCTTTAGCTTGTAATATTTTTTTGTCCTGAATTTTCAATTTATCTATGCTAAAGACTGTGACCCTTTCTTTTTGTTTACCTTTGCCTTTGCACGTTAAAAAATTTTAACCTTCCTGAGCACTTTGTTCTTGGTGTACTTCTTATATGTAGGTGTATTTAGATAAGTTAGAACTGTCGGCTTTTTTGGTAATCTGATATTTTTTCCTGTTAATAGGAGAACCTATTTCTGTTTACTAATCTAACTAGTATCTTTCATCTCAATTCTGTCATGTTTTATGTTACGCTTTTTGTGTGGATTGCTTCTTTTTAAATCTTTCACCACATTGTCTGATTCTTTGGGGTGGTGTGAGTTTGTGTGTGTGTGTGTGTGTGTTTGTATTGATAATTAGAAGATTTATGTTTTGTTCTAGTGGATTCTTTTTAAAGTAAACTTTTTTACTGAAGTGTCAGGTTGGGATCAAGCTCATGATGGGCCTCTTAACTTTTTGTCTTTTCTCTGGAAAAGTTTGTGTAATATCGAGTCAATGGATGTTTGGAGAAATTTCCCATTGCAGCCATCAAACTTGGAATTTTTTGCGGAAAAAGAGTTTTAATTGTATATTCAATTTTATTTCACAAATATAGGACAATTAATAATTTCTATTCTTTCTTGAGACAATTTTGGAAAGTTGTGCTTTTCAAGGCATCTTCCCATTTCATCTAAATGTCTAAGTTTAATGGCGTGATTGTATTTTTAATACTTTCTCACTGTCTTCTTAATGCCTATAAGATCATTATATTGGTATTTTTATGCTTTCTTTCTATTTTTTTGTTGCTTGGTCCTGGTAGGAGGTTATTGATTTCATTAGTCTAAAAGCTGACTTTAGGCTTTAATTTTTTTTCTGCCTTCTGTATTTATTATTACATCGATTTTTCCTCCTTATTAGTTTCTTCTTTCCATTCCTTTTGGTTTTATTTTGATGATCTTTTTTAGTTTGAAATTGTTTAAAGATAAGCTGAGGCAGTAAAATTGTAAGAGTTGATTTGCATAAAGGTTGCTCATAGTAGGGCAGCACCAAACCTGAAGTGATTAGGAGCATGCCATTGGCAGGCACACAGGGAAGGACTGTCACAGAGGAAAGCTGGAAGCAAACCAAGGCGATTATCTGATTAGCTGCAGCGCAAGCATCTGCCTTATGTGGAAAGACTAGCTGTCTGTTTGCTAGTGGTTATATTAGGTTTTCATTCTTAACCTTGAGCCATTTGCCGGCTTAGGCTTGGTTTGCTTACAAAGGCCGCTAAGGCCTTAGAGCCACCTCAGTGTGATGGCTTCTTCATTTAATTAATTTAACAAAATGGATGCTTACAAAATTGACTTTCAGCTTTTTCTCTCTCATAATATATGCATTTAAAGCTACAAATTTCCCTCTGAGCATGGCTTTAGCTGAATGTCACATTTTAATTTTTGTTGTCATTTAACTTTAAATATTTTATATTTTTCATTGCGATTTCTACTTTGACCTCTAGATTATTTAGAATAATCACATTTTCCTGTTGATTTTTTTTATTATTATTATAAAATGTTCTTTATCTGTAATAATAATTCTTGTCTTAAACTCTACTTTGTCTGATATTAGTATAGCTACTACAGCTTATTTTTGGTTATTGTTTATATCATATATTTTTTCTATCCTTTTAACTCAATCTTTCTGAGTCCCTTTATTTAAAATAGAATTTCACTCATTTTAATGAAGGCTGGGAGTCTTTTTGTCTTTTAATTAATTTATCCCTTTAACTGTAATGTAATTGCTGATATATTGGGTTTAAATGAACTAACTTACTACTTATTTTTCTATTTGTCCTATATTACTTTGTTTACTTATATTGCTCATTTCTTAACTTCTTTTAGATTAACAGTTTCTTTTGTATTTTTGTTGTCATTCCATGCCCCTCCCTTTATTTTTAGTTGCATATTTTCTTATTATTTATTTACCTTAGAGATTGAGACATGCTTCTTTCATGTTTTAGAGTCTCCCTTAAATGCTTTTACCACTTCCTGAACAGTGCAAGTATTGCAGGCGTGAGAGTGGCACTGGGTGTTAGTTCAGTCAAACTGGACTTGGGTTCAGCAACCTCAGTACTTGGGTTCTGGCTAAGAAAGAATTCAGAGCCAAGACCCAAACTGTAAGAGAACATTTATTTATAAAATTACAGAGGTAGAAGAAGCAATTCTTAGAAGAAATGGGCTTAGGAAATAAGTTATAGAGGTAAAGGAAGGGCTCTTGGAGCTTGGGAGTGAGGAAGCTAATGTTAACCCAGGGGCGGGGGGTCCACAGGGCACAGCGAGCTCCCTGGAGGGAGAGTAGACTGGGTCCTCTGTTCTAATGGTTTCATGGGTGGAGATTTTAGGGGAGGTCCCGGGGAAGATCTCAATAGAATATTCAGCAATTTTCCAGGTGTGTCCTTTCAGGGTTGAGTCTTCACTGATTGATTGGTCAGCGCCAGGGCAAGGGTGGGCATCCAATGCAGCTGGTCCTGAGGTCAGCTGTGGCCAATTTTGCTACTTTCCTGGGCCTGAAGCTGAAATACAACTGAGGCCTAGATGTTATCTCTAGGGAGGAAAGGTCAGGGGGTCCAAACCGAATGACCAACAATATGCTAGGGGAAGAAAGGCCACCCTTGGGGTGAGGTCCCACCCTACTATTGTAGGCACTTGGATCTTTTCCTGGTGGACCTTCTGTACCTGGCCTATCGTCCTTGCTCTGCTCATGTCTGTCTAACTGTCCACTACACAAGGACCTTTGAACACTTTCCTTACATTCTTTCTGCTTTTGTCCTATTGTCATATATTTTAATTGAGTATATATTTTAAACTCCTCAAGGGAAAAAAAACTATTTTAAACTCAATATTGATTTAGATTTACCCTCATTTTTACTTTTCTGGTTTTCTTCAGTCCCTCCTGCACCTCCAGGTGAGATCAATTTTCATGTGACTTTAAAATAGTAGAAGGAAGAACTTCTTTTAGTTCTCAGGTAGGTGGTCTGCTGGTAATACAGTCTCTTAGATTTTTTAGATTTTTTTGTTTCTGTTTTGTTTTGAAAATGATTTTATTTCTCTTTCATTTTTAGATGGTATTTTCCCTGGATGAAGAATTCCAGGTTGGTAATTATATTCTTTCAGTACTTAAAGGTGACAGTGCACGATCGATGATGACTCTCTTGTCCTTGATGTTTCTATCTCTTCCTCTCCCTCTCCCTTCCTCTCTCTGAAATCAATAAAAATATATTAAAAATAAAAAATAAAAAAAGGTGACAGTGCATTTCTTTAAGCTTTCAAAATTTCTGTTGATAGTCAGCTAGAAGTGTTGTTGTTTCTTTGAATGTAAAGTGGTTTTATTCTCTATTTCTAATTAAAAAGGATTCTAAAACTTGCCCTTTATCTCTGGTCTTTAGCCTTTTAATGATGTGCCTAGGTGTGGTTTTCTTTGTATTTATGGTACTAGAATTCCCGAGTCTGTGACTTGATATCTTTCACCACTTTTGGAAAATTATAAGCCAGACCCTCTGCAGCCATGTTCTCTCTCTTTTTCTCTTTCTGAGACTTCAATTCCATGTGTGTCAGGCCCTTTCACCATGTCCCACATGTCTCTTATGCTCTCTTCTGCATTTGTTATCATTTTTTTTCCTTTCCTTTCAGGATTTTGATTTGGATATTTCCAACTGACCTATTTAGCAACTTTCTAATTCCCTCTCCTGTGTCTGATCTGTTGTTCTTGGGGAGGGGGGTTCGGTGGGATGGGGAAGATTGATCTGATGCAAACTACTCAATCATAGTTAGAGATATCTCCAAATCATTTAAAATTCCTTGGTCATTTTAATTTAATTTGGTCACTTTTCTCAATCCTCTTTTCTTTATATCTTATTGTATTATTAGCTAAGTCTCTTCTATTGTGTGCTGCGCCTTTTTTAGTCTGTTTCTGTAATTGTTTTGTTTTTTATCCCACTGCTTTCCTACTCTGGGCTAACTCTTTTATTCCTTCTTCCTCTGGCCTTACCTTATCTTTTCTGGGCTCCTCAAGTGGCGCATTATGCTCTTTTTTTTTTTTCATGAACAAATGCTTCATTTCTTTGTAAAATTTCTGGCACTATGTTTAGTCAGCTTTTCACCTGTTCTGAGCAATAGCCTTTTTGGTAAGTGTTCATCTGCCACTGTCCACTGTTCCTTTCACCTTTTTATTTATGGTGCTACTTTCGTTTAGATTCGGTGACTTTAAAAAGAATAATGCTCTTCCTGGAGGTTTAGGCTGAAGAGGGGCCGGCGCCCTTCCCAGGCTAACGGTGGCCTGTGAGAGCTCTTTTACCTTCATTGCTTCCTGGTGAGATGAGATGAGCACAGCTGAGCTAACACTGTCAGTCCTTCTGTCCGCCTCACCGTCAGAATGCGAACGTGGCTGGCTGTCCTCCCCCACTCAGCCCTGCCTTTGTTATTCGTGGAGACTTTGGATGTCAGCATTCAAACCTGTACACAGTTCCTATTGTTTCAAAAAGAGACGCCTGGTTTTGTCAGCGAGGGTGTGTCATTTACTTTGAGGAACTAGGTTTTCCTGGGTTTGCCTGTTTCCCGCTGAGGATGTTCTCATTTTCCCAGAGCCTACGTGACCTTGGCTGCACTTGGGAGCCCTTCCTCATCTAGTTTGGTTTAGGATCTCAGATGTCTCTTGATTTCTTTCAAGAGCTTTCTTCCTGTTGCTTATTCTTGCTTTTGGGTGATTTCTCTGAGAAGAGGGGAACTGCCCTCTTTGTGCTGCATTTTAGAGCCAGAGGCTCACCCTCGGGGAGTCTCTCGCATACAATATTATTTTTAGTTTGAGTTTTTCATCATACATAATCTTTCAAGAGTCATGTTAAGTGGTGAATAGGGAATTGAGTTCAAGTTTACATTCAATCCTGTCTGGTGCTACCAATGCTAATAACTCAGTTGAAGCAACAATCAAATCCTCCAACTGTCACACATGGCTAAGCTTGCATAGGTGGGGCAATGACAAGCCCATCACAGTACATTCCTCCTCTGCCTGGTAGCTAGTAAAAATGCAAAAATTGGGGAAAATGGTCTGTGGCATTTCAACTTGGCCTGAATCCAACTGGCTGGTGAGAAAGGTGAATTTCTTCCATGGAGCAGCATCAACTTTTGCAAAGGCCAAAATTTTAGAATAGGTTTAGGAATCAAATAGAAAATAGTCCAAACAAGGGGAAATAGAGCATGTGGCACTTCTTTTTCTACTAAGTTGAATGCCTGTTCTTCAACTTAGAAATGAAGCCCACCCTTGTTGTAGGCAGCAGGAGGGGCACCAGGTGTCTGACCGGCAGACCGGACCTGGGTTCAGCAACCTCGGTACTTGAACTCTGGCTAGGAAAGAATTCAGAGTCAAGACCCAAACTATAATAGAATATTTATTTGGTAAATTACAGAGGTAGAAGAAGTAATTCCTAGAAGAAACAGGCTTAGGAAACAAGTTATAGAGGTAAAGGAAGGGCCCTTGGAGCTTGGGAGTGAGGAATGCTAAGGGGGGTGGATTGGCAGGGAGCATAGTGTGCTCCCTGGAGGGAGAGTGCACTGGGTCCTCCATCCTAATGGTTTCAAGGGTGGAGATTTTAGGGGAGGTCCCAGGGGAAGATCTTAATAGAATATTCAGCAGTTTTCCAGGTGTGTCCTTTCAGAGTGGTGGTCTCCACTGACTGACTGGGTCAGCGCCAGGGCGGGGGTGGGGTGTCATTCAATGTAATTGGTCCTGGGTCAGTTGTGGTTGTTTGGTTTTTTTTTGCTTTTCTGAACCTGGAGCTGAAATATAATTGAGGCTCTAGCTGTTATCTCTAGGGAGGAAAGGTCAGGAGGTCCCAACTGCTAGACCAGCAATTTGCTAGAGGAGGAAAGGCCACCCTGGGGGCAAGGACTCACCCTACAATTGTTGGTTGCTAGGCATCTGGGGCTTTGCACCTGGGTCTTTCCACCCTGATGACCTTCTGTGCCTGGCCCATCATCCTTGCTCTGCTCAGGTCTGTCTTAACTGCCCACCACACCCCCAGCTTTTCAACGAACCCATTGTCCTCTCAATGTCCACAGAACATTTCGTAAATGCTACAAGCTGGCATTCAGAGCCATTCACCCATGAAGCCAAAACTAAACTGAAGGAACTGGGTTAAATGACCCAGTCAACACCTTTTGTTCTACGATATGATACCATTCTCTCCCTTACTGGTGTGTGACTACTGTGTGATGTCCATCAAGCGTGCCTTGCACTTTCCTCTACCTGACTCCTCCAACTCTGCTGCTACAAGCCCTGCTTATCCTTCAAAGCCCTACAGCCTCTCTGGATTCCCCAGCCAGATGTGAACTTGCTCTCTACCTCTTGGACTGCATTTTTCAGTCTTTTCAGTCCAGGTACCACACTCCCTAGGGAGACAAGGACTATTACTCTGAAACCTTAATTCATCCATCTGCTCTTGGGAAAGTGTCTCCAAAACCAGCCTTCAAACTCTCCCTCTCCTGGTTCCCTCTGTGCAACCTGAATTTCCATGCTCAATTGGACTCTCAGCTTAGCTCCTATACAGTTCTTGTTTTGATCTGGAGCTTTCAGATTTTTGTCCCCAAGTATGTCTTGTTTTTCCTAGTTCCTGGTGAAAATGTGTGTGTGTGTGATCTTCTATTGTGTGCTGCACCTATTTTAATCTTTGTTTCTGTAACTTTTTTTTTTTATCCCACTGCTTTCCTATGCTGGGTTAATTCTTTTATTCCTACTTCCTCTGGGCTTACCTTATCTTCCCTGGCCTCCTCAGTTGGTGCTTTATGCTCTTTTTTCCCATGAACAAATACTTCATTCACTTCTTTGTAAAGTTTCTGGTACTATGTTTAGTGACAAACCTGTCAACAAGCTCCCAATTTCCAGAGTCTCCCACTCTATTGGCCATCACTACTGCCCAGGCCACAATCCCCCAGCTGCCCACTGAGCATCGCTGACCAGGATTTAGCTTATGGGCTATGTTGTCAACCTCATGGATGGAGAATATTTTTCTTGGGTTTTAATTCTCTGAGTGCTTTTCTCACACTCTGGGCTTATTGAAGACGGACACTGCAATGCCGAGTGTCTTGCACGCAGAAGAGCTTAAAAGATATTTAGTCAATGCTGTTTAAATATGGGCATTTTCAGGTGACTTTGGTGCTTCCCAGTATATCCTAGCAGTGGCCACACCTCGAGCTGCTGCTCACTTGTATTTGGGCTCTGGTTCCCACTTTCTGAAAAGGGTAACAGCTTGATACTTCCAGAATGTCAGCAGGGGCTGCAGTCATCTGAAGGCTTGACTGGGACCGGAGGATTCATTTCCAAGATGGTCCACCCATGTGGCTGTTGGCAGAGGCTTCAGTTTCTTGCCACGTGAGATTCTTCAAAGACTGCACGAGTGTCCTCATGACATGGCAATAACTTCTCTGAGAGGGACCAATCCCAGAGAGAAGGCAGCAGTCACAGGACTCCTATGGCCAGGGCTTGGAAGTGATATACCACATTTCTGCCATTTTCTCCGGGTCTCACAGACCTGGCTTTATTCTCTGGGGCAGGCTGGGACTACATAAGCGTGTGGATACCCAGAAACAGGGCTCGTGGTGCCGCAGTCTGAGCCCCTCTTAAATGGATAGGAATGCTCTTCAGTTATTTTTTAAGCCTCTCCTGGCTCAGTTTAAAGTTTCTCTTCAGGTACTCTCCCAAGAGCTCTGCTCCATGCCCACACTAGTCCCCACCAGAAATCCACTCTGCCTGTGCCTGCAGAGCCCAGCCCTGTGTGAGCCAGACCACCGGTGCAGGGACCCGGACTCTTCAGTGTGGTGCCTGTGATGCTCAAGCCTCCTCCCTTTCTCCCTTCCCCCCACCTTGTTTTCAGTAAAACTCTGTTTTGGAATCTGTTTCACCTCCTCTCTTGATTTCTATCTTGGGCAGGGTGGGGTGGGGGGCAAGAACCTTCACTGGTGACAAGGGGAGGCCATTGTGAAGGCTCCTACCTACCTGGGTGTGTCTTAGTGCAACTTGCTCTCTCTAAGCCCCTGTCCCCTCATTCATAACTAATAACACAGGGTGGGCAGAAGGAGCTTTACAGTTGTTCGTATGGAAAATAATACAATAATTAATCGATACTAATACAAGAATAAACTCTGTCTTGAATACTTACAGCCTACTTTGCCCCACCCTGCAGTCCCTCAGGAATCTGTAAGGATTTAAGGTTTAAAGTGCCTTGAAGCATTCCAGGGTCCCTCCCCACCCCGCATTACCCAGGGCTCTTCTAGGGAAGCCAGTTGCAGTCTCTTTCCCAAAACCCTGCAACCCTGAGCTCTCCCCTTCCCCTCCTCCTCCTCCCCCCACACCCGGGCATACTTTCCAACCTGGCAGCAATGGAGGTGAGCCCCGTTCTTTAAACTTCATTTCTCCCAAATATCATGTCTCTGCCTCAATCTTTCACATTCCCCCAGGGACCCAGGCTCTGGGTTCCAAAAATCAGGGAGAACCTCACTGAGATTTTTCTCCCTTGTCCTATCATATCCCTCACTATGTTAAGGCTGATCACGTGCTTGGGAGGAACAGCAGGAAAGCAAATAAAATAAAATAAATAAAATAAAATAAAAATCATTGTTTAAGAAATCTCATTTTACCAAAGGATAGAATGTGGGTTTCAGAGGAGTGGCTCCCAGTGGACTGGCTTCTTGCAAGAGGGGACAGTTAAGTGCAAATGAGTTACCTGCTGTGTTAGTTTCCTAGCACTGCCCTAGCAAAGTACCACAAACTAGATGGCTTTAAAAAAATGGAAATATATTGTCTCACAGTTCTAGAGGCTAGAAGCCCCAAATCAAGGTGCTGGTGGGGCTCCCAATGAAGCCTGCAGGGGAGTCAGTCCTTCCTTGTCTCTTCCTAGCTTCTGGTAGTTTGCTGGCAATCTTTGGTGTTCATTGGCTTGTAGTGCATAGCTCCAGTCTCTGCCTTCATTGTCACATGACATTCTACCTGTGTTCCTGTGTCTTTACATGACTGCCTTCTTATTAAGGACACTAGTCATATTGGATTAGAAGTCTATCCTACCCTGGTATGACCTTATCCCAACTAATTACTTCCACATTGACCCTATTTCCAAATAAAGTCACATTCTGAAGTACTCCGGTTAGGACTTCAACAACTCATTTTTGGGGACATACAATTCCACCCATAATACTCAGGGAGGGACAGGGCAGGCCTCAGACTAAGTAAGGGCTCCCTGGGTAGAAAGCACCTGTGCAAACTCGTGTGGGTATAAAAACTTTCTGCCCTGATGCCAATGGGAATGAGCCAGTGCAGTGGCTGGCCTCAAACTGTCGTGGAGGAAGGTGTAAGGAGGCTGTGGAATCTGGGTGACCCAAAGTGAATCGAAGACAATAATTAGGCTGTGAAAAGGAAGAAGGCCCTTCATGGAAGCTGGGACACACAGGGAACATAGAGCACAGAGGAACGAGCATGTTTAGGCTCCCAGGCACTCTTCTAAGTTGAAATACTTGAAAAATGATACTATTAGAATGTCAGGAAAGGGCAGCCCAAGCAGAGCCTTTGACTGTCTTTCAGGTGCTAGTTATAGAAGTAGACTTCCAGGACCCTGCTGCTGGGAACTTCTGGAAATGGCATGTGTTGTCAGGGGACAGTGCCGAGAAAAATCTGACCTCTTTGGAACCAGTTTTCTTTCTCTTTGCAGAATGCTGTGCATCGAGCCCCTCCTGCTAGTTCTCATGGTCTCACTTCTTTCTCCAAGTGGCTTAAACCATTTGAGATCCAATGTTTGGCTTCAATAATGTTTTGCCGGCCTCACTTTCGACTTCACATACTCCTCTGTCACCCAACACCCACATTTTGTTTCTATTTTCATTTAGCTGGTTTAAAAGGTCAATGACTGCTACTTCTCTTGTGAGCAAAACTTGCCCAAAGCTAAAGGCAGATTTCACACTTGTTTCATATAGCAATTTAGGCAAGTTTGGAGAAGTACTGTTTGTTCCTGTGAGTATTATGTTTTCAAAATCATTCAGTCTTCCAACAATTACTTGAGTGTCTACTACATTCCATAAGATGAAATATTCTGCCTTTCCTAAGGAACTACTCACTGGCTTGAAAACTTTAAATATGTGACATCTTTAGGTAGGTGTTTTAGCTTAAAATGCTTCTGTCCTAGTGTGTTTCTTTCCATCCAACCTGACCCTTTTTCTCTCTCTTTTAAAGAAATTAACAGAGATAACAGAAAAAATCAATATAAATTAGAAATGAAAGTTCCTCTCCAAACTTATTACTGAAAAAATTTGTCAGCTAGGATCCTTAGACTAATGACGGAAGTCTCCTAGTTCGAAAACCTTATTCTTGTCACGGATTTGGCCTTTCCACTTTGGAGAGGCCACCAACACAAGTTTGTTTTATTTTTAAAGAGGGGCATAGGCTGAATCTCCAAAATATTATGTCTGGCAAAAGAAGCCAGACACAAAAGGGTGCGCTTTTATGAAATTCAAGAAGAGTAAAAGCTAACCTACAATGACAAAAAGCAGGTCAACAGTGGCCTGGGGCTGGGGTGGCGGGGAGGGTGACTTGGAGAATCCAGAGGAAACGTTGGGAGAATGGGAATGTTCTATATCATGATGTGACAGTGTTACACAGATATATACCTTTGTCATGCTCATCCAACTATATGTTTATTTATATGTAAATTATACCTCCATAAAACTGACTTAAAAACAAGTATGTAAATTCAATCTGGAGTGAGCATCTGAATGAAAAGGAATTCTCAAGGAGTACACACACACTTCTTTCTGTTTTCACTTTTACTTTAAAGAGCTTTACCGGGGTATAATTTATGTACCATAAAACTTACCTGTTTTAAGTGTATAATTCAATCAATTTTAGTAAATGTGCAGAGCTGTGCAACCACCACCTCAATCCAGTGTTAGAACATTTCCATCACGGCAGTAGAGTCCCTTATACCCATTCGTAGTCAGTCCCCCGTGGAGCTTATATTTTGCGGTGACTTTTGGGGAAGGGGCTAAGCCAGTACCTTAAATGGCTGAGCTCATTTGCCAGGGAACCATGGAAGGCTCGGGCCTGGGTGGGCTTGCTGTGGGCGCAGTCCCTCAGGGCCCCCAAGGAGCAGGTTCTCCGTCTGTGCTTTAGTTCTTTTTGCAACTGCAGTCACAGGCCTGTTCTCCATGCTCCTCCACGGGCCCCACATGGATGGGCACAGGAAGACCTATGGTTGTCCTTTGGGTGCATCCTGGCGCCCTCAGTGCCCCGAGTCACGGGCCGCACCGCCCCCTCACCGCAGCTGCCCCTGCCCGGCCCACCTGCTGCCCGTCTGTGGTCAGGCTGCTGCTCGGGGGGCTCCAGTACATTGCTCTGCTCCTGCCAGCTGTTCGGGAACAGGCCCAGGAGGAGCCCATCCTGCTGTTGCTGGAAGCAGTGACAAGAGCGGACTGCACACCCCAGAGAAACAAATAAATAGAGAGAACACAGGAATGACCATGGTGGACCTGGAGCAAAAATTAGGCCCACTTTAGACAGCAATTATATATATTCTGAAAAGGCTGGCACACACCCAGAAATATGGGGTAACACTATAACCTTAATCTGTTGAAATCAAGGGTGAAAAGCTGGCAGGAAGGTGGAGGACAACCTGAGCCTCCCCTCCATGTTCCCACAGAAGGCCAAAGTCAAGGGAAGAGCTCAGGATTCACTTTTTATGAGCTTCCCCAGGACTCTCCTGGTGAAATTGAGCAATAAACAAAGTAAACATAGTTTCTTTATACATAGGCTATCACAAATGTAGGAGTGCATGGTACAGCCCCTTCTCCAGCTCCTTCTCCGGAGAGGGCGAGCTAAAGCTTTTTGTAAAGGTAGTGGGTGTCCATAGCTCCGAGCTATGCAGCCGCCATAAGACCAGAGTGTATTTAAGAGCAGAGTGACAGGTTGGAGCTCCTTGGTGCCCTACTTTTAGCATTACAGGTGTCTCTAACATTTTAGAGTGTCTGGACTGGGTTAAGGGTGTCGAGTTGCCCAGGGGCTCCTTGGCTCAGTGAGGGGCTTATATACTGTATGCTGGGTCATTGCTATCAAGGCTGGCTACATCATTGGCAGCACCCAGTGCAAGGTGAAAATGTGGGTCCCTTTATTTATAAGGAGGAAAACAGCCTTTTCATTTATGGTCTCTATCTTTTTCTTGATCTGAAAAACTGTGTGTGTTTTTGTTATTTAATGTTGTGCTTCTTTGGACATGGGGATACTCATAGGGTAAGTGCAGACCCTTACAGATGTCCAGGGTCCCAACCCACAATTCCGCCTGGCCCCAGGAGGGCTCTGTCCTTGCCCCTTAGGTCCTTTGCCAACTTTTTGCTTGCTGGCCCAGGTGTGCCTCCCCTTACAACAGCCAGTACCTGGTGTATTAGTTTCCCAAGGGCTGTCAAAAGGTGGGCAGCTTGAAGCAACAGAAATGTATTCTCTCAGAGTTAAAGAGTTTGAAGTCTGATATCAAAGTGTCAGCAGGGTTGGTTCCTTTTGGAGGCCCTCAGGAAGAAACTCTTCCATGCCTCTTCTGGCTTCTGGTGGGCTGCAGGCAATCTTTGGTGGCCCTTGACCTGCGTGTGCTTCACTCCAACCTCTGTCTCTGTCTTCGCTTGGCATCTCGTGTGTGTTGTGTATGTGTGTGTGTGTTTGTTTTCTCTTCTTGTAAGGATACCAGTCACTGGATCAGGGTACCCTAATCCAGTATGACCTCATCTTAACTGATTATATCTGCAAAGACCCTATTTCCAAATAAGGCCATGAGGTTCTAGTGGACATGAATTTTGGGGGACATTCTGCAACCTATCTGAGCTAAAGAAGAACCCAGAATGCCTAGGAATTTATATCTCTCCAACTCCTTTGCAGGGAAGGAGGTATAAATACTCTACCACCTGGCTACATAATTTGTAGGGCCTAGTGCAAAACGAATAATTGTTTAAAAGTTATTAAGAACTTCATGATGATGAAAGCAGAGCATTAAGTAAGGCATGGGGCCCTTCTGAGTGTGGAGCCCCATATGACTGTGGACTCCACGAAGCTGGCCCTGCCATTGCCTCTGATCGGGACAACTCAGAGGGGACACATGCGCTGTCTCCACGGCTCCTTGAAGGCTCAAGCCAAAGTTACCCTCTGTGACAATGCACCCTGTTAGGCCTCCCTCACTTCCCCATATCCCTACTATTCACTTCCTCATAAATCCCCTTCATCCAAATCCCCATCTCAGGTCTGCTTCTGGGAACTGAACATCAGACAGCCAGTGACATCTCTGCTCTAACTGGAGAACCACTGCAAAGGTCATTGCTGAGGCAACATGGTCTTATGTGGTATAGCTAGCTTCTCTATTCCCTTTCTTCTTACAAGAAAAACTTCCAAAATAAATCTTAAAGATGCACCAGGGCACTTCTGGGAAAATAAAGTACATGTACCTTACCTATTCCTCCACGAAACACCATTGACATTATATAGAAAACAAACCTAAGGAGACTCTGAAAGGTGGAGAGGAGAAGGCACAGTAGCTTGGGCTTCAGGATCCAAGGAATGACATGGTGGTGAGTTCCCTGGATTCTTTTTTTTTTTTTTCCTCATATATTCCAGACTCAGAATGGAAGAAGCTAAAAACCTGGAAATGGCAATGGTGCAGGCTTAAAAAAAAGACCCTCAAAAAAACCCCACTTTTTCTAGTGAAAGGACCAGGAAAGGGACAGTCTACAGGGCAGGAAACTTATAGACAATAACTACTCTCCTCTAGCTAAATACTACCAAAAAAGCCAGTGGCCCCACTCCTATCTATTCCAGCAAAGGCTCAGTGAGAAGCCTAGACTTCCACCCTTACCAGGTGGAAAGAAGTGCTCCAACTCCCACATCAGGTGGTGGTACAGAAGCTTAGTGGAGAGTCAGGACATCCACTATTGCCCAGCAGTAGAAAGGCCATTCCCAGATGGTGCCATGTGGGGAGAAGTAAATGACAAGCTCCTACTTTTCCTAACCACGAAGATACAGCACAGTGGGGAGAAATGAATTTCCACTCCCACCCAGCAGTAATGAGGTGCCTCATCACCCCTGAGTGTCAAAGGAGGCCAAGTGGGGAGTCTGGACTCTGCCCTCATCTGACAGTAACAAGGTGGCAACTTCACCTCTGCTGGAGGAGTGTAAAAAAAAGCCTACTAGAATGGAAGGTTTAAATAAGATTCAGAGTCTCGTAACATATTACCCAAAATGTCCAGGATTCAGTTTTAAAAATCACTCATCATGTCAAGAACCAGAAATATCTCAAACTGAATGAAAAAAGACAATGATGCCAATACCAAGATGACAGAGATGAGAATTATCTGATAAAGATTTTAAAGCATCCATGATAAAAATACCTCAATGAGTAATTACGAACATGCTTAAACAAATGCAAATGCAAAAGCAGGAATTCCTAGTAAAGAAATAGACAGTTTTGGCAAAGAAATAGAAGATTAAAGGAGAACGAAATGGAAAATTTACAACTGAAAGTACAATAACCAAAAATGTGATAGGCTTAATGTCAAAATGAATGAAATGGAGGACAGAATATGTGAGCGTGAAGAAAGAACAATAGAAATTACGCAGTCTGAGCAACAGACAACAAACAGACTGAAAAAAATCAAGGAGCCTCTAGAACCTGTGGGACTGTAACAAACGATTTAATAGTTATCTCATTGGATTCCCAGAATGAGAGGAGAAAGAGGGCAGGATTTAAAAAGCCCTGAAAGAAAGAATGGCTGAAAACTCCCCAAGTTTGACAAGAGATGTAAACCTATCGCACAAAGAAGCTGAGCAAACCCCAAATAGAATTAACACACATGTACATGCACACACACGCACACACGCACACACATACACACACACACAGTCTACCCCAAGATGCATTTGGTCAAAGCCTGAAAACTAAAGAGAAAGAAAAAAATTTTTGAAAACAGTCAGAAAGAAACATCCGATCTATAGGGAAAAAACAATTTGAATGACAATAGGTCTCTTATCAGGAATCATGGAAACCAGAAGGAAGTGGCACAATATTTTTCATGTACTGAAAGAAAAGGACTATTAACCCAGAATCCTATATCCAGTGAAAATGTTCTTTAAAGATGAAGAAGAAATCAAGATATTTTCGGATGAAGGAAAACTGAAAAGTTTGTCCCCAGCAGACCTAAGCTAAAATAATGAATAAAGGAAGTTCTCTAAACAGAAAGGAAATGATAAAAGAAGGAACCTTGAGAAAAACAAGAAGAGAAGGCAGTTAGCAAAAATAAGGTATTTTCTTCTCCTCCTCTTGATTTTCCTAAATTATGTTTGATGATAAAAGCAATAAACATGCTATGAAAAGAGATACACTAAAAGAAACCACTATAGGTAAATCAAAACAGAATTCAAAAAAAATATGCAAGTAACCTAAAGGAAGTGATGAAAAAAGACTACAGAGCAATGAAAAACAAAGAGAAAAAAAAAAATAAATGGTATACTTAAGCCCTAAACTATGCCATACTAACACTAATGAAAAGAAACCTAGCCCAGCCAAGCGTGGCTCAGCTGTCGAGCATCGACTTAGGATCCAGTAGATCGAGGTTCGGTTCCCGGTCAGGGCACATGCCCGGGTTGCGGGCTCCATCCCCAGTCGGAGGCATGCAGGAGGCAGCCGATCAATGACTCTCTCATCGTTGATGTTTCTATTTCTCTCTCTCCCTCTCCCTTCCTCTTTCTGAAATCAATAAAGATAGAAAGAAAGAAAGAAAGAAAGAAAGAAGGAAGGAAGGAAGGAAGGAAGGAAGGAAGGAAGGAAGGAAGGAAGGAAGGAAGGAAGGAAGGAAGGAAGGAAGGAAGGAGAGAGAGAGAGAGAAAGAGAGAAAGAGAAAGAAAGAAAGAGGCCTGGATGAATTAGTTTGCTAGGGCTGTTGTAACAAAATACCATCAAGTAGGTGGCTTAAATAACAAGAATTTATTGTCTACAGTTCTGGAGGCCAGAAGTCCAAGATTAAGGTGTCAGCAAGGCCATGCTCCCCCTGAAGGTGCTAGGAAAGGATTTTATTCCAGGACTCTCTCCCAGCTTCCGATAGGTCCCTTGGCTTGTGGCTGCACAACTCCAGTCTTTACATGGTGTTCTCCCCGTGTACATGTCTGTCCCTAAATTTCCCCTTTCTACAAGGAAGTCAGTTATGTTGGATTAGAGTTTCACCCTACTCCAGGGTGACCTTGTCTTAACTTAATTACATGCAACAACTCCATTTCCAAATCAGGTCACATTCTGAGGTGTTGGGGAACAGGGTTTCAACATCTTTTGGAGGAACACAATTCAACCTGTAACACTGGAGGAGCCATATTAATTAATTTCAGATAAAGCAGACTTCAGAGCAAGGAAAATCACGAGGGATAAAGAAAGCTTTACATAATGATAAAAGGGTCAGTTCTCTAAGAAGACATAACAGTCCTTAAGGTGCATGCGCCTAACAACAGAGCAACAAAATACACGAGATAAAAACAGATAGAGCTGTAGGAAAAGAGACAAATCCACTGTTATAGTCGGGGGCCTCAAAACCTCTCTATTAGTTTATTGACAGATCCGGCAGGCAAAAAATCAGTAAGGGTAAAGTTGAACTGAACAGCACCTCAATTACTTGGATCTAATTGACATTTATAGAATACTTTATCCAACTACAATGGAATGCATATTCTTCTTAAGCTCAGTTGGAACATTCACTTAGATAGACTACATTCTAGGCCATAAAACAAGTATAAAAGAACAGAAATCATACAAAGTATGGTCTCAGACCACAGTAGAATTAAATTAGAAATCAATAACAGAAAGATGGCTGAAAAAATCCCCAAATATTTGAAGATCATAAACACACTTCTAAATAACATATGAGTCAAAGGAGTCTCAAGAAAAATTTAGAAATATTTTGAACTAAATGAAAGTGAAATAAAATTTAGCAAAATTTGCGGGATGTAGCAACAGCAGTGCTTAGAGGAAATTTTATAGCATTGTGCCTATATTAGAAAAGAAGAAAGATCTAAAATTAATAACCCAAGGGACTTGAGAGCAAAGAAAATTATTAGAAACAAAGGGTCATCATGTAATAAGAGAGTCAAGTTCACCAAGAAGAAATGAAAATCCTAAATGTGTATGCACCAAATCACAGAGCTGCAAAATATGTGAAGGAAAACTGATACAATTAAAGAAATAAACAAATCCATAATCATAATTGGAAAATGCAATACGTTTTTGTCAACAATTGATACAACAACTAGACAGAAAAATCAGCAAAATTTAGTACTAAACACCATCAACCAAAAAGATCTAATTGACATTTATCAAAAGCTCCATACGACAGTGGGGTACACATTCTTTTCAAGTGCGCACAGTACATGTACCAAGATAAGACCATATCCTGGGCTATAAAACAAACCTCCATAAACTTAGAGGGATTTAAATGACAGAGAGCATTTTCTTCAACAATAATTGAATCAAACCAGGAATTAATAATAGAAGGATAACAAGAAACTCTCCAAACACTTGGAAACTAAACAATATACTTCTAAATAACTCATAGGTAAAAGAGGAACTTCTAAGGGAAATTAAAAAATAGATTGGATTGAATGAAAATACAATTAAAATTTGTGGGACACAACGACAGGCTCTGAGAGGGACATTTGTAGCACTAAATGCAAACATAAGATAAGATGCAATGTCTCAAATCAATAACCTAAGCTCCCACCTCAAGAACCGAGAAAAAGAAGAGAAAAACAAAACTGAAGCAAGTAGAGGAAGGAAATAATAAAAACTAGAGCAGAAATCAATGAAGCGGAAAGAGAGAAATATAGAGAAAAATCAATGAAACAAAGAGCTGTTTCTTTGAAAAGATCAATAAAATTTAAAGCCTTTGGCAAGACTGACAAGGAAAAAAACACACAAACTACCATCGTGGGAAGTGAAACCGATATCATTACAGACCCTGCACATGTTGAAAGAACCATAAGGGGACACCACAAACAACTCTACCCACGTAGATTTGACGATTTAGGGGAAATGGCCCAACTCCTCAAAATACACGAAGTACCAACAACTCACATTTATAAAACAGCTTATTTGAATAGCCCTATAAATATTATGATATCAAATTCTTTAAAAATTCCCCCAAAGAAATAATCAGTCCCCAAGAATCCTACCAAAAGCTTAGAGGTTTAATTGTACGCAACCCATGCTGGAAAGCAGAAGGGCCGGGGGAACACTTCCTAACTCGTCTTATGAGGCTAAAATGATTACCCTGCTGCTAACACCAGGCAAAGCCAGACAAAAAGAAAAATTTAGACCAATATCCCGCTCATGAAAACAGATGCAAAAGTTCTTAACACAACATTAGCAAACACGATTCAGCAATATATAAAAAGAATTATACAGTAAAAAGCAAGTGGGATTTATTCTAGGGATGCAAGAATGGTTCAGTGCCCCAAGATATAGTCCACTATAATACCAGGCTATGGAACTATGGAAGCAGAAAAAGCATTTAACATACAATTCATGATTAAAAACAACCTCCCCCCGCCACACACACACACATAAACTCCCAGAAAACTTTAATATTTGCAGGCTCCAGAGAAAAGAGCAAAAGAGAACATCATCTGTAAACAGTGCATTCTTCCAAAGGAAAGGCTAAACCATGTCATGGCTTGAAGAAAATTTCCCAATAGTTCAAAGGGGGGAAATGATGGGAGAACTGAGTCATCAGATAGAACACAATGGTAGAGGCAATGCTCTGTAAAATTATATTCCCATTGTGAGCAGCAATTTAGGCCGAGCAAACCAGTACTATTCATCACATTGAATTAATATCGTCAATTACTAATGGATAAAAGTAACTGAAATTTAATAATAATATATTGATTAAAATTTTTATTGGATTTTTTGGCTTGCTTGTTTCAAATCTCTAAAACTACGTAAATTCAAGCTTTGAACTTGGGCTGTTCGTAGATAAAACTCATCTGAAATATTAAAACATAATGTATATTTCATTCGTTCCAGCTATCCCCCAAATGATACAGGGGTGTCTAGGGGTGCCCAGGGGGTGCATTCCAGTGTTTACAAGCACATCTAGCTAATTACTAGCTGGTGTTGGCCATCTGCATAGTTTAACTTCCCCTACTGGTCCTGTCTGCTGGTCAGCTCCGTTGCCCACTCCTGCCCTGCTTCCAGCCGACAGTGCTGCTTCTCTGAGACCCTACTCCTCCCATCTTGCTGGGACCTCGGTATCTGCAGCCTCCTCAGTGGTACCTGCATGGCCCTGGCCTCCCAGAATTCTGCAGTCATAGGATCTCTAACCCATGTTAAGATGATTCGGTGCACACAGTGTGACGGCATCACCTTTTTCTCCCCGCGGGCTGCGGAAGCTTCCTAGGCAGGAATATACTCTCTGCACGCACAGGGACAGAGCTGCTTCATCTGAAGTCCACCGACCTTCCAAAGGGCTCAAGAGAGAATTCAGGAAAGTCTTTCCATTTGGATGGGGGGAAACGACATTTTTGTTTTCATTATCCACAAACTAAAAAACTTTGTTTCCCTCCATTACAAAACTGGGCAGCAAACGGTGGTGGAAGGGGAGTACCGATGGTTCTGCCACAGCAGGAATCTCAGGTTTTTCCTTGATGTTCCAGTTTCTGTATCTCCAAATATTGTTTATATTCATTGTGATTTTAAAATCACAATAATCATCAGACTTGCCACTAGATCTCGTTATTTAAAGTGTTAAGAAAGAGGCACATATATTACTAGTATATCACAAACTTTTTAAAAACTATTTTGAGAAGTGTATTTCAATATAGTAGGTTTCCTTTACAATCTTATGTGTTTTATTCATTTAAAAGCATCTTTTTTTTTTTTTTGAGAAGGGTTCCATGGGCTTCCCAGACTGCCAAAGGGGCGTCTGGCACGAGATATTCAGGGGTTAATTAACATAAGGGATGTCAGAAATTATTTTTCTGCTACACAATAGGAGCTGTTCAAGTTGTGAGTCTGGCTTTTACAAACTGGGACACAAGAATCAGAAGAACTGCAGTCTAACACTTGCCAGTTAGACCAAGATCTTGGTCTTCCCTTTACAAAGGACATTATCGCCTGGTTCACCTGGAGGCCTGGATGATCCTGTGGTCAGGACATTGCTGTGTTGGCTTTGGAGTGACCCTTTCTGGCAAGGTGTGTGTCATGGGTTGAATGGTGTCCTCTAAAATGATATGTTGAAGTCCCATCCCTGATACCTGTGAATGTGGCCTTTTTGGAAATAGGGTCTTGCAGATATAATCAAGCTAAGATGAGGTCGTATTGGAGTCTAATCCAATATGGCTGGGGTCCTTATAAGAAAAGGAGAAGAGACACACAGGGAGAGTGCCGTGTCAGGGCGGAGCAGGGATCAGAGTGAGGCAGCTGCAAGCCAGGAGCACCAAGGGTTGCCCGCCACCACCAGAAGCTGGGAGGGGTGATGGAGGATTTTACCCAGCATCTCAGAGGGATAGTGGCCCTGCTGACACTCTGGTTTCAGGCTTCTAGCCTCCAGAACTGTGGGAGAATACATTTTCGTTATTTAAACCACCAAGACTGTGGCCCTTTGTTTGTGAAGCCCTAAGAAACAAATACCGTGTGTATCGGAGTGCCTAATAAAGGGAGAACAGGACCCTCATGGAGGTCTCAAAACTGGTTGTGTGACTTTTGGGACCTCGTTGCTAATGAGGCTGTACATGGGGCAGAATCTGGTCTGAGCCTAACACTCATTGTTATATACAGTCTGGTTGTGAGGTTGTGGGGAAGGAAATACAGAGCAGCCACCCACTTCCAACTGGCAGAGCCTAGAGAATCCCAAAATAGAGCACAATTGTTGGGCCTAGAGATTAGCTTAGCACAGTTGAAAACAGAATGTTGCTCTCCCTTTTTGTGTTACACTCCGTGAAAGCTGCCCCATCTCATAACACTTCACGTGAAAGCGTCTCCTTACATTTTTACTCATCTCCCTTTCTTTCCCTGGGGCTCAAATACAAGTCCAGGAAAGGCCAGGAGGGGCCCAAATGCGCTGGTTCCACGTGGCAGTTCTGCCCCCTCCTTGGGATGTGTGTGTCCCCTCCCAGGGAGAGCTCAGGGCTTTACACAGAGACACATGCAAATCTGTCCATGACTTTGCTCTTCCACATTGCTTCCTTGCTAGACCGACTCTCCAGGAGTGGACAGGTTATCCCAAGTCAGGACCCTCTTCTCTATCAACACAGTAGCCTGTTTACCCAAGATGTCAAACTAGATTAGGTACCAGTTCAGACACCCTTTTAGAAGATTTTTTGAGCAATCAAGCAGAAGCTTTCTGGGACCTTGAACTTACTTCCCTGGTTAGACACTTGAGGAAGGGATGGTGGCAGACTGGGAATCAGTAGGGGCAGGGACATGCCATTGCCTGGTGCTCCCACTCTTTCCCTCTTGAGTCCCCATTTCCTTCATGCTTGGCTCCGAATCTCCCTACGTCCAAGATAGTCCTTCCTTCCACTGAGACCTCTGCCTAGAAATGTGTCCTAAAGTCTACCCCTGCTCCCAATACATCCTTTAAAATACACCAGAGCATTCGTAAGAGCCACTAATCTTTCAACAGTTTCTCGCAGATCAAGCGCAAAGTCAAATATTGACCTGCATCAATTTGTACTTATGTAATTTAATCTTCAAATGTCATAAAGATAGCCTTCCACCTTCCCTTTCATTCCCGAGAGAGAATGCAGGTCCTTTGGTCTCACACAAAACCATCTTCAAAATGTCTAGTCGGCTCCTCAAATCAAGTTTTCAGTTGAAAAAAACAAAACCTGTTGCTCAAAATGCCTGTGAACTGGCCCTTCATGTTTCTAAACCACCCTGCTCCCTCTGCTGTTGTTGGCCAGTGACATAGCTCCCATTTGATTGACTGAGATACAACTCATATGCCATAAAATCCAGATGTTTAAAGTGTACGACTGAGTGGTTTTTAATACATTCACAGCATTGTACAGCCATGGCCACTATCTCATTCGAGAAAATTTCATCACCCCAGAAAGAACCTGTTGGCAGTCACCTCATATCCTCCCCTCCCCCAGACCCTGGCAACCTCTAGTTTAATTTCCATCCTCGCGGATTTGCCTGCTCCTTTATTGTTTCAACTCTTTTCCAACCCCAAGAATCCAATCCAGCTCTACCAAATTAGCATTTCTTTAGTGAAGGCCCACAGTTCCCCGAGGGAGGCTCTGGGCTTTGACTTTGAAAGGCCAACCTTTCAGGTTCTCTATTCCTAATGTAAAGAAAGAGGGGGAGGTGGCCACAAGATCCCTGGAGTGGCTGGTGTCCGGAGTTAAGGGACGTGTGGTAGCAATGGCCTTGAAGAACACCCAGCACTCTGGCTTTGTAAACCGAAGCCACACCATATGTTTCCTTAGCAATGAGGCTTCACAGCCACGGAGAATGTGTGCCAAGGGCAGGAACCTTTATTTCTAACTGCTGGAGAGTGGCTGTAGGTGTTGCTAGCTTTCAGTGTAAACAAAGGCAAATGTAAATGTCCGCTGAATGACTGGAAAGTTGATTCTCTGGGGCAGTGCACTGGGCCCCACTTGCCCTCACAGCCACCATTTGTTGGATCTGGTATTGCCCAGTTGACATCAGGACTATATTACATAACCAGCTAACCAAAGTCCTACGAGGTGGAAATAGGTTTAAATACACCTTATGAAAATACAGTTTAGCCTTACAATATATAAAAATAGGCATATTCATTTTGCTAGGATTTTTTTCTAAACTAATCTACAGTAATTCTAAATATACTTTTAATTTTGAAAATATAATATGCATTTTCAAATAATAATATAAGAGGTCATTTGTTTATTGTTTTTAAATAAAGCTCTGAACAATTTTCAGTATTGTTTTTGTCTTTTTAAAAATATAAATCTTTATTATTTCAGAGAGAGGAAGGGAGAGGGAGAGAGAGACAGAAGCATCAATGATGAGAGAGTCATTGATCGGCTGCCACCTGCACACTCCCAACTGGGGATCGAGCCCGCAACCGGGGCATGTGCCCTGACCGGGAATCGAACCGTGACCCCCTGGTTCATAGGCCAACGCTCAACTGCTGAGCCACGCCTGGCCGGGCTGTCTTTGTCTTTTTATAGCACCTACTACTATATGTAAATAGCTTTACCTTGGTATTTCTTTATTTAGTTCATTTCATTTTCTTTATACATTTTCATATCATAGTCTTATTTATAATCTCTTATAACAATGTATGCACTTTATATTTATTGATATTTACCATATTGGAAGTTAAAACTAAAAACTTTAAAATCTATTTAATTCATTTAAAAATAACAATTAACAATATATGTTAACATAAACATAAATTTTAAAAATTACATATTTTCTAAAACAAAAATTTTATGGAGGAGAGTGGCATTGTTTTACATTTTGCAAATCTCATTAATGACTGCCTAAATAGAAAACAGCTAGATTCTTTTTTTTTAATACATGTTTTTATTGATTTCAGAGAGAGGAAGGGAGAGGGAGAGGGAGACAGAAACATCAATGATGAGAGAGTCATTGATTGGCTGCCACCTGCACACCCCCAACTGGGGATCAAGTCCACAACCCAGGCATGTGCCCTGATCTGGAATGTAATCGTGATCTCCTGGATCCTAGGTGGATGCTCAACCTCTGAGCCACACCGGCCGGGCAAAAATAGCTAGATTCTTACATCTACTTTTTAAAATAATAGCTTTATTAAGATTTAATTCACATACCATATCATTTACCCACTTAAAGTGTACAATTCAATGGTTGTTAGTATATTCACAGACTTGTGCAACCATCATCACGATTAATTTTAGAACATTTTTATCATTTCTAAAAGAAGCACTGTACCTATGAGCATTCACTCCTTATTTCCCCTTACCCTCCACCCACCAATCTACATTCTGTCTCTGGGAATTTGACTATTCTGGATATTTTATATACTGTAAATAGAACTATGCAATATATGGTCCTTTACGACTGGCTCTTTTCACCTAATATAATGTTCCAATGTTCATTTATTTTATAGTGTGTTTCAGTAATTCATTTTTTTTAATTGCTGAATAATATCTCATTGTATGCATATATTACATTTTGTTTATCCATTCATCAGTTGATGGGCTTTGGCCATATTTACACTCTGACTGCTGTGGATAATGCTGCTATGTACATTCCTGTATGTACAAGTTTTTGTATAGATACATATTTTCATTTCTCTTTAGTATATGCCTAAGGAGATGTCTTGGGACATTGGGACTTTGTCTGGAGAAATTGCTGGGTCATATGGTAACTGTTTAACATTTTGAGGAAGTGTCAGATTGTTTGCTACAGTCCACTTTATACTCTCCCAGCAACGTATGAGGACCCCAGTTTCTCCATATCGTCTCCAATATTTGTAATTATCTGTCTTTTTTATTTTTGCCACTCAGTGAGTGTGAAGGGCTATCTCACTGTGGTTTTGATTTGTATTTCCCCAATGACTAATGATGTTAAGCACCTTTTCATGTGCTTGTTGTCCATTTATATCTTCTTAGGGAAAATGTCTACTCAGATCCTTTGTTTATTTTTAAACTGGGCTACTTGTTTTATTAAATTATAAAATCTTTTGTATTCTAGATACAAAACCCTTCTTAGATATATGATTTGCAAATGTTTTCTTTTGTCATTTTACTTTCTCACTTGTATCCTTTTAAGCAAAAGCATTTTTAATTTCAATGATGACGTATTTATGTATTTTTTTCTTTTATTGTTTGTGCCTAATACAAGGTCATGAAGTTCAAACCCTTTTTTTTCTGAGAGCTTCATATTTTTAGCACTTACATGTAGGTCTTTGACCCATTTGAGTTAATTTTTGTATATACTGTGATGTAGGAGTCCAACTTCATTCTTTTGCATGATGAAATCCAGTTGTCCCAATACTGTATGTTGAAAATAACATTCTTCCCCTTTGGGTAGTCTTGACACCCTTTTTGAAAATCTATTGACAATAAATGTAAGGATTTACTTTTAGACTCCAAAGTCTATTTTATTGGCCTATACAGCTATCCTTATGCTAGTATCACACTGTGTTGATTTATTGTAGCTTTGTAGTTAAGTTTTGAAATCAGGAAGCATGAATCTTCCAACTTTATTTTTGCTTTGCAAGATTGCTGGGTCCCTTGCATTTCCAAATGAGTTTTTAGGATCCACTTATTAATTTCTGCCAAGGCCAGCTGGGGTTTTGATAGGGATTACATTGAATCTGTAGGTCAATCTGGGGAGTATTGCCATCTTAACAATATTTAGTTTCCCAATCCTTGTACATGAGATGTCTTTCCACTTAACTGGGTGTTTTTAAAATTCTTGCAACAATGCTATATAGTTTTCAGAGTATAAATAAGTTTTATATCTCTTTTCTTAATTTTATTCCTAAATATTATTCTTTTCGATGCTCTTGCAAATGGATTTCTTTTCTTAATTTCATTTTCAGTTTGTTCATTGTTAGTCTATAGAGATACAATTGACTTCTGCATATTGACCTTTATCTTGTGACTTTGTTGAATTTATTAGTGCTAACAGCCTTTTAGTGGATTCCCTAGGATTTTCTATGTACACAATCATGCCATCTGAAAATTTAGTTTTACTTTTTCCTTTTCAATCTGAATGCCTTTTATTTCATTTTCTTGCCGACCAACCTGGCTAGAACTGCCAGTACGATGTTGAATATAAGTGTAAAAGCAGGCATCCTTGTCTTGTTCCTGATGAGAGAGATAGGAACATCAACGATAAGAATCACTGATCGGCTGCCTCCTGCACGCCCTGGACTGGGGATCGAGCCCGCAACCCGGGGCATGTGCCCTGACTGGAATTGCACTTCGATCTCCTGGATCGTAGGTCAATGCTCAACCGCTGAGCCATGCTGGTGGGGCAACTGTGTTTTTTTTAATAGATGCCCTTGATACGGTTGAGAAAATTTCTTAGTTTGTTGTGTTTTCACTATGAAAGAGTATTAGGCTTTGTCAAATGCTTCTCTGCATCTATTGAAATAATCATGTGGGTTTTGTTTTTTATTCTTTTAATAAGGTACATTACATTGAACCAGTCTTACATTCCTGAGATAAATCTCACCTGATTTTGGTGTATAATCCTTTTTATACACTGCTGAACTTAGTTTGCCAATATTTTGTTGAAGATTTTAAATCTATGTTCATAAGAGATATTGGTCTAGATGGTTGTTTTTTTCTTGAGATGTCATTGTTTAGTTTAAATATCAGGGTAATACTGATCTCAGAAAAAGTTGTGAAATATTCTCTCCTTATCAATTTTTGGGAAACATTTGTGAAGAATTGGTATTAGTTCTTCTTTAAATGTTTGTTAGAATTTACCAGTGAAGCAATCTGGGTCTGAACTTTTCTTTGTCAATAGTTTCAAATTATTAATTTAATATTTTAATTGTTATAGGTCTATTCAGATCTTCTAGTTCTTGAGTCAGCTTCAAATTCTAGAAAATTTTGCAATTTATCTAAGTTATTTAATTTGTTGGCCTACTGCTGTTCATAGTATTCCTTTATAATACTTCTTATTTCTGTAAGGTTAGTAGTAATGCCCCTTCTTTCATTCCTGATTTTAGTCTTCTCTCTTTTTCTTTGGTCAGTCTAGTTAAAGATTTGTCAATTTTGCTGATCTTTTCAAAGAACTAACTTTTGGTTTCATTATTGTCTCTATTTTGCTATTATCTTTGCCATTAATTTCCACTCAGATCCGTTATTTTCTTCTTTCTATTTGCTTTGGTGTTGACTTTGCTCTTCTCTTTCTCAGTGCATTAAAGTGAAAAGTTAGGTTATTTATATTAGATTTTTTTTTTTTTTTTTAAGTATCAGTGTTTAGAGCTATAAGTTTCCCTCTAAGTACTGCATTAACAGCATCTTATAAGTATCATTATGAAGCACGCTGCACTTGGTGTCTCTCTTCAGAGAGTGGACATCTGGGTATGAACATGGTCATTCTGGGACATTAGGGGCTTGAGCACTGCTCTCTTTGTGTGTTTCTGTTATCTCTCTTCCTTATTTGCTTCACATCCAGCTGTTTGAATCCACTAATTTCTAATTGCTGTATTGTTTTTGGCAGTTCCCTGGAACATGTACAGCCTGAGGCTCATTAAGAGAATCAGATTAATCAGCCTGCAGGCATAGGAAAACTTCACACTGCTTTGAATCTTTGCCAGATCTGCTTCCGGACCCAGGCCTTGTTAAAACAGACTTTGGTATGCAACTTGGTCCTGTCCAAATGCACCCAGCCCCAATAGAGGGGACCTCAAGCCAAGGGTTGTTGATAGCTCCTAACAGGGTACTCAGGGCCAGTCACAAACAATGTCTGACATTTTCCTGCACCAGAGACCCTCCAGAAAGACTGAGTCCTAGCAGGCCTACCTAATACATAGAAACAAACCCAAATAGGCAGCCAAAATGGGGAGACAAAAAAGCAAGCCCCAATAGAAAGCACAAGAGAAGTTTCCAGGAAAAGAGCTAAATGAAACAGAGATAAACAATCTATCAGATATAGAATTCAGAATACTGATTTTAAGGATGCTCAGCAGTATGAAAAAAGATATAGAAACTATGAAAAATGACCAGTTAGAAATGAAGAATGACTTAGTAGAAATAAAGAATACATTGGAAGGAATAAACAGCAGATTAGAGAAAGCTGAAGATCAGATCAGCGAATTAGAAGACAGGGTAGAAAAAAATCACTCAATCAGAGATCCAAAAAGAAGAAACAATTAAAAAACAGGAGGACAGTCTAAGGGAGCTGTGGGACAACATGAAATGTAACAATATTTGCATTATAAGAGTGCCAGAAGGGGAAGAGAATAAGCAAGGAATAGAGAATTTGTTTGAAAAAATAATGGCAGAAAACTTCCCTAACCTGGTCAAGGAAAAAGTCACACAAGCTCAGAAGGCACAGAGAGTCCCAAGCAAGAAGAATCCAAAGAGGCCCATGCCCAGACACATCATAATTAAAATACCAAAAATTCCAGACAAAGAGAGAATATAAAGGCAGCAAGAGAAAAGCAATCTGTTACCTGCAAAGGAGCTCCCATAAGGCTGTCAGCTGACTTCTCATCAGAAACTCTATAGGCCAGAAGGGAATGGCATGAAGTATTCAAGGTGATGCAAACCAAGGATGTGAAACCAAGACTACTCTATCCAGCAAGGCTATCATTCAAAATAGGTGGTGAAATAAAGAGCTTCCCAGACAAAAAAAAGCTAAAGGAGTTTATCACCACCAAACCAGCATTGCAGGAAATGTTTAAGGGACTGCTCTAATTAGAAGAAGAAAGAGAAGCAGTGCAAGAAATGTTAAAGGGATTGCTTTAATAATTAGAAGAAATAAAGAGAGAAACATAAGCATAAAGAATTAAAATGGCAATAAATAAGGACCTATCAATAATAACCTTAAGAACTTTAAGGGAGACATCAACAGCAATACAGCCATAGTAGTGGACTTTAACACACCATTGACTTCACTGGATAGATCTTCCAGATAAAACGTCAACACAGAAACAGTGACTAAATGACACAATAGGCCAGATGGATTTAATTGATATTTATAGAACAGTTCACCACAAAACTGCAGAATATGCATTCCTTTCAAGTTCACATGGGTCATCCTCAAAGATAGACCACATGTTTGGACACGAAACAAGTCTCTACAAGTTCAAGAAGACTGAAATCATGTCAAGCATCTCAGATCACAAGGGCATGAAATTAGAAATCAATTACAGAAAAAACACTCAAAAACATTCAAACACATGGAGGAGAAATAACATGTTATTAAACAATGAATGGGTTACCAATAAGATCAAGAAAGAAATCAAACACTTCCTGGAAACAAATGAAAATGAACACACAACAACTCCAAATCTATAGGACACAGTGAAAGCAGTCCTAAGAGGGAAGTTCATAGCACTGCTGGCCTACCTCAAAACTAAAATTTTTTAGTAAACTATCTAACTCTACAACTTAAAGAATTAGAAAGCTGCCCTATGAAACCATCCAGACCAGGGCTTTAGTCTACTGGGAGTTTTTATTGCTGCTTAGATTTCATCAGTTGTTATTAGCCTATTCAGGTTTTCTAATTCTTCCTGATTCCATTTTATATGATGTCACTCATATGTGGAATCTAATAAACAAAATAGACTGAGGAACAAAATAGATCCAGAGACACAGAAGCATGGAAAGGACTGATGAATCTCAGTGGGAAGGTGGGGTTGGGGGAGTGGGTGGGGAGAGATTAATCAAAGAACTTATATGCATATATGCATAACCCATGGACACAGAGAATAGTGTGGTAAAGGCATGGGGGTGTGTGTGGGCAGATTAGGGGTGGAGGGAATCAATGAGGGCAAAAAGGGAGATATCTGTAATACTTTCAACAATAAAGATAAATTTTAAAAATTTGTGTTGGTCTCTTCTATGTTTAGACACGGCTGTTGGAAATTCAAAGGGGAAGATAAATGTGGCTGGAGAGAGGACATCAGTCAGTTCAATGTGTGAATGCAACACTGGAGGCATGATGCTTTGGAGACTAGAGAGACCCATTATCAAGTAGGTAACATCAGTACTGGACCTAAATGAATGCAGAAGAATTCTCCAGGTGGAGAATAAGCAATGAGAACTCAGGGCAGAGGGATCAATATCACTGGAATGAGAGTTTTTGTGTATTTGCAATTCTATGTTATTATAGTAAGTCAAATAAGCAATAGTGAGTACCTAATTTGTGTTCATTTCATTAAGGGGCACATTGTAGTTCATGTTCCTGCTTTTGAGAAGCTGAGAATCTAGTTGGAGAGACACAACTGCAACTGACTAAACAGTGAGCCTACAAGGAGTATAGTGTTACCAAAGAGTATGGCCTAGAGTCTAGATGCTATAAGAGTGCCAAGTAGGCTGAGTGGCCCAAGAGTGGGGTGGTGAAAGCAAGCTTCATGCGAGGGATGGCTGAATGAGGCCCAGGAGAACAGAACAGAACAGAGCAAACCCTGCAGTGACATGCCTCCCAAGGGGTAGTCAATAAATGTGTGTGTGTGGGGGGGTGTTGAGGGCATCCCAAGACTGAGAGAGAAACCTAACACACAGAAAGATCTGGTATGGCACTTAGAGTAATGGTGTCAAAGCTATGCTCAATTTTGAACATTGAAATTAATGTATTTTACCCAGTCAATTAATCAATGATTTTCTTTTACCCCTTCTTTTCTCTACCCCAGTGAAGCAACAATTGTGTAGCAAGCAAAGCAAACGGACGGGTTGCTTTGTCAACTATAGCCCACAGACTACATTAGATTCAATAGTCAGACTCCTGGAAAGAGTAGTTATGATCTTGCTTTAGGTAAGTGCAGTCCTCTGATGCTTTCCTTGTAGTGAGTGAGTTGGGAAAAGACCTCATTGGAAATGCTGGTTGAGGTCTTAGGCATCAAAGGCTTGCCATTGATTAAGGCAAGGACTTAATTAAGGCTGCTAAAGATGACTTTCAGTTAATACTGATTAAATTTTTAATTTTCAAGCTTTAAATTAATTTTTTGAATAGGCTACACATTTGTGTGGTATAAAGTTCAGAAAATATAAAACAATATTTACTGAAAAATCTTTTCATTTTCCCCTTCCTGGAGGTAACCAATATTGCAGTCTTGAGTCTCCTTCCAGAGAGCTTATGCACAGACAAGCAGTTACATATTCTTAAAGAAAAGAATTGCTTAGTGTCAGATTTTCATATCATAAATAACATTAAGGATGTATTTTCTTTCACTTAAGGGCAAAATGGTTATTTTTCAAATTATAAAATAAATGATATTTATTATATAACACCTAGCAACTACAAAAAGGAAAATAAAATGAAAATTGCCTATTTTCATACCATTTAGAGATAACCTACAATTATTCGTATTTCCTTCTAGTATGTTTACACTATGCACACAATATGTTATCTTGGGGTCTCTTTGTTTTCACTTATTTTCAACTTACCCAAGTCATTAAATGTGTCTGTATACTCATTTTTAATGGCTTGTTTGTATATATCACAATTTATTTAACCGAGTCCTCTCATTTGAAACTCAAGTTGATTTCAATTTACACCATTATAAACTGTGGTTTGATATATATATTTAAGTTTTATTTATTGTTGACTTTGTAATTTAGGTATAAGTTTCTTAAGGGAAAAGACTGTGTTTGACTTGATTACTTCTGTCCCTAGAGCACAGTGCCTGGTTATGTGAATTTAACTATTAGACCATATCTGTAACAAAAAGATGCCCATTTTAAGTGAAATTAAGCTTCAAAAAGGATTTACTTAAGTGAAATTAAATCTCAGCATTGGGGCTCTGATTTCTCATATAAGTTGCTTTTGGAAGAGAGGACAGTATTCTTTCACCTATAGCTACGAATCCTGTGGAGGGTAAAGGGTTTGTTTATTCTCTGTTATAAAAGGAAGAATTGTGACTAGAGGTCTTAATTGTAAAAACAAGGTGACAAAAAGGGCCTCCATTTTTAGTGAGCTGTGCCCTCTGTGAATCCTACTGTAGTGGGACAAGAGAGTACACTTTGTATCAGGGAAGGCCCCAGACCAGCTAAAGAGCATCAGATAAACACGCTTCCCTGACAATGCCATTTAACACATTACAAACACCACCTTCCAAAACAATTCCCTGTTCCTCAGGAGAGGTCTATTTTAAAAGATAATGCTCACTAGACAACTGTGGTCTTGTTTGTTATTATTCTAAAAGAAGCAACAGAACAGCAGCTTGTTCGGTCTGCAAAAAAATCTTTCCCCCATCCCTAACTGTGAGTCTCCACAGTGGGAACAAAGAAAGATGCTTCCAGAGCAAGGGACAGGCAGGCAAAGGAGGGCAGATGGAGCAGATTTTCGTGGGAGTTCAACTTGTGACTCAGAAGGGTAACATTTCAAGTCCAAATGAACGTTTGTGTTGACAAAGCCTCATGACAGAGCCAATGTCCACTAAGACCAGGAACACTGAGTGCCCAGTGATAATAATAGTATCTGGGTGCCATCACACTCTTAAGCACCCCATACATTGTTTTTTTCATAGTCAGGCCCTGGTCTAGGTTTAGACTTCTGCACGTATAGAGAAGTTTCCTGCAAACCTGACTTTGAAATTGTTTGCAGAGAGAACAGAAACGATCACAGGCACTTTCTTCACTGGAAACTAGATTTTTGACTATTATATGTAGAAAGAAGCTCTTTTTTGGGTCTGTATTTCCCTGAAGGTATAAAAAGCGCTTCTTCTTCTTCTCAAATATTTTATGATGATCCTTTTGACACTGATGGAGAAAGTTTTGATACTTTAAAAACGATACGTTAGCCCTGCTGGCGTGGTTCAGGTGTTGAACATCGACCAATGATCCAGGAGATCACGGTTTGATTTTAGGTCGGGGCACATGCCTGGGTTGTGGGCTTGATCCCCAGCAGGGGGCGTGCAGGAGGCAGCCAACCAATGACTCTCATCATTGATGTTTCTATCTCTCTCCCTCTCCCTTCCTCTCTCTGAAATCAATAAAGATATTTTTTTTTTAAAAAATGATACTTTTACATTAACTTGCCCAACATTTACTCCAAATGCATCTGTCTTCACAATGGACACAACATCTTAGAGAAAGTTCTGCTTCTGTGTCTGTGTGTATTTTTCTAGCTTTCTGTAGATTTCACATGCCTTTGCTGCCACATTTTACCAGGCAACCTGTTCTCCACTCCATTTTCTCAGGTAGGCAGAGTGTGTGCAATGCTTTCTGGCTGTTGTTCTCCAAAAGCCTAAGTCTTGGCTTATACGGCAGAGAGAAATACCCACTGCCCAGGGATTATTCTGTGTTCTCCATATTTTCCTATCTAGTCATTAGGTGGGGTCACGTGTCTTGCTCTGGCCAGTGAGTGGGTTGTGAGTGGAAGCAAACATATGAATGAATCAATATACTTGCGTGTGTCTTAACATAAAATGCACTATATTGCATCCATTTGTTCTACAACTTGATTTTGAAAAAGTCAACAATGTATCTTAGAGACCTTCCTAGAATATAACACATAAACTATTCTTTTAATTTAAACTGCTCTCATATCACAATGATAATACCATAATTTCAACCACTCCCTTATAAATGGATAGTTAGATGATTTCCATTATTTTGTTATTACAGAAACACTCTTGTGTATTTTCAAAGTAACCTGGAAGTGGAATTGCTTGGCAAAAAGTTATTGCTTTTACGAATTTAAAAACAATGCTTTAAAATATATTCCTTTAACTTCAACTTGCTCTTATTTTCCCTAGGATTTTTATAATTAGATTAATCAATAAGAATGTCCTAGTTCTTCTAATGTTATCATCTTTCTCTCTTTTCTCTTCTTCACTCCTTGGGAAGTGGGAATACTGATCTAATTGGGTCAGATTCCAGGATGAGTTTAGGAGTGTGAAGACATCCACCTGGGTGTGGTTCCCCCTGTGGCACTTAGGCCTTTCTCAGAGGGGAAAAGAGGGCAGCCAAACCAGAGCATACCTCTTCTGGTGGGCAGACCTTCTTCTCTTTCTTCCTCCCACAGGAATAGTGCCACACATGTGCCCCTTCCGGCTTGGCAGGGAGTTGGTAGAAATTTCTGAGCTTAGAAAAAGAGAGAGAGGTCCTAGCCTTGTGCCTAAACCCTGTGCCCCTACAGAGTTGTCAGATCACCCCGCACTGGGTTAGAAGGACCTAAAATAAGGGAATGCCTGTTGCCCACTGCCATCGTTGGGTGTGTGTACTCCTCTCTTCAGGAACCACAGGAGGACAACCAGGCCCTGGCAAGATGCAGGCCCATTCCTGAATATCATTTCCACATGATCAAAATCTCATCGCAGGAGCATTGTCTTTTGGCAGCTGTTAGTCTAAGTATTTATTTTGAAGAGTAATTTTAAATTTCCAAGTGTTTAGGACTTTTTTTTCCTTTTTAATATATCTTTATTGATTTCAGAGAGAGGAAAGGAGAGGGAGAGAGAGAGAAATATCAATGACGAGAGAGTCATTGATCAAGCCCACAACCGGGGCATGTGCCCTGACGGGGAATCGAACCCCGATTGCCTGGATCCTAGGTCAACGCTCAACCGCTGAGTCACGCCCAGCTGGGCAGGACTTTTTGTTTAAATAAAATATTTTTGTTCAATTCTTCTTCATGTAGCTATTGGGATATGATAGTAGACAGTAAGGCATTGGTTCCTTTAGAAGCAATGCTGCATTGCAAAGATGTTGATTAACAGGAAGTGGGAGAGATAGGTAATTAGAAAATAGACCTGCTTTATGTCATTTAAAATTGAAATGTGAGGTTTCAAATCCAGCAAGATTTTCATTGTGGCATTAATATCCAGTTCTAAATGAACACTGTACAATTGAGATGACAAAAAATTTCTTTTGGAGGAAACTAAAGCCAACAATTGATCAAGATCAATTGATCAACAGCATATAATTAAGACAGCAGGGTGTTGAGGCAGGCTGCCTGGGTTCAAATTCTGGAGCCAGCATTTACTACCTGTGTGGCCTTGGAGAAGCTGCTTATTCTGTTTCAGTTTATCTATAAAATGGGGATAATTATAGTATTTCCCTCAAAGAGCTTCATAAGGATTGAATGAAGTGGCACATTTAACGTGCTTAGAGCTTGTCTGGCATTGAGTAAATTTTAGCAGTTACTTTTAAGTATTGATCATTACTATCCATTATTGTCAAGGATAGAACAGTTATACCTAAAAGTGTCCTTCCTCACAAAAGGTGTTAGATTGAGAGCCACAGGCCTGCATTCACTCCCCAAATAATAAACGCTGAACTGAAGATTGTGGCAATATATACAAGAGCCTATTTAGACTTTGCCTTCCCCCACTCCCACTCCCCTCTCTCAGGCAGCCCCAGACAGCTAAATAGTGCCAGCCCGGCTTCACCAGCGGCTGCTGCCTGATTTCGTTGCTCTATTTCCCACTTCCCGTGTTCTCTTCTTTCCTCTTCAGGAGGTGAATTCCATCTCAGACTCTTTCTCCCACATATACACCCTTGAATCTACTGTTCTCTGGTTCCAGTTTTTGTGGTGGGCTTAGGAAAATTGCTTTTTCTCCTTTTATTTCATTTATCACTCTTCCTGTCACCCAACCCCCAAGATTCTAATCATGACCATAAGGCCAAGTAGTGCCAGTGACAGACAGAAAAAGAAAAAACATTCAACCTGAAAAGTAAACAGCACAAAGATCAGATAACAATGTAAGGGTTGTCACAAGGCAGTACAAGGTTGCCAAGAGTGTGGTCCTGACAACTGATGCTGAGTCTGGACAGGGGGAGAGAAATTATTGGGGCTAGAGTGTCCATGGAAGGCTTTGTGAAGAGAGGAGCTTGCACTGACACTGAAAGACCTGGGGGTTGTGGTTCCCAAAATGTGGTAATCCTGGTGAGGGGGGTGGTCTGAGTAAAGGCTTCTGTGGTCAGAGGCACATACCAGGTTAGTCTCTCTGATGAAGGGTTTGAGTTGTGGGCAGTGGGCAAAGAGACTGAAAGTATAATCTGGGCCTGTTTGGTAAACTCAGGTTACACATTACTGCAAGGATTGGTCTGATATGATAAATATCAATTATTGAGGTTGAGGGTAGGATACAAATGATCTGTAAAATGTAAATTCAAAACAAATTTGTTAAAGTTCAGTACAGTGATATATCACAACTATGCTAACCACTCGACAAACAAAAATGAGGTGAACCATTCTTTAACTAGCTGAACTCAAGTCCGCATCAGCTCTGCAATACTTCAAAATGACCTAATGTCCCTTAAGCAGTGTTTAACATTTTAATAGGAACTTATGCTTATAGGCATATAAACATAATTGACAGAAACAGAGTCATCTGCAGTTACTTGCATGTAAGTGGCAAGTATCCCAGGGAAGGGAGAATGCATGGGGTGAAGGTGGGGACAGGAGTGCCTGGTATGACTGTGGAGGCCATGGGTTTGGCTGTGTGGATGCTGGCTGTGGGTTTGGCTGTGTGTGCTCTATGCCACCCACATGACACAGGGATATTAGTCTGGCAGGGTGTGGACAGCAGGGATTAATGTGGCCTTGGCAAATGTGGTCATGGCTGCTGTAATACTTCCCTTCTGAACACAATCTTTAGTACTGTTGAGTTTTTGTTTGAGGCTGCTTTTTTGTGTTTGTTTTTTTTTTTGGTGATGAGCTTGACAGGTGTCATGTACAGGGCCAACAGTACACAATAAAATAACTTTACAGAATGACTTGTGATCTGGGATAAAAGTTTCAGTACTTTTTAGTTATAAAGGTGTTTTTAAAAATGCAGGAATAATAAATCTCTGTTGGGGATAGAATTATTCAGTTCCAATATCAACTATGTTTTGTTAGATCTTCGACTCAAAACCCTAGAAATAGTCTGGTCACTTCTTGAATTTTAAAATGTAAAGTACAGTTTAACATCCCAATATACTAAAAACAATACTTGCCTGTGAGATCTTTTCTTAAGGATTTAAATAAGCTTTTCTTAAGCACAATTTTGTTTCTGAGTGACTGAAAAATCACAGGCATATATTTTGAGCTCTTTGCTTACTTGATAAGGAAAAACTAAAATAAGAATTATAAATAAAGATGAATGAAGAAAATAATTGCTATAGGAATTCTCATATGTAATAGCTAAGAGTATTTTTGGTAACTGCAGCCCCTGGCTCCAAAATTGCAAGTCTGCAAAACTGCAGCTCGAGGTTCCTCCTGCCTCAGCTCCACCCTCGTTCAGGCTGAGCAACCTACACCTGCCCCAGCTCTTTAGGCTTCTTTCTCTCAACTGTAAAATGAAGAAAATATCTCTTTACAGCCTTGACGTGAAAATTAAACAAAATAAGTGCTCTGCACACTGAAGAGTGAGTACAGAAGTTAATGGCAACATTTCCTACAATGTGCTGGCCTCTCCGCCTTTATTTTTTTTAACTTTACTTTTATGGTTGACCCTACTACAGATGTCTCCATCACCCTCCTTGCCCCCCACCACCCGGCTCCAGGCCCCCCTGCCCTCCGGCCACCACCACACTCTTGTCTGTGTCTATGGGTTATGTGTATATGTTCTTTGGCGAATCTCTTCGCCTTCTTCCATCCAGCCTCCCCACCCCTGACAGCAGTCAGTGTGTTCTGTTTCCAAGCCTGTGTATCTATTTTGTTCTGTCAGTATATTTTATTCATTAGATTCCACGTATAAGTGAGATCATGTGGTATTTGCGATTCTGTGGTGGCTTATTTCGCGCCTTCCTCCAGGATTGGCTCGAGCTGCGCCCCTTACCTTGCCTAGTCTGTGTATTCGTTTGTTAAATTAATTAACATTCGCCACCGTTATTGATTTCCCTGGTGACAGCAAGGGCAGGGGACGGTCCCATTCTCCCTGTCCTCGGGCGTGGGGACGTCGCTCCAGGTCCAGGTGCAGGCGCCGGGTGGGAAAGAGCCACAGAGCCCCGCCCACACATGGCCCCGCCCCGAACCCGCCGGGAAGCCCCGCCCAGTCTCCGAGCCCCACCCCGCCTCCAGGCAGGGGGCCTCGGACGCCGCCCCCGCCCCCGCCCCGCGCGCGCGCCCCGGGAGAGCCCGGGCTCCGCGAGCCTCGCGGTGATTGGCGCTGCCCGAGCAACCCCCGCTCCGCGGTCGTCAACTAGCCGCCGGGCTGCTCCCGTCACCAGGGAAATCGAACTGCTGAGTCCTTGGCGTCGAGCGCGGACCCTTCGCGCGCGGGAGGCATCCCTCCGCCGCCCTCTCGGGTCTGAGGCCCGCGGGGAAGGGAGGGCGGCTGCTGAATCCGAACCGCCTGTCTGTCACCTGACAGGAGCCCAGTAAGTGTGCGATGCGGTCCCTCCACGTCGGACCCTCCGAGGTGCTGAGGGAAATCTTGGAAATCCAGCTTCCGAGCTGGACTGCCCCGCTTGCAGATGCCGAACCTGGAAAGGCCCTGCGACGTGCCCCACTCCCGTACCCGCTGGGGACCTGGGTCCGGGCGGGGAAGCAGGTGGCCCGCGGCCCGCTCGGCCCGTTCCCGCGCCTCGCCCGCGGCCCGCCAGCCTCCCCGCGCCCCTCTGTCACCGGCCACAGCAGGAAGACGGAGGCTGCTTGGGGCTTGGAGGTCATGCGAGAAACAGGAGAAGTTTAATTCTGAGAAATAATCATAACATGAGTAGTCTAAAACCGAGAGCCATCTGTTTGGACTAAAGCTTTCTACAACGTGTCCTGGAAAGGCTCCCTCCGCTCCTGCTCACGCCAATGGTTTTCACAATCACACCACTAAGACGAGCCCCGTTTTCTTTTGCTCATGGTATATGGGCAACTAAAATTTATATTTAGTTTCCCCTTGGTAGTTTTCCTTTCATCATCTTCTTTTGACCTTCCCCCTAAAGCACCTCATTTATCCTCAGATTTCCTTTTCTCAACCGTGGGACAGCCCACTTCAGCCTCCCTGTCTCTGCCCTCCGTTGTTGTTCGAGTAGATGATTAAGGGCAGAGAATTGGGGTGCGGGCTGAGGGGAGTGTTACAGCAGGGCACCCATGAGGCCTCATCCCAGCTTTCTTCCCTTTGGGAACAATCATAATTCAAAACCCACACAAATCACAAGATATAGCCACCTAGCCCAGACTTCTTTTTCAGAAGCTACCAAGGACATAGGAAGCCTTGGGTGTTGATAATAAGGCAGTTAGAAGTGTAGGAGATATTTAACAGAATTAATAGGCTCTAAGCTGTGCACTGTGCCTCATCCTCTGACCCTCCAGGACCTACTGGCATAAGCGTGGGAGCTTCCGCAGATGCTCCCTCAGCACAGCCTGCACCTCTGCACGCCCCCGCAGCCCCGGCTGCACGTGGAGCCCCGCCCTAGTTCCTTTGGTTGGAGCCTTTGGACTTGTGCCAGATTCATCTTTTTATTTTCCCCCAAACCCTGCCTTCCTGACCCTGCTTTCATCAGACATTGACTTCCTGTTTTCTCTCCCCCTCCCCCCTTTACTTCTTCTTTCTATTTAGAAAACCCCTATTTCCCCAAGCTTTGACCTTGGGATAGCACTTAGGGCAGTGCTCAACTGAGATTTGTTTTGTTTTGTTTTTTATTGTTCAAAATTTTAGAGATTTGTTGTTTCTTACTATGGGTTCCTTTTCCCCCAATTTGTAATAACCTCAGATGAAGAAATCCTGAATAATAATAGTAAGGATAACAACAGCACAGTAATATCCAGAAAGTAATGTCGCTGTTTAAACAAACCTCTATTTCCTGATCTTAGCCTTGTTAGAAAGGCAAATCTTCGCTTTGTTTGACAAAGCAGGATTATCAGCAATTTTGAGTGATCGATGTAATTCAGCTTAAACCCCCTTGCAAAGTGCCTGTTGTATATGAGGTCCTGTGCTGAGGACATTCATATAGTTTGTCCCTATAGTCATGGAACCTTCTTTCAGTCTAGAGAGGACAAACCCGAAGTGTTCAAGGACACATTGGTGAAGTGTCAAAAAGCAAAGGCTAGGGCTTTCTCAGGGGAGAGGCTGCAGAAGGTTGGTGAGGGTGTCTGGAGAGGCTTATTTGAGGAGTCAGGGTTTGAAATTTACCTTGAAGTCTAGGATTCCACACAGGAGAACCACAGGAGACCACCTTGGGGGTGGGAAAACAGGTGGGCTATGTGTGGAGGGGCTGCTTGTCAGGTCACTTGGCAGCACTGCTGTGGCAGGCATCCTTGCCCTGACATAGTTGCTCTTGTCCCATTTGAGTAGAAGGATCCCTTCTGTTGAAGATGCCTTTTCTCTCTTTCCTTCCTGTTTTCTCTGGATAAGTCTCATTTTCCAGGTGCTTTCATTTCCCACGATGTGGTTATTTCAGGCTAAGGAACCCTAAGAGTCAAGATCTGAATCAGAATTACTCATACAGGTTCTCTGATCCAATAGCACTCACCAGACTTACTGTATTTTATTTTATTTTAATTTGTCATTTAAGTGCAAAAGGGGCACACACCTTAGCTGAAGAATCTGGTTGTCTTTTGTTTGGAATCAAGAACGTGTTCCTTTAGCTTAAAAACAAAACCTATGACTCTTCTGAAACCTCTTTTAAGGTTTCAAAAATCCAATGTAGGAGTTTTAGGATAGTTTATGTAGCTGTGTTCCCTTTTTATCCTAGGGCATGTAGCTCCCTCTAGTAAGAACATAGGAAATGGATAAGTATGTTTCAGGGAAGAGAAAGATGACCTGGAAATGATGAAATAAGTAGTAAAAAATATTTATTCTGAGCTTCCTTTTGTTTCTATAAGAACCATTGGCCAAATGTAAATATCAGTCTTTGTTGGAGAGATTTCAAAAAAGAAAGTTGAATCATATGGTCTGTGTTTCATGTTGTTTTCATGTTCTGTGGTTCTAAAGTGGAAGGAGGAGAAACCAAAATTTCATAGCTCAATATAACTGGGGCTTAGAGGTAAAAAGATGCTTGGAGTAAAAGTGCGTATGTGAAACAAAGCAGTTATTAAAGGACACTGATTATAAGTAATTTATTTGTACATAGCTCTTTCCAATATGTCAAGTGCTTATCCATGCAGAACTCCTGCATTGTCACATTTGCTTTTTGCAGTAGCCCTGGGAGTTAGGGGGGCATGGGTGGTGTTAACACTGTGGAGAGGAGAAGTCACCTAATGTGGTGGAATGGACCTACACAGAGTTTTCACTCTCAGCTTTCCCACTCCTATATGATGCTGTCCAAATGCTATTGTAACATTATCATCAAAATGATAAGTAAGAAGAAGGCAAGATCTTCACCAATAATATGTTTGTGTACCTTTGGAATTCAACATATATGGACCGTACAAACTCACATAAACCTTAAAATGGAAATCATTATCTTTAAAAACTTGAAAATGACAAATCAGGAAGCTTATTGATCCTGAGCTCTGAGAATAAAAGTTATTTTTTGTCTTCAGTAAGGTCCCAGGAGCCCTAAGAGAAAGCAGTTTTACTGGAATGCACTCCATTGATAGGCTTGTACTATGGGACCAGGCTGGAGCTGGTCAATTATAACAGTTGCAGAGTGGTTAAGTAATGGCTTTGACTTCTGCTTCTGCCACTTACTGGTTGTGTGTCCTGAACAACTTCTTTAAATTCTTGAAGCTTCTGATTTCTCAAATGTAAATGGGGTGTAAATTAGTTATAGTATGTAACTAACATAGTTATGAAGAATTTATGAGATTGCACATATAAAAAGCTCATGCCAGGGCCTGGTCAACAAATGGAAGTTGCTGCAGTTTTTTTTATAATAATAAAGGCCACAGAACATTCTGTGTTCTAGACCCTAGAGCCAGATGACCTGTTTGGAATCTCAGTTATGCATCTACCTGTGAGAAGATGGGCAAGTTAGTTAAGCACTCTGTCTTGGTTTCCTCATCTGTAAAATGGGAATAATAGTAGGGATACCTACCTCATAGGTTATTACAAGGATTAAATATATGCTACCCAGAATATACATAAAATTATTTGCTAATAATGATACTTCTAACTTCATTTCACAAAAATCTCCCTAGCTTGGGTCCAACTGAATTTTGTGTTTGAAAGTTCATGTGAGACTTTCAGGAAATAAAAAGTTTTAAAACTGGGAAAAGGGAGTGTTTCCATTGTTAAAAAATATTATAGCCCAAGGAACTAATTTATATACATTGCACACTCTGAGTGTAGAAGTAAGCAGAGTTTCCTACTCTTTCCCCAGGTTGTTAGGCCCTTCCTGAAGTTGGAGTGAGTGGGGTAAGATTGCATTACAGTCTGGCCACTCCTTCCTCCTGTGTACATTGGCTATATTTAGGCAGGTCTAGATAAGTTTAATATGTTGCATATTGCCTTGAGTCTGGTTGGTCCCAGAATAGCTGGCTATGTGAGCCAGATTGTTTCAGTCCAACTTTAAAGTCCTAGAGAAGAAGACATTCAGAAGGTGAGGCAGTGTATTCTAGCTGGGTTGAGCCCCAGTCTGGTTCCCAATCTCTCACTAGCTCCCAGTTTGCCACTCCACATGCAGAACAGGTGTGTTTCCTCTCAGTGTTTCATCCTCTTTATCTTCTTTGGAAGCATGCTGTTATAATTGGAATACTGATGTGGAATGAAGGTTCAGGAGTGATTGTTTATTTTCCAAAATGGAAGAGCTTTGTATTTTTAAAAAAAAATATCTTTATTGATTTCAGAGAGAGGAAGGGAGAGGGGGAGAGAGAGAGACAGAAACATCAATGATGAGAGAGTCATCAGTGATCGACTGCCTCCTGCACACCCCCAACCGGGGATCGAGCCTGCAATACAGGCATGTGCCCTGACCAGGAATTGAACCGTGATCTCCTAGATCCTAGGTCGATGCTCAACCGCTGAGCCATGCCTGGCTAGGGTGCAATTTTCTGATTATGAAAATAAATCCTGTTTTAGAAATCTTTAAATAATGCGAAAATTCAAGAAACATAGAAAAGGCAAAAGTCCTACATACTCCCACCACACATAGAAAACTACTGTAAACCTCTTGGCATATATCTTTCTAAGTGCTTTTCTGTGTGTATATGGGTATCTACCTATGGATATTGAATTTTATGGATATCTTTTTGCAATATATGTGGATATCATCTTTGCCAACAAATATATATTTGTATTATAATTTCTTTAAGGTTGGAGAAGCACTAACATAGTGTTTATTTGTTTTTTAAAAAGAATAGTTTATTGATTTTTAGAGAGAGGGGAAGGGAGAAGAGAGAAACATTGATGTGAGAGGGTAACATCAATTGGCTGCTTCCTGCACACACACTACTGACGATCGAGCCCACAGCCCAGGCATGTCCCCTGACTGGGAATAGAACCAGTAACCTCTCAGAACACAGAACAATACCCAACCTACTGAGCCACACCGGCCAGGGCTGTATTATAATTTTTAACTTGTATATAGAATTCCACTTCATGCATGTACTGTAATTTATTTTAAACCAATCCTCTATTAATGTTAGATTGTTTCCAAGTTTTCAGGAAGTCTGAGTATGACAATTGCTCTGACAGGAGGTCCCTGTTACTTAGGTCCTAACTCGGAGATGGAGATATCAGGATCATCGCCTACCATCTCTGAGCAGCAGCTTCGGAGGCAAGAGGGACTGAGCAACACCAAAACAGACGTGGCTGAGCAGAGTCTCATCTCATCTCAGGAATGGCTCCAACTGCATGGGCTAAAGAGCAAAAAATTGACCTTGAAACAGATTTTGTCACAGATTGGATTTCCACACTGTGAAGGTAGAGTACTCACAGAGCAACGCTGGCTGGAAAATTAGCCTGCTGCCCGTTAGCTTCTGAGGAGGCTTTGTCAGTTCGGAAGATCCCTCAGGAACCATGGTCTCTGAGCTTGTTTTGATCTCACTTCCTTACCAGTAAAAAACATTTGTGCCCCCAATATATGTGTGTTATATAGATGTACATTTGTTAATCCAAATATTAAATATTACTAATGCTTAATTTTATTCTTGGTTCTTTGAAAAATGAAATAGAAATTATTTATATTTAGCCCCTGGGGTGTGCAACCCCGTTTTGGAGGTCATTGATGAAAACAATAGCTATGTGCAGTTCCAGGGAGAGTGTGCTATTTTCCTGTGGTGGCCTTCCTTATGTTGTAATCCACTTTTTTTCTAAATGCATTGGTTTGGGTGTTGGTTCTCAACACCCATGAGTACTGCCCTCCAACCAGAGATTATGGCAGTGTGTGGGGATTATGGATTATGCTGGCCTTATAAAATGATTTGGAAATACTTACTCTTCCTCTACTATGTTCTGATGTTTGCATGTATTTGATTGGTACTACTACTTCTTTAGATGTTTGATAGAACTCAGCAGTGAAACTTATCTGAGCCTAGAGTTTTGTTTGTAGGCATAGTTTGATAAGAAATTCAATTTCTGTAATAGACATAGGGCTATTCAGATTTTTGTTTCATCAGGCCAATTTGGGAAAGGTGTGTTTTTTTTAAGCAGGTTGCTCATTTCATCAGTGTTTTTAAAAATGTTGGCAAAACATTGTTCATAATATTCCCTTAACATTGTTTTAATGCCTTTAGAATCTCTAGTAATGTCTCCTTTTTCACTACTGATATTGATAATTTTGTGTTTCACTTTTTCTGGACAAGTCTTGTTAGGGGTATATCAGAACTCTTTTCAAAGAACCAGATTTTGGGTTTGTTGATGTTTTTCTATTTTTTGTTTTCTATTTCATTGATATTTACTTTGATCTTTATTATTTATCTCCTCCTACTTTGAGTTTAATTTGAATTTCTTTTTCCTTTTTTTCTTTTTAAATATGTCTTTATTGATTTCAGAGAGAGGGAAGGAGAGGGAGAGAGAGAGATAGAAACATCAATGATGAGAGAGTCATTGATTGGCTGCCTCCTGCATGCCCCTGACTGGGGATCGAGCCCGCAGCCCGGGCATGTGCCTTGACTGGGAATCAAACCCTGATTGCCTGGATCCTAGGTCGACGCTCAACAGCTGAGCCATGCCCAGCCGGGCTGAATTTCTTTTTCTAACGTTTAAGGTAGAAACTTAGATAATTGATTTTAAGCCTTTTTTCTCTTCTAATGTAGTCGTTTAAAATTATAAGTATTTCCTCAAGTATTGCTTTAGCTGAATCCCATGAATCTTGATAGGTAGTGCTTTCATTATGATCACATTCAAAATATTTTCTTTTTTTTCTTGTGACTTTTTTCTTTGATTCATTTCTTTTTAAAGAAATGTGTTGTTTAATTTTCAAATATTTTAAGACTTTTAAAGATATTTTTGTTGGATTTCTAATTTAATTCTATTGAGATCCATTAACATAAGATTTTAGCCTTTGGGAATTTACTGAGATTTGTTTCATGGCTCAGCATATATCTTGATGAACATTTTATACACACTTGAAAAGAAAGTGTATTCTGCAGTTTTTACATAATATTTGTAAATGTTAATTGGGCCAAGATTATTGATACTATGATAGAGATATTCTATATCTTTAGCAATTTTTTTTGTCTGTTGGGTGTGTTCATTTCTCCCTTTAGCTCTGCCAGTTTAGATTGAAGCTCTAAATGCATACACATTGGGATTTTCATATCTTTCTGATAAAGTGACAAATTTTAATAATTTTGAAATGTCTGTGTTTATCTCAGCTGGTAGTCCTTGTTTTGACATTTACTTTGATGTTAATATAATTACCACAGCTTTGTTATGCTTAGTTTTTACATGGCATGCATGTTTATAGTCTTTTACTCTCAAACTATCCATAGTCTCTATATTTAAAGAGTGTCTCTTTAACCTAGTCTCCTGATATCTGACTTGTAATTATAGTGTTTGTTTTGGTTCCCTACTTTAATGTAATAGTTGATATAGTTAGTTTTAGGTCTACCATTTTACTTTTTGTTTTCTATTTGTCCCATCTTTTTCTTTATCTCTGTTTCTCCCTTCCTGCCTTTTTTGGGGTAAACTGAATATTTTTTAGTGTTTCATTTAATTCCATTTTTACTTATCCATTTAAATTTCAATAAGCTTAGGTATACCTTTTTGCATTATACTTTCAGTAGTTGCTCTAGTGATTATATCCTTAACTTGTCACAGTCTGCTAAAAGTTAACTTTGTACTACTTCTATAAGCCTTGGCTGGTGTGGCTCACTGGTTAGAGCATTGGCTCGCACACCGAAGGGTTGCAGGTTTGATCCCCTGGCCCAGGTTGAGGCATGTTTGGGAAGCAACCAATCAATGTGTCTCTCTCACATGATGTTTTTTTCTCTCTCACTCTCCTTCTCCCCCTCGCTCCCTTCCACTCTGTCTAAAAATTAAATGGAGAAATATCCTCGGGTGAGGATTAACAATAAATAAATAAAAATGTACTACATCTGTAAAATGTAAGAACTTTGTTACAGTACAGCTCTACTTACCCTCCCTCCTGTCCTTAGTGTCATTGTTTCAATATAGTTTATCTCTACGTACATTATAAATCTCACAACCCAGTGTTATAATTTTTGCTCCAAAAAGACATTTGTCTTTTAAATAAACTGAGTAGAAAAATTGCATTTTAAAATCCTCATATTTACTATTTACAATACTTTTCTTTCATGTAAGATTTGAGGTTCCATCTGCTGTTTTTTCCTTTGTCACATATGTGGTCTGCAGATATATTCTCCTAGTCTGTAGCTTGCCTTTTTATCTAGAACTTCTTACAGTTTCTCAGAGCAAAAATTTTTTAATTTTGATGAAGGTCAATTTATTGATTATTTTCTTGTATGGATCTTGTTGGATCTCAAAGATTTTTCTCCTTTTTTTTCCCCTAAAAGTTTTATAGTTCACATCTTACATTTAGCTTGTAATTAATTTGAGTTCATTTCTGTATAAGATTCATTTTTTTGACCATGGATATACAGTTGCTCCAGCATCTTTTATTTAAAAGACAATTCTTCCTCTTTTGAATTGCTTTTGCATTTTTGTTAACAATTAGTTGGTTGTACTTATATGGGGCTATTTCTGGGATTTTTATTTTGTTCTATGCATCTATGTGTCTATCTCTCCAGTAATGCCATACAGTCTTGATTACTATGACTATATAATGTCTTGAATATGTAATATCTTTCCATTTATTTTTGTCTTTGATTTCCTTCATCCAGCTGTCTTATAATTTTTGATATGTAAGTCTTACACATGTTTTGTTAGATTTATACTAAATATTTCATTTTCTGAGCAATTATAAGTGATAATGTATTTTAAATTTTTGTTTCCATGTATTCATTGCTAGTATACAGAAATATGCTTGATTTTTTTTGTATGTTGCTCTCTATCTGTGACCTTACTGAACTTATTAGTTCTAAGAGGTTGTTGTTGTTGTTGTTGTTGTTGTTGTTGTTGATTCCTCAAGATTTCTAGGTAGACCATGATGTCATCTCCAAATAGGGAAAATTTTTATTCTTCCTTTCTGATCTATATGTCTTGTATTTTCTTCTTTTGCTTGTGCTGGCTAGAACTTCCAGTACTATGTTGAATAGCAGTGGGTGAGAGTGGACATTCTTACCTCACTTTAGATCTTAGGGGAAAGATTTCAGTCTTTCACCACCAGCTATGTTGTTAGCAGTAGGTTTTTTGTAGATGTTGAGGAAGTTCCCCTGTATTCCTACTTTTCTGGGAGTTTTTTTTTTATCATGAGTCATTTTTGAATCTTGTCAAATGAAAGGATCATGTGATTTTTCTTCCCTAGCCTGTTAATATGGTTGGTTATATTGATTGATTTTTGAATATTGAACTAGCCTTGTATCTTGGAATAAACACCACTTGGTCGTGTTGTATAATTGTTTATATTGCTGAATTCTATTTGCTAATATTGTGTTAAGGATTTTTGCATCTGTATTCATGGAAGGTATTGGTCTGTAGTTTTCTCTTTTTATACTGCCTCTGTATGGTTTTGGTATCAGGGTTATACTGGCTTCATAGAATGGGTTGGGAAATATTACCTTGTCTTCTGTATTCTGGAAAATATTGTGTAGAATGTTAGTTCTTTATATGCTCAGTAGAATTCTCGAGAGAACCTATTCGAGCCTGAGGATTTCTTTTTGAGAAGTTTTGAATTACAAATTCATTTCCTTAATAGATATGGGGCTATTCATATGATCTATTTCATACTGAATGAGTTGTTGTAGTTTGTGTTTGGAGGCATTGATTCATTTCATCTAAATTGTTTAATTTATGCGTCAAATTGTTTGTGGGATTGCATTATTCTTTTCATGTTTGCAGGGTCTTTAGTGATATCCTGTTTCATTCCTGATACCAGGAATTCATGTCTTCCCTCTTTTTATATTTGTTCATATTGCTAGAGGTTTGTCAATTTTATTGATTGTATTAAAATACCACCTTTGTGTTTGATTTTTTCTTGTTTTTGTAATCAATTTCATTGATTTCTGCCTGAATCTTTATTATTTCCTTCTGCTTTCTTTGGATTTGTTTTGCTTTTCTTTTTCTAGGTTCTTTAGGTAGGTGCTTAGATTATTGATTTGAGACTTTTCATCTCTTCTTTTTTTAAAAAAATATATTTTTATTGATTTCAGAGAGAGGAAGAGAGAGGGAGAGAGAGAGATAGAAACATCAATGATGAGAGAGTCATCATTGATTGGCTGCCTCCTGCTCACCCCGACCGGGGATCGAGCCCACAACCATGATCTCCTGGATCCTAGGTCGATGCTCAACTGCTGAGCCATGTCCAGCTTGGCTCATCTCTTCTTATGTAAGCATTTAGTGCTATAAGTTTTCCTCTTGACACTACTTGAGTTGTGCCCCTCAAATTTTTATATGCTGTAGTATCATTTTTATTCAGTTTAAACTATTTTTATTTTTGTTGAGATTCCTTCTTTTACTGATGGATTTTTTAAAAACATGTTATTTAGTTCCCAAGAGTCTGGAGATTTTCCTGTTATCTTCTTGATTTCTAGTTTGTTTCCACTGGGTACAGAGCACATATCTATTTGGTTTTAGTTATTTTAAATTTTTAAAAATTTGTTTTATAGCCATAGATATGGTTTGTCTTGATATGTATTCTGTAAAACTTGAAAGGAATATGTATTCTTCTGTTGTTATGTAGAGTTTTCTATAAATGTCAGTTAGACCCTGTTTGTTGTGGTGTTGTTGAGTATCCTTGCTGATTTTCTGTTTAGTTATTCTATCAATTGTTGACAGAATAGAGTGGTATTGAAACCTCCAACTTTTATTGTGGATTTGTCTATTTCTCCTCAGTTTCACCAGTTTTTGCTTCACATATTTTACCAGCTTGTTATTTGGTGCATACACACTTTGGATAGCTATGTCTTCCTGGTGGATTGACACTTTGATAATTATATAATGTCCTGCTCCGTACCTAATAATATTTTTTTGCTCTATAGTTTACTTTTCTGATATTAATATAGTCAATCCTGCTTCCTTTTTATTAATACTTATATGATTTATCTTTTTACTTTTAACCTATATAAATCATTATACTTGAAGCAAGTTTCTTATAAATACCCTATTGTTGGGTCATTTTTAAAATCCTCTTTGCCAGTTTATATAGTCTTCTGTAGGCTCATCTCCTTTAATCCTCAAAAAACAGTACTCTTGCCTCATTCCAGATAAATGTCTTAGATAAAGAGAGAGTGCTGCTGGTGATTTGAAGTTGCTCTATTTATGTCAGTTAAGAAGTTGAACTCTTGGAAATGGAGATTTTAGAGTTTGAGAGGTTTGAATGTCAATGATGTAAGAACTGTCCAAACCTGTAGGGAATTTTTATGAGTATTTTTGAGCCATACTGATGACAATTTTTTGGAAGTAAAATCTCAGTGGATTGAGAAAATGCTCCGGAGAATGGCAGTTTTCCGGCTTATTTATATATTACAATCAAAGGAGATGTAAGGGGTGTTACATGAAACCCCTTAGTGGTACATTAAAGAGACAGGAGAAAGCAACGTGGGAAATCTCTGAGACTGGATAAAAAGTAAAATGGAGAGATATGTATTTCTTTTCCCTTGGTGGATATAGGATAGTTAACAGTCAACATTTAACAGCACACAGAGATGGTATTTAGGTCACAAGATAACAATGAGAAGTTCTATGTCTTGTCTCTAGTGGGAGATTGTGCCCTGAGGGATGTGGAAAAAAGGGAGTATTCTGACATTCCAAAGATATGTTATCATAGATGCAAAAAAGACAATAGACAGGCTCAGGTAAGGTAAAGATTGATCTTTGTCTAGGAAGATACATGACTAGTACATGACTACTCACCACAGCTGGCTTTTAGTTAGGAAGTTTTAATTTCAGACCATCCTGTGTAGTTACTTTTGGCCTCTGAGCTTGTAAGGCCCTCTATGCAGGCCTCCCCTGAGCTTTGTCAGGTTTAGTATGTTGCCCCTTTTTCTATCCACACGAGTGATGTTATTGCTGATGGAATTCAAGAATTCATTCTTTACTCTTTACTATTATGATCATTGGTCTTCAAGTCTTGTAAATTTTACCACCCCTGATAATTTGGGACCAAGCCTGGCCAGGGAGGCTATAAAATTCAGCCTGGCCCTTTCTGCCTTTCCAAAGTAGGCTGTTACCTTGCCTCCCTCGGAAGGCAGAGAATAAGACATACTGGATTCAAGAGCACCACCATTCTCTCTTCCATCTTTGGGACTTAACAACAACAACAATGAAATAATCAACACAATAAGAGCATCTCTGGGAAGCTTTGCCTCATCTTCTGTCCTGCCAAGTCAGAGTTAGTCCTTGAATCCTTTCTGTAGCATCTGTTCCACAAAGTAGTAAATATATGTCTTCGGCAGCATCATATTCCCATTCTGTAAGCACTGTGTGTATCATGCGGTGGGTGCTCAATATGTGTTTGTGTAACAGATGTTGAACAGCTGAGCACATAATCTGAGAGAATCTTGTGGTTTTGACATTCTGTGTGAGTATTCTGAATCTATTACCTGCTTGCTTCATTCACTCATCTATTCATGAACCCCTACTTGAGAGAGCAATAGATAATATCTAAGTTTAACTTTTAAAATTCTGAAAACAAGTCTAAGTCCTGAATAAAAGTTTTCAGAAATTAAACACAATTTCTATATTTTCTTGTTCACCTCTGACTTAATCATACTGGACAAACAAGCCAGGAAACCAAGAAAGCAAAATCCTGTTTTCCTCCTCATTTGTTTATGTATTAAAGTATTACCCATGTCATACACAATTACATTTATAGCACCTAGAAATACTTCATTATTTGGATCAGAATACAAAGCATCACAGAGTGTTGCTGTCACTGGGTTTATAATTTGAATGGTGTCAGAGAAAAGCATTTTGAAATCAAAATAAAAAGCATTGATAATGCACCATTTTGATTGTTGTTTTTCATAAAAACACAGATTATGTGACTTCTCTGGGGAGATTTGTGGCTTCCCGGTATGCCGATGGCCTGTTTCCACGGGTCTACAGAGCAGAAGATGGCACTGCATACAATGTAAGTGGAAGTTCCCTTAAGGGACAGGCCCAGTGATCACTGCTGAGGTCTGGGAGTGGCCTGTGCAGAGACAGTCACTGCTTCCATTGATGCTGGAGCTTGAGGAATAAGCTTGAAAGACAAGGGGATGGGGGAAGGAAAGGAGTTTAAGGCAGAGGGGACAGACAGCATGAGCCAAGGCAAGAAAATGTGGAATTACATGGAATGTTCAGAAAACACATTTTCCTTAACAATTTAGGTATTTTGGGGGTGTTCTGAGGGTTGTCAAAGTTTTTAAAAAGTACCAGATCTTTAAAATTGTGATTCTTCACAGAATAGAATATAATTTTTCTTATTCCTTTTCTGTGTCTCCTACTACCATACACCCTGAAAGGCCTTGCACAACTGTGCCTGATCTGTGTGAATGATGGTTTATTTGTGTATACAAGAAATTGCCCGCAAGCCTCTGTCACCTTTCAGTGACAGCCCCTACAGGTGTTGGTGGCAGCTGTAGGTATTCAAGTGATCCAGATACAGAGGAGCCTGGACTGGGAGACAGAGGAAACAGGATAGAGGTCATGAACAGGAGGATAAGTCACTGGGGCAGCATCCTTAGAGGAAGCTGGGCAGATGTGCTGGCATGTTTAGAAGCATTTTCAGAAATATTTTTGGCATGTTGTAGTTAGGAAAACTTTTTAGTGAGGCTTATTTTTTTCCATCTGCCTTTGCTTATCTCTCTTTTTTCTTCTTAATTTCTTAAAAGTTCCCCTGGACATTTTCTGATAATGATAATTCTATAAACATAAAGATAAAACATGATCTAGAAATAGTTTTTTAAAAATAATGCTGTGTTTTGAATAGAACACATGATCATCTTTTCTCCTGTGGGGAATCAGCCAAAGGTTTTCAACTGAAAGACTAGAATGCTTCCTTTTGGATTATGTGGGGTTTGGAGGATCATCTATAAAATCGTTATTAATGCACAGTTCTTGATGGCAGAGGCCTTCACTCAGTGGGCCCCGTTGTTCCTGGCTACACTGTGGTTCAGATGACTTACTTTGGTGTGCTTTTGTTTTGTTTTACTTTTATTTCATTAAGCTGACAGCCAAATCAGAACTGATCTATCAATTTGTGGAACACCTAACACAAGCTGTGGAGAGCTATAAGCAACGGATAAACTGGCTCACCAGCAAAAGCCGGCAGATTTTCGGTGTCATCTTGGAACAGTGCATCACCATAGTGCTGGATTTTGGTGGCATCCGAGAGGAGGAGCTTAATCTGTGCCAAGATGCGCTAATAATGGTCCTACAGGAGCAGGTGGCTCACATAGCCAAGTTCAATATCATATGGTGAGTTTCCCATAGGAACGGAGTGTTTCACTGAGACTTCATAGGTAATTTTTTTTTATTTGGAGTTAAGTGGCATAAGTAACATAGTTAGCTCTATTGGTGGTGGTGGTGGTGGGGTTGTTATTTTGTAATTTCCTAAAATATAGAATTCCAGCAGAAAACCTACAATGAATAAATCTTAGAAAAGTGTTATCTGCTTTGCACATGGCATTTTAGTTTGCAAATTAGGAGAGATTTAGAAACGTACTTTTCTTCAATGCATGGCAAGGTAAAAAAATATAAGAATATGAATTATATTGAATATATATTTAAGGCCATAAAAATCCCTTCACTCATTTTAGATTTAACTTGGTTAATGAATTCATTCTCGTCACAAATTTCACTGGTTTTCAGACTGAGCTTGCAACTCAAGTTGACCTCCCCATAAATTCACCCCTGAATCAGAACAACAGGTGGCTGGCTTTATAGAATTTCCCATATTTCAGAGTTTTCACAATCATTTATGGATTCCTGGATTTGAGAGGATTTGGACTGCAGCACCAACTTCCCATGTGGAACAGTGGCTGCACCTCCCAGACAAGAAACATCTGGAAGGGAACATCTCCCCGAGTTTTTCTTTTTTATTTTTTTAATTGGATTTATTAGAATGACATTGGTTAATAAACTGAGTTTTTCTTTTTAAAAAATAAAATATTTTCAGCTAAATAGATGACATATTTGGGGATGCTACCTAATTGTGTTCTATCCCATGTTCCTGTTTCTGTCATGGATAAAGTACTGAAGGAACTAAGTGCTTAAGTCTGCCATGCTTTAGCTTTCTTGGAAATGTATGCTTTAGCATACATGCCACTTGTCCAGATTCTCTACCTGGAGGGGCCACACAGAGGTGACAGCCTCTGTCTCTGGAGGTGGGCTCTAAGAAATAACTCAGAATGGTTCACTTAGTCCAGGATTCACATAATTCTTATAATCATAAATTCATACCTGCCTGTTTATGAAAAGAACTTCAATAATTTTAATGCACTTTATAATGTTTGAAATCCTTTATGCTCCTGTAAACATTGTTTTTCTGAGTCAGTACAGCCGATGGAAGGTACTGCTGCTTTAGAAACCTGTCTCAGAACCAACAGTTTTGTTGGTAACTTTCAGAGGGCTGGGAGCTGCTTTTTCTTTCAGTGCTGGTGATGTTAAGTGGCTTATTGCTCATGGTTGTGAGACTGAGGGCTGACAGCTGTGTTGACCACTGCCCATGACAGCCCCATGCAATTTCTTTCAGGGCTTCTCAAGAGCCTGTGAAATGGCAAGAAAATGCTACTCCTGTGATGGAACAATCCATAGCTGCTGCCATCAGTTGGGTTGAGAAACTGACCTTTGAGCAGGCTGTGAGCCAGGCTAGCCGCCTGGATGCTCTGCTGGAGGCTGGGAAAGACAAAGCTGTAAGTATATATCCAGGACTGGCCCTAGGTCACAAGGTGGCTTGACACTTTCATTATCCTCATACTGCTGATCTGGGTCCCTTCCCTGTGACATCCCACAGGGACTGAATCATTGGCATTAAAGATCCCCATAAGTCTTAATCCTATTCACCTCTGAATTTGTAACCAAGTGAGAAATAGGTGACAGGCCCTAGACAGGGATCAAAATCACAGTTTTGGTTATGGTAGAGCTGGACCAACCAAAATGAGACTCCCTGACACCTGTCCTCTGGGCCTGTCTGGGCTCCCATGGTGGGATGATTAGGGTTAACCCTCATTTAGCCACTACCAGGAAAGCCACATGCTGCTCACAGCCACTGAACATCAAGAAAGGACAGAGTATTAGGCCATAGTTCTGCATTTCTAACACTTTCATTGCACTCTTTCTCTCCTGACAATTAGATAAATCAGGCAACTCTTATGGGAGCAGAGCTGGAAGAGTCCTCATAGAACCCTTAGGATGAGGAAGTAGGACTTCCCTAACATCTATGTTCTGAAGCTTTCACACTTCCCCTTCCTCACAACTGGGTCTGTTGTGTGCTTTCCAAGATGAAGTATATACATGCCAATGATTCAGCCATTTTCAAATGTTAATGTATTCACAGGGTGCATTTTGATTAGGGACCTTTTGGAAATAAAGAATTATCTGGAAGAAGTGATTAAATGGTGGTGTTTTATGTGTCTTCTAGCCACAAGGATGTGTGTTTTTGTGAATGACTCTAGTTGTGGGACTGTCAAGGGTAGTGGCAAGACAGAGAGGAAGTCCTCTGGGCAGGTGGGTCCTTTAACCCACCTCAACTCCCTGCATGGGGGTAGGTCCCCATTCCTTTAAGACAGCTACTTAATTAATACCTATTAATTAATATTAATGAATATTTAATTGCTTTCTCAGTCCTGGAAGCTTGGGAATTCTATAGATTTCAAACTGTATTCTGCTGCATTAAAAGTCCTTTCTTGGTCAGGAAGGCCATGCATTGGCACCTTGAAGGATAGTCCCCAGTGGTCACCAGACTGTGTTTATTGATACTGAGGATGATGGCTTGAAATTGGAAACACATTGTTTATTCTCATGAAGCCAGAAGAGCAAATGTTTCCCATTAAAGAAGAACAAAATACAGCAACTTTGTTCTTTGACCTTTCAAGTTTGTCTTAACATCTGTAAAATTTCAAGTGTCTGAATATTGTAATTAGCATTCAAGAAATGGGACATTTCACACGCTCATGTGTGTGTGTGCGTGCGTGTGTGTGCGTGTGTGCATGTGTGAGCGTGTGCACACACCCGTGCGCTCCTGGATGTTCTCTTTCTTTGTTCACCTGGCTTCCCTTACCACACCTGACTTTAACAACTTGACATGACTGCAAGATTTCCCAGTGACCTTGATTTTCTATTTTTCTTACCTCTGGTTTGTGCCTCTCCTTTCTCTGGGCTTCATCCAGCCCAGGAAATATGGAACATTTTAGTTAGATCCAGGGAAGTCCAATAGAAGAGGAAGAACCCAGAAAGAATCTTACAGGCACTGATCATCAAATGCCACCTGAACATTTTTGAGGAGAGACTGTGGAGTATGGCAAATGCAAAACATATTTAGACAAGTGTTCCCTCCACGTAGAGCTTTATCTGGGTGTGATCCCAAGGAAAAGTCTATAAATGCAACTGCCTCAGGTATAAAAATTCCATGCCCTATGTTTTATGAGGAGTAAAACAAAGTATGCGTGCATGCGTGTGTGTGTGTGTGTGTGTGTGTGTGTGTGTGTGTAGGATGGAGTGGGAGGTAATGGGTCCTCTACTCTGTGAACCTCATGTCCACCCCAGTGAGTTTAAAATTTATCCATGTCACTGCCGCTTGCTATGACTAGAAAAGATTTAAGGCTTAAGAAACTTGAACAATAAAGCTAAACACCCAGACTTTTCTTACTAATGATAACCTGCTTTAAGTTAGCATCTCCCATGAGTGAGTCCTGAGAGGAACCAAGAAAATAAGTATTGTCTTGTGTCTAAAGACTAATGCAGAAGTTGGGTTTTTGTATCAGGTCTATATGAGGAGGGAGGGCTGACTGATGTGCTTGGTTACGGTGAAGGAGGGTGTTCAGGTGTCCAGAGGCCATTGGCCTCCTCCAGAGGCGGGCTTTGTCACCACAGGTAGGCCAGGAAGATTGAACAGAGAGTAATAACTGAGCATGAGCCTTCAGAGGAGCTGGGCAGAGTGTGAGAGTCTGTTTAAATCTCTAATCATTGCATGTGAAGAGCACTATAGATGGATGAAATACTGTTGTATCCTGTGGAAACAAACCTGGTTCCTGGGTAGGACAGTGTGGGGTACTGAGGAAATATTCACTGTTTAGAGGAGCTGGCATCCTCAGGGTCCAGGTGTGCTATCCAGCTCAGGGTTTCTGCTCTGCACTATACCTCAGCCCCTGCACATGTCTTTTGAAAGTTGGGAGCTCCTTAGTCTTTATGAGGAAGAGGTGCTCTGCCAGGAGGCCCCAGAAGGCCTGCTGGTCCTGGATGTGAAGGTATTTAAGATGGAGAAGACTTATGATCTCAGCTGCCTGAGACAGCTGACCAGGGGCTCTGCCTCTGCTTTCAGCAGGTGACCACCTACCCAGAGGACAGGCACATCTACCTGACAGGCACAAATTTGTTTACTTTTTTAAAAAAATGTATCTTTATTGATTTCAAAGAGAGGAAAGGAGAGGGGGAAGAGAGAGATAGAAACATCAATGATGAGAGAGTCATTGATCAGCCACCTCGTGCACGCCCCCCACTGGGGATTGAGCCAACAACTCGAGCATGTGCCCTGACCGGGAATCCAACCCCGATCGCCTGGATCCTAGGTCGATGCTCAAGCGCTGAGCCATGCCTGGCTAGGCTGTTTGCTTTTTCATTGGAAGACTAAGTGGGTCAATTAGAGGCAGACCCGCGTGATTCCATAAGGAGCTTCCCTACTAGATAGTAAGCGAAGGATCAGCCATCTCAATAAAAAACCTGGCATTTCATTTACTTCCTTGCAGTGACTCAGACAGGCATCAGATCATCTCACTTTTGTGCCCCTAGCAATTGCAGTGCCTAGCAAGGGCTTGATAAAGCTTTGGCAAACAGTGAAGAAATAGAAAGGAAATAATTTGATATTCTTGAGGTTGGGGGCTAGAGGTGAATCTTAGAGAGTCCCATCCCCAAGCTATGGTACATATCTGAGTTTTTTTAATTGAAGGGAGGTGGTCTGCATAGGACCAGGTAGGTGAATTTGCTGGGCCTTGTGTGACTCTGGTAGGACTAGTGGGGTGGATACAGGGACCCTGAAGCCTGGGAGGCCAGAAAGTTGATGGTGGTCAAGGGTGTTAGGACAGATCTGAGAAGTGAGCTGGATTAATACCATGGAAGTAGTTTCTGCCATAAGGAGAATTAGAAATTCAAAATTGCTGAGCCAGGAAAGGTCTGCCACAGGCATGAGCAGGATCTGGAAGTTAAATTCAACATCCTGGTTGGTCAAAGCTGTTGCAGTGTACTGTCAAAGTGGTGTGAAGAACAGAAAGAATTTTGCTAGACGTCTCGTTGCTGTTCTGGTTGACTTTAATTTCTGCTTCCTCGCAGAGTGGAGAGTTTTAGACCCAGAGGCCTTGGGGGCTTTTGACAGGCTCGAACAGTGGGCAGTCAGAGAGGAAGCAGCCTCTTCAAGTCTGGTTCTTTTTTCCCCAAACCTGTGGCTGGGAAGCTGTTAAGGACTCCCTGGCCGGGCAGAATGCAGGTTACCATGGGAAGCTGTTGGACAAATGGCTCAGACAGAATAAGGCATTTTAAGTAAATACAGAAAAGCTCCACCCTATTTTATGTAGTATAAAGTGGCAAGAGTTTGTGACTCAGTAAAATAGCTGAACGTAACTCACATATTTTCCATGTCTTGTATTGTCAAATTCAGTGAAATCAGCATTTAGGGACATGCTGGCCAGTGAGGAAGCTGCTCCTGGTCCTGGTTGCTGCTGCTCCAGATTGGCCCTTGCCTCAGGGAGCTCAGAGGTCCTGGGTAGGGGTGAGGACTCCCGGGATGATAAGCCCCTGAACCAGACCACCTCCTGGACCCAACTTTGGTCAGTGATGTTGCTAGCAGGTGATCGGAGCCTTGGATGGTGTGGGAGCTAAGGAAGTGAAAATGGTGCCTGGCCTCTGGCCACTTTCATGTCCCATGATCTTGCTTTCATAATTTCGGGAGTTCACGTTCATCTCTAATAGGTGACCAGCCTTGCCATGATGAGGCGACAGAGTGAAGTAGTTAAACACAAGGACAGCAGCTCATGAGGTCAGGTAGCCTGGGCTTACTAGCTGCAAGACCAGGTCAATTAACCTGCCCAGGCCTCAGTTTCTTCATCTGTAAACTGGGCATGAGAATAAGAATTCATATCCCACAGGACTGTTGTGAGTGTTGAATAAAATAATTCATGTGAGCTTATCATCCCAAATAGCAGATGACTCCAGAGCCATTTCACTTTAAAAGCATTTTGCCAGTTTGGGGAGGGGCTAGCAATAGGTAGCATATTATCTTCCTCTCTGGTTTTCTCAGTGTCATTATGTGAGCAGAAAGGAGAGGCAGAAAGGCAGTGTGCAGAATGGGGGTGGTAGAGGCGGTCTCAGTGGAAATCTGTAGCAGGGGTACCTGAGAGCTGAACAGAAACATAGGCAATTAAGAAGCTGAGTAGTGAACTTAATGAGTAACCTTATAGCCTTAGTAAATGCAAGGAAATCCTAACGCACTGCTAGCTACAGCAGTTTTTAGTTTGATGAAGTCTCAAGGGAAAACATTTCTTTACAAGGATTTTAGACTCTTAGGTTACTGCCAGAGCAACAAAGCTGAGTCTGCATGACATGCAGTGGAGCTGCAGGGTGTCAGAGCCACCGGCAGACCACCTAGAGATGTGTATCCTCACTGACCTCCCTATTGAGCTAACAAACCCTGGAAAGTACCCCTGTGTGAATGTAAATCCTATGAGAGGATGGACCATCCCCGTGCAACACTTAGGCACCAACACAGCTGAGACACTAATTACTAAGAGCACAGCTCAGTGGAGTCCATTCACTACATCTTATACAAGGTAATGTATACCAGCAGGAGAAAATGGAATTAGTGCATTTGCTGGAAGAACAATATTAGGAATAATGAGGAATCTGGACAACACAGTTTCCCCCTTCCTTCAATTTTTTTTCTGCCACTTGGGTGACTGGCTGAATGTACAGCTTTCTCAGTCTTTACGTTCCATTAGGTCCTTTTTAAAATCAGGGAGCTGGAATTAAAAGCCCCGAGAGAAAAAGTAGGGGTGGGAGGTAGGGGGGACAGAGGAGGGCTCTCTTATGCCCCATTGGAGGAGGTAAACTGCATTCTCTCTCTTATCTTCATTAAAATCACTTGCCCCAGGTTACAGAGCTCATGAGTGGGGTGGTTGGGAAGCCATGGAAGGCAAATCCTGGGAACGAGCAAGGGCATTGTGGTTTCTGTAGGACGGTTGTCACAGGGGCCCTCAGGTGGGTTTGACATAACTCCAAATTAAGCAAGGAGCCTTTGGGATTGACTCTTACCTGGTGAAGTATGCATCTCCTAGATCCCTGAAGGTTGGTGTGTGTGTGTGTGTGTGTCTATGCCTGTGTGTCTGTGTGTCCTGACACAGGGGTTATCTATTCTCTTAGTCTTGTCATGGCATAGCATGGCGACATGAGAAAAGGTCCTGTGGGTGGACCTGTCTCTTAACCTGCTGTGTGAAGTCAGGACAGCCTCACCTCCCCAGGCATGTGCTTCCCTGTGAGATGAGACCAGAGGATGAAACAACTGGGAATGTGTCCTCCTGCCACATTCTACCTCACACCAAGGATGGAGGAGTTGGACTGTAGAATTCTGGCTCCATGGGAAATAGCTAATAAGCTTCCTGCCACAGTGGCTGTGTGTCTTCATGTTGAAAACAGCTGCTCCTTACCTGTATTTGTACTCATGGGCTCAGAGGAAGCTCTTCTGCAAACCTGCCAACCAAACCCTTCCCATGTGACACCCGAGACTGTGGCCACTCCCAACAGACAGTCTTGGCACCAGGTCTTGAATATCTTACTTCCTGACCTTGGTCCCCAAATGTCTTCACAGAACATTGAGCAGTGCTGCTATCCTTTCTGTTCCTCCCTCTCCCCATCCCACCATTTAAAAAAATGCCATTTTGTAGAAAGTGTATTGCCAACTAGTCCAGTACAAGGCTATGGCATGTCAGGTGATAAATTGCTGGTACTCCTGTTTTGCAGATTGAATCCATTTACTACTTTGTGGTGGGGGACATTCCTGAGGAATCCAAGCAGCTTCTCCTCCAGAGAGCATTGGAGATGCCATGTCCTGTCTGCACTGTGTCCTTCAACGCCAGAGGAGAAGGCACTATAGCTTTCTTAAAGGATCTGAGTGCCAAGACTCACAGCAGGTAGGCAGAAACATGCTCTGGAGGGACTGCTAGTGAGTCCTGGGTTCTTTGTGGTCCTAACCAGCCTGTGGCTGTGTTCTTTCCGTCTAACCAGCAGTATTTAATCTCCATGAACCTTTTCTTCTCTACCCTGTACTAGTCTTGCCTTTTTATTTTCTGTAATTTGTATGCTTGGACATCTTGGGACCTTGCAAAGACTGCCCCTCCCAGGGCTAGCTAATCCCTAGAGACGGTGAATGACTCATGGGAGTGCTGCTTTCCTGTGCAAACTAACAAATGCAGAGCCAACATACTCACCCTCAGGGCCCCTAACTATCCCAGAGCCAGATACCAGAAAACTCCTATACCTCAGAACTTGCTGAAATTACTCAAATTTAGCCAATCCTAAGCCTGCTTACTCTGCCTTGCCCATTCCTTCCTGCAGAATCCACATGTTTCCTCTGCCTCCTGACCAGCCCTGGTGCTTTCCTGTGTGGCCCTGTGTAGGGCGTGGTGGCCCCTTCATCTTGGGCACTGTATTAGTCATTTCTAGCTGCTATAGTAGCACAGACTGGGGGGCTTAAACGACAGAAATTTATTTCTCACAGTTCTGGCTGCTGTCAATCCAGCTCCAGGTGCCTGCTGATTCATTTTCTGGTGAGAGCTCTCTTTCTGGCTTGCAGACAGCTGCTTTCTTGCTGTGTCCTTTTATGGGAGGGAGAGAGAGGGAGAGGGAGAGAGAGAGGAAGGGTTGGGGAATCCAGAGCATGTAAGCTCCCTGGTGTGTCTTTTTATTTATTTTTTATTTTTTAAATATATCTTTATTGATTTCAGAGAGAGGAAAGGAGAGGGAGAGAGAGATAGAAACATCAATGATGAGAGAGTCATTGACCAAGCCCGCAACCAGGCATGTGCCCTGACCGGGAATCGAACCCTGATCACCTGGATCCTAGGTCAACGCTCAACCGCTGAGCCACGCCCGGCCGGGCGCTGGTGTGTCTTTTTAAAAGGATACTAATCCTATAGGATCAGGACCTCACCCTTAGGACCTCGCTTAGTCTTAATCATGGATTAAACTTTATAGGCTCTCTCTCCAAATACAAACACTTTATGGGTTAAGGCTTCAGCATATGAAATTGAAGGGTGGACACCATTCCATTCATAGCAGGAACTGTGAGCAATGAACTATCTTTTCAGTGGCAGTTGAAGTGATCTGTTGGCCTCATCATATATGAATAATAATGAAATCTACATTTTAAAACATACCCCACCGCCCTGTCTGTGTGTAAGTTAAAGTCCCTGTGGAGAAAGGCCAGCTGCTTGTGTGATTACCAGGAGAGTGACTGGGTCCTTTCCTAAGAGTCTGTTTGCAATGAGTGCAGTGCCGCTCTTGAGTACATGTTTTTATTGATTTCAGAGAGAATAAAGGAGAGGGATTGAGAGATAGAAACATCAATGACGAGGAAGTCACCGATCAGCTGCCTCCTGCATGCCCCCAACTGGGGATCGAGCCCACAGCCTGGGCATGTGCCTTGACCAGGAATCAAACCCCCATCGCCTGGATCCTAGGTCAATGCTCAACCGCTGAGCCACGCTCGGCCGGGCTGAGTACATGTTCTTAAATTGAGTTGCTCATCATGTTTGAGTGGGGAGCTTAATCATTTGGAGGCCTGGGCTTTACCTTGCAGGCTGATTCCACATAATACAGGGGAGCCTGGGAATATGCATTTAGCCCTTCATTTTGCATAAGAACGACTGAGGGAGCTTAATTAAAATGCAGATGTCTTGGCCTCAGCCCCAGAGATACTATCAAGATCTAGGGCAAGCCAGGGACTTGGATTTTTAACAAGACCCCTGGGGATTCTGAGGAACATGGGCTCTGGCTGCTCTCAAAGCCAGTAAAAGCAATTGGCTTCCATTCAGGGTGCCTGAGTCCCCCAAATACAGAAAGGGCTCACTGCCCCGCTTTTGCTATTGGAGACAGAAAAAGGCAACTGGCAGGGCCACCTTCCTTGCTTGTCCTCCTCTCAGCTCATGTGGGCATCTTCTTTGGGCAGGGGAGAGTCTAGGGAGCAATTTAACAGGGAGTTCACTCTGACCTTTAGCACTTCAAATTTTAACAATTTAGCACTGCAGCATTTCAGCTCCTGACTCTTAGGCCATGCAAGTTTTGAAGAGGACAATGTATAGACAGCCCTCCTGTTCCTGCTCTGGCCCTTGAAAGTGAACCCAACCCACAGACAGTGGTGCTCCTGTTCCTCCCTGCGCCAGGGCCCTGGACTCCCAGTTGGTCTCTCTGCACTTCTGGCTCTTGAGCACCAGCTAAAGTGCACTTATTATTTAACTGTAAGGGCATGTTCTGAGCACCTCAGCTTGCAGAGACCTGGACTCTGGGTTCCCTGTGCCCAAGGCTGTGTCTGGGCAGAGCCACTAGCCCTCAGGTGCAGTGCTGTACTCTGGGCTCTCCAAGGAGCCCATCTTACTGGTGATTTGCTTTCTGCACAAGTGAGGCTGTATTAGCCAGAGGGAATGTCTGCCTTGTTCTCTTTTCTAACCTGGAGACCACATCAGAGAATAGAAAGTCTTGGGCACCAAAGGCCTTGGCACGAAGGGGGTGGGTCCTGCCAAGAATAGCCTCAGCATCTCTTCCCTGCCCTGCTAGGAAGATGGCCATTTCTGCTCTGGAACAGGTCCCAGCAGGAGGTAGGCACAGCCAGCTTGAGTCCATCAGCCTCATGAGGGGCCATTGGACAAGACTGGCTTGTTCATTGCCATCAAGCCATTGTCCTAGTGTCACCTGAAACCCTTATAAATAGACATGACTGAGGCTTTCCATGGCCCAGGCGAGGCCCACACCTCTTCCTCTGTCAGCCCATCCATCCATCCATCCATCCATCCATCCATCCATCCATCCATCCATCCATCCATCCATCCATCCTCACCTGTGCTTCAGGATTCTCTTTTGGTTGAATGAGTAGCAACACATAACCCCTAAGGGCTAGAGGTGCTCTTCTCAGAGATCTCCTCTGCCAATCTGAAAGAAATTCCCTATGACTACTGACTTTTTGGATTCCAGATGAGTGGCTTCGGGTGTGACTTAGCTCATAGGGTGTGACTTAGCCCATAACCCATGCATGACACTGTTGCTCCTTGAGATTTAAGGTGCATGTGAATCCCGTGGGGAGCTTGTTCAAGTGCCAATTTGGCCTAAGCGTCTGGATGGGTGTGGCAACATACACCCTAACCAGCTCCCAGGTGCTGCTGCTGCTCCTGGGGCCACACTTGGAGGAGTCAGTCCCTACAGACCTGTCTGCACAAGAAATCTTCCCATTCGTACTATGCATAGGTCCTGGGGAAGTGTGTATTTGCTGAGTTAAAGCTGACTGCAGCCTGTCAGCCACTGGCAGGTGAAGCAAGGTGCATGTGGTCTCCTGCCCTTTGACTGCAGGGCTGTGGGCACTGTGGGGCCACATTAAACTCGGCTTGTCAAAACTGTGCTGCCATGATTGAACCCTGTGAACAAGGAATAAATGTAAGCATAGTGTATCTTTTTTCCAGGGTCAAGAAATAGCACTTGGCTGAGCAATTACTCTGTAATGAAGAGAAAGAGTCATCGATTAAAATCCCGAAGCATCCACAATTCTCTGTTTTCTCCCACCTTCTCATCTTCCACCTGTGGGAACAGACAAGGCACAGGGAAAGGAGGGAGGCATCTATAGTGCCTGGCAGCGTTGAAGAGCAAGTCCACAGTCTCGGGAGACTGAACAGACACGCGCAAATACCACCTTCCAGCCTAATGATGCAAATCTCTTCACGTTTCAGGTTCCATGCGTTTGCAGAGAGAACAGAGTGTGTGGAATTTCCTGCATCCTCCATAAAAGATGGTGACAGTGTAGTGACTAGGAATTCAAGGAAACTGAAAGGAAAACCCCCTCCAGGTACCTGGAACCAAAAAGAAACAGTGTGCTTTGTATCTTAATCATTTCAGGTGATCTTGTATCCTTAGGAAATACAGCACCAAGTAGGGACTGACTGGGCCTTGTGTTATTTATGTGGTACAAGGGCAGAGTTTATGGATGTTAGTGGTGAATTAACAACCAGTTTTATCAATGAGTCCTAAGTTTATCACCCAGGAAGTGGCCTAAGTGACGCACATTTACAAACTTGGGAATCTTCTGGAGACGTGGCCCTGGGGTGTGTCAGTACAGGACTTGGATCTTGGCAGGGCAGAGCCACTCTGCTGCCCAGGTTAGCTGGATGCCATAGTGAGGATGCCCATGGTTCTCTGCTGCTCTGCGAGGCAGGGACAGCAGTGCTTGTAGATGCAGATGCGGGTTTGACCTGCTCCTTGTTGGGGGCCAAGGCTGCACAGGAACTTCTGCAGAGGCTGAATGAACCTCCCTCTCAAGGAATGTGATTATATTGTTTAACAGGCATAGAAAATGCAGTCACAAAATCAGTGAGAAGTAGGGTTGTGGTTTGGAAAGACAGTACTAGACAGTTACTCAGAAAGCCAAGAGATGGTAGTTTCATTGGGACTGTGAAATTGCAAAGTGCCAGACACTGAGCACACACCACTGAGAGAAGCAGGGAAGGAAGCTCCTGTCCTTTGTGAGATGACTTGGCACAGGAGTAGTCAGACGTCTGAGAAAACCCATCCACCTCCACACTCCTGCTCACTTCTAGTAGTCAGCAGGTTTCTATCTTCAATGTGAGGCAAGAACTACTCTTTGGAGACAGGGGAGAAGCTGCACGTTTCAGCTGCTTAAGCTTCCTGTTGATGTAATGGTGTTGCAGAGGCTCCCAGGGGAAGGGCACTGGGACTGCACAGGAGGCAGTTGTGTCAGGTGGGGAAGGTAGGGGGCAGTCAGGTGTTCAGGTAGAGATGAAGTCTGGGGGTGGAATCAGGTATTCAGATGTGGGTAAATGTAGAGGGTGGAGTCAGGTGGTCAGATGGATTCAAGGCAAGGTGGAGTCACAAAGTGTGTATCAGAGATAGGCTTTGTGAGTTCAGATTCTTAGTGCCCCAAAGCAGAGCAAGAGTGGTCCCTGTGGAACTCAGGGTGGGCACTACTTTAGGTAATAATCTACACCTTTGTTCTGATGGTGAATTAGACATTGCCAAGAAATTGAAAAAATATCAATTGATAAGCAAGGTTGATGCTAATGTAAGAAAAAATTAACTCAGATTATATGCCATGCCTGTTGAAAATAATTTACAAGATTAAGCCTAGTGGGCAATGAATCAATGAGAGTGAAGAATGTGAGATGTCACCAGCTCCCCAAGCCATGCCAATTACTGTCAATGGGGTTTAATTTTGGTCTATGTATTCCTTGGAAAGTCATTTTAAAAGGGAGACATATCTGGCTGCATAGCTTACATTTTCAGCAAGTACCATCCTCCCAACCCTGGGAAGCATACAGATTAATTACAGATAAGAACATTTTTCTTAAAATAAAATACTCAGAGTGTGGCCTGCCACTCTAATACCATTTCAGTGATCACATGTTCTGAATTTGGGGAGAGTCCCAGATCCTAAATATGAGTCTTGTCTTCTCTATCCATCATAATGTCCCAGAAATGCCAACATTCCAAGTTGACCTCTCCCACTCAAAACCAGTCCAGAAATCCTTGACTCTTTTGTTTGGAAAATTTGTGGTTTCCAACCTTATCTGGGGCCTCAGAGATAGTTCTTCAGTCTTTTCCTGATCAGTTCCCTCTCCCCATGTCCCCATAATCGTTTTCAACCATTTATCAGTGTCAGTTTCCTCAGGTTCCTCTCCAGTGTGGGGAGGGAGGGTACCCCCTCAGGAAGCAATTTTCCAACTATTGTATAGAAAACTAGACTATCAAGTGAGGGGCTAGAGGATCAGTACTCAGGGAAATCACCTGGCAATTTAAAGAAATTTCCTGCTCTTATTGATTTTCAGAGTATAACTATTACCCCACACAGTACACCAATGCAAAAAGAAACTCTGTAGTTAAGATAAATAATAGTTTTAGAAAGTAAAAGATACATAAAATTGACCATCTTAATCATTTTTAAGTGTACATTTCAGTAGTGTTAAGTACATTCACATTGTTGTGCAACCAGTATTCAGAACTCTTTTCATCTTGCAAAATTGAAACTCTGTACCTATTAACAACAAATCCCATTCTTCCCTCCCCCAGGCCCTGGCACCCACCATTCTCCTTTCTGTCTCTGTGCCATTGCTTTATTATTATTATTTTAAAATTTAGCAAACACTTAGACATTGCTGGGTACATGACAGTCAGTGTTTCAGCCTCTTATCAAATTTTAGCACACTTAATCTTCATTGAAGCCCTATGGAGTAGGGACTATTAGTATCCTCATTTCAGTGATGGGGAAACCAAGACAGAAAGTGGTTAAGAAACTTGTTCAAATTCACCGAGCGAGTAAGTGGCAGAGTAAGGATTGAGACTCAGGCCATTGCACCAGGGTGGTTTTCTTCAGCGACTCATTTTATGTATAAAACATGACAGACCTCCTCTGACTATCTCTCATGTCTGTCCTTTCCCCCTCTGGTATTTAAAATACTTTATTTCCGTTCTCTGGTTTCTTACAGTGAGTTCCACAGTATATTTTCTTCACTGAGTTTCTACTGATTTTATCTTAACTTTTGTGATTTTTTTCCTACTTTCCTGAGTTGGTCATATGTCATCTCTTCTTGTCATCTCACTCTTGAGTTTTTAAATTTTTACTTTGTTTTCTTCCTTCATGGAGATGATGGCTTCATATATACTTTTAAATTCATGGTCAAATATTGCATCATAATTTCTTGTCTTCCTTGATAACATTTTTAGTGAGTATTCATCTGTTGATAGTTTTATTGGCTTTTTCCCTCATTTTTTCTTGTAATACCTTGTTTGGATGCTGTTTGTTAGCTTCCTTTTTATTATTTGCCACTGGAAGGAGATGGGATAAATCTGTGCAGGAAATTCCTGTGGGAGGTAGGGTAGGGAGGGCTAGGCTTCACAGCTCCAGGCTCTTCTCTGCTGCTGCAGAGAAAGTGGTGCCTACAGATAAGCCAGTTCTGGGTGATGCTGCCTCCCTTTGCTCCCTGAATCAAGTAGACAGACTTTTGTTACTGGTCCTTGTTCCTGCAGCAGCCAGCGTTGCCAAGAAGGCTCACCTTTGACTTTAGGTGGGCCTCCACCTCCGAACGCCTGCCCAGGCTCCCTAGACCACTCCAGGTGCACACCCTGCACTTTCTCCTTCCCCATCTCAGCTGCTCTTGACAGCCTTTATCTGGATGTTACTTGTCTCCTAATTTAGCAGAAGAAGGTATTTGTGTTTTATTTTTCATTCTCATTCCCTTCATAATTTCTAGGGAAAAAGACATTGACTTATATAGTTGTGTGTATCCTGGAAGTAAAGGCTTCATCTTAAATGTTTAAAGGTGTGACAGTGAGCTCTAAGACCAAATGTGAAACCTGATGTCTACATCTACTGTGTGGGGTGGACAGGATCTTTCACTTTTTCTTGTTATGCATTTATGTTTTGTGCATCATGTTGCCACTCACTGTGTTTATTTCAAAAATTATCATTTGAACACAGCCCTTCTATGATCAATTTCTCAAATTCCAAAATAACATTTGATAGGTTGGTATGAAATTCTGGTGTTTTAAAAGAGAATATAATTTGTAAATATTAAAAAATAACCCTCATCATCTGTGGGGTTTTTTTCTCTATTGCATCAGTTATTTCCCAGAAACCATGATATCACTTCTAATTATTGAATGAGAGTGATGAAGTGTACTAACCGTCTAACTGTTTAACTTCTGTCACTTCAAAGGGTTTTTTCTAAGATGGTTAAAGCTGGGGTGTGTGTGTTGCTAGGTACATCACATACATTAACTCATTTAATCTTCACAATAACCATGTGAGGTGAATCATATTATTATCCCAATTTTTCAGAAGAGAAACAGTCTTGGAGTTATCCCCCGCAAAGCTCTGTGTATGTTTTTAATCAATTATATGAGAATAACCATAATAATACCTACAATACAATGTTATTAGAAAAGTTAAGTGCTTAGCTTATATAGTAGTCCCCCCTTATCTGTGGTTTCATTTTCTGTGGTTTCAGTTACCAGCAGTCAACCATGGTTCAAAAATATTAAATGGGAAAATTGGAGTTATTTTCTGAGGCTACACAGCTGGTAAGAGACAGAGCTCCAGATTTGAGCCCAGGCTCATGAAAAGTAGGCCATCTTGTACTCTGCAGACAGTATAGTATAGACAAGGTGGAAAATACAGGGAAGAAAGGAAAAGAAATATTGTTGCCACCAAAGATTTTCACTGTTGAATGCAGTGATGTATTTCCTTCCAATCTTCTCATTGCATATACCATTTTGAACAATTGAAGCATAAATGTCATATTATGTACCAATTTGAATATTGCATTTTTTACTTAATATTGTAGCAAGTATGTTTCCATGTTCCTAGAAAACTTCTGTAAGTGACATTTAATAATACATAATACTTCATGAATGTGATATAGTATAATTTTCTTAATCATTTCCTGTGGACATTTGGGTGCTTTCTTATTGTTTTGCTATTCGAGATGATAACAGCATTTATCTTTTTTTGTGTGGTGTATTTCCTCCTATATTTTAGATTTTGGAGGGATTGATTCTAGTAGTGAAAATACTGGATCAAATATATTTGTATATTTTGGGGGTAATCTCTCACACTTAATTGTTTTCCAAAAAATGTTTCAAGACAATTCACATCAAAAGTATATGGGGAAGACCCATTTCACTGAACCTGAGTTAGCATAAAAACAGTATCTCATTGTTTCCATTTGAATTTCTTTAATGGAGAAATTAATGTCAATTAGTAGTGAAAAGTAGTAAGCATTTTTGTATGTAACTTCTTCTGTGAATTACCTCTTTGTCTTTTGCCCATTTAACTGCTGGGGTCTTGTGTTTCTTACATAGTATGAGCTCTGTATGTTAATGATGTTAACTCTTTGGTGCTATTATTTATGGATAATTTATCCTAGTGATTGTTTTCCTTTTGATTTTGGCTATATTTTATATGCAACCTTAAAATCTGCACAGTAAGTCCAATCTGCAGATCCTGTAACTTTCGTGATTCTGTCTCTTTTCCATTGATCCTTTATAGCCTGAGTTTAAAACAAAAACAAACATCTTTTTGGTCCATCTAGGTTTATTTTGAGGTATGGTATATTGTATGGATATAAATGGATGTTTTTCTCCATAGCTCAAAGCTGTATTCACACCATTCACTTCCTAACCCCTATTTCTCTGGCTCCCTTTGTAATATACTACATTCCTATGTGATAGGCTTGCTCCTGGGTCGTCTGCTTTGCTTCACTGCCCTTTCCCGTCTAGTGATGACCTTTGACATTAATACGTTTTTCTATCTGCCCTGTATGTTTCTTGTAGATGTGAAAAATGGGTTTGATATTTTTCAAATAAACTTCCTTTTGTGTGGTGTGGGACTGAATCTTCTAAGGGGAGGACACGTGTGTGCCTGATTTTTATGGTGTCTTACCCAGTGTGTGCTTGTTTCCTCATAATATCCACTGACATTTTAAGCTTTTTATTTTTTACCCCAAATATATTTTCCTTCCTTTCTCTTATTTTCTTTTCTTCACTCTTCCCCCACCTTGTTCATTAGTATAGATTTGGGGAGGTCCAGCAGTACAATTTGAAAAGAAAATAAAAAATTGAGTTGAATCAGCAGTTTGCTTACTGCACTTTCCTTGCCAAGGTACTAAATAAAGCCTTTAAAATTTTGCAACAATGATATTGCATTTGTACCAATTAGCAAATGGAGATTTAAAAGGTGATAATTATTCTCTAAAGTTCCCAGAGTCCTTTGGACTGCTCCAACTTAATTAGTAGAGACTGGCTAAATAGATAAATGCATTGCTACAAATTCTGATTTCATCTAATTTTGATGTTTGGTACTTGTTGATAAGTAGATATTTATAGGAATCTGCATTTCTTATAATGGGTTTGATAAACAAATTATAATAGTATCAGCAAATAAGTCAATTACGCATGAATTATGATCGTTAGGCTCTGTAATTTGGGATGATTCATTACATTAACCTCTTCTCCTAAAAGGAAGAAGTAGTTGTAAACTGAGAGAAATTTTATCTTGTTTCTTGCTTTATTAGAAAGGCAAAATAGATACATCAAGTACAATCATTTATTTATTCTGTGCCTGCTTTCGATTCTTATATGGACACTAATTCCTTAGAAGAATGTCCTCTCAGATTGAAATTTTTCCTGTTTGTTTTTCCAGGACTGTTCTTTTCAGGTGATGGGAAGCTTTTGCAGGGTTTTGACAGGGGCAGTATGTGCTCTTTAGGTTGATACATTAAATAGTGTTACATTTTAAGTTTTTCTTTTACTACTTCCCAAGAGTTTGTGGTCCATCTTCCTTGTGAAGAATATTTAGAGAGAGGATAGGAAGGGGGGGTTAAGGTTCATGGTGCCTATTGTGTCAGTTCCACTGGGCACTTGTGCAGATGGTGGTGCTGGCCCACCCCAGGATCAGGGGAAAATTGCCTCTGACCCATGATTCTGTGGTCAGGTGCTATCTGAAGACCTTCTCTCGGATTTCTGAGAAACTAAGGTGAGCCCTTTTGCTCCCCTTGCCCTCTGGTATCCTCTGTTTGCCTGCACTGGGTCTCGTTTCCCCATGTTAGCCTGGATGAAAAGTCATGTCCTCTATTCCCTCCCACCACTCTCTTCTCACACTCTTTAGTAGGTGCTACTGACCCTTTGAAGGGTCAGTACTGATACAGTCTTGATGCTGACCAGTTTATTTGCATGCATAATGGTGGATGGGAACTGGCATTTGGAACTAGGAAGTGAATACTGTATTGAGGAAAGACTAACATACATCCTCTCTGGATCTTTCTATTTCTCCTTTTGCCTTTTGAAGCCTCTCTCTATTTCTTCTTTTTTTTCCTTTTCTTTCTTTATTTTTTAAAAAATATTTTTATTAATTTCAGAGAGAGGGGAATGGAGAGGGAGAGAGAGATAGAAACATCACTGATGAGAGAGAGTCATTGATCAGCTGCCTTCTGCATGCCCCCTGCTGGGGATCGAGCCCAAAAGCCAGGCATGTGCCCTGACGGGGAATCAAACCGAGATCTCCTGGATCATAGGTCAATGAGCAACCACTGAGCCACGCCCAATATTTCTTTTTAAGAGCAAAACATGCCATTGAGTCTCCCCTTCAATCCCAATGACAATATCTTGTACTTGGGGTTTGTTAAGCTTCTAGGACCTATTGGTTTATAGTTTTTGTCAAATTTTGAAAAATGTCAGCCATTATTTATTGACATAGGTCTACAGGTCAACTGCAGTTCGATTACTCTAAGATGGCTTGTCTTTCTTTAACTGGTGTTACCCAGGGTATATTTTTATTGTAGGAAATGCCATGAGCACAAGAGCCAAGCCAAACTATGCAACAATGCATAAGACCCCTGTTCATGTTACATCCACTAATATTCCATTGACCAAAGCAAATCACATGACCAAGTTTAACAGTAGTGGGATGGGAGCTCTCCACCTATACTGAGATGGAAGTAAATATTTGCTGAACAATAATGTAAGCTATCACAAGCTTTTGTTCTTTTTGGCTCTGGGAAAGTGTTTGCTGGACATTGAATTAACTTTGGAGTCAGACCAGGATTCATACCCTAGTTTTTCCACTAATTACTTGTGTGACCTTAGGCAAGTTACCTAGCCTTTCTGAGCTATGTTCCCTCAGTTGTAAAAATGGGAATAATAGCATTTACCTCATGTAGTTGTTGGAAGAATTAAGGCATATGGCACACATGGAAGTGTTTAGTACAAGATTGCCATTCAATTAATGTTTGTTTCTTTTTGGGATTCCAAGTGGGCTTTTATTGTAGACATTGGTTCTAGAAAGTAAGATAATCCAACAGGATATGGCAGCCTCTGTCATAAAGATCATTTTCAGAACAGTCTTGATACTGACCAGTTTATTTGAATACATAATGATGGATGGGAACTGGAATTTGGAACTAGGAAGTGAATACTGTATTGTTATATTGTGTCCTGATGGGAGGAAGATCCATGTTTAAGGTTGATATTAGGAGTAGGCCACTGGGACCTATCTAGAAGCAAGCAAGAGCACCTGATGTTTTACTGGTAAGTAGGATTACACTGTGGGGCCCTTTCTGGAAATGAATTTCACCCACTTCCCTATTGTCAGACTGGGCTAGTGAGAGGCTTGAATGGTGTAGGAACATTTGTAAATTGGCCATGGTAATTTTCAGTCCTCAGAAGCTTTCAGGTCGGGATGGACTGTCCTGGGTTGGGGGCTGGGTTACTGTCTTGGGAAGGCACTTTAACTGCTGGTGCTTTCAAGGGACTATATTGTTAAGAGAAAAAAATACTAATTCTATGGGGAGCTGCTCCTTAGGTTATGAAAACCCTGTGGGCCTAGAGTGAGGGGTCTATTGAGTGGTTTGGGGACTTTCTCTTCAGAAGGAAAAAACTTCAGATCTTTTGTGTTTAGGGCAGGCTTCATCTTTTAGTTTGGTTCTTTCTCCCTGTTTTATGCTAAAAAAGTTAATTAAACTGAAATAATAAAATTTTCAATGAGGCATCAGGCTTAAAAAAGGAGACAATTTTAGCATTGTTGAAGCTAGCCCAGGATCTGGACTCACTGGTGAAGCTAACGTGGACTTATTTTAGATGGCCTACAGTGTCAGGCTCTTCAGAATTGATGTTCAAGGCACTGCAGTGGTGTGATGAGTGCCCAGGCTGACAGCCATGGTCAGAGCTCTGAGCTCCCACTTCAGGCCAGAGCATCGTACTTTATACTTGAAGAGGAGGAACAGAAGGAGGAAACAAACTGTGGACAACTGGCCACAGTTTTAACTTTAGCGCATTTACATATTTTTTCATATGTACAACCAATAAAACCAGTAGCTCAGAACCCTCTCCTGGTTCCAGAAGATAGGAGTTGAGCAGCACAGCACTTCCACTTCTAGGCCCACCCTATCCATTCAGCCACCACTAGTCAATCCATCATCACCCCTTCCCACTGAGCCTGCACTGGCGTCAGCCCCTCTAGCACAGCATGCTGGCCGGCCCCTGCTAACTGAGCAAAACTGGCAAGTAGGGTTCCGTGTGCTCACGAGAAAGACTTGGCAATGAATAAATAAAAAGGAGTATCAGGTAGTAGGAAAAAAGCAGTTTTTCTGAGAGTATCTTTGTTTTTTCCAGTCCCCTGGAAAAATGCTAGTAGAAGAGGTGCTCTGTTCTACTAGTATTATTAAGTCCTAAAATGGTGTAGCTGTAAAATGTGGTTGATTCTATCTTTGGAAACTGCACTTATTTTGTGTTGGTGTAGAAAAATGCATGGACTAAAACTAAATATTATGAAACTAGATTTTATTTTCTGTAACATATGTTGAAGCTGTTATACTTAAAGAGAAAAAGTAATCAAGCTGTGTTCTTGGAAGACGCTTGTGATCTTTAGATAGTTAAAGTTTACTGGCCCATCACTTGGCCTTGGCATTGCTGCTTTGTTTCCAACCTCTAATTTAATTTAAAAGCACTGATGGGTGACTGTTTACAGCTTACTGACAGCAGGAGGCCTTCTCAGAGGTCACCTTCCTTCTCCCCAGAATTCAGTTTAATTCAGTGGATGGAGCTGGAGCAGCTGTACATCCAAAGCTGTTGCCACATTACAGTCGACAAAACCAAGAGACTTTAATTATTTCCAGGTCTTGAGCCTTCTAACAGTGGGTTGCTTTGAAAAAAAATTTTTTTTCCTGCTATGAGGCAAGCATTTATTAAGCTCCATCTGTGTCCTTTAGAGTCTTACTAGGGTTGAGGAGGATATTCAAAAGGAATAAAAGATAAGGTTCCTATTCAGGGAACCCCACCCTCTTAGAATGCCCATTATGCTTCTGCTTGATGATAGAAAAGTTGCTCCTTCTCTCTGTAACTCCAGGATCCCAGTTCAGAACTTAAGAAGTGTTCACCTGCACCTCTCTCCTTAGTGCACACCTTCGCCTGATGTGAGTGACGGTCTAGTTTTCCTAATCAGAGAGTAACCCTGTTAAGGGCAGGGAACCTTATATTCCTCTCCCAACATTGGGTGTATATCCCCAGCTCCAGTTTTATTCTCAGCTCCTGGCTGCAGTCCAGGCTATCACCAGGATGCCCCACGGCTCACATTAGCCCTCTGCTGGCACTGGGCAGTGGTGGGGTGATTCAGCCCAGTTCTTCCATCACCAATATCATCTCCTAGAATCATGCTGAAGCAATCGAGGGATGCATCCTGCGTCACCTAACGACACGAGGCATAGAGAAATCCCTCAAAAATCTTTTAAAAACTAAATTGAGTTACTAGGGGGAAAGAAATAGTGAAGATTTCTGGCAACATTTGAAAAACTTGCTTTGACTTCAGGGTGAGAGATCCACTCCCCATTTGTTATTTGAAAATCTAGCACTATGCTGAGCTCTGGGGAAACAATGATGAAAGAAGGAGGTCCCCCTCCTCCAGAGCAGCCTATTTGGAAATATCTGCGAGGAGTGGGGATGTACCAGGGAGAGTGGTTACAGAACAGACAGACATAATTCTGTGTTCAAGGAAGTCACAGTTTGACGAGGGAGACAAGCTGAAGATAGTAGAAGCCCAACACTTGCAAGCTCTCTGAGTTAATAACCCAGGAGGCCTGTCCTATGGGCGGCTGCCGTCCCAGTGCATCGGATTCCAGCCAAGCCAGCAGGTGTGTGCTGTTACTCACCAGAATGTCACTCATTAGGCCTTGTTTTGGAGATACAGCTCAGCAACCATCACCCGTGTATCAGAATTAGTCTGGGTGACTGGGCTTATAGACTCATCTCTTTCTATCCAGGAAGAGATGAGTCTATAAGCCCTTCAAAGGAAACTGGAAACAACCAATACATCTCAGATGAGGTCTGTTGACAGATCTCGCATCGTGATAGCTTGGGAGGAGGCTCAAGGATGGGTCCCAGTGTGGAAAGCTTATCAGGGCTTTGGACACACAGGCCTGAGGCTGAGTCCTGACTTTACCGCTTATCGGTTGTGTGGCCTTGGGCAAGTTCCTAATTTCCCCAACCACAGTTTGCTTATCTGTAAGTGGGGATGATAATCCCTAGTTGTACCGTTGCTGTGAGAGGAAATAAGTTAATGTATTGAAGTGCCCAATATGTTGGCTGGTACGTGGTAAATTTTAGTTTCCCCTCTTTCTCCTCCTTTGTGTATCAGCAGGAAGCAGCCATTATAAAATGCATTTAACATAAACATGCTCTAAGAAACAGCAGAAGGCTGTGAGCCAGATCAATGAAGATAGTATGTCAGGGACTCTCTGACATGTTGAAGGGGAAAGAGAGCTCTGACTTCTTTGGGAAGCATTTCCTCAGGGCAGAAATAGGGACATCAGGGTATTGGGATATTATGCCCAGAAATCATTGAACTTTATTTTTCCCCCAAGAATGTCTTAGATAGAAATAATTTGTTTACATGCCTGTCTCATCTATTAGACCACAATGGCACAAACTTTTGTTGCAAAAGAATCACTGAGATGGTTTTCATTTCCTGGTCTCCCTCCCTCAGAATGCATCTGGGGCGGAGCTTAGGAATCTGCATTTTGATGAGCAGATTCGGGGGTTCTAACAGGGGTTCTGAGGACCGCACTCTGAGAAGACCACACTAGAGTGAGAACCTCTTAAAAGCTGGCACTGTTTCCTGTTCACTCCATTTCCAGTCACCAGATATTATAGGCATTGATCGAGTTTTGTGGAATAAATGAGTGAATGATGATGCTCCAAGAAGGTGTCCTGTTGAGAAGAGGATATTTTAAAATAATTGGCGTCCTAGTTTCTAGGTCAGTTTCTTGTGAGTTTGAAGAAAAGAATTAGTTTCCTAAAACTTGTTCATCTCCTAATGTTCTTGCAGAGCTGGGAATAGACCTCACTGTGTGAATGACATTCAGTCCCCAGCAGCCCAGATGATCCATTTTCACAAAAACAGGCTTCAGTTGAGGACAGGAGGCTGGATAGATGCTAGTATGGGCTTGCTTCTCCAGGACGATAGTCCTGGCTTTACTCTTTCCCTGTTGATTCAGAGCTGGCTGATAGGAATGAGAGAGGAGCTCAGTCATCTTGCATTTGTTTTGTGCCCTATAGGTCCCTGGGAACCAAAGAAGCCCATGTCTTTTTGTGATGGAAGAGCTGAAAAACAATTTTAATAAATTTGCTTTATGGGAAACTCATAAAATTCTCCTGAAGCTACCGTTTCATTAAAACACTGCCCCTTTGAGTTGGTGTCTTCTAAATTGTATTGCCTATTCTAAATAGAATAGATTTATTTATTAAACTATATTCATGGGTATTTTTGGCATTTTTATGTTTAGCTGTTGCTTCTCTATCCCCATGGCTGTGTTTTTATCGCCTGCTTGCCCAGTAGCACCCACAGCAGGGTCATGCTTCTTGCTGAGTGTGATGGAGCACTTGCTCTTTACCTTGGAAGAACAGTGACGGTTTATAACCAGGGTTTCTGTGGGAATGTTGGACTTTTAGACCACATTACATTTGCACTTCACAGTAGTCTACTTAGAAGAGATGCCCCAGGAGCCAGTACCACACCCACCCACTGAGAGTTGTCCATACTTGGTATTTGAAATTGCTTTTAAAGACATCATGGCCCTTGTGAAACATATATATTCATTGCCCCCAAGAAGGTGTCAGATGTTTATACAGATGGCAAAGTGACTCTGTTTGCTTTAATTGGTGGTTGATTCCATAGGGTGAGACTGTGTGCAGCTATACATTCTCCTCAGAGCAGTGAGGCCCAATCAAGCCAGCAGGTGTTCAGTGACCTCTTGACAACAGAACACCTTAATATATAATTTTTTTGTTAATCCTCACCCAAGGATATTTTTTTAAATTGATTTTTAGAGAAAGTGAAAGGGAGGGTGGGAGGGAGTGAGAGTAAGAGAGAAACATCAATGTGAGAGAGACACATCAATTGGTTGCCTCCTGCACATGCCCTGACCAGGGCCAGGGATTGAACCTGCAACCCAGGTACATGCCCTTGACTGGGAATTGAACCCACAACTGTTCAGGGCACAGGCTGATGCTCTAACCACTGAGCCACACTAGCTAGGGCTAAACACCTTAATATATAATTTAACAAGTACCTGGGAATTTTTCCATTACAATAAAAAATACTGATTTCACCACTTTCAATCCCTTTGTGGATGTAATAAATCCCCTTTCACCAGACACATCAAAGCATATCTGACCCGGGTCTTATTTCATTTATTAAACTAGCCAGCCTGAGAAATCAGTTCTGGGAGCAAATGAAGAGCAGCAGCTTAATATGACATCTCTCCCAGCTGATGTCAGCATTTGGCGAGCCTTCAGGCATGTGGGGGATGTCGGGTTGGTGCAGGAGAGGTCATTGGGTTGGAGAATCTTTCAGGTTGCCCAGATGCCTCTGTGAGGAACCACACCCTGCTTCTGGGCACTGCAGGCCTTGGCTGGCTGATGCCCTGATGGTTGAGATTCATAAGGCTTCATTGTTGTTTCGTCTCCTCTCTTGGGTGAGCCTGGAGCATTTCAAGTTCATAGAGCTCTCTGAACACTAGGGTTACCAGTGCCTTGTCCTCCTTCCTCTTCCGTTTCCAGCAGGGCTGTCTCCCTGGGCTGCAGCTGTCCCATATCCTAGCTAAGTCCCTCAGAAGTGACCCCAGTAAAAACGCAGCCCTCCCATGCTGCCTATGAAGTAATCTGAAACAAAACCTCTTCATTCTGAGTTATGCCTTTTACTGCCCTATGACTTTTCTTGTTCACTAGCTGGTTTTGTTTTTAAACAAAACTAGTTAAATGGGTAGTTTTGAGTTCTTCTGTTCCCTGCTCCCCACCATGAGAATCCACCGCGGCCTAACTACAGTGGTTAAACCAGCGTGGCGATAATCCTCACAACGACTCCCGCAGAGAGCATGTCTCAGGCTGCTGCTGCCCCTGAAGCATGTTTTCCCGTCCCTGGATCAAGAGCCAGCTGTATTTCCTTGGACATTTTCCCTCGGATGCTGATCTGTAGTCACTCCCTCTTAGTAAATTAGTGGAAAGCCTCGACTCATTTGAGACATTTTAAGGGAGAATCCTGCTACTTAACACGTCCATGCTGAAGTGAGCAGCTGAAGGCAGGCTGACTCACGTCAGAAGGGCCTGTGGGCTTCAGGTTTACATTTGGCTGCAGCCTGCGATATTTTTGGAGTTCCAGCATGGAGCTGGGTACACATCACGTTTCACTCCTTGGATTGTTGATGGTTGCAGATTCATGGTTGCGTCCACCTCTGCCAGGGCTTGTCACCCACTGCTTTACAAGCACACTATTAATACTCCCTCACTGGATCTGGCCAACTTTGGGAGGGCCAGAGCACTGGTGTCCCTTTACTTCTGCCCTGCCCTTCTTGATTGCTCTTAAAGTCAGAGACATCGACTCTGATCTGCCCCAGGCTGTCTTGGTGGCTTAGGGCCAGCCCTGTGCCCTGGTGGATGAATCTCCTGGGGTGGCCTGTAGACCTGATAGTGGTGTCTCATTCTCTGTGGCTGCATGATCTCAGGTATCTGTGGACTGTTAGTAGACAGCTTATGGACTGTTATGTACACCAGCTTGGTAAGTGGGGGTCTCATGAGCAGCTGGAGGAGAGTCTGCAGGGCCTCTTGATAACCACTCACCACTTTCTCAGGGCAACTAGTCATGGTGGCTGAATTGGTGCAGTCACACCAACCTGGGTTTGACTCTCTGCTCTGACTCTCATTGACAGTGTGATCTTGGTCAACTCACTCTGCCTCCTTTTACATAGCTGTAAAATGGGACAAGAATAGAATTTGCCTGCAGAGTTGTGGTGAAAAGAAATGAGAAAATGTCTAGGAAGGCCTAAGCATAATGTCAGGCACATAGCAAGTACCTCAAAAAGGTATTTATCATTACAGAATTTGGACCCAGCTTACTTCAATGATAACATCATCAGTGTTCTCTGAGCCAACTGTATACAGTCTGTGAAGTAAAGTTGTTGTTTGTGTGTTTTTTAAAATAACTTTGCTAGCCCCAGCCAGGTGGGTCAGTTGGTTGGAGCACTGAAAGATTTAGGATTCAGTTCCTGGTCAGTCAGGGCACATACCCATGTTGCGGTTCGATCTTTGGTTGGGGCACATACAGGAAGCAACCAATTGATGTTTCTCTCTCATATCAATGTTTTTCTCTCTCTCCTCTCTTCTCTCTCTAAAAATCAATAAAAACATATCCTTAAAAAAACCACACAACTTTTTTATTGGAATGGAGTTTTTAAAACTGGAGAATACAGCAGCTAAATTCTTGTCTATGCAACTATATTGAAAGCAGCCCCGGAACAGGGACTCCCCTGTAGCCCCCACAGTGCCAGAGTAGTGCCAGGCTGGTGGCTGGGCCCACGGATGCCACTGAAAATGGGTGGGTGGCATCTTCCACTCATGGTGGCCTCTTGGAGTCACCACTGGCTATGTGTGCACATAACAAAATGCAGAGATCATTACAAGTTCATGTACAGTTGTAGGAAATAATACAGAGATACCCATGTGCCCTTTACCCAGTTCCCCCTGTAGTAACATCTTGCAAAACTATAGGACAATATCACAACTAGAATATTGACATTGATACAGTCAAAATACCACCACAGGATCCCTCCTGTTGCACTTTTATAGTTACACCTATATCCTTCCTGCTCTTGCACCCTCCTTAACCTCCAGAAATTACTAATGTTACAGAACCTGAACTTAGGTGAGGACAGAACCTCTGTCCCAGCCTTGGATATTTTACTGTAGACTAACTTTGATTGATTGATTGTGAGGGTGACATAAATCAGCCATACCATTAAAAATAAAGTCACATGGTCCAACCTAGCCCTAAACTGAGACAGCAGAGGTCCAAAAAAAGGAAGCCAAATTCTCATGATAACATCAGGGGAAAATAAAGACTTGTCAAGGTGCTTTCAAAGAAGTAGGCAGCCTCAGCTAAGTTAAGAAAGGATGCGGGTCATCACTTTCATAAACCATTGAATTTCCTCACCAAGTTCACCCTGGCATTTATTAGGTGCTTGGAATATTTTTATTGTTTATCTTATTTGAGTATTATCAATAATTCATTTTAAAATATTCTGGCTGCTACAAATGTTTACTTTATAAAGATGTATTGCATCCCTGATCTGCATTTATGATTTCTTGAGATAACAGCATTTCCTTAGGGATTTCAGTTCTGCTTCTCAGACATTAGTGGGGAATATTGGAATTTGCTGTTCAAAATGTTCTAGAAAACTGGCTGGAGTGTGCCAGTTCTGCTAGGACTAGTAGAGAGTTCTTGGGCCAGTCATGGCCACCCACTTATGCTGTGTTTCCCTCCCAGGAGCCGGGGTCCGAGAGGACGTGTTTCTCATTTGGAGGGAGATGGAGGAAGCCTGCAGCACGCTGGCCCAGATCCAGAGGCTGGTGGCTGAGCCTTCCAAGTCTGATGTGGCTGCAACAGACCATGGTGAGTGCTGCTTTGGTCACTACTGTAAGAGTCACAACTGCTACTGATTGGGGATGGGGGCTGCTTCCAAGTTCTTTACCAAGGAGCGCTCCTGAGGCCAACCTGAGGAGGGCATCTGGAGCTATGGGGTGTGTGTGCTCATGTGCATTTGTATTCATGTGCACATGTACACATGGATGCATACGTGTCTGTGTGTGTGTGTTGTGTGTGTGTATGAAGATTGTTAAATAAAAACCAGAGCTGGACAGTAGTAAAGCAGTAAAAACAGATTCTATTCAGGGACTATTGCAGTAGGGAAAAGAGATGATACAAACTGGTCTCGGTTATGAACACTCGGTTATGGACAAGTGGGGATTTATAGCCAAGGAGCAGTGTGGGGATGGGTTGGTGGATAGAAAACTACTGAGAGGAAACATCTGGGGTTGGGGGATTTCTGGCTAAACCGACCTGACAGAGTTCCTGCTATAGGCAGGCCATAGTGATTAATTGTCACCTGGGGATATCAAGGGGATTCTGGCTAAACTGATTTAGCAGGACTTTTGCTAAAATTGGGCAATGCAAAGACACACAGGAAGGCCCAAGGCCACAGTCTAGTTAAGACGATTCAGAGGAGCCTGAATTTTGAAGTGAGAAAAACCTGGTTGTAAATTTCATCTTCATTACTAGGTTAACCTGAGTTAATCTCTTCAAGTTAGTTTATTCTCCTGTAAAATGGTTAAAATAATATCAGTCTTGAAGGGTTATAGTTAAGATTAAGTAAGACGATGCATACTTTGTACCAAGCAGGTACTTCTTAAATGTTAACTCACCCTTCCCTTTCACAGTGAGGGGAATTAGTGTTCCGACTCTCCTGCTTGGGAGCTCGAGCCAGTAAAAGATTTCCTCTGTGAGTCACTGGTTTCATGTAGGGCACCCCTGGTAGTAATAGCTGTCAATACTTACAGCACATACCTTACATGTCAGACACTGTTTGGGGCTTGTCACAAGTATTAACTCATTTTATCCTTTGCACAATCTTATAAGATAGATGCTACTATCATATTCATTTAGGGTTAAGTAGCCCCCAAGGTTACCCAAGGCCACACAGCTAGAAGTAATAAAGCTAGGATTCAAACCTAGTTCATCAGTAAAAATACCAGTGTCTGGCACCCACCCCAGACATTCTTTTTAAAAATTTTTACTTATTTTATGTTAATCCTTACCTGAGGATATTTTTTCCATTGTTTTTTAGAGAGAGTGGAAGGAAGGGAGGGTGGGGGAGAGAGAGAAGAGAAACATGGATGTGAAAGAGACACATCAATTGGTTGCCTCCCACACATACCCTGACTGGAGCTGGGAATGAAACTCTCAACCCTTCAGTGCAGAGGCCAACATTCTAACCACTGAGTCATATAGGCCAGGGCCAGACATTCTGATTTAATCCATGTGGGATACAGTCTGGACTTTGGGATTTTTGAAAGCTCCCCAGGATACCCTAACATGCAACATATTTAGGGAACCTCTGCCTGGTTTTATTGCCTCCTGGCATCCTGCTTGTATTACAGAGTGTCAAGGTGGGAGAAGAGCAAGGAGATCAGGCTGGCTGGAGGCAGGCAGGGATATGGTTGAAGAGGAGAAATGGGGAAGGGAACATGTGTAGAGGTGGGGAAGGGCTTGAAGGCCTGGGTAAGCTTGCCCTGTGCAACATGATAAATTCCTGGTGACAATGACATTTTCCTGTGACTGGTTGTTTTAACTTGGGCCTGGGCAGCAGCAGCTACACTTGCTTTGCGAGGACCAGCTTTCTGGTGCTCACTTGGAGTGACGCCCCACTTAGTGCGAGCTTAGAGTCAAGAACCCAGATAGTCCTCTGTCGTCCTGAGTAGATATCCATGCCAGGTAGAGAATGGTGATCCTGCTGCTAAGGTATTTGTTTGGGGGAGTGCTACAGACTGAATTGCATCTCCCCCTAATTCCTAATTCATATGTTGAAGTCCTAACCCACATTGTGACTGCATTTGGAGATGGGTCCTATAATGAGGTGATTAAGGTTAAAAGAGGTCATAAGGGTGGGGCCCTAACCTGATAGGATTGGTATCCTTATGAGAAGAGGAAGGGAGGCCAGAGACCTCTCTCTCTTTCCACACATGCACAGAGGAAGAGCTGTGTGAGGTCAGAGTGAGAAGGTGGCCCTCTACAAGCCAGGAAGAGATGCTTTACCGGAAACCAACCCTGTGGGCACCATGATCTTGAACTTCCAGCCTCTAGGACTGTGAGAAAATTAATTTCTGTTGTTTAAGCCCCCCACTCTGTGGTATTTTGCTATGGCAGCTAGAGCAGACTAATACGGGGGGTATTTAAGCTTGAGGTAGTTAGCCTTGAGGGTTAATAGAAGATTTTCAGATGTTATTCCTAAAAGAAAGAGAAGAGCTATTGGTGTCTGTAATTGATAGAGAGCTAGATCATCATTCCTTTCTTTTCATGTAACACACCCATACACACACACACCCCAAAAACTAAAAACCAAAATAACTCCAAGCATAAATTTTCAAAGATGCTTTAAATGTACCACTTCTATTTAAAAAGGAGAATTTGGTCAGGACCTTTCCACTGTTGGATACCCATCGGAGCTTTCATAACCTTGCTTTGGCCCCAGAGGTCACATGCAGAGTGTCTGACTTCCTCCTGTTGCCACCCACAGCCAAGTGTTTTATTTATTTTTAATATTTTTATTGATATTTAGAGAGAAAGGAAAAGGGAATGAAAGAGAAATATTGATACCAGAGGGCAACATCGATCAACTGCCTCCTGCACGGCCCCTACCAGGGATTGAGCCCTCAACCCTGGTCATGTTCCCTGACCAGGAATCAAACTGCTAACCTTTTGGTGCATGGGATGATGCCCAACCAACTGAGCCACACTGGCTAGGGCACATCCTAGTGTTTTTGAGGTAAAGGCTATGTCAGTCCAAGACCCTGTGACTGCTTTGTATGAAGGCAGCCCATCCTGACCCTTCCCCAAGCTTGGCTGCCCAAGGCCTGCAGGCCAGAGGAGATGGGTTAGTCTTCAGGAGAGGAGAAGCGTCAGGATGGGCTGCCATTGTACATGGAACATCCATGTAGATTAGATAAAAAATCTCTTCCTGGGCATAGCAGTCCCCTTATACCCCCTGGGCTTGGCACATGGGTTCTGGATCAGCTGGCATCTATGACTGTGGGGCCTGGAGAGCAGTTTCTGGCAGAGATGACTCATAAGCCTGATGCCTGGGAAAAGGAGATGGTGAGGCCAGACACTGACCACTAGTAATTTTGACCTTATTTAATTACCAAGAGCAGGACATGAGAATTCCCCAGGGGGGAAACTGACAAAAATATATGAAAAAATGGTTTTTAAAAACATTGGACACCAAGCAATGAAGGCCAATAATCCCTGAGATACAGGGAAAACCCAGGGTGAGCTCTATGATAGTCCCAGCTTAGCGCTTTGGAAGTTTCCAGGCCATGGTATGGCAGGAAGGATCTCAGGTGGAGCACAGCAAATTTCTGAGTTTGGTAGCCAGAATGAAGAGTCCCAGGAGACCAAGACATCTAGATTTCATAGGACAGAGTACCAGAGAGGAGAGAGGTACTCAAAGAGAGAGAACTCTGGAAATCTACAGAGAGCCCCCCTTGAGAATTCGGCTCAATACTGATAGCTCATTTATGTGAGGAAATTATCTGAGGCTGGGAAAGATCCATTGGAAAGAATTAGAAAGAAAGGGCTTTGAACTTGCACACAGCCTATCCTCACCAGCCCAACTGGAAAAATGTGTAACTCATGGGGCCCTGGGGAGACTACCTGGGAAGGTCTTGCCTCAGTAATGGGGACTGACTGGCCTTAAACTGAGCTCTGGGCCCTCCTAAGAAATCAGTGAAGCAAGGCATGGGAGGGAAAAACTCTTCATAGGTAACTTAACTGCATCACAGAACAAAGCTCATGAAGATTTATAAGAATACAGAAACATCCAATACCCATCTAGGTAACTTTCACAATGATTGTAATCCAATCAAAAATTACTAGGCATGAAAAGACAGGTAATGTTCCCTTTAATAATAATTAATCAATGAAACTGATTGGGAACTGACACAGGCATAAGAATTGGCAGAAAAAGAGTTAAGTAGAGACAGGGAAGATATTTAAAAAGATACATGTTGAACTTTTAGAGATGAGAACTTTTAGGGAAGAAAATATTTTAGATGAAATCATGTTGAATGGGATAAATGACAGACATTGTAGGAAAAAAGATTAGTGAACTTGAAGACACAGCAATAGAAACTATCCAAAATGAGACATACACAGAAAAATAATAGTAAGCAAACAAATAACTAACAACGAATATATAAATCAGTGAGCTGTGGGACAACTTCAAGTGGCCAAATGGACATGTAGGTGGAATTTCCAAGGAGAGGAGAAAACAGGCAACAGAAAAATACTTGAACAAATAAAGATTGAAAAATTCCTAAATTTGATGAAAACTATAATCCAGAGATCCAAGAAGTTCAATGAATTCCAAGTACAGGAAAATGAAGGAAACTGTACGAAGGGATATCATCACCAATTTGCTCAAAACCTGTATTACAGAGGAAATCTTAAAGCAACCAGAGGAAAAAAAGACGTCTTTGTACAAAGGAACAAACATAAACATGACAGCAGATTTCTTGTTGGGAGTGAAAAGACAATGGAGCAACAGCTTCTTTTTTCATTCTGTACTTTAAATTTTCAATCTAGAATTCTATATTCCATAAAAATTTATTTCAAAAACAAAGACAAAAAATTTTAGGACATGCAAAAGCTGAAAAAATTTATTATCAGCACATTCACACTGAAGGGATGTTGGAGGAAATCTCTTAGACAGGAGGAGGATGATACTTTTATATGGAAAGGTAAATGGAAATATGGACCTACACAAAGTAGTAAAGAGCACTAGAAATAGCTATGTGGATAAATGGGTGATATTTTTCTATTTAGATATCTTTAAGGCAATTTACCGTTTAAACAAAAATAATGTCTCTATAGCAGATGTATAAGTAAAATGTATGACAATAATAACATAAAAACTAAGAGAAGAATAGCAGCATTATTCATAAGTTCCAAAGATAAACAACCCATATGTCCACTGACAGATGACTGGATAAACAAAATGCGTATATACCTACAACAAAATATTCAGCTTTAAAAAGGATGGAAATTTTGGCACATGCTACAACATGGATAAACCTTGAAAACATTGTGCTAAGTATTTTTAAAATAAGCCAGACACAAAATGACAAATTTTGTATGATTCCACTTGTATGAGGTAAATTTATAGTCAAATTTATAGAGACAGAAAGTAGAATAGTGGTTACCAGGGCATGGGGCGAATGGGGAATGAGGAGTTATTATTTAATGGCGACAGAGTTTCCATTTGGGATACTGGAAGAGCTCTGGAGTTTGATGGTGGTGATAGTCACACAACAATGTGAATGTATTTAATGCCACTGAATTGCACACCTAAAAGTGGTTAATTTTAGGTTGTGTATATTTTACCACAATTAAAAACAACAAACTTATGAACGTCAAAAAAAATTGTCCAGGAGGGGAGAAATGGAAATATGTGATTATAAGACTCTTGTGCCTTGTATGGAGTGGTATAATATCAATTGAAATTGGACCATGATACATTAAAGATCTATACCATAAACCTAAAATAACCACTAACTTGCAAAACAAGCCAACAAAGGAGATAAATGATATTGAAAATATTCAATACAAAAGCTGTCAGAGGAAAATAAAAAAGACCAGAGCAAAGGACAGATAGGACTAATTGAAAACAACTAGCAAGGCGATAGACATAAACCTAACCATATGTATGTCAAAAATGATCAATTTGTACATTTTAAATGTGTATGGTTTATTGTAGGTCCATTATACCTGAACACAACTGTTAATACAGTAAAAGAGGGGGATACAGGTCACTCCTGAGGTGCTGAGCTGTCCAGAGACATTGGTGCTGGTACATCTGAGCATTCTCTATGTGTGTATCAGTGTGTATGCCAGGTGTAACTCTCCAATGAGAAGATGACTTTTCTCACAGAACGTTCAAGAATTTGTCCAAAGTTAGGAAAACTTTACTCTTCTTTGGGTGATGCTACGGTTCAAAACATTTCAGGATCTCCTCGTTTGGAATAACCTTCACAGCCATTTTATGACCCACCAGAGATAATTAGCCTAATCAGGTTGTGTAGTCGTGTCAAGATTGGGTTCTGAATACCTGGTTGTTTCAAAATATCAAACTCAATGTCAAAAGACAAGGAAGGGGCTAGAGGCCCATTCAAGCTCTGCAGGCAGTCCTAACCAGGAGCTGTACAGGAGTTTTGAGCACCTTTTTTTGAACAAATGGAGAGAGGGCCAATCTTCATTTTTATCGGCATTGTATTAAATAACCAGCCAGATTTCTCTATAGTCTTGGGTAATAGTGAAGTACACAGGTTTTGGAGTTAGAAAGATGTTAATCCTGGCTCTGCCCACTCCTGTGTGACCCTATGCTAGACATTTATTATCTGTGCCCCAGTTTCTTTATTTGCAAAATTGGGATGATAATGATAATACCTACCCCATGAAGCTAAGAATTAAATGAGAAAATACATGTAAAACACTTAAAACTGTGCCGGCCTACAGTTAGAATGTAATGATAGCTTAGTAAAAGGTTAATCTGTTTATTCTTTCATTTATTGAGTGGTTCCTAAATGTGGCTCTGTGTTAGACAATGAGTATAATGGCAAGTAAAATAGACATGCAATGGGCCCTCATAAAGCAGGACCTTGTACCATCTCTTGTTCAGTGAGGGTAGAAAATCAGATTCACATGGAAGTATAATTAACAACTGGGGTAGAATGACTAAGGGAAAGTGTGAGCTTCTGAGCTATTCTCTGAGGTCAAGGGTAGCTTTGCTGAGGAAGTGACATCAGAGCTGATATATGAGGGTTGAGGAAGCAAATTAATGAAGTGAAGGGGTGGGAGAGTATATGCCAAGCAGAAGAATAGCACATGCAAAGGTCCTGAGGCAGGAAGGAACATAGTGCTTTAGAAGAACTTTGAAAAGATTAGTGTGGCTGAAGCTCAGAGTTCAAGTTAGCAATTGGCCTGTGATGAATCTTGAAAAGTAGTCAAGAACCAGATGATTCTGGGTCTAGAGGCTATGGTATGACATGTCAGTCCTTAAGTTCAGACCAATGGAAGCCACTGTAAGATTTTAAGCAAGGGAATAATAATAATATTGATTTGCATTTAGAAAAAAGATTACTTTGGCTACTTTACTGAGAAACAGATTGTAAGGGAAGGGCCAAGCAAGGGTGATGGAAGAGAGTTAAGATGTTAGTATAGATGAGGGATAATGACATCTGAGACTAGGGTCATCATGTGAAGATGCAAAGCTTTTATATACTATTAAAATTAATTCAGTATGAATCCAGATGTTAGGATCTTAATTGTAATCCTGAGGGCAGCCACTAAGAAAATAACTAAAAAAATATATAGTAATATGTAAGAAAAGAAATGCCAAGGGGATTAAAATGGTATGCTAGAAAACACATTTTTAAAGTAGAAGAAGGTAGTAATAAGAGAACAAAAAATATTTAAGACATATAGAACACAAGTAAGAAAATGGCAGATGTAAATCCTACTTATATTACATAAAATGCACTAAACAATTAAACAGCAGAGATAAACAGGATGTATTAAAAAACATGATCCAGCAGTATGCTGTCTACAATAGACACATTTTAGATTTAAAGACACAAATAGGATGAAAGTAAAAGATGGAAAAATATATCATACAAATAGTAACAAAGAACTAGAGTAGCTATTCTAATTTAGACAAAATAGACTTTAAGGCAAAAATTTTTACAAAGAAGGATGTTTGATAATAATAAAAGAGTCAATTTACCAAGAAGGTATAACAATTATTAACATAAACACACCTAACAACATATCCCCAAAATATATGAAGCAAAAACTCATGAACTGAAAGGAGAAATAGTTCAATAATAATAGTTGAAGATTTTAATATCTCACCTTAAATAATGAGTGGAATAGCTAGGCAGAAAATCAATCAGGAAATGGGAAACTTTAACAACACAATAAACAAACTACACCTACTAGATATCTGTAGAATACTCCATTCAACAGTAGATTACATATTTTCCTCAAATGCACACAGATAATTCTTCAGAAGAGACTGTATGTTAGGCCATACAATAAATTTAAAATGTTTGAAATAGTACAAAATATATTCTCTGTCTACAATGGATGAAACTGAAAATCAGGAACAGATGGAAATTTTGAAACTGAAAAATATGTGTATATTAACAACATACTCTTAAATAATAAATGGGTGAAAGAAATCAAAAGGGGAATTAGAAAATGCTTTGAAGTGAATGAAAATGAAAAACTTGATTTACCAAAATTTATGGATTCAGCTAAAGCAATTCTTACAAGGTAATTTATAGCTGGAAACACATATATTACAAAAGATAAAAGATCTCTAATAAACTAACTTTCCACCCTAAGAAATTAGAATAAGAAGGGCAAACTAAACTGAAAACATGTGGAAGGAAGTAATAAAGATTAGAGAAAAAGAAATGAAATAGAGAATAGAAAAATAACAGAAAAATCAAAGAAACCAAACATTGGTTCCTTTAAAAGGAATCAAAATTGAAAAAGGCTTATACAAACTAATCAAGGAAAGAAGGGTGGGAAAAGATTCATATTACTGGAATGAAAAGGGGGTATCACTACTGGCCCTGCAGAAATAAAAATGATTATAAAGGAATGCTATGAACAACTGTATGCCAACAAACTAGACAAAGTAGATTAAATGGACATATTCCTAGAAATATAAACAACCAAAACTGACTCAAGAAGAAACTGAAAATCTGAATAGACCTATCATTAATAAAGAGAAATCCAGGACTGAATTGCTTCACTGGTGAATTCTATCAAGTGTTTAAACAAGAGTTAACACCAATTCTTCACAAACTCTTCTAAAATACAGTAGAGGAGGAAATACTTCCCAACTCATTCTACGAGGCTAATATTGTGCTTTCACCAAAACCAGAGGAAGATATAACAAGTAAAACCAAAGAAACAAAAAACAAAAACAAAAACAAACTATAGACCAGTACCTCATGTAATTATAGATACAAAATTCTCAACAAAATACTAACAGACTGAATCCAGCAATATATAAAAGGAACTATACACTTTGACCAAGTGGAATTTACCTTAGAGTGCAAGGTTGGTTAAACACACAAAAATTAATGTAATATACCATGTAAATAGACTAAAGGACAAAATTTACATGATTATATCAATAGATGTGGAAGAAGCATTTGACAAATCCCACACCCTGTCATGATGAAAATACTCAATAAACTAGGGATAGAAGGGAATTTCCTCAACCTGATAAAGAGAATCAATGAAAAATTCATGACTAATTTCATGCTTATGGCAAAGACTGAAAACTTTTCTCTAAAATCAGAATAAGACAAGGATGTCCCTTCTTACCACTGCAATTCAATGTCATACTAAAGGTTTAGCCAACATAAATAGTCAAGAAAAAGAAATAAAAGCATCCAGATGGGAAAGGAAGAAGTAAAATTATCTCTAACAATAAGGATTTAATTTGGTACTGATACATGCTACAGTGTAGATTAACTTTGAAAACATTATGCTAAATGAAAGAAGCCAGACACAAAAGGCCACAATTTGTTTGACTTCATTTATGTCAATGTGAATGAAATAGGCAAATCCCTACAGTGAATTAGTGGGGGTGAGGGTGAGAAAAGAGGAGAGAAGGGAAATGGGGAGTGACTTTTAATGAGAATAGGGTTTCTTTTTGCAGTGATGAAAATGTGCTGGAATTAAGCAGTGGTTGCACAGCTGTGTAAAGAAACTGAAAACCACTGAATTCTGGGTGAATTCTGTAGTATGTAAATTATATCTCAACAAACTTTTTAAAAGAATACATGAAATAAATATACTGACTAAAAGTGAAAAAAATGCCTTGGCAATGGTGATGCAAGATTAAAAAAATATTAATATCCCAAGGGAAGCAGATTTAGATTTTCTGTCTTGGTTTAATTCCAGTATTCTCACTGTATTTCAGAGTTCAATTCTCACTACTACATGAATTTCAGGCTCTGAATCTAAAATTCCCAAACTCCATTATTCCTTTTCTCAATTCTCAATCTTGATTTTTTCCACTTTATGCCAAACATCTTGAATTGGCTTGTGTTTATCTTGCAGATCATGCTATTCTTTTAAGGTATAATTTGTTGCCCATATCACTGATCCTCAACTATTTTCAGTTTCTTTTAACTGTCATTTTAGATACAGACAGATTAAAATGTGGCTTTCAAAATTCTTCTCTTGGAATCTGTGCTCCACTAGTGGTATCCTCTCAGCCTTCGTGTGGGTTTAAACATTCTTCCTGGCTACTTGTAATTTCTTCCTTTCTTTCTGCTGGACATTCCTTCCAGGTTCTCTGAACCTTTCCTTTACAACTAATTCACAGCATCCTTTTCCCGAGCCACTTTCCACATGGCAGCCAAGGGGTGGTTCAGGGTCTCACGGTATCTGCAGTAACAGAGATGTTGGACAGTGTGCACCGAACTGTGGTCTATCAAATATAAACCCTCCAAAATGTTCTATGCAGATAGGTCTTGGACCAAATTACTTTAGGAAATACCATTTTATACCTCTGTTCATGGTGAGCCCACTGCTGAGTCTATAACAAAGGCTTAGATGAGTCCTGTGATAAAGAATCTGCTGAAACTGTTTAGTTTCAAGCTCCCCAAACTTTTTGCTAAGGCACCTTCTTTCTGAGTAATAGCCACCGAATGCACTAGAAGTAGTGTTTGTGGAACAAGTGTGGGAAACATTGTCCTGGATGCTCTCTGAGGTTGGTTCCAAATCTAGAGCTCTGGTTTTTTCATTAGCTGATGGTTCACATGGACCTACCGTGGCTGGAATGAGGTGCTAGACAGGTAACTTTCAGTGGAAGAGGACAGGTGTATTAGCCAGGTTCTTCAGAGAACAGAACCAATAGGATGTGCGAGTGTGTGTGTGTGTGTGTGTGTGTGTGTGTGTGTGTGTGTGTGTGTGTGTAGAAGGAGAGGGAGATTATATATATGCTAAGGATTTGACTCACTTCATTGTGAGGGCTGGCAAATCCAAAATCTACAGAGCAGGCCACAGGCTGGAGATGCAGGGAAAAGCTTGTGTCTTAATTCAGGTTCAAGGGCCATCTGCTGTCAAATTCCCTCTTCCTCAGGGGAGGTCAGTCTTTTTTCTTTTAATGCCTTCAATTGAATGGATGAGGCCCACCTGCTTGATTCAAAGTATATGGATTTAAATGTTGATCTTGCCTAAAAAATACCTTCACAGAAACATCTAGAATAATGTTTGACCCAATATACAGGTACCGTGGCCCAGCCAAGTTGACATGTAAGATTAGCCATCGCTGTGGGACCAGCAGTTATGGTGGTGCTGAACTTGCAATAGCTGTGAGCCGCTTGGTGACTGCACCTTGAGGGGAGGAGTGGGCACTGATGCACTGTGCCCGATTTGTCATTACACCAAGGCCCTGGCTATGGCAGTGACATTTCAAAAGCATTGGCCAGTAGGTCTTACTCATTAAAACATGTTCTGAGATTTGATAAGGAGGACAGAGAGGACCAGGCCAGTAAATTCTGTGGCACAGATGTGATCTGCCATGTGTTTCTCCTTCCATAACAGAGAAAATCTTTGGCAATCTGTCACATGGAAAAGAAAAGCATTGTAATCAGTACGAGCTGTGAGCTCACATGTCTGTAGGCGAGAAGTTATCTAAACGGTTAATTCAGATAACTGCAGGAGAATGGAAAGGACCCTTTTGCAAGAGGCTGTAATGAACAGATGAGGCCCTTCCCATCCCCTGTTGGGCAAAATGAGGCTCAGCCACTAATTGGTACAATTCACACTGAAAGTGCGAGATTTTCCCCTTTCTCTCCTTTCCTCAGCTGTGGAGCACCTACGCTGTTTTTGCATGCTTGGTTACCCCTTCTTTCTTTATGAAGTTCAAGTTGCTTTAGGGGTCTTCCTCCCAACCCCCTTTTTGGAGGGTAATTGGGAGTCTGAATAATGCTTTTAAGGTGACTGCACTGCCTGGTCCTGGATGAAGATGGAAGGAGTCAGAAGTTAGTCTCTGGCTCTTTAAAACCCCTTATTAAAATTGATGTGATGTGTTTTTATGGAATTCTTTTATGGTAAGCTGGATTTATCATTGATAAAGGGTTCTTATTGTTCTAAAAGAAAGCAAGCCAAAACAGAGCAGAAGAATGTGATAGTGTGTGTGTTGCTATGAAAATAATTGAATGAAAATTTTATTTCCTACTACAGCTATTGATTAGAAAGAAGGGAGGTGAATAATAAAGCTGAACTAAAAATGAGACAAAGGCTTAGAATATAATTAACAATGGTGGAGCAAAAACAGCCATCAAAAGGGTTTCTCCAATGAAGCTGACCCCACTGAGTAAACAGCTCCGCTGTCTTTATGCTGCATCCTTGTGATGCAGGTGAACATCAGGGGAACCTTGGAGATTACAGGCTCTGCAAAGCCTCTGGTTGGAGCTCCCTGGGATGAGAGGACACTGTGAGTCACATAGAAATCAACTGCTGGCTTTGGGGGCAGATCCCAAAGCAGTGTTTGAAGCCAGATTGGTTTAAAATTCAAAAGCCAATAACAGAGTTCTTAGAGACATTGCAGCTCCAATAGATTTCAGAGTGTGTTATTTAAAAAGTATTCTATGAAAATTTGAGGACATGGCTCACATGTAGAATTAGTGGACAGATCCTTTAGGTATTATTGGGAAACAGTTGGATCTAAGGTGTTTTATGTCTTCAAATATTATTCTAATTATATAACCCCTTAAATATAGTAATGGGTAAGAATGGGTAATATTTTTGTTTTCCTAATAGTGAGTGCTACTTTTTAATTAAAAGTATAATTTGACTTGAATCTGTGTGTCTGCTGGAAGCATGATTGATGGGATCACAAGATCACATTTTAGAAAGCTCTTTCCATCTTACCCCAGGTGCAGAGCTTGACTCACAGTGTAATCATCTGGGAGTTTGAAAATCCCAGCATTCAGACCAGTTAAAACAGAATCTAATGGGTGGGGCCCACGCAGCAGTATTTTTAAAACTCCTCAGAGGATTCCAGTATTCAGGGTTAGAACCACTGATCTAAGTGGAAATGTACTCTGTAGGGCTGATGGACCCTGGGTAAGACATTTTATAAAAACCACCTCTGCCCAACATCCCTCCTGGTCCTCCTTTTGTTCTGCTGGTCCCAATGGGACTAAAATCTTGGGGTCCTTTCTGCCTGCCTTCCAGTGGCATGCAAATAAATGTTTGCCAATCCACACTTTGGAACAAAAACCCTGATTTGTAACATCTGTTGGTCTCCAGATTTTATGAATACTCCCAGCATGGTCAATTTCACGCTCGCAATGTGCTACCACTGTGCACCTGGCTGGAAGAGGAGGTGCACTATTAGCTCTCACAGGCCAGTGCAAGCCAGCTCCAGACACCAATGTCTCCTTCTCAGCTTCAGATTGTTTGTTCCCTTTCTCCTCTGTGCCCACTCCAAGATACCCCAGCCTCCCTTAGGTGGCAGTAGGGGTTTTTGTACAACCCAGATAAAGACTTTTCTGCTTACATGATTTTTCTGCTCAGGTAGTGTTATCAGTGGAAGTGGGGTGCCCCTTTCCCGACTGAGTGCTGGGGGTGGGGTCCTTACAATATCTCGAGAAAAAGAATTTTCTGAGACTTGCACAGGAGGATGAGTGCTTTTTATTTGTGTGGAATTACATCCCTGGGTTTCCAAAGTCCCATTTCTCTTAATCCAGTCTTGGAAGAAGTGCAGCTGGGGATTTAGTAGAGCTAGAAGTAAAGCCAGTGTCCAAAGCTTCCTTCCCATGGTGAAGTTGGGTCTGGTACAGCATCAGGCTATTTGCAGTCCATTAGTCCATTGTGTGGGATCCACATGGCTGTGGGCCATGTGGGCAAATGCAGGAGCATAGGAGAATGAAAGCAAGAGCTAGGATCCAGTAGTGCACCAAGAGCGCAAGAGAGAGAACCCCTTTGTTTAGGGGATTAAATATCTCAGATCTTCCTGTGCTAGCAGTGACCATGCCTACTTTAGCCAATGACCTGTTCCCAGGTGTGACTGACAGGTAAGTACCTTCTCTTTTTCCCCCAGACTTTACTGGGCATGTGTCTGTTCTACCCTAGTCCAGTCCCTTCCACCAGCAATTAGTGGAAAATAGACCAGTGGCTATCTGGGGAGTATTAAACTGCAGCTTCCTGGCAAAGCTGCACAAATGGCATGCCTATAATATTTGGCCTTCCCTTTGATCCTTTCCTGTTATTAATAACTAGGTTAGCCTGGCTGGCATGGCTCAGTGGTTGAGCATTGACCTATGATCCAGGAGATAGTGGTTTGATTCCTAGTCAGGGCACATGCCCCGGTTGCGGGCTTGATCCCCAGTAGGGGCTTGCAGGAGGCAGCCGATCAACGACTCTCTCATCAATGATGTTTCTCTCTCTCTCTCTCTCTCTCACTCCCTCTCCCTTCCTCTCTCTGAAATCAATAAGATATATTTTTTAAAAACATAACTAGGTTAATTACAACGCTATAAGTAGCATAATACCTCCTCCCACTTAAAGAGTATAGGAAACCTTTTTAACACACCAAGGGAATGTGCCTAAGGCTGGGTATATTTGGACAATTGGCCTTCTGGATTATACTTTATCCTGTGAATCTGACTAAGGTGAGTTGTCATAGATCAGCTCCAGGTGCCTGAGCTGATATATGAAGTTTCTGAGCCTGCTGAATTGAGGGCCAGGCTTTGAATCAGGACACATCCACCAAGTTAATGGGGAGCTCCTGGAAGACAGCTCACCAGTCTTCTGGGCTACCTGACTTCCGCCTCAATGCAGGTTACATCTCCCTACTTCTCCCCTTTCATTACAAAGCACTCCCACATGACTTTTCTCCTTGAATCACTTCAACACACCTAGGAAGGCATATTGGATGCTGTTTTCCATCTGCAGGTGAGGAATTCTGCTGAAACTCAGAGAGATTGAGTGACCTGCCAAGTTTGAGAATTTGCCCAAGCTAGTCAGTGATGGAGGCAGGACTTGAACCTAGAGCTTCTGACCCCAAGTTTAATGCTCTCCCAACACACTGCCTTGGTCTATTGGCCATCTCCACCTATGCATGGGGCCAGTCAACTTAGGTAGAAGAGGAAGTAAGATGAAGAGTAGCAGATTCCTGGCTTCCAGTCCTGTGAACTAATTCTTTGGAAAGCATACTTCCGGAAATGAGTGGGATCTAACAAAGAACATGTTCCAGCTTGGTAAGTCCTAAGGTGGGAGTGAAATAGGAATGGCTCGTGTAATATGAATGTCTAATGAACTGTGATTCCAAAAATAGAATCAGGAGCAGCCTCTGTTGGAAGTGAGCTAAATCAAGAAGACACCTGGGACTCTAAGAAGTGGCTGCATAAATACGGCTTAAAAGCCCAAAAGCTGTCATTTTATGATGTTCTTGCTGACTGTTCCTTCCGCCATGCTGATGGAGTTGTTGATATAAAAGCCAAACCTGAGAACGAGTCCGTACAAACCAGTGCGGTAAGTGCACTCTTGGTGGGATTGTGCCTTCTCTTGATGCACTGAGTAGGTAGGTAAGGCCTCCCTCAGACCAGAGCCCAGGGCAGGACCAAGGTTAAAGGCAGCGTGGAGGGAAACTGGCTGGGGTTTCCATGTAGAAGGACATCCCTTTCTGCTTCTTACCATACACTCCCCTGAATGGTACCTGTGGGAGTGGAGGTCAACTCTGGGAATGGTTTCTAGAGATAAGTGAATTATAGAGTAATTATACATAAGCCAGAAGCTGGGCTTGTAGAAATTCAGGCATCATGAGTCTCAGAATTATTTAACATTAATTCTAAAGAGAAGCCCTTTGGTTCTCCATATTGAATGGGAGAAAGAAGCTACTTATAATATGCCCAAAGCAGGCATTTCTAGGGTCCTCTTGTACTGTCACTGTCTTAAAGAGACATAATTCGAGTGACTACCTGCCAGCATTTAGTGGATTCCCAGTAAATACGAAATCAGATTTTTTGAGGAACTACAGCACTGGAAGGGTGTATATTGAGAACTTTGGAAGCTATAATTCCATTATGCCAATGGGTCTGAAAGGAACATAGCTTCTCTAAGTGTTCGACGCTGGCTCACAATGGAAGGATAATATCTGTAGTAGCAGCTCCCACACACGTGAATCAGTGGGTCTGGGGTGGGGTGCCAAGAATTTGCATTTATAACAAGCCTCAGATGATGCTGAGGCTTCTGGTCCAGGGGCCACACTTTGAGACATACTGGGTATAAAGAGAACCCAGAACTGTCAAAAGTTTAGAATTATAGAAAGACTAGAAAGTGTCACAATGTGAAAAAGAAAATCGGGATAAAATGAATATTCTAAATTTATTGAAACTGAAGGAAAGCTCTTTGAGAAGGTAGTAAGGCCCAGGTACCCACTTTGAAGTGAAAGCCAAAATGCCAGCAACAGAGCAGACATGACTGGGAGAAGAAGTCAGGGTCCTTCTCAAATGCAGGCCACTCTGTGTATTCTCTAATCTCTCAATGTCAAGATTATCACTGAAATGTCTGTCAAGTCACAGGTGAAACCCGTCCCTCTGACACTCGGGCTGACTGGCCACAGGGCTCCTTGGGGGAAGTCTTTCAGGGCTGCATAGCCACTCGATGTTGTATGTTTGCCCTCTTATTGCTGTGTGTTGACAGTGAACTGCAAGAAGGAAAATATAAAAACTGAATTAGAAGAAAAATGCAGAGTTGACGCAAGACTTGTTTCCTGGCGTATATGCTGGGATGCAGAGTGATTGCTGTGGTGCAGGCAAATCTCATTTGTTTCCTCCCAGAACAGTTTTCTGATTTTATAGACATCATTCAGTAATGTTATTAGTTCAGGAAATAAGCATAACTAAATTTTCATTTTTTAAAATCCATTAGGCCCTGGATATTTAAAATTATGAATCCTTGTCCATTTGAACCTAGCCTACTGCACCCTCCTGGTATTGTGGTGGTGCGCTCAGGCCTCTCTAACTCTGATTTTCTTTTTGTTCTTCCTTGACAGTTTTATATGAAACTTTACAGGGAAAGTTTGAATAATTTGGCTTATAAATGAGGAATTTTACCTCAAATTTCTTGTGCTAACAAATAATAATGTAATAAAAGTTAAGAAATAGTACAGCTATCCCCTTTCACAAATATTGATGAAAAGGGGACAATTTTATGTTTAGTATTTGGGGTTACATATCTGAAACTGGATTTATGCCTAAAATTGTGATGTGTATAAGGCAGGGAGAAACTGAGGCTGTGAAATAGGTAGATTATTTAGCGCTCTCCCAGACTCCCACTGGGCAGGGCCCCCTAAACTTTTACCTATAAAAACCAATTTGTAGGTACTGATTTAGGAAACTCATTTGCACTGAGAAATAAGTGACTAAAAAGGCCTTTCTGTGTAGCATTCCAAGATAAATGAGCAGATGGGAGGAGGAGACAAAAATGCATTTCTAATTAGGAAATTTCAGGCAAAGCCTAGTAACTTGATATTTCAGGGCAACCCTAAAATCACATCACATTCACGGCTACTTATGCTGCGTATTTACAATGCCAGTCCTGATGTTCAAAAACCCACTCTGTTCTCATCATTTAATCCTGTAACAAATATTGATTGAACCTTCACTATATACCAGGCAGTATGGTTTGGTGGAAAGTGCACTAGATTTGGAGTGAGAAGACCTGGGTGTGAACGCTGTTTCTACTAGTTACTAATTATGAGATGTCCAGCAAATAATTTAACCTGTTTGAGTCTCACTCTCCACATCTGTAATGTGGGTGGTGTAAAGTCCCAATTAAAACAATGCATGTCTGAGCACAGTGCCTGGCCCTCAGGAGATCCCAGTTACCTGCCGTCATTATTAAAAACACAGTGAGTCAGAAATGAGCACTTATGGAATGCCCATGTGCTTTATATAGAAGGTGCATATTTGTGCTCTCATATCACACATGACAAAACAAAGTCACGGGGCCTCTGAAAGGTTAGGCAACTCACCTGCCACCTCATGGCAGGTGGAGGCAGGATTTGAACTCAGATCTGCTTGGCTCTCACACTGTGCTTTTCCCATTCTGAGGCTCTGCTGCCTAACGCCTGTGCTCACGTAACGTATGGTCTGGTGTTTCTACTTGGGAGTGCGTAAGGCATAGTTGGCAGAGGCCATGTGATGGGATTGAGAGCAGAGAGAACTCTCCTGTGTGCCGTCCTCAGCAATGTGGTGAGAATGAGAGGACATCTTTCTCCTTCCATCTTGCACTGCAGAGGAGATGTGGCTCCCCTCTGTGCCTGCCTTGGCAGCATCAGGGCTGACCTCATCGTGCCCTTCAACCCCGTTCACGTTAGTCACCGCTGGACCCCTGAATCTCATTCATGTTTGGCCCTGACCTCCCTCCTCTGAGCCTCGCCATTTTTCTCTGACTCCCAGGACCCCTCCACTATGCCCTCTGGACCTAGAAGTCATCAGCAAACCCCCTAGAGTCTCAAGTGATCTGAGATGTTACTTTCCCCTGCTTGTCTGGGTTCTCTCTTGAGGACCCTGGCTTCTCTCCCCTTCTCCTGTGGGCCTTGGAGGTGGACAGTGGCTTCTTTGCTCCTATTTGCTGCTTCATGATCATTCTCCTGCCCTCTTCCTATGTCATCAGAATGTACCACCCACTACACCTTCTGTGGCTGTCACATACTGAGCCCCAGGTCACCGCCATCAAGCCTTGAAGATTAAGCTTCAGGTTTGTTGTTACTGGCTCTGTTTTAATTCCTAGTGATGTCAATACCATGAAGAAGACTCTGACCTTTCATTTCTCTGACCTACTCTTTTCCGGTGACTTTTCCTCCACTGCATGTCTACCACTCTTGTCATAGGCATGCCCTTGACCTTATCATTACAAATAGCTGTGTAGTCATAACCCACATAATCAGTTCCAAAGGTCCCACTATCTGATCACTTTTTTTTAGGTCATTCTCTCTGCTGCCCTAATTCTATCAATCTTTCAGCCTCACTGAGATGTACAATTTGTTGTTTCTACCATCTCTTCTCTCTGTCCATTAATCCCTCTCATACATCCTTGACTACCTTTTCTCTCTTACATTAATTATTGCACTCCCTGGAAAAAACCCAACTCTGGTTAAATCCACTTTCTGCCTTATACCTGTGCAGATGTCTACAGTGGATGAAACTGGAGGAAAACAGCCATGGTGTCTGGTTTCACCTTAAATCCCTGACTTGTAACTTCAGGTGGGTCTTTTGTGCTACACCACAGTCCCACTGACCTCTCCCTGTCCACTCAGACTGTTATTCTGCCAGATGTCGAGCTTCTTCCTCCTCAAACTTCAGCCCTAACCCTAACCCTAACCCTAACCCTAACCCTAACCCTAACCCTAACCCTAACCCTAACCCTAACTCTAGCAGGTGGCCTTCTTCCCATTTCCCTGAACAATGAAGTGAACACCCACGAACACCTACAAACAGCTGCAAATCTCCCAGCATGTGTTTGTATGTTCTCCTCTTATTTTTTCTAGGATGGCTGAACTGTCCTTGCTCTGTCTAAGGCCAACTCTCCATGTGTTCACTGAGCCTATTCCTTTGTTCATTCTTCCCCTTTCTAACTCGGATATTCGGTATTGCCCTAATTTCCAGATCTTTTCTGTCAGATTATGGTTGTTTCTCCCATCTTAACTTGACAGTGTTCTGTCCTCCATGTGCCCCCAGCTCTGCCTCCCTACCTCATTCCTCAGCTCCTCTCTGGAATTCTGTTCCGTGGAAGTTTCATACATTCCCATTCTCCATTTCTGCTGCTCTCCCACACTCTCTTTGCACTCCAGCTAGACAAAGGCCCCACTCCACCAAAACCTACTCCTTTAAGGGATACCTGAGTTGCTAAATCCAGGGGTCAATTCTCAGTCTCTTTCTTACTTGGCCTGTTATCAATATTTAGTATAGTTTGGTTACTTTCTTGAAATTCTTTTACTTACAAAAAATGCACTGTCCTGTTTTCCCCTCTACCTCCTGCTCTTCTTTCTCAGCCTTCTTTGTTACTTCTTTCCCAAACTAAATGCTGAAGGGCCTCAAGGCACAGTCCTCAGACCTCTTCTCTGTCTGCACTCATCTCTGGGTGTTCCCTGCTGGAAACATGAGCTTCTCTGGGGCACAGACAGGATTGCACATGCCTTTCTGACCATCTTTCATGACATCTAGTACAAGCCTCTGTATAGAGCAGGCCCCAGCATGTTTGGTTGAACCAACAGTGGAATGATTTCACTATGGGAGTGAGTGCTAAGAGCTATATGATTAAAGCAGAGATGGAGCTGCCATCTGGAGACTTTTCTTCTTGGAATGGTTTCTGAGCGGCTTCTGTCCTTTGTCCATTCCTTAGGAGGCCAACAAGAAGACAGTCCATGCGAAATACTGTAGTAGATTTGTCCATGCTCCCTGGAAGGATGGGAGCTTGGTCCACGTCTGCATTACCAGGGAGAAGTTCACCTGGTACAGTGAGAGGATCCGTGCAGTCCTGGCCCAGATCCGGCAGAGGTTGGTGTGTTTATAGGAGGGCTAGTCTCTTTGAATTCAAATCTTCTTGTCCTCTTTGTAAAAGCTTAACCAAGAGAAATGGCCAGTAAACATGTGAATTCAAGTTGCCATCTGTTGGTTTGCTGGTGGCCTTGTTGTTAATAAGGGGTGATGCTTGGATTCAGACCCTTAAAAAAAACAGTAAACAAAGGTGTAGTTAACATGCTGGTTGTGCATCTGTGTAGGAGGTAAAGGAACGCTTCTCCTGTCTTACATGTCTCATGGGCCACAGGTATATTGAGACTGTATTACATCTGTTCTCTGTACTCTTGAATACTACATTTCAGGGCACTATTACAATGTGAAATATTTGAATATAGTGGAATAACATATATGATATATGTATTTTAGAAATCAGCTAAAAATAACTTCATATATTCGCTCTCAACCCTGCTCTTTCTTAAAATTTGGTAATGCCAATGAGTCTGATGCTCTAATGCTGAGGCCTCAGCCTCAGATCCGGGGGACGATCTACCCTCATGCTTTCACCTCCCAAGGCAGGGACAGCTTAGGCCATGAAGACCAAGTCCATTTAGGTGCATGGGCTCTGGGGTCAGATAGAGCTGGATTCTGATCTCAGCTCTGCCACTTGCTGTGTGACCCTGGCCTAAAGATGGTTAATGTTTTTGTTCATCAGTTTCCTCATTTATATAGTGGGGATAATAATGCCATTTAGAGATGTGTTCTATGGATTAGGTTGGATACTAAATGTAATGAGTATAGGCTACTACCCAGACTGTAGTAGCTGCTTGAAAATGAGAGTTTCCTCCTTCCTTCTGTGTTTTCTGCTATAAAGCCACAAGCTGCAGACACCTGTCTCCATATTAAGTCTTTGGCGCCACAGCTTCTTAAAACCCAGTTGGTGATGGGATACTCAGAAAAACTAATCCTTATGTCTGGAGCCTCCTCTGCTTATAGTTTTAGGGTTGGCTTTTGGGGAGAGTAGTTTGGATTTCAGATCTGGGAAAAAGAGTGCTGCTTAAAAGAGGTCTTTTTGTCCCTCTTATCACACCAGGTGTGAAGGGTTGTTAGAAAGTTTTCTCTCCTTCTCAGTTTTCTGTGAAGAATTGGTATCATGTCTCCCTTAAATGTTTGTGGAATTCACTATTAAAGCCATCTGGGCCTGGAGTTTTTCTTTATGGGAAGGTTTTTAACTACATATTCAATTTCTTTAAATGCTCATAGAGCTGATGTTGGTAATTTATGTCACCTTTATTTTGTAACCAGTCTGGCTAGAGGTTATCCATTTTATTTATCTTTCCTTTTGGTTTCATTGTGTTTTTTCTCTATAGGGTTTTCTCCTTCCTATACCATTGATTTTTACTCTCACCTTTTTTATTTCTTTCTTTTTCCTTACTTTGGGTTTAAGTTTCTTAAGATGGATATCACTGATTTGAGCCCTTTCCTTCTAGTATAAACATTTATTTTATAAACTTTCCTCTGAGTAGCTCTTTAGCTGCCTCTCACAAATTTTGTTATGTTGTATTTCACTTCATTCAATACTCTCCAGCAGTTAGTCCTACAAATTCTAGTTGCCTAGGCCTTGCTGTACTCTGAACTCAGTTTCAAATATTTTTCCATTGCACTGCTCCCTTCCCCAGGCTTTGCTTGCAGCCATGAATTTAATTTTACATCCTGTGATGGGAGCCTGAGCCTGTACCACAAAAGCAGCCCTGCTCACACAGCTGCCTGACCCTTGGTTATTACAGGGACCTGGGTGGCCTGGTATTGTGCATAAGCTCCAATGAGGCTCCAGGAATGTGCTGGCATTACCAGCTTGGCTACAACCAGCAGGGTGAGAAGAACAAATGGTGTGAAGTCATAGCTGAGGGCTTCAAACTCTCAGAGGACTAGAAATAATGTACTTTTGACTTTGGAACCCAGTCTTGGATTTATTTTTCTGCCCTATTAATTTTCTGTTTGTTTTACTTGGATTGATGGTGGCTAGGGGAGGGGGGCTGATGAGGAGCCAGCCCCAATGTAGGATTTTCCACAGAAATCCCTCAATGTGAGTAATCCATCCACAGAAGATTGTATGTAAACATGCAGCACAGCTCTGGACTTTGTAGGTGTATCATTGAGTTCTGAGGAAGGTGCTCTCATTCCACAGGCCCTAACCATTCTCTTTCAATCTATTTCCTGCCTAGGATTGAATGGCTACAGGATGGGAGTCAAATCCTCTTTGGAAAAGTGTGTAATGATTGCGTCTACATTCTCATTGATACGTCTCACTCAATGAAGGGCAAACTGGATTTGGTGAAGGACAAGATCACCCAGTTTATACAGGTTAGATGGAGCTATCATTTATGCAAAGCTCTGATGCATCTCCACTGATCATCACCTGCTATGGTAATGGGAGGTTCACAGGTGAGGTTTGCACTAAAAAATCCACAGGAAAGCCATGTTAGGAAAAAGCTCCTTTCACTAGTGAGAGTGTTACCAGTTTTCCTTTGCAAGCAGAACTTCCTTTGGCAGGTCCTTTCAGTAACACACAGGTTACTGACGGAGTTTCTTTGTCCATTGCTTCAGGTTTTATCTGTCCTGAAATCTGTGGCATGCATACACCTCCATGGTTTTCGTCTTTAGGTTAGCATTCAGATTTTAATTTCCAGTGTTTATGAGGGTCCTGTGTGCACACAGACCCAGCATGAATGGTCAGGAGCTTCCTTTCTTACTCTGCCTGTGCTGCCTCTGAGGTGTAGGGCCTGAAGTAGACAGCCCATGTTTCCTAACTCAGAGTTTCCACACGTAGAAATGGGTACCACAGAACGGTCATGAGCCAATAGTGCTGATGTGAGTATTAACCACGTAAAATAGCTGTGGGGAGTGTTGACAACTACAAAATACAGCTTTTCATTCAGTAAACCTCTCTTGGAGAAATATGGGCTGATGCAAGTGAACAGATATGTAATGGAATAACAGCCTTACCAAAGAGATGATCACCAAAATGTAACACTGGGATTTCTTTTTCTTAAGCATATTGCACTTAGCATGCATATTAGGTATATCATTAATATCAGTATTAGAGACATTTAATGTCATATTATATTTATAAACATATGTATGTGATACATAATATACATTCATGCTCATATACATTTTTAAAGGTTTAGTATCCAAACTGTGTATAAATTTTACTTAAATGCCTTTTGTACTAAAAAATATTTTCTCTATTGAATATAATTTTTACCTTCTAGAACTGAAAATAGATATCATGGTGATTAAAATTTATCACACAGTGACCTGTCTCAATATTTTCTTACATTTGAGTGGTTTGATCGTTAAATAATAATTGTCTCTTACAGGAACAGCTGAAATTTAAAAGGAAATTCAATTTTGTGCAGTTTGATGCTCAAGCAGTTGCTTGGCAGGAAAAACTTGTTGAAGTCAATGAAGATAATTTGAAAGGGGCTCAGTCCTGGGTTAGAGACATAAAGGTAAGAAGGAGGCTGGGCTGGGAGAAGCAGCCTGACTGATCACCAGTTGAGGCTGTTCTGGGAGAGAAATTTCTGAGGAACTGCTGTGAGCTCTGAGGATGGCAGTGGCCACAAAGACACTCGTTTGTTTTCCTAAGGTTACATTAACCCAATCCCATCAGCCAGTGCCTTCACTAGGGGTGTGGCCCTCTCAGCAGCTCTGGGCCCAGAACCCAACCCCATTCCTCCTGCAGGTGTAGAGGGTTTGTTTCTCCCTCTTTCCTTCCTCTTGCTGTCCGGGGTTCTCACCAGTGCCCAAGGGTGACATGTTGGTGCCCTTCTCCCCACACTCCCCTCTACATGCAGATTAAGGCTTTTGTTCTCTAGGGGAAGTAAAGGGGGTCTCTGGAGATTCAGGTGACAGTTTGCTTTCCCTGGTCCTGCACCATGAAAGAAACTTTCTTGGGACTCTCCCATCTTCTCTGAGCATTCTGGGGTTTGTGGTGAAAAAGCCTTCAGGAGAGCACAGATGCCCCTGTAGCTGTGGCCTCCAGACCTAGCCAGCATACACCAGGGCAGCCTCTACTGATTCACTGGTCATCCCAGAGAAATTCTTTCTTTTTCCTTCCTTCCTTCCTTCCTTCCTTCCTTCCTTCCTTCCTTCCTTCCTTCCTTCCTTCCTTCCTTCCTTCTTTCCTTCCTCTCTCTCTCTCTCTCTCTCTTTCTTCTTTTTTTGTTAATTCTCACCTGAGGATATTTTTTTCCATTAATTTTTTAGCGAGAGTAGGAGGGAGGCAGGGAAGGAGGGAGGGAGGGAAGGATGGGGAGAGAGAGAAACATCTACATGGGAGAGACACTTCAATTGGTTGCCTCCTGCATGGGCTCTGACTGGGGCCAGGGATCAAACCTGCAACCAAGGTATGTGCCCTTGACCAGGAATCTAACCCAAGACCCTTTGGTGTGCAGGCCTACACTCTAACCACTTGTGTAGTTGGCCAGAGCAACACTGGTCAGGGCCCAGATAAATTCTTCTTACGTATGTCTGGCTGCATCCTGTCCCAGAAAGCCAGTGTGTGCATCTTGTCTGTCTCTGCAGGTGCCACTGCTCCCCATATTTGGGGCCAATTGTCTGTCCTGTGACCTGAGCACTGTGGTGGGTGTAACAGCAGTTCCCTGCTTGCTGTTTGTCTGGCTTTTTTGTTATGAGTTTTGGAGTGACACTCATGCCAGTTTTCTACATCCCTGGGCACAAACTTCAGGAGTTTTAAAATTTACAATTTCTTTGTTTTACCTCCAGATTGCCAATGATACCACACTCATGTTTGCCAAATACTAAGTATCATGAATCAACCCTGGTTTGAAACAAGCATGATCCCTGCCAGGGTATACTCAGGTTGCATGTTTAAGCTGTGCCGACAGCTGAATGAGCAGCAACTGAGTTAGTGCCTCACACAGAAACACGAAGAGATAGAATTGCATTAAGAGCTCTGTCGTCAGGAAAGGAGATCCATAGTCCTGGCTTCCAGCAGTCCCAGAATCGGCAGGGAGGGGCCTTATGGCACACTCAGGGGTTTGACACTTGGAATTACTGAGCTTAAATTATTATCTCAATATAATTTTAATGTATCTTTTATTTCACAAGTACTTTTCTATTTTTTTTGGAAGCAGAAAATAACATTTGTTTGAAATCTTTCTTGAGATTTAAGTGTATGCTTGGTATTTCTCCCTCTCTCTTCTGTAGGTTGGGAGTTCCACAAACACTCTGCATGCCCTGAAAATTGCTTTTGCTGATAAAGAAACACAAGCAATCTACCTTTTGACAGATGGGAGACCCGACCAGGTACTTATCAAAGTTGGGGACCCTGAAAGTCATTGCTGAGAATGGGTTTGGGGGACCTTTTAAACTGTCATGCCTTGCTGGGTGTGGCTCAGCAGTTGAGCATCGACCTGGCACCCAGGAGATCACGGTTCGATTCCTGGTCAGGGCACATGCCCAGGTTGTGTGCTTGATCCCCAGTCGGGGGCATGCAGGAAGCAGCCAATCAATGACGACTCTCTCATCGTTGATGCTTCTATCTCTCTCTCTCCCCCACTTCCTCTTTCTGAAATCAATAAAGATATATTTTAAAAATAAATAAATACATACATAAATAAACAAATAAATAAATAAATAAATGCTGTAGAAAGATGTTTCCTTGGCTGAGGGTTCCCAGATCTGAGGTGAGAAAATACTCAGAGGAATTCCTTTGTCTACTGAAGCACTGAGAACAATTTATGTGACCCTGAGTATTGTCTGGTTAATGCGCCCACACCCACAGGGTTGGAGACTGAGTCCATGTAAGGAGATCTTCCATTGAACACTGGTTTATATTTTATTATAAACAAAGAGGGAGAGGATTCTTTTTGATTTTTTTCCTTTGGGGACTGAATCTAAACATGTCACTGCACATGCCCTTGATTTTACCCCTAATGTTAACTTAGTGATCGTTTAAACAAAAGCGTGCCTTTCTAGTGAAATGTTCTTTGTTTTGTTTAGCCTGACTGGAGATATTTGAACGTTTTAGCAGAGTCTGTTCATCTTCTTTTGAGCTTTGTGAATGAAAGACTAATGCTCTGAGCATTAAATAAATATGCAGATTTGCAGGCCAGTACCATGTAAATTAACCACGAAAATGAATTAGTACTGACTTGTTTCCTTCATTGTGAGGTGTTTGCATGTGAAGACAGGCAAATGGTGCACAATACCCTGTGTCCAGTGGTCTTGTGATTAAATAGTAAAGCAACGGGACTTACTGCAGCATTAGCTTTATTGTGGCAGAAACGTTGTATATAAAGTTGTATTTGGCGTGATTTTCCCATCAACGTCACTGTATTTTCTCTTTGGAAGTAGAGTGTTGTGCCCTGTTTACATTCTATGTGTGGCGTCAGGTGTGAGGCTACAGGGGTGAACAAGATCCCTGCCTTAGGGAAGCTAACACTTTAGGGTACCTGCTAGACGTGTTCAATTAACCCTGACACGGTGTGGGAGTGAGTTTGCTGGTGCTCTGAGATGTCTGTGTGCACAGAGCAATGGATTTTGCTGTAAAAGATGGAGAGACAACCAGGCAAGTTTCCCCCGAGGAGCATATGGTTTTATCCATCTGTATTTAGAAATATGCCTGACTAGTGCCAGGGAAAGAGGAGATCTTGATAGACTGGTAAGGGCCCACCTCAGGTAGGAGCAGCAGCATGGGAGACGAGGGGACTCTCTTCAGAGATGAGATAATAGAAGTGGCCTCAAAGGACTCGGTGACCAATTTGGGAGGAGGTTGTGGGGCCAGGTGAGGAGAAGTGGGAACAAGGGAGAAAGAAGTCAAGATGACTGATTTCTGGTTATAATGACTATATTATTGACTGATTTAATTTAAAGCAGGAGCAGGTTGGGAAGTTGCTGATGGAGGAAGCTGAGTTGTGAGCCTGTAGTCCATGGATGCCCATAAGCCCCTAGAAATAGGAAGCTGGAGGTTCTGATTTGAAAGTCATCTGGACAAGAGGTCCTTTTCTTTCGACTAATTTCTCACTGATTTTATTGCAATTTAGAAAAATAGACAAGCATAAGCATAAGAAAGAACAAAAGTTAAATCATTCATAATTCAATTTTGCATCCTGCTTTTTTAAAATCTTATATGTGCAATTTTTTCAAGTCATGAGAAATTCTTAAGAAACATCATTCTCAATGACTGCATCATATTCCATTAATAAAGCATCTACCTTCAAAATTAATTTTATTTAATTTGTGAATAGTAATACACTTACATGGTACAAATTACAAAGGTACAAAAAGATATACAGAGAAAATTCTCCTTCCCATTTCCTGTTCACCAGCTAAGAGGCAATGTGTGTTACCAGTGTCTTCTATCTTCTTTCAGATGTAGTTTGTTTGCAAGCAGGTATGTATTTATATATATTTCCTTTAAAAATATACAAGTGGTAGCATGTTACACAGACAATTCTGAGGGCCTTTTTAAATAAAACAATATACCTTAGAGATTACTTATTATCATTTCATAAAGAGCTTCCTCTTTTTTAAAAAAAAATGCCTTTATTGATTTCAGAGTGAGGAAGGGAGAGGTACAGAGATAGATAGAAACATCAGTGATGAGAATCACTGATTGGCTACCTCCTGCATGCCCCCCACTGGGGATCAGGCTCATAACCTGGGCGTATGCCCTGACCAGGAATCGAACCTTGATGGCCTGGATCATAAGTAGATGCTCAACCGCTGAGCCACCCTGGTCGGGCTTCCTCATTTTTTAATAGCTGCCTACTATTCTACCACATGGCTACTTAGCCATGTTCCCTGAAGATCGACATTTAGGTTGTTTTCAATCTTTCTGTTATACACAATGTTGCAAAAGTAACTATGTGTGTGTGTGTGTGTGTGTGTATAATTTTGCACATGTATGAGTAAATCTGTAGTGTAAATTCTGAGAGGTGGACTCAGTCAAAATGCATGTTTTGATAGATAGTGTCAAATAGCACCCCACTCCCCAAAGAGGATGTACCAAGTAACACTTCTGCTAGCAGGATATTAAGAAGCACAGTCTTTCCAAATCTACTTCACAAGATGGTTGTGAAGATTAACTGGGATTCTATGCCCCAACAGAGTGCCCAGCACACAGAAGGACAATTAATGTCTCTTCGTTTGCTCTCTGTGGGATACACATTGACAGTGGCTTGTCTGAAGCTGAAAATTGCTCTTTTGGTAGAGACCTTTGGAAGCCACTTGAAGATCCAGTGTCCCCACTCTGTAGAATCCTGACTGTCAGGATGTTCTACTCATGGCCTCTGACTGCAGTACTTTAGGGGATCTAATGCATAGCCCAACACTTGAGAAGCATGGATTCTAAGTTTAGGTGCACCTCAGGCTGAGGGACTTGATTAGCCAAACCTTTCTCCCAGATTCTTTTTCCTACCCTCAGAGGGCAAGGACCTCTTTGTACTCTCACTGTCTGGCAGTGTTTGCTTTCCTTACCGAATTGAATTGATACCTTTCTCAGAAGCCACTCACTGCTATATAGGTAATTACTAGTTGAGGTTTCACTATCTCGAGCAAATACTAAAGGATTTTACATCTTATTATTTTCTTTCTCTTTTTCTCTTTTTCTATCTCCTCTTCCCCCTCCCTCAAAACTTATCAATTCAGCCACCTGAAATGGTTATAGACCAAGTCAAAGTTTTTCAGAAAATTCCTATTTATACCATCTCCTTCAATTACAATGATAAGATTGCAAACGACTTTTTGAAAGAACTTGCTTCTTTGACTGGAGGAGAGTTCCATTCTTACAAATTGGGCTCCAAGGATCCCTGTCCTATGGAGGCTGTTCAGGTAAGAGCTTGATGAGCTGAGAGGCATGTTCACTTAATTGAACATTACTCTGGAGGCCCAGGGACAATACCTTAATTGTTAAAACAGCAACCATAAAGACAATTAAGTCGAGCAAATGGATCATTTAATATGAGCATATCAGTGTTTCTCAAGGACCACGTGGGCAAGGGCACTTGTGAAAATACAGATTCCTGGGCCCCACTTCAGAACTACCAAATCAGGCTCTAGGCACAGAAGCCCAGGAATCTTAATAGATTTGGTTTTCCACTAAGCTTTTTATTGTGGAAAGTTTCAAACTTACAAAAGTAGAAGAGTACATGGACTTTTATGTATCCATCAGTCAAATTCAACAACTATCAACATTTTGCCAAACTTTAGGAATCTGTATTTTTAACAAGCAGCCCAGGGATCCATATGTGAAATCTCTTAACCACTGCTGTTTATGGACCTATATCAGATACTATAAAAAAATTCAGTTGCTAGGTAGTTGTCTTCTAAGTTCTTTGGCTATATAACCATGTGACCATCTGATGAAGCAATTCATTCTAATGGGCTAATGGGAAAAAGTAAATAAAATTCTATTTTTCAATCCTCCAGTCTTGGCCTGAGGATATATATTTTAAGAATGCCCTTCTAGATAATGTGTTTTTCATCTCATTGTCTGTCCTGAGGAGTGACCTTTAAATCCAGGACAAGCCAGAGTATTGATTAGTGCTTACATGTGAGGAAACTACTGGGGTCTGGGGAATGAATCATTCAAGAAGATTGCAGGGAAGAGAAGTTGGAGTCCACACAGAGCTGGGAATAGTGACTACTCCTATAAACTAGACTGGAAAACCTTATAACCCTAGTTATAAGTATGAGTGGAGTATACAAAATGGTCTTGCCTCAGTATTGGGAGCAACCTAATGCTGCTCCAATTCTTCCTAGAAAATCTTAAATCCAAGAAGCAAAAGGATCACACTGTTCCCAAGGGACTTTACTGCATCCCTGATCAAACCTCAAGAATACTTACAGGAAAGCAAAAATATCCACCACCCAACAAAGTGAAACTGAAAATTTCTGGCATCCAATCAAGTAGTACCAGGTATGCAAAGAAGCAGTAAAACATAGGCACATAATGAAGAAAAATGTAAACAGAAAAATAAAAACATACCCATAACTGACTCAGATGTCAGTATTCATGCATTAAAACAGTTAATGTAATTGTATTAGATATATTCGCAAAGTTAGGGAGAGACATGGAAGCTACATGTAAGACACAAATCAAACTTGTAAAGATGGAAACTACAGTGTATGAGATGAAAAATACATGGAAGGGGATAAACAACAGATCAAACATTGCAGAACAAAAGATTGAAACTATCCAAATGTAACACAGAGAAAAAAAGAATTAAAACCAAAAAGCAAACAAAAAAAGAGGCTTCAGTGAGTTGAGGAAAAATTCAAGTAGCCTAATAAATGTGTAATTGAAGAAATAGTGGCCACAATATTTCCAACTTGGATTAAAACTATAAACCCACAGGTCCAAGAAGCTTATTAAATCCCAAGCACAAGAAACATGAAGAAAACCACACCAAGTCACATCAGAATCAAACTTCTCAGAAGCACTGACAAAGAGAAAACCTTAAAAGAACAGGGAGAAAGAAGACATGTTATGTACAGAGGAAGGATATACATACGGATGAGACAGCTGACTTCCCATCGTGAACAATGCAAGTGAAAATACAGTGGAGTAACACTTTTTAAAGTACTGAAAGAAAAACCTATCCTTGTATAATCTATACATTGTGAAGATATCTTTCAAAAAGGAAGGTTAAATAAACACTCTTCAAAATATACAAAAACTTCCCTGGCTAGTGTGGCTCAGTTGGTTGAAGCACTGTCCTGTACACCAAAAAGATTGCTGGTTAGATTCCTGGTCAGGGCATACACCCAAGTTACTGGTTTGGTCCTCAATTGGGGCATGTGCAGGAGGCAACCAATCAATGTGATGTTTCTCTCTCACATCTCTCACATCGATTTTTTTTCTCTCTCTCTCTAAAATCAAACTCACTGAATAGGCTCAATAGTAGAGTGGAGATGACAGAACAGTCAGTGAACTTGAGGTCAGACAATAGAATTCTGCCAATCTGAACAAAAGAGAGAAAATAGGCTAAAAAAAGTAAAGAACCACAGGGACAATAACAAAAGAGCCAACATAGTATCATAAGAGTTCCCCAAGGAGAGTAGAAAGAAAGTGAAAGACTATGTGAAGAAATAGTAGCCGAAAACTTTTGAAATTTGATGAAAAATTCAAATATACAGATTTGAAAAGCTAAGTAAATTCCAAACAAGATAAACCCAAAGAAACTCATGTCAAGGCACATCATATTTAGACATTTAAAAATCAAAGATCAAGGAAAAAAATCTTGAAAATAATCTGAAAGAAATGACATCAAATTGGCAGTGGATTTGACAGAAAATTTCTCACTTATAACCAAGAAGGCCAGGAAAAAAAGTGGCACAATAAAGTAAAGAGCCATCAACCACAAATTTTATATCTGATAAAACTATCCTTCAGAAATGCAGAGGAAATGAAAATATTCTCAGAAAAATAAAATTTAAAAGAATTTGTTGCTAAAAGACCTGCTCTTATATTGGCTATTGAGAAGTTCTTCAAGCAAAAGGAATTCATAAGGAAAGAAATCTTGGAACATCAGGAAGGAAGGAAAAAAGATAAAAAAATATCAATAGATAGACTAGACTATCCTTTCCTCATGTGATTTATTAATCATATTTGCTAATTGAAATAAAAATATAGCACTATTGGATCCTCAAGACAATAATATTTAAAAGGGAGTAAAGTAAATGGACCTAAATAGAAGTGAAATTTTCATATTTCTCTCAAAGTAGTAAAATATTGATTGCTAGTACACTTTTATAATCACATACATATGTTTTCATACTCTAAGAAACCATTATTAAAACCATACAAGGAGATACACTCAAAAGCACTACAAATGAACCAAGATAGAATTATTTTTAAAAGTTAAAGTAACCTGGAGAAAGGCAAGAAAAGAGAAACAGAGGAACAAGACCAATGAAAACAAATAGAAAATAATAAAATAACAGAAGTAAGTGCTAACATCAATAATTACTTTAAATGTAAATGTTCTAATTGCATAAAAAAACATGTATTGGTAGAGTGTATAGAAGAACGTGACTGAATTATATGCTGCTTACAATAAACTCACTTCACATACAATGACAGAGGTAGGTTCCAATAAAAGGATGGAAAAGACATACCATATAAATATTAAAAAGCTGGACTGGCTATGTTAATAACTAATAAAGTAGACTTCAGAGCAAATAAAATTTACATAATAATAAGAGAATCAATCCACCAAGAAAATATAAAGGTTCTAAATATGTGTGCACAAACCAGTACAGCAAACCAGTACAAATCAGTATGAACCAAAATCTGACAGAATTAAAAAGACAAATGGATAAATACAAAATTATAGTTGGAAACCTCAACATTTCCCTCTCAGCAACTGATAGAACTACTAGACATAAAATCAACAAGAACAGAGAAGATCTGAACAACACAATCAACCATCAGGATCTAGTTGATGTAGATATAACACTCCCCACCATAACAGTAGAATACACATTTTTCCAGTGCTCACAAAATATTCATCAAGATAGGCCATAAAATGGGTGATAAACAAACCTCAACTAATATGAAAGACTTGAAATCACAGTTTGCCCTCTGACCATGGTGAAATCAAACTAGAAATTAATAAAAGAAAGACAGTAGGAAAATGTCTAACACATGGAATTTAAACAACACAGTCCTAAATAACCCAGAGGTCAAAGAAGTCTCAAAGGAAATAAAAAGTACTTAAAACTGAATTAAAAAAACACCACATATCAAACTATGTGGGATGAAGCTAAAACTGTTGGGAGTAAAATTTATAGTACTAAATGCTTCTGTTGGAAACAAAGAAAGGTATTCAATCAACAATCTGAGTTCCTGCCCCAAGAAACTAGAACAAGAAGCAAAATAAACCCAAAGCAAGCGGGAGGAAGGAAACAATTAATAAAAGAGCATAAATCAATGAAATTGAAAATAGAAAAAAAGTAGAGGAAGTCAATAAGACAAAAAGCTCTTTCTTTGGGGAAAAACTCAAGAATTGATGAAACCTCTTGGAAGGCTGATGAAGGCAAAAATAGCTTTCACAAACCACTAATATCAGAAATGAAATTAGAGGACATCACAAAAGATCTTGTAGTCTTTAAAAAGATAATAAAGAAATACAATGGACAACTTACTCTCATAAATTGACAACTTAGGAAAAAATGGATCACTTCCACAAAAACTAGAAACTACCATAACTCAGCCAAGATAAAATGGACAATGTGAATATATTGAATTAATAATTTTAAAACTTCTGAAAAAGAAATATCCAGGCCAAGATTGCTCCATGGAGAATTTTATTAAACATTCAAAGAATAACTAAACCAATTTATTTCAACAAATAGAGGAGGATGGATCATTTTCTAATTCATTTTATGAGGCTAGTAGTACTTTGACACCATAACCAAATAGGCAGTATTAAAAAATCTACATACCAATATCCCTCAGGAACAAAGATGCAGAAGTCCTCAATTAAATGTTAGTAATCTGAATCCAACAATGTATTAAAAGAGTTATTCATTAAGACCAAGGGGAATTTATTCTAGGTATACAAAGCTGGTTCAATATTAGAAAATCAGTAATATAATGTGGCATATCAATTGATAAAGAAGAGAAATCATATGGTCATATCAGTTGTGCAGAAAAGGCCTTGACTGAATCCTACACCCATTCGTGATAAAAACTCTCAGCAAAATAGGAATAAAGGTGAACTTCCCAACTTACATCATCATAACACCTATAGCTAAAATCATAGCTAATAGTAAAAGGTTGATTAATTTCGTCCTAAGATCAAGAAAGAGACAAGGACATCCATTCTAACCACTCTTATTCAGCATACTACCAGAAGCCTTACACCCATGGCAACAAGACAACGAAGGAAATAAAAGGCATACAAATTGGAAAAGAAGGAATAGAACTGTCTCCCTTTTTGTAGTAACATATTGTCTACATAGGAAACCCCAAGAGATCGACAATAAAACTTCTAGAACTATTAAGTTAGTTCAGCAGGATCACTGGTTACAAGATCAATACACAAAATTCAATCACATTTTGATAAAGTAAAAGTGAACATGCAGAAGTCAAAACTAAATAGTCAATGCAATTTATAATTGTGCAAAAGAAAATGAAATAAGTATACATTGAAAACGTACATAATTTTTATGCTGAAAAGTTTAAAATGCAGTAGTAAGAAATCAAAGACCTAGATTAATGGACAGACATCATGTTCTCAGAATGGATGACTCAACATATTAGAGATGTCAGTTCCCCCTTATTTGATCTATAGGTTTAATAAAATTCCTATCCAAATCTCACAAATGTTTTTAATAGACATATTTAAGCTTATTCTAAAATTTATATGTCAAGACACAGGCACCTAGAAGAGCTTAAACAATATTGAAAAAGATTAACGTTGGAATAAAGCTTATTCTGTAGCTGCATTAATCAAGACAGTATGGCATTGGTGGAGGAATAGACATAAAGGCCAATGGAATGGAATGTAGAACCCAGAAATACACTCACACAATATGCCAAACTGCAAAGATGCAAAAACAATAGAGGAAGGAGAGCCCTTTCAACAAATGATTGGGACAACTCGACATTCATAGGCAAAACAGTAAACCTCAACCTACATCTCACTCATGCAGATATTAACTCAAAATGGAGCACTGACTTAAATATAAATCATAAACCCTGACCAGTTTTGCTCAGTAGTTAGAGGGTCGATCCACTGACTGAAGGGTCTGGGGTTCGATTGTTGGTCAAGGGCAAGTACCTCCGGTTGCAGGCTTGATCTATGGCCTGGTCAGGGCGCTTGTGGGAAGCAACCAATCAATGTGTCTCTCTCACATCAATGTTTCTCTCTCTCACTCACTCCCCCTCTTCCCTCGATTCCACTCTCTCTAAAAATCAATGGAAAAATATATCCTCAGGTGAGAATTAAAATAAATTAATATAAAACACAAAACTATAAAACTTTTAGAAAGAAATATGGGAAAAAATCTTGAGGACCTTAGCCTAGGCAAAGAATTTTTAGTCTTGACACCAAAAGCATGATCTATGAAGGAAAGTATTAATAAGTTAAACCTCATCAAAGTTGAAACCTTTTGTTTTGTGAAAGACCCTGTTAAGAGAATGAAAAGACTTGGAGAAAGTATCTGCAAACAACATATCTGACAAAGGCCTAGTATCTAGAATATATGAAGAACTCTAAAAACTCAGGAGTAAAAACCAAATCATCCAACCAGAAAATAGGCAAAACACACGCACAGACATTTCACTGAAGAGGATATACAGATGGCAAATAAGCATATGAAAAGATGTTCAACATCATTAGCCGTTAGGGGAATGCAAATTAAACTGCCACCCAGCCGGCATGGCTCAATGGTTGAGCAGCGACCTATGAACCAGGAGGTCACGGTTCGATTCCCGGTCAGGTACATGCCTGGCTTGTGGGTTCAATCCCCAGTAGAGGGTGTACAGGAGGCAGCTGATCTATCTCTCTTTCTCTCCCTTTCCCTTCCTCTCTGAAATCAATAAAAAAAAGTATTAAAAAGGAAATAAACAAATTGCCATGAGATATCACAACATGCCCATCAGAATGGCTAAAATAAGAAATTGTGACAAAATTTAGTGCTGGCAAAGATGAGGAGAAACTGAACCATTAATTAGTTTTATGTAATTGCTTGTGGGAATGCAAAATATAGTAGCCACTCTGGGAAAGTTTTACAGTTTGCTTAAAAACTAATGTTTAATTACTGTATGACCCAATACTTGCTCCTTTAGGCATATATTTCATAGAATAAAAACTTATACTCACATAAAAGCCTATACTTGAATGTTGATAGCAACTTAATTTGTATTAGACAGAAACACAAAACAACCCAGATGTCCTTCAACAGATGAATGGTTAAATCAACTGTGGTATGTCCATATCCTAGAATACTACTCAGTAATAAAAGGAATTAATTATTGATTCATGACACAACTTGGATGAATTTCCAGGGAATTTTGCTGAGGGGAAAAAGCCAAGCTTAAAAATTTATATACTATATGATTCCATTTGTATAACATTTTTGAAATGAAAAAACTGTAAATGGAGATCAATTTAGTGGTTGCTAAGGTTTAGGAATGATGTGGGAGGGAGGTGGGTGTGATTACAGAAGAGAAACATGAGGCCTCCTTGTGATGATGAAACTGTTCTGTATCTTGACTTCAGTGGCAAATGTACAAGCCCATACAGGTGAGAACATCATATACAGCTAAATACACACACATGTACACATACAGTTGAAGACAAGTAAGACTGGGGAAATCAGAATATGATTGGTGGGTTATATCAATTCCAAAATCCTTGTTTGATATTATATTACTGATTTTCAATATGTTACCATTGGAGAAAACTGTGTGAAGAGTATATAGGATCTCTCTGTATTATTTATTACAAATGTATGTGAATACACAATTATCTGAAAATAAAAAGTTAATTTTAAAAAGACAAAAACAATTTACTGGTAATGCAAAGAATAATAATAAATTCACATCTAAGATTAAATGATAAATTGCTCAAAAGACACAAATTACCAAAACTCTCTCAAGGATAGGTAATTTGAACAGCCCTACATCTATTTAAGAAATTGAATTTGTAGTTAAAAACCTTTTTGCAAAGAAGACTCCAGTAGCAGATTACTTTAGTGCTGATTTGTATAAAATATATAAAGACAAATATCACATGATCTCGCTTATACATGGAATCTAAAGAACTTAATAAACTGATGAACAGAATAGATTCAATGACATGGAAGCATAGATGAGACTGATGAATGTCAGAGGGATGGAGGAGGGTGGGTGGGTGAAGGGGGAGAGAATAACCAAAGAATTTATGTGCATATAGACACAACCCAAGGACATGGATAATGGTGGGGAGAGGGACTGGGGAGGGGGAAGGAACGGGGTGGAACGGGTCATTGGGGAGAAAAAGGGACATCTGTAATATTTTAAACAATAATAAAATTAAAAATATATATATATATAAAGGAGAAAATAATATCAATTCTACATAAACTCTTTCAGAAAATTTAACAAAGAGAATATTTCCCAACTCATTCTATGAGGCTAACATTAGCCTGATACCAAAACTTCACAAACACATTATAAAAAATGTATAGGCTAATATCCCTCATGCATATAGACAAAAAAATTTTAAACAGAATTTGGCAAATTGAAGGTAAAGTATACATTAAAAGTCTAATGTATAATGAACAAGTTGAGTTTATTCCAGAAATGCACTGTTGGTGCAATTAACCATCTTAACATACTTTAAAATCCAACTTTACAGTCATTACAATTTATGCAGAAAAAGCTTTGACAAAATCCAATGTACATTTTTAATAAAAACTGCCAGTGAACTATGAATAGCAGAGACTTCCTCAATCTGATAAATGGTTATTTGTGAAAAACTTACAGTTAACATCATACTTTAATGGTAAAAGAGTGTATATTTTCCCTCAATAGCAGGACAATGACAAGGATGTCTGCTTTTACCATGCCTATTCAACCCAGGGTAATGGAGTTTCTAGTTAGTACAATAAAACAGGGTGGATATGGACTGGGGGAAGAAATACAGATTGGAAAGAATAAAGTGAAACTGTCTTTATTTTCATTCAACATAGTTATCTATGAAGAAAATTCAATGGGATATACAAAAAAAGTACTGGAACTAAAGTTAATTTAGCAAGACTATAGTGAAAGGTTAAAGTCGGTGGTGCTCAGGCAGGCTAAATAGCCATCTCAGACCTTGGATAAAGAAAAATAAAATTTATTTAAGGGAAAGGGAATGGAGGATAGGGACATCCAAAAGGAAGGGCTACAGAGCACTGAGTCAAGGGGCTATTGGGTCGATGATGGCAGCAAAAATATACTTAGGACAGTGCAACAAGGAAGGTGCATAGAAGAACAGGAGAGCCTATGCTGGACTGCTTTGGCTCACTGAGAAGTCAGAGAAAAGGGGGTCTTGGAGACAGGTTCGGGGGTAAGCCTAGGACAAGCTGCTGCTGCCCATTGCTCCCCTGGTTGCAAGTCTCATGGGGTCTGGGAGGGAAGAAGGGGGAAGGAAATCGCACTGGGTCCTTTGTCTTGAGCATATTTCTCTCTCTCTTGCAGGTGGGAATCTTAGGGGAGGTCTCAGGGGAGTGTCTCAATAGAATATTCATCAGCTTTCCAGCTCTTTCAGGATCGTGGTCTCCACTGATTGGTCAGTGTCAGGGCAAGGGGTCATTAGTCAATGTAGCTGGTCCAGAGGCAGCACAGTGTCACTTGTCTGGTTTTGCTGCTTTTCTGGGCCTGGAGCTGAGATACAACTGAGGCCAAGCTGTTATCTTTAGGAAGGAAATGATCAGTGGGTCTCAATTGCATGACCAGCGATATGCTGGGGGAAGATAGGTTACCCTGGGAACAAGGTTCTTTTTTTTCCAGTTTTGCCCCTTGCTAGGCATCTGGGGCTTTCTGTCCTAGTGAGTTTTTGTATCTGGCCCATTGTCCTTGCTCTGCTCATGTCTGTCCAACATGTAGGATGCAAAGTTAACATAAAAAAATGAACTTTGTTTCTATCTATTAGCAAAGGACAATAAAAATACACTACTATCAAAAATATTAAATATGTAGGGAAAAATCTATCAAAATATGTGAAAACACACTGAAAACTACAGAACACTGTTGAGAGATATAACTTGTTTATGGGCCAGAAGATACGACAATATTGATGTCCTTTTTCCCCAATTAATCTATAGACTTATTGCAATCGCAATCAAAATCACAGCAGGCTTTTTTGTAAAACTGACAAACCAATTCTATGGAAATACAAAGGATTTAGGATAGCCAAAACAACTTAGAAAAAGAAAAACAAAGTTGGTGACTAACACTACCTGGTTCCAAGGCTTATTATAAAGCTATAGTAATTAAAACAGTGTGGTATTAATGTAAAAATAGACATACAGATCAATGAAACAGAATAGAGAAACTATAAGTAGATAGACACTTATATGAACAACTAATTTTCAGCAAAGATGCAAAGACAATTCTGTGAAGAAAAAATAGTTATAGGTTTTTTTTTTACCTCAAGAAATGGTGTAGGAAAAGTTGGCTATCCATATGCAAAAAATGAACTTTAATCCATACCTCACACCTTATTAAAAAATTAACTGTAAGTGGTTCATAGACCTAAATGTAAAACCTAGGTTTTTTTCCTTCTAGAGAAAAAGATATGAAAAAGCCTTTGTCATCTTATCTTAGACAAAAAACAAAAAATTAATAGGATTTCAAAAGCATGATCCATATAAGAACAAATTGATAAATTAGACTTGATCAAAATTAAAAGCTTCTCTTTAAAAGACAATGCTAAGATAATGAAAAGACAAATTGTAGACTTGGAGAAATTATTTTCAAATTGTATATCTAATAACGGACTTCCATCCAAAATACATAAATATCTCTAAAAACTCAATGGTAAGGAAACTCAAAAAATGGGCAAAAGATTTAAACAGATGCTTCACCAAAGAGGACATATGTATGGCAAATAAGAACATGAAAAGATGCTTAACATTATTAATCATTAGGGAAAATACAAATTAAAACCATGATGAGATACCACTGCCCAGCTGTTAGAATAGGTAAAATTAAAACCAAGATTGACCCTACCAAATGTTTGCAAGGATGTGGAGGAACTGGAACTCTCATACATTACTGGTGGGAATGTAAACTAGTACATCTATTCTGGAAAAGAGTTTGGTAGTTTCTTTAAAAGCTTAACATCACCAAACATATGCTCCAGCCATTCTACTCCTAGACATTTTCCCAAGAGAAATGAAAGCAGATATTCATACAAAGACTTGTACACAAATGTGCATAGTTTTATGTATAATAGCCCAAACCTGGAAACAACTCAAATGTTCATCAACAGGTATTTGGTATACAATATAATACTACTGAGCAATAAAAATGAATGAATTATTGATTCATGCTACAACATGAATGAAGCTGAAAATAATTGTATGAGTGAAGGAAAAAGAGTACATCTATGATTCCATTTATATAAAAATCCAGAAAATTAAACTAATGTATAGTGACAGAAAGCAGATGAATGGTTGCTTGGGAATGGAGGGAGAGGGGTCTTGAAGTGGGAGAGAGCAGATTTACAATGGGCATGAGGAAACTTTTGGGGGTGATGGATATGTTTATTGTCTTGATGGCAATGATGATTTCACAGGCGTGAATGTCAAAACTCTTCCAACGGCACCTTTTTCATACATTTAGGTTATTGTATATAAATTATATCTCAATAAAGCTGTTTAAAAACAGAATAATGAGCATTATTTACAATAGCTAAGATCAGGAAATAGCCCAAGTGCCTGCCCATCAGTAGATGAGTGAATAAAAAAGCTGTAGTACATTTACACAATGGAATACTATGCAGCTGTAAAAAAGATCTATTACCCTTTGAGACAGCATGGAGGGACCTGGAGATTATTATGCTAAGCGAAATAAGCCACACAGAGAAAGACAAACATCACATGATCTTGCTTATATGTGAAATCTAATGAACAAAATAAACTGACAAACAAAATAGGTCCAGAGGCATGGATACATGGAACAGACTGACAGATCTCAGAGAGGAGGGGGTTGGGGGTAGACAGGAAGAGATTAACCAAATAATTTATATGCATAGCCCAGGGACACAGACAAAAGTGTAGTGAAGGCCAGGGGTGGGGTGGGGGCTGGGTGGAGGGGATAAAGGAGGGGGGAATTGGGGGACATCTCTAATACTGATGACAATAAATAAAATGGAATAATGTAAGAACTACATGAAATTTTTTAGATTCTTAGATTCTTCTTTCCCTGATACACTTGGTTTTGGGTTAGAAATGTTTGCAGTGTGAGCTCTTATATAATCTCACAGTGTGTTCACTTTTCATTTTGGCAGAATGAAGATCTCACTCTTTTAATTAAGGAAATGGAGCAGGGACGCAATGACCTGGAGAAGATGCAAAACCTTTATTCTGAGTCCTTGATCATGGACTGGTGGTACAACGGCGAAAAGGAAGGCGACAAGTGAGCGTGCCCAACTGCATTTCCCTTCACTGGGCCCCCTCTGATGCGCTGCTCCCTCTCCTTGACACTTCCTCCTTCCGCAGTGCTTTGTGGTATTTCTTTGAAAAGAATCGCACAGTATGATTACGTAAGGATTTTTTTAAAGCAAAGATAATTTATCTTCTAATAATTTAATAATGATTGGCCACATGTTCACCTTGATAAGTAAGTTCTGAAGTCCTTGCATGGACCTAAGAGCAGTGCTGGCTTCATCCGCACCCAGTGTAAACAGGGCCCCAACCCAAGTGAGAGAGCAGAGCAGGAGTGTGTAGTGAAGGAGACCTGACCCAAGGTCCAGCTCCACTCTGGCAAATTCTTACCCCCCACCCCCATCCATTGCTGTGGGTCTCAGTTTCTTCATCTTTGAAATTGTGGGTGTTGGTGGTAGGATTTGGGATAGATGATTTCGGTCTTTTCCCGCTCTGTATTCTAATATATTTCTGATTAGTAGTTTTTTTTAAAAAAAATCAAAACCAGCCCCAACATTCAAAAAAATGTGTCAAATCTTATGAAAATGATTTAGCATTGTACAGATATTCAAGTATCACAGCTTCATAGAAATACTCTCTCAGGAGGATTTTTATTTAAAGAGTGATAGCAAAATGGAAAGGAGTTGAAATACATTTATTAATCAGCATTTCCTCTTCATCAAAATTCACTGTCTTTCTATTAGCAAATTAAGCATTAATATGAGCTGGGGGCAGGGTATGAGCATGAAATCAAAACAAGATAACTATCATACTGGGCATCTCTTATAATGAGATTTTACAGCATCAATTTTAAGTATTTGTTTGGGAAAGCTCAGGTACATCTTCTAAATTGAGAGAATTTGAACAAATAAATTTAGAATCAAGTCAATCGGCAGCACTTTGGTGTAAATTACCGTCTCTGCACTTCAGCCAGTGCCTCAACTGTCCTGGTCCCCTTGTTTAATCAAACTAAAAATCTCAGAAAGTTGGCTTGTTCCGTTGACTGTATTTGCTATTGATTAAGTAGTGGATGCATTCTAGTTCTTCATATTTATTTTTTGGGGACTGGTAGGGGCAGGTTCCAGAGTCAAGTGGAAAAGCGTTTTAATCCAGGCTTCCAAGCATTGCGTGTTACGTAACTCTGGGCAAGTTACTTAACCTTGTTGGGCCTCAGTTTCCTCATGGGAATAATGGTAGTCATAGAATTGTTAGGTGGACTAAACAAGGACATACCTGGCACATAATAAGAGCTCTGAATTAATATAAAGGCAAGAGTAAACACAGTGCCTCTTCTACATTTCCTTGTAACATAACATTAGGAAAAGTTATTTACCAATTTAACTCCAGTCAAAAACAAATTCCCATGTTCTAGTTTTCCACCCGCTGAAAAAAAAATAGCCCTAAATATCCTCTCCCTTCCTTCTTTTTTCAAACATTATTGAGTATAAGTCAGTAACCGGGAGAACTGGGAAGCACCAATGAATGTGAGTCTGGCCCCTTCTGTCGTAGGATGCCGTGTGGGTGGGACACACAGGATCTTACACATTGGGTGGGAGCTCCATGGAGGTTGGCAGGGGGTAGGGGGATGCCGAAGAAGGAGGACATGCTGTACGTGCCAGTGCAGGAGATTGTTCTGGAAACTTTCCTCTCTGTGGCTGCTGTGTTCAGAGCTTCAGAGAAGGTGTGTCTGGGAAAATACTGGGGCATTTCTGGGGTCCCTCCTGGCCCCAGATCTTCACCAGAATGTTTTGCTGTGATCTGGTGTTGGTACAGGTAGTCCAAGCAGGGGTTCCCCTCCTTTGGCTTTTATAAAAGTTGATTGTTCAACCCTTTGATTAAAGAAATGGGTTCCTGTAAAGCTTTCTGGTTTACAACTGGCTCTCCTCCTGTTAATCCTCACATCAGCCCCATGCAGTCAGAGCACAGCTGTAGATGAGGAAAGTGACGAAATTTAAAGAGGACTGAGTGGCTTCACTGAGTCACACAGTCAGAAAGGACGAAAGCTGTGATGTGAGCCATATCTCATGGCTACAGATCTGGGTCCCTGTCTACTCTCTGCATGGGGCAGTTATCAAGGACTGTTCTTATACGTTACCTAAAAGAGGGGGAGGGGGTGCTCACTTCTTTAAGTTTGTAGCTTTCAACATGACTATTGATCTAACTGCCTTCTTGATGAAAAATTTATGTTTTCCCTCTTTTTTCTTTTTGTTCTTTCTTTTTATTTGTCTGCTTTTTATCTAAATCAAAACAGGCATCAAAAAGAAATCTGTTCCTTGGTTTCAATCCCAGAAAAATGTGTGAATCTTCACTCTGATGTTGAAGCAACACAGGTGTCCTCCCTAACTATGTTGAGAGTACCAGAGGACCTTTCAAATCAAAAGATTCAGAAAAAGAAAGTCCTCCACGCAGGTATCAGTGAACAAAATGGTTTGAATGTTATTACTGGTTATTCTTCAATGCAAAAGGTAGAATAAAACTAAACCCACATGATATTATAAAAGAAGCCTAAACCTGTGTTTTTTTAATTGAAATAATTGTATATTCACATGCACTTGTAAGAAATAATTCAGAGAAATCCTGTATACCTACCCTTCACCCAGTTCCCCCAGTGGTGACATCTTGCAAAACATAATAATGCAATATTCCACCAGGATATTAACATTGAAACAATCCATGATCTTGTTCAGCTTATCCAGTTTTACTGTGTTCATTTGTGTGTGTGTGTGTGTGTGTGTGTGTGTGTGTAGTTCTATACAATTTTATCACATGGAGTAGTTTCATGTTTCCACCACCACAGTCAAGATACAGAAATAGTTCCATCACCACAAGGATCCCTGGCATTGCTCTTTTGCAACTACACCTATCTTTCCTAAGCCTCAGGAAACCACTAAATTCTCCATTTCTAAAAAACTATTTCAAAAATGTTATATAAATGGAATCATGCAGTACATAACCTTTGGGGTTGGCTTAGTTTTTGCATGTATCAACAGTTCATTCCTTTTAATTGCTGCATAGTACTCAGTGATATAAATATGTCAGAGTTAGTTTAACCATTCATCTATTGAAGAATATTTGGGTTGTTTCCAGTTTGGGGGTATTACAAATAAAGCAGTTATAAATATTCATATACAAGGTTTATGTGAACATAAGTTTCACTTTTTGGCAGTTAGTGGTTTTTGAGGAAGTGGTCTATTTTTTTCTAAGTTGTCAGATTTATGTGTGCAAAGTTATTTATTGTATTCCTTTATTACCTTTTTAATAGCTGCAAAGGCTATAGTGATGTCCCCTATTTTATTCCTAATATTAGTGTTATGTCTATCTTCTCTCTCTCTCCCTCCCTCTCTCTCTTTCTTATTTGTCTTTTTCAGTCTTGCTAGAGATTTTATCAACAGCTTTTTGTCTCATCGATTTCTCAATGTTTTACTATATTCAATTTTATTGATTTCTGCTCTTTTTGCTTCCTCTCTTCTCCTCCTTTAGTTTCTTTTGCCCTTTGTTTTCTAGTTTCTTTAGTTAGGATTCTATTATTGATACCAGTTATTTCTTCATTTCCAATGTAAGTATTTAGTGCTATAAATTTCCCTCTCTGTACTGTTTTAGCTGCATCTCATGTATTTTGATTTGTTGTGTTTTGGATTTTATTCATTTCTAAGCTTTTTTTAAAAATCCTCACCCGAGAATATTTTTTACATTGTTTTTCAGAGAGAGTGGAAGGGAGAGAGAGAGGGAGAGAGAGAAACATCAATGTGAGAGAGACACATCGATTGGTTGCCTCCTGCATGTGCCCTGACTAGGGCCTGGGATCAAGCCTGCAACTGAGGTATGTGCCCTTGACCAGGAATCAAACCCAGGACCCTTTAGTCCACAGGCCAACACTCTTAACCATTGAGCCAAACCAGCTAGGGCCATTCCTAAGTATTTTTACTTCCTTTAAAGACTTTTTCTTTGACCTATGGATTATTGATAAATGTATTATTTAACTTCCATGTACGTAGAGATTTTTTCCTGTTGTCTTCCTCTTATTGAATTCTAGTTTGATTCCACTATGGTCAGAGAACACACACTCTATATGAATTTAATTCTTTTAAATTAATTGAGGTTTGTTTTAATGCCTAATGTGTAGCCTATCTTGATCAATGTTTCACAGATACTGGGAAAATGTATATTCTGCTGTTGTTGAGGAGAGTGTTAGTTAGATTCTGGTGGTCCACTGTGTTGTTCAGATCTTCTCTGCGCTTGCTGATTTTGTGTCTCAGTTGTTGGGAGGGAGGTTATGAGGTCTTCAACTACATTTATTGATTTTTTTTACTTTTCCTTTCAGCTCTATCAGTTTTAGCTTTATATATTTTAAAGCTGTATTGGTTCATGTGCATCCATGTAGGATCTCTATGTCTTCCTGGTGGGCTGATCATTTTATTATGTAAATTCTTTCTGCTGCGAAGTCTACATTATCAATATTAATATAGCCACTCTAACTTTTTATTTATATTTGCATGACATAACTTTTTCCATCCTTTTCCTTTCAATCTACCTATGCTATACTTGAAGTATAAATTTCTTGTATGTTGCATATAGTTTGATTCTGTTCTTTTATCCACTCAGCTAATACATGTCTTTTGATTAGTGTAATTAGACTATTTACATTTAAATTGTTGCTATATTAGCACTTACTACTGTTATTTTAGTATTTTCTATTTGTTTTTATTGGTCTGGTTTCTCTGTTTCTCTTTTCTTGCTTTCCTTCAGGTTATTTGATTTTTTTTTTTTACAAATCCATCTTGGTTTATTTGTTGTTGTTGTGTGTGTGTGATATCCTTCTTAAATTTTTTTCAATTACAGTTTGCATTCAACACTATTTTGTATTAGTCTCAGGTGTATAGCACAGTGGATAGACATTCATGCAGGTTATAGTGTTTCCCCTGATAATTCCATTGTCCAGTTGGCACCATAGATAGTTATTACAATATTGTTAACTATATTCCCTATGCTTTATTGTTAACTACATCCCCATGCTAATTTTGTAACTACCAATTAGTACTTCTTAATCCTGACACCACCACCCCCAACCAGCCTCCATCAGTTTGTTCTCTGTATCTATGAGTCTGTTTCAATTTTGTTTGTTCACTTATTGTGTTCTTTAGATTTCACATATAAGTGAGATCATATGGTATTTCTCTTTCTCTGTTTGGCTTATTTCACGTAGCATAATACCCTCGACATCCATCCGTGCTGTCACAAATGGTAAAATTTTATTCTTTTTTATGGTGAGTAATATTCCATTGTATATAATGTTTTTACCCACTTGTGTATTGATGGGCACTTATTTTGGGGTGTATCTTTTTGTATGGCTTTTGTAATGGTTTATTTGGGTATGACAGCATATGAATGTGACTTATAACATGTAGTAGCATCAGTATTTTAGCACTTTGTGTGGAGTGTGGAAATCTTACTTCAATTTAGATTTCTTTACCTTCTCCAGTTTTAAATCATTTGTTTGAGTATCAGCTGGTTTTATAGCTTTAATTTAAATGATCAGGTGTGGTTTATAAATCTCATGATGAAAGGACAGTCTACTGTATGCACCATACCTTTTCTCTCTTTTCTTCTTCCTTCCTTCCTGATTCCCCAAAATATCCTCTTTTATGATTTTCTTTCTGTTTGAAAAACTTCCTATATTCAGTCTGTTAAGGTAAGTCTGCTAGCCACAAATGCTTTTTCTTTTTCTTAGTCTAGAAAACTTTTTACTTTCTCTTCATTCCTGAAGGATGACTTGCCATATTCAGAATTTGCAGTTGATTGTTCTTTCTGTAACTGAAAAATAGTGTACCTCTTCCTCTGGCCTCCTACATTTTATTTTATTTTTTAAAAATATGTTTTTATTGATATTTAGAGAGGGAAGAAGGGAGAGGGAGAGAGAAATAGGAATATTGATGAAAGAGAAACATCATTAATCGGCCACCTCCTGCACGTTCCCTGCTGGGGACTGAGCTCCCAATCCAGGCATGTGCCCTGACTGGGAATCAAACCAGTGACCTCTTGGTTCGTGGGTCGACGCTCAACCACTGAGCTACACAGGCTGGGCTGGCCTCCTACATTTTAAATGAGAATTCATTTTGGTATTCCCCTATGGGTAATGCATCCTTTCTCTTTGGCTACTTTCAAGATTTTTTCTTTGCCTCTAATTTCAAATGTTTGGCTATAAATAATAAACCTTGGCATAGACTTCTTTGGGCTTATTCTTTTGGGGATTTGCTCAGTTTCTTGAATCTTTATAGTATGTCTTTCACCAAATTTGGAAAGTTTTTATTATTAGTTCTTCAAATAGTTTCCCAGTCCTACTTTCTTTCTCCCTCCTCTTTGGGATCTAATGATATGAATGTTGGATATTTTGTTGTTATCTTACAGGTTTGAGGCTCTTTTTATTTTTTTTTAATGTATTTTCTCTCTGTTGTCAAAATTGACTGAACTCCATTTTTCTGTCTTCAAATTCTCTGATATAATTATTGGTCATCTCCACTGTTCTATTGAGCCCCATGGCAAGTTTTTTAAAAAAATTTCTGTTATTTTATTTTTCAGTTCTACGATTTCCACTTGGAAATTTTTATGACTTCTATTTATTTTGTGAGATTTTCTACTTGTGTATTTGTCTCAAAAGAATTTGTAATTAATTATTGAAGCATTTTTAAGATAGCTTCTTTGAAATTCTTGTCAGATAATTCCATCTTCTGATTTATCTTGGTGTTGGAGTCATTTGATTATTTTTTTCATTCAAGGTGTGATTTTCTTGGTTATTGATATACTGGATGATTTTTTTATAGTATTCTGAACATTTAGTCAGGAACATTATGTTAGGGACTCTGGATCCTATTTAAATCTTTTTTTTAGTTAAGTAGATGCCCTGGTCAAGGTTAACACATAGACCTTGTCCTGCTTTTGTGGGCTGTGGTTCCAATTTAATTTTCATAGCCTTTTTGGTATGATTTTGGTACTTGGTTTTCTGGTGTCACTGGGCTGCTTCTGATTCCTGCTGGGACTACCTGAGTTTCCTCAGGCCAGAATTGTAGATGTCTCTCAGTGGGGGAGGGTTGTGGTGGCTCCTCCACCATTGTCTCTTGGGTGTCCCCATGTCCAGAGGGGTAGAGAGGCTTCCTAGAATGAGCCACTTGCTATGTCTTGGTCCCTCTTGAATGATCTGTCCACTCGTCCTGGTGTCTCTGTGCAAGGGAGGAATGTGTTAGGCCCATGGGGACAAAGAGGCTTCCATACTGGGTACTTGTGTGGCTGCATCTCTTTTGCCAGTCCTGCCTACCTATCCCAGTGAATCTGAGTCCTGCTAAAGATGCCACTTTCCACTCATCCTAAACATTTTAATGGCTTTTTGTCACTTGTACCATTTCACTTAGAGTTGGGATCATTGCTAATGATAGGCAACCATGCACTGAATTTCTATTCTATTTCAGTCATATAGAGAATGAAGAAGGCGGGGATGGACTATGCAGAGCTTGGGGAGGGGTTAAATGCTTGAATCTACCACCAGATAAATATGTTTTTATTCAGTATTTGCAGAGTTTGGGGGTAGTGCAGTTTTTATGCATGGAGACTTTTGGAGCAAAATTTCACTTTCATTTTGGCACACCTGTCTGTGTGGTTGTTTTCACCTGGTAATTTTGGTCAAGGTGGCCTGCCAGTGTAGTCAGGGGCCAGAGTTCAGCTCTCTTATGTGGATTATTTATCTCCTTTTCACAGATATAGCTCCCAAGAAGATGTATCCTTCTTAATCCCTGGTTACAGAGGCAACCGAGACAGGACTCACCCTTTTGTTGCCTAGAAAAACAACCAATAGCATATAGTACACTCCTATCTCCATGCATGGAGGCCCTGGTATTACCTTTCTGTGCAAAAGACAGACAGACAATTTGCAGATTACTAACTATTATTCACATTATTTAATTTCTTATGGGAGATGGTAAGTCCCTTGTTGAAAATAAGAGCACATTTCATTCAGGAATACTACATAAAGCCTTGGTACTTGTGCCTCTAAATTGTAAAGTACAGAACACATTTACAGCTAGTATAGTTTATGTAATAACATATGAAAACTCAAGATATCTTGGTGCAGGCTCATTATTCTCTAAAGCACACAGATTAAATGTCAATATTCTATAAGTGTCCACTTGCTAGTTGAAGGGACCCAACAGAGGGTAGAAAATAATATAAAGGTGTGGACAGCAACTGTGGGAGACAGTTTCTAAAGCTGCCTACCAAAGTTGTCCCACTCTAAACCCAGCATAATTTTGTTATGTTGACCTGGAGACATGGTTATAAGGGGTGGCAGGTATTTACACAGGCCCTTAGGAGCAGGGGTGTTTTCTAGCTGGTGGCAGAATGGAAAATCAGAGATGAAGCAGGAGGGAAATTGAGTGTGCCCTTGCTGGCTTGGAGATGGAGGGGCCATAGGAGGAGAAATGCGGGTGCCTTAAGGAGCTGGGAGAAGCCTCTGGCTGACAGCCAGCAAGGAAACAGGGACCTCAGTCCTAAAAATGCAAGGAAATGAATTCTGCCAACAACTTGAATGACCTTGGAAGCAGATTTCTCTCCAAAAGGGTCAGAACTTGAACTAATAAAAGTGGAGCAAGCCATTACCACAGCATTCAGTTGGTGGAAGAACTGTGCTCCGAGGTTGGGAAACTGAAGCTGCATTTTTTTTTTTTTTTTTAAGAATCCAAGGACATAGTTACATCTAATGAAGCATCTTTTTCCATCCCAATTCCCTTTAACCCCTCTCCCTGTAATACCTGCAGAATCGACCAAAACCAGCCTGCTCAGAAGCCAGATGTGCACCCTCAAGAGCTCAGCTTGTAGCAGGAAGGACGGCCTTTCCACTTCCAGCAGCTGGAACTCTCCAAATGACAGAGGCAAGCCAGAGAGGGTCTGTGTGTCAGGAAGCCCAGGCTGGCCTCCCTTTGCCAGGGTGCCTGCCCCTGAGAGAGCTGGGTATAGATACTTGAGGGGAAACAGACAGTTTTTAAGTGGATCCAGATTGCTTTCTATTCATGGGACTCTCTTATAACTCAGGTCTACCTGCCTTTGTGAACTGGATTTTCTTAGGGTGAGACTTCCGTTTACTGTGCCTGGGTGTTTAATACACACGTGGCCTGTGTAGCTATGGTGCTAGTGGTCATGCTTGTGGTCACTCCAAGGTTTGAATTTGAACATCTAATACTTCACTATAGGCTTATTTATATATTTTAAATATTACTGTACTCTAATATTTTGGATTTGTTGATTTTTAGAGAGAGAGGAAGGGACAGAGAGAGATTGATTTGTTGTTCCATTTATTTATGCATTTATTGGCTGATTCTTGCATGTACCCCAACTGGGGATCGAACCCACAACATTGGTATATCAGGACAATGCTCTAACCCACTGAGCTACCCTGCCAGGACCACAGTTGGTTTATTTTCTTCCCTTCATTCACAGGTGGCACCATCCAATGAGCTCATCCCTGGTCTAAATGTGAGGAAAATATGACTTTTCCACTCAGTTTTTATTACTATTTATAGATAAAATCATTATGGTTAAAATAGTAAATTTCTAAAAGTCTAATTCTTGTAGTACTTTTCCCCATATTTCAAATAGTTGATAAATAATAAATCCCAGACACACACATACATACAATCCAAAGTCCCCTAGGTAGTAGGACGCACCTGAGTGACAAATCACACCTGTTGTTACTCATCATAGCTTAATCAAACCTTGTGTTCTTCAGGGCTGATCTAGGTGACGTCTTTTCCTTAGTTTCAGCTAACCTGGCATATCTCCTAAGTCTGCTCCATGCACCATCTTTAAAGGGCTTATCATGTGATGATAGGATAGGAACCTTAGGCATTTAACTAGCTCACTCCCAAACACCCTTTCTTCCAAATGCTGCTGATTCAATGAGCTAATATTGCTTTCAATTAATAAATCCAAGTTTATATGAGGGTATACATTAAAACCCCCAAACACTAATTTAAAAAATAGTACCTGCAGCTAAGCAGGACCTAATAGGGATTTGGTTTTCCTACATAGAGCTGAGGAACCACAAAACAAACTATTAACAACTAAAATGTCAATCAAAGCTCCCCTGTGTAATTTGGGGGGAGTTTAATGAGGGCAACATTAAACAATCAGTGGTTAGTGGTATTCTTATTTAACATTTTAAAAATATGTTCTCTGGAGAATGAGAGAATGAGTGTGTCTCAATTTTCCCTGGAGGGAGTGAGGTAGATAAAACAATGATAGCACCGTATGTACCTATGCATTGGTCTTCAGAGTCAATCACAGGTGAATCTTGCCTGAAAACCCACTCTGACAGACTAGTGTTGTCTGAAATGTGGTCCATTTCTCAACCCTCAGTCACAACTACCTCAGACACATATGTGATCCTTTTGCATTTTGGTATAAACCCAATGTACGAGGATATTATACAGCTGCCATTTCCCCTTCCACAGAAATGAGCATCCTGCTGGCAAATGAGTATCCAGACAAATCATCAGAAAGACCAACTCCGGGAGGAAGCCAAGTTAATGACCAAGAGTGAGTGTTCTAATTTTACTAGGACAGTTTTGTTCTGTTTTCATTTGTTGTAAGTTTTAAAATGTTACACTCATGTGTTTTTAGTTCTTCAGATTTGTCTTCAGCAAACTGGCTCAAGACCAATGGCTTGGTTGCCAAGAAACTCACCATCATGGATGCCTTGTCAGTGGCAGCTGTCCCTCACAGCCCCACCTACATTCCCATTCTGGGAAAGTATGTTGCTTCCAAGGTCTTCGATGAGGTAAACTGATTTTCTATATGTCTCTGCTTGACATAGTTTTCATTTCTTGCTTAAATGAAAAGTTATCCATTTCAATGTCTTGTACAGTTGTAACAAAAATGTATTTTACCCATTGAAAAAGAACTCCTTGTAAAGGCAGTAAGAAGTGTTTTTGCTATTAAGCTAAGAAGGAACTGGCCTTTGTTAGGTTGGCAGTTCAGGATTCTCTACTTGTGAGAGGTTATGTCCTTCCTTTGCTCACCTTCTTTTCCTGAGTGCAGTGGCATCTTTACCATCATCAAAGTCTCCAAAGGAAAAAGAGAGAAAGAGGGAGGGACGGAAGGGGGGAGAGAGAGGGGGAGAGAGAAAGAGAGAGAGAGAATGTTAATAAAATGTTAAATAAGAATACCACTAACCACTGATTGGAGAGTTAGCTAGAACAAAGGAACCCTAAGAGAGTGATGAGTAACAGTCATTCATGTCCCAGGAGAAAAAGAGCTGAGAGCTTCCAGTAAGAGGGTGTGTGGTAGGGTGTGTGGAGGAAGCCAAATAAGTACTGAAGAGTTTCCATTGACTTGTGTGACAAGAAGGTCCTTGTCCTTAGCAAGAACAGATCCAGTAGAGCAGCCAGATTGCACAGGGATGGGGAACACAAAAGACATGAGAACATAAGGATTGAACTCCAGTGCTTCAATATAATAGCAACTAATGATTTAAATAGGAACACATTAGGCTTTACATTCACTAAATGAAAATAATATCCTTAAAAGACCTTATCTCGTACTGAAATATTTACAGAGGAATGGAAGGGGTTTGGGATTTGCTTCAAAATAATCTGTATGGTGAGAGCAGTGGGAGGAAGGGAGGAGTAGATAAAGCAAGATTGGCCATGAGTAGATAACAGTTATATTTGGATAATAAGACTATTGAGTGGGGGAGGCTCATTCTACTATTCTGTCTTCTTTTTTACATATTTGAAATTTTTCATAATAAAAAGTTGGGGGGAAATCAAAGGCAGGAAAATTTTTTTTTAAAAAGAGCTTTATCTAATTGGTCTTAAAATAGCTGAGATTTGATGTATTTGGAAGAAGTGGATGAATTGATGAGTTTATGTTATACCCATTTAACAAATTATACCTATGGCCTTCAAAGCATCCTGGTTGACATGACCAATGGCTCTTGTTCTGGAGGTTGTGTGTGATCACTTGGGCTGGGTTCCTGATGACTTTGCCTTAAGGTGAATGGTCTTGTCCCTGGCTGTCATTTTGTGACTGGCAGATTCTATTTATACCTCCAGTGAACTCTAACCTGATTAGTCAACTTATCACTTGAACTTGACTTTTTCCAGAAACAGCAGAGAGAAACTGAGCACTGATTTATTTCTTCCAGGGAGTTTGGTGACAGCTTCTCATATTCTGTGGATTTATTTTATTAAATTCTTGAGTTATATTTAGAATAAAGTATATTTAGTGAACTCTCCCTGGAAATAGAATTTTCCTATGCTTATCATGTCTCCTTCTAAGCCTCTCAATAAGCCAAGATACATAGAGAGTAAATTTCTCTAAAAACAAACATGGTAGGGTAGGCAAACATAAGAATAAAATCAAAGGGAGAAGCCATAAAGGAAAGATTTATAGATTGAATAAATAAAAATGTTATTTTGAATAAAAACATATAAATATAATTAAAGCAGATCTCTGAAAGATATTGGGGGAAAAAACAGCAACACACAGTTGAGGAAATAGAAACTAAAATAAGAAGTTCTAGTTCTTGTGATGTGTGGAAAGTGTAGAGTGAAGATGCAGAAGGGTCCCCTAACCCAGCTTCAGATGTCGAAGAAGTGTTCAGACGTGGCCGTGACAGTTCAGTCCAAGTCCAGGCCTGGGGGAAAGAAGGAGTTATGAAGGTGAGGAGGTGAGGAGAAGTGTCCTAGGCAGTGCAGGAGCATATAGGGAAGTCTAAGGGTCAGAGAAAGTTTGTCATTCCAAAGAAAGTTTAGTGTGACTGGAGGAAAGTGTCAAAGCTGGGGAAGGAAGGGCCTTGATTGAGTTAAGGACTTTGAATGTCATCCTGAGGGGAAGTGATTTTTTATAGGGGAGAGAAAAGATCAATTTTGGGCTTTGGCTGCTATCTGTACAATGGTTAGAGGGGCCTGAGGCTGGGAAGGTGAAGGGCAGTCAGGAGGCAAGGTCAAGGTGGCTGTGACCCAGGTGGTAACACTGGGGATGGATGCAAGGCAATTTATAAAGTCAAGTGGACAAGACCAAACCACATGGAGCTGAGAGAGAGGAAAATGCCAAGAGTGAAATTTAAGAAGGAAAAATTGGGAGGAAGAATAGTGAGGCTTCTGGTCTTCAAAAGAACATTCTAGTCTTCTGACTCTAGAAAGCAAAGCCACAGAAAGAGAACCAACATTTTTCAAGTGCATTTTACCATGGGGCATGTGCTTGGTGCCTTTTGTGGCATTGTATGGCCTCATCACAAGCTTGTGGGTAGGTCGCACACCACCCAGAGTGCTTCATTATTGATAGTAAGAGCAAGACCATGATGATGATAGAAATATACTGTAATGAATTCCAATTTCATCCTTACGGCCCATTTACATCTTTTATTCCTTAATATTTTCTCTGACTTTATAAGAGACTGTTGACTGTAAATGGGAAAAATAGGAAAACAATAATCTAAAAACATGTCCCACTTAGTGGGCTATATAGGTTTTTGAAACTTGGACCTAATATTTTATGAAAAAGTAGACAAAAACTGGAATAGAGCTGAAAAGAAAAAATGAACCTTAACCCACTTCACTGAGAATTTCAATTGACTCTTACTCCTATGTTCTGTGCACAGCTGCATTCATCTGGGTGGAATTGTAAAGCAATGTTTGGCTTTGTCCCCAACTCTTTGTTTCATTCATGACTTATGTGTGGGCTCTTTCTTCTTCTGGAACACAATGCTGTTTTGGTTTTCAGTGTTTCCTGGAGCAGCATCAAATTTGTCACCTTGGAAATTGAGCAGAGAGGTTGCCCTAGCAATTCTCCATTACAAGATGCTAACTGGCAGTTTTAGTTTCCAGTGGGCCAGATAATTGTATCTTAGCTCTTTCAAAAAGATTCACTCATTGTCAAGCCATATACAGAATAAAACTGTTTTAATTATTTGATGAATCTAGAATTTGAAGCTCTTTATTGCCATTTTTTTTTTTTTTTAAATAATAAAACCAAAATAATTTGGGAACATCAGTCTGTATTGTTGGAAAGTCTAAATCTTCATCATCACCAACACAATGTCTTTAACAGCATCCCATCAAGACTTCTTGTTTTGTCCTAATTTGGATTCAGCAGACAGCTTTGTGGTCACATAGCCTTGGCTTACACCCCAGCTCATTTACTCCTGATGGGCCATGGCAGGCCTCTAATCTAGTACGAGAGGGGTCCTCACACTAGGGTCTGAGTGAAGCATCTGATATCATCAGAGTAGTTCATTTAAAACTTAGTAACCCATTAAGGTGGCTATCCATCTCATCATTTGGCTAGAAGAGAAGGTTCAGTGCAAAGAGGTTAGAGATACGGTGAAAGGCCTGGCACTTGTTACTTTCAAATATAGTGGCATTCAACATAATTTTTCTATCGATAGGAAAGCTTACTTCAATTAAAAATTCAAAAGCACAGTTATCACAAAAGCTACATATATTCACTGTGTGAAAAAATTAGAAAATATAGTTGAGTGAAAAAGAAACAATAGTTGTAATTCCACCACAGACGAATCACTGGTGGCTGGCTGGCTATATCTTTTCACTATGTGTGTGTCCTTTGTTCTTTTTGCTTTACCAAAATGAAATCAAACTGAATATACTGTTTTGTACCCTCATTTTTACTCAGTAGTCTGTTGTGAACATTTTTCCAACAAATGTGTACCTAGTATACCATTTTAATTAAAATTTAAACCATCTTTTATATTCTAAAAGTTTAGATTGAAAAATGTAAGAAGTGCCCTGGTCAAGCGACTCAGCTGGTTGGTGCGTTGTACCATACACCAGAGGTTGTGGGTTCAATCCCTGGTCAGGGTGTGCATGACGGGCAACTGATCAATGTTTCTTTCTCACATTGATGTTTCTGTCTCTCTCCCTGCCTCTCTCTAAAAATCATTAAACATATCCTCGGGTGAGGATTAAAAAAATGTAAAATGTAATCTATGCTGTAATCTACAGTGTAGTAAGTAACATATTTTCATGGGTTTATGAATGATCTTTTCGGCACACTGCTAGGACAGTTAATTTTGTGGCCCTGCCTTCATTTTGCTCTTTGGAGAATGGAGGTAATGCAGTTAGAAAGGTGTGAGCACTTTACAGTTTGGACAACTGCACTATCTATCTGTACTCAGAGTTATCCATCTGGGATATGCGTTTGCATTTTCATTGCACATGTCCAGTCTGACCTTTCTTGGCCAATCTGGCAGCAAGCTCTGGAAACTCATTGGAAGAGCTGATTTTACTGGAAAAAAAAGTAGTTGATGAATTCAGTCAGGAATGAACAATAAATATATAAATACCAGTTTCACACTATTTTCTCATTTCAAAAGGGGCATTGTGGGATTGCTTATAAACACAGAATGTTGTCAGGTAAAATTCTGCCTGCACTACTTTAGCAACTAATAGCTACATGCACAGTTCTATATTCTGCTTTCTTTTATTGTTGTGGTTGTTAATCCTCACCTGAGGATATTTTTTCCATTGGTTTTTAGAGAGAGTAGAAGGGAGGGAGGAGGAGAGAGAGAGGGAGAGAGAAAGAGAGAGAGATGTGAGAGAGACACATCAATTGGTTACCTCCCACACTTGCCCTAACAGGGCCAGAGGTTTGAACCTGCAACCCAGGTACCTGCGCTTGACTGGCAATTGTACCCACAAGCCTTCAGTGTGCAGGCCAGTGCCCTAACCACTGAGCAACACCAACCAGGGCTGTATTCTGCTTTCTTTATTTAGCATATGTTTTGAACATATTTCCTTGTAATGACCATTTTTGGATGATTTTAATGGTTGTACTAATATTCAATAATATGAGTTACTACAATTTATTTAACTATTACCCCAATTATTGGGCAGTTTACTTGGAATTTTAAGAATGCCTGTTTTCCTATATCTTTGCTATCATGTAGAACAGTAACATTAAAAAAAACTTTGCCAATTGCTATGTGGAATAGTATTTTAATTTTCTATTCTTTTATTATTTAAGGATAGTTTTCTTATGTGAGCTAAATATCTTTCTTAAAATCCTGTTCACATTATTCATACACTCAGCAAACACCTCTTTAAAAATAGCAAAGTTACACTCATCTCATACCTCAGTTACCAAGGATTCAAATTTGGTGGGATCCAAACTTAATTATGTTTTGCAATATAGATGAACTTTAAAAAATTTTGAGCCTTGGCCATTATTTTAATTTGTATATAATTTTAGTCTTTCATATGTCCAACAAATGGTTAATTTACATATGTATTATACTAGAAACTAGTATTTTTAAAAGGAATAAAGAACTACAGAGTTTAGCAGAGAGGCAAGTCATATAACAAGAAGTACATGTATAAATATATTTATACAGGACTTGAATGAGAAAATATGTAGAGTGCCTAGTGTTTGGCAGAGAGTAAAGAATAAACACTATTATCATTATTGATAAAACTATTCCTAAGTACAGTGGTTCCTTTAGGGTGTCTCTGGTCTAACAGTAGGAAAAGTGCTAACAAAATCAGCCCAGATTAGCTGTCCATGAATTCTAGAAATTTCTTCTGCTTTTATGATCATTGTCTGTTTCCTTCCTCTCTCCCCCCCTCTAGTTAAAATCTTCTCACACAGGGTTCATATCAATTTGGTAAGGTTTTTAGATTAACCTCAAGAGAACTGAAGTAGGTTATACCTCGAGACTCCCTTGTGTTATCAAATCTTGTCTAGAAGGGTCTCTCATTACTTGGCTATGCTTAATTTGCATTATGAGAGGTAGTAAGTAAACTGTTTCAAGGGAGGTGTGATCAGGTGGTTTTATTTCCTCTCAAATAGAGCTGCCAGTTTCTTCATTAACCACACTCCTCCCTGCTGCTTCCTGACAGCACTGGGTGGCCATGATTCTCACCTCCCAAGACCCTGTGAGACTGCTCCTTATGACCTCATAGTCACACTAAATTTGACATCATAAAGAGACTATCCCATGGGACCTCCAGTGACCACCATGTTGTGAAAACTAAGACCACAGACTGAAGGTGTGGAGTATGACTTTGTCTTTCCCTAAATCTGCATGCACACGAGCCAGAACTGCACAAATCTGAGCTGCTACCACACTGAAGTACACTATGGCCATGCAAGGCATGAGATCCAAGTCTACAAAAGAGGGAAGTAGAATGTTAAATGCTGAGTTTTCTTAAGTACATGAAGTGAGAGGTCAAGCTGATCATGGTGAAGTGGGATAAGGCTGCTACACGTTTTGTGGTGGTGATTTGTAATTAAGCTGTATAAGATGACAGACTTGGAGGGCTATTCATAGACTTCTAAAGGTTTTTTATCCTCGGGGGTGATAAAAAAGTAAGGGTCTTTTGTTGAAATTGTTTTTCCCTTCTCTGGGAATTATGTGATATGTAGCTCTATTTTGAAAGATTTTTTTTTCTCTAAGCTTCATTCAGTTTTCAAAGGCCAGTGGACCCACTGCTCTGGCTCCTGCCTTTGACAAAGACTGTCAGAAGTTACATACACACTGAATTCATGTGTCTGACAAGTAGGGTGGTTTGACTATGTGGCCTCTTAACTTTGTGATTTTCAGTTTTCTGAATCTTTGCCTATTTTCTTGTTGGTTTTGATCTTCATGTTTTAATTACAAGATTAATACATGTAGTTTTCAATTTCAAAGTCTGTTTTTTCCAAAAGAGATTTATTTTATTATTTAAAATATTGTTTTTCCCATTTGTTTCTTCTTATGGCACTCTATACTTTTATATGACTGTTACATCTTTGAACAATCTAATAATTAATCTTAATCCTAACTAATATAAAGTCATTGTTAGATGGCTTATAAGTTAGTTTCTTCTCAAGTGAATTGACATTCTGACTTGATTTGCTCAGCTATTATTTTTGGTGAGTGTGTGTGTGTGTGTGTGTGCGCGCGCATGCTTTGGAATTTTAGTATGCTATGCTAGCTAGTTTTAACAAGATTTTTTTAAACTGCTTTTTTCTTCTTCTTCTGTTTTGCACTTGCCTAAATCCATCCTCTTGAGCTGCCTCATTGGCATTTAGAGCTCTCTTTCCATGGTGATACTGGAACATCATAGATTCAGGAGGTGGATCATAGATTCAGTGCCCTCTCTCACTAGACTGGGCCTTCCTTCAGGGATGAAAGACCCTGATACCAGTGCTGACTTCAGGCACTGAGCCTGCCTTGGGCCTTTGTTCTGCACACAGAGCACTCATAATCCCACTTGCTGTGCAGGGGTTGAGCTCCATTGTCCCTGCCATCTCTGGACAGAGTCAGCACACCCACAGCTCAGCCCTGCTCATTTGTTCAGTTTTGTTCAACTGTGTCTCTGGAAATCTATCAATCATGCATCTTTTTCCTTCTTGCCTATGTATTTTACTTTAAACAATAACAAAACAATTTTTGTAAGATTTTAGAGGCAAGGGGGAACAAAAGCATGAACTATATTGTCTTGATTGATTGAAAGTAAAAATTACTTTTTAAAAACAATTCCCCACATTCCCAAGACACCTATATGCCCCTTGTGGTTGGAATCAGGTACATTTTTGAAATGATACTGTAGCTTAGTATTCTCCTGTTAGACTTTCTTTTTCTTCCTTGTTTAAATATTAAGATATGGAATATGCCTTTTTGCGAAACTATATTTATTTATCAACAAATATTTGTTGAGGGCACACTATGTGCCACGCACTGTTCTAGGTGATAGGAATACAGTAGTGACTAAAGCAAAGTCCCTGCCCTGGTGGAGCTTACATTGTGCTAGAAGGAGATGGGTGTTACACAAACAGATAAATGTACAGTATTACAGGTACTGTTGAGATGGCATGGAGTCAGAGGCATCCCCAGCCCGGAAGGAAGGAAGGAAACACCAGGTGCAGACAGAAAGAACTCAGAAAGAAGCCTCGTACTCTGCTCTTCCTATAGAATGTCGTGCCATTGACCACTGAGCCTTCTCCATTGGACATGCATAAGAACCTCTTATAAGCCAATAGGAAAATGGTCAAAAGATGTTAACTATCATAAGATATTCTCAAGAGAAAATTAAATGCAAATTAGATATATGAAAAAGATGTTTAACCCAACTAGTAATTTACAAGTAGCAACAATGAGATCCTATTTCTTATTGCTCACTCTCATCAATTTGAAAGAGGTTCATGAAGATAACACTCAGTTCTGACAACAGTTTCCCAAAACAGTTTTTCTTTTCTTTTCTTTTCTTTTCTTTTCTTTTCTTTTCTTTTCTTTTCTTTTCTTTTCTTTTCTTTTCTTTTCTTTTCTTTTCTTTTCTTTTCTTTTCTTTTCTTTTCTTTTCTTTTCTTCCTTTCCTTTCCTTTCCTTTCCTTTCCTTTCCCTTTCCCTTTCCCTTTCCCTTTCCCTTTCCCTTTCCCTTTCCCTTTCCCTTTCCCTTTCCCTTTCCCTTTCCCTTTCCCTTTCCCTTTTCCTTTTCTTTTTCCTTTTCTTTTTCTTTTCTCGTGGTGGTGGTGATTTTTTAAATGTGTAGTTTTTGGAAGAAAAAGATTACCAATGCTATCTTTGATTCTTGTCTCCTTCTTAATGACTTTCTATATTTTCTAATTTTCTACAGTTATATTAATCTTATAGTCAGAAAAACGTGCTGTATAGCCATGTGGATCCATTTTTGAAAGTACACATTAGCCTATCCAATGACGCTTTCCTGTGTTATTGCTGTAGGTGTTCCCTTTGGCACACGTGTGCAATGACACGAACAAGATGACATTAATTAACCCCCACGGATTCAAGCTCAATATCTACAAGCAAAAAGTGGAACAGGCAATTAAATCCTATGAAAAGTGAGTGTTACTCGGGCTGCTTGCTCATGGCTGTGGGATTGGTTTGTTTGGGCTTGTTTTCCCCTGTTTTAGCTTAGATTTTTCATCTGGAGCAACGGTTTAAAACTCGTCCACAAGGAATATCAAATTCAGTAGCAGCTGCCACAAACACAGACACTTCTGTGTGCCAGACTCTGCGTTAAGTACCTCACCCCTATATGTCCAACAGAGTTTCAAACTGTCTTCCCTTTCCCAAACCTATAGAAACCTCATGTTTCCACGTGATCTTTAAACTTTCCACTTTAGCAGAGTGGACTTGGTCATTTTGGTACCTAACATTTTGTAAAGTGACTAGTAAAACCCCACAATAATGAGATAGTGGAGATAATATGGGTGCTAGTATGTAAACAGTCTTTGTATCAAGATCCAGAAGGTGATCAAGTTGACTGCAGTGAAGATTATACTCTTAAATGGTCCCTGTGTCAGTGCTGAGGTAGGGGCCTTTCTTCACAAGGACAGCTGACTCAGTCTCGCCTGTCCTAGCTCTCTCCTCACCTCCCACCCCACCCAGCACTTAATTAATCCTTGGTGCACAGCACTTCACCTTTGACCATGCCTGGCTTCTCCAGGCAAGCCTGTGCTTGGTTCTAGAAGCTGTGCAACTGGGTTTTCAATTCCCACCACAATGAAATAGAGTACACAAAAATTAGCGCTGTGTCCTGGGCAGACATACATTGGTTTATTGTCATTGTGCAGTGAGTCTAGCATGTGTTCAAAAGAAGTATAAAGCCTGACCCCTGCATGAGGGGTGCACAGTCCAGCAGAGACTGGCCTCCCCCCACGCCCATCACAGGCCTCTCCAATCTCCCCTGGAGTTTTGGGTTTTTATCTGCCCTTCGTTTCTCTTACAGGCAGGATGAACTACACCAGGGCTCACCCTTCCCTGTGGGCCTGAAACTGCTCTGTTGTTAGTCCCTCACACTGGCCCTGTCCCTTTCCTCTGCCTCTTCCTCTGCTCCAGGCAGGCCTCCAAGCTCTGCTGCTCCTCTTCTTCTCCCCCAGCTGGCCTCTTGCATCCTCCTCATGAGGCCTCCCCCCAGTAACTTTCCATCACCCACTATGTGCGGCCTTCAGAGCACTCGCAGACGTGTGAGCTCCCAGTGGCGGGAGCTTGGTAGCCTTGCTTTCCCCTTTGTCTCCTCTTCCTAACGGATGCCACTATACACACACACACACACACACACACACACACACACACATACACATATATTTGACTATTGGAATTTAATTTGAAAAAAAAAAGAATTTAATTTGAATTTGATCTAATTCAAGTTTAGTCATTAAAATTTTTCAAATTCAGTTATTTGAAATGTAATATAATAATAATTATTCATATTATAATTTAATTTTCTTGAGTCATTCAAATATGTGACTTCTCTAATTACCTACCTGGTCTGTGAGCGACTGGTGCAGGGCCACAGGCTGGGGAGCTGAGGCCAGACAATTCTGGGTTTCCCTCGTGCCTCTGATATCTACTTGGCAAGTCACGTGACAACCACAGGCTTTCCCCCTCTCGTTCCTGAATCTGCTGATCCTACAAGAACCATAAGTAGATGGCATTTCATTCATTTATACAGCTCTTCCCAAGGATTTCCAGAAGACGAGGACTCCTCCTTTCCAGGTGGGAGAGTGCTTTTCCCTAATAGGAAAGCCAAGAACATAGTGATTTGCCCATTTCTTCCTTTCCAGGGAGTGAATCTAGAAAAGCCTTTTAGTGCCCTTAGAGAAATAGTACACCAGGTTGTTATTATTGATAATAATATTAAATCTAATGTGACTAATATTTAATATTGATTGAATTTGTATTAATTATTTAGTGTTAGTAACTTGATGATTATATTAAATGAATTATTTATTTAATATTATTTAATAATATTAACATTAACATTACTATTATACAGAATAAGCTTCCTGATCTTTTGCATTCAATAGTATTTAAGAACTTTGTTGGTATAAGTGTCAATACCCTTTTCTACCTTGTTCCACCTTCCTAAAGACATGCATAATGTGAAAAGTAATGAAGCATGATTTACTCTCACACCATCCCCAATATAGCATTTCTAAGGTGTTTCCCACCATAAGTAAGCCAGACATAACTTGTATGGTTGGGGATAACCAGGCAAATGGGAAGCTCACAACCCTTTGGCCAACAGTGATGTACACTAGCTATTTTGGTCACACTTAGTGTCTATGTGTGGGAGTACTTCTGTTCCAACATTTTAAGAATGGAGGTAGCAATTTTGGCTTTCTGTGTCTGATAGAAGCTTGGAGTGGAGATTGCCAGGGCTGGCTGGATTCTAGACTAATTTTTCTGAAGCTCCTTTTGATTGTGAGTCTGAAGTCAAGGTTGCAGCCCCCAGATCCACAGGAGGAGCACCAGTTCTAAGCTGGCTCTGGGACCATGTTAGTAACCACTGCTTACAATCTCCAAAATGATCGGCTGCTGCCTACACTTCTGAAGTGTCATTAGTGACAAGTTGCTTTGCAAATGGAACCAATTCTTGGTACATATAGTTTGTGAAGCAGAGATATAGAAAAATGGTGAATGTAACTCCTCAAGCAGATTTCATTCTTCTAATATAAGCAAAGAGGAAAACTGAGCAGTAACACCCCTGAGTCAAGGGGCTGGACCAGCCATAGAGAAACCCTCCTATCCAGTGCCCTCAGTACTGGCTAGGGACTTCCCACAGTCTCCCCCATCATTGGTGGTGGAGCTAACATTAACACACCCTTGGTTGTCCTCAGTTCGCACTCACCCATTTTTCCTGCCCTGTGTGCTTTGCAATATTTCAGTAAAGATGGAAAATAAGGCAGTAGGCTGTTAAGTGTTGGTGGAAGAGGGAGATTAAAGATAGCAGTGGACTGAGTGGAAGGAAGCTACACTGACACTCTCCTGGGACCAAACTGGAATTACAACTAAAATATAGAAAAACCATCCTGAATAATCAACTGCAACTGAAGACAAGCTGGAGAGCACCCTCATAACCAAAGAGGAAAAGTGGAGACCACAAAGAGACTGGTAGGAAGTGTGGAGGTGCAAGAGGACTGGCTGGGCTCCCACAGGCAGTAGCTGAAGGTCTAGAGGGATATCTCAGCTGTGGGGGGGGGGTTCCCACTGATGACTCTGGGGCCTAAACCCCAGGCTGGGCTGCCCAGCCAAGAGCACCAGAACTGAGAAGGGTGTTCACATAACATCTGGCTGTGAAAAGCAGCCAGGTTTCTGTGTGCCAAGGAGAAACAGCTAGAAATGCAGGCACCCTCTCAAAGAGCCAATGCACAAAGTTTTGTGTGCAGCCACTCACCTTGGGCTCCAGCAACGGGAGGACAGAGTGGACTGGAGCTGTGTGAGGAGAATCTAGGGTTGTGGGCTCTGGAGATAGAACTCAGAGGACACCCCTCTGGATTCCTGTGCCGAGTCATTCCCCCAAACTTCAGAGGACATCTTTCCCAGGCAGACATTTATCTTCCAAACAGCTCTTGCCCAAAGGGGAAGTAATTGCCCACCCTTCAAGAAAACCTCTCCCCTTGCCCATGGAATTTCTACATCCTGAGGCTCATTAAGAGAATCAGATTAATCAGCCTGCAGGCAGAGACAGACCTCAGAGTGCTTTGAGTCTTTGCCTGATCTGCTTCTGGATCCGGGCCTTGGAAAAGCAAACTTTGGTGTGCATCTTGGTCCTGTCTAAATGCACCCAGCCCCAATAGAGGGGACCTCAAGCCAAGGGTTGTTGATAGCTCCAAATGGGGTACTCAAGGCCAGTCATAAACAGCATCTGACATTGGCCTGCAGCAGAGACCATTCAAAAAGACTGAGTGTCCTAGCTGCCCTACCTAATACAGAGAAACAAACCCAAATAGGCAGCCAAAATGGGGAGACAAAAGAACAAGCCCCAAATCAAAGAAACAGAGAAGTCTCCAGAAAAAGAGCTAAATGAAATGGAGAAAAGCAATCTATCAGATATATAGAGTTCAGAATACTGATTGTAAGGATGCTCAACAGCATGAAAAAAGATATGGAAACTATGAAAAGTGACCAGTCAGAAACGAAGAATTACATAGCAGAAATAAAAAATACATTGGAAAGAATAAACAGCAGGTTAGAGAAAGCTGAGGACTGGATCAGTGAATTAGAAGACAGGGTAGAAAAAAATCACTGAATCAGAGATCCAGAAAGAACAAACAATAAAAAAACTGGAGGACAGTCTAAGGGAACTGCGGGACAACATGAAATGTAACAGTATTCAAGTGACAGAAGAGGTCAAAAGTAAGCAAGAGTTAGAGAACCTGTTTGAAGAAATAATGGCAGAAAACTTCCCTAACCTGGTCAAGGAAAAGTCACACAAGTTCAGAAGGCACAGAGAGTACCAAGCAAGAAGAATCCAAAGAGGCCCACACTCAGACACATCATAATTAAAATGCCAAAAATTCAAGAAAAAGAGAGAACATTAAAGGCAGTAAGAGAAAAGCAATGTGTTACCTACAAAGGAGCTCCCATAAGGCTGTCAGTTGACTTCTCATCAGAAACTCTATAGGCCAGAAGGGAATGGCATGAAGTATTCAAGGTAATGCAAAACAAGGACCTGAAACCAAGACTACTCTATCCAAAAAGACTATCATTCAAAATAGGTGGTGAAATAAAGAGCTTCCCAGGCAAAAAAAAAAAAAAAAAAGCTAAAGGAGTTTATCCACAACAAACCAGCATTGCAGGAAATGTTAAAGGGACTGCTGTAATAAGAAACAGAGAGAGAAACATAGACATAAAGAATTAAAATGGCAATAAATAAGGACCTATCAGTAATAACCTTAAGGACTTTAAGGGAGACATCAACAGCAATACAGTCATAGTCATGGACTTGAACACCCTGCTGACTTCACTGGATAGGTCTTCCAAACAAAAAGTCAACACAGAAACAGTGACTCTAAATGGCACACTAGATCAAATGGATTTAATTGATATTTACAGAACATTTCACCCCAAAGCTGCAGGATATACACTTCTCTCAAGTGCACATGGGTCATCCTCAAAGATAGACCACATGTTAGGACACAAAACCAGTCTCTACAAGTTCAAGAAGATTGAAATCAAGCATCTCAGATCACAATGGCATGAAATTAGAAATCAATTATAGTAAAAACACTCAAAAACATTCAAATACATGGAAGCTAAATATCATGTTATTAAACAATGAATGGGTTACCAATAAGATCAAGAAAGAGATAAAAAATTCTTGGAAACAAATGAAAATGAACACACAACCACCCCAAATCTATGGGACACAGCAAAAGCAGTTCTTTTTTAAAAAAAAAATAAAAAAAATCTTTATTAATTTCAGAAAGAGGAAAGGAGAGGGAGAGAGAGAGATAGAAACATCAGTGATGAGAGAGTCATTGATCAAGCCCGCAACCCGGGCTTGGGCCCTGACTGGGAATCGAACCCCGATCGCCTGGACCCCAGGTCGACGCTCAACTGCTGAGCCACACCCAGCTGGGCAGCAAAAGCAGTTCTAAGAGGGAACTTCATAGCACTACAGGCCTACCTCAAAAATCAAGAAGAATTTTTAGTGAACTATCTAACCCTAGAAGCATGGAACAGACTGATGAATCTCAGTGGGAAGGCGGGGGTGGGAGAGTGGGTGGGGAGAGATTAGTCAAAGAACTTATATGTATATATGCATAACCCATGGACACAGACAATAGTGTGGTAAAGGTCTGGGGGGTGGATATGGTGTGGAGGGGATCGATGAGGGGAAAAAACAGGGATATCCATAATACTTTCAACAATAAAGACAAGTTAAATAATAATAAATAAATTTTTTATAAAAAGAAAATAGGTAACAGAGGTGATGAAATGTGCTCTTGGAAACATTTTTTCTAAAAGATGGAATTCAAAGTAGACATGCTGAGTAATTGTACACACATTCACTAATTGTTTCTCAGCCTGCCAAGGCTTGCCCTTCTCTGGAACCAGGAGGCAATGAACATAAGGTTATTCCTGGTCACTTTAGACAGGTGTGGGCAAAAGCAAACACACTGTGTCATTGTGACAGCCTTTTGAGCCAATAAAGCTACTGTAATAATCATAACCTGCACATCTTTTTCCATATGAACAACTGTACACCTAATTTTGCCCACTCCTGTCCATACATCTCAGTTTCTTCAGCGCCAAGTTGGGTAGTGTTATTCTTATTTTATCGACAAAAAATAGAGTTTCAAAAAGTCGCTTAACACAGGGTCACACAACGGCCAGTGGAGACCCTGAGATTTGAACCCAGACCCATGTAGCTCTAATCCCTGCTCCACACTTCCAGCCTCCCTAGTACATCGCCTCCACTGTCAAGGTTTAGATTTAAGAGGGGTTTTAAATGAAGATTTTTTTCTAGAAAAGCACACACACGCACGTGCACGTACACACGCACACAAATCCAAAATACATCCTATGAATCATTTTTAAGTCTCAGAAGCCCTGATCATTGTTCATTACATGTTCATTACATGAACCACATGATTAAAGAAACAATTTTCAAATAGGCCCCAAAGAACCAAAAACTTCAAATGAGATAGAAGCACTGAGATGGCTTATTTCCTACTTCCCAACTCTCTATCACCTATAGAGCATCTGCGCGTGTCAGACACACTACATTGTTGAGTCCTCACAGTAACACTGGGAGGGGGTACTATTATCCCCATTCCACAGAAAAGTTTCGCCCAAAGTCTAGGAAGAGGAGAAGCTAAATGAGCTCTGGATCCAGGTGGTCTGGCTCCCAAGTCTGTGCATATCATGCCAGCCCCCCTTTCTGTGACCTCACCAAGCTCATGGCAGGAGGTCAGGGCAGGATAACACCCCCAAAGTGTGTTCCTAGAGCCCTAGCACTCATGCTGGGGCCAGTGGTTAGAAGAATACCTCGTGAAGGGTGACAAATTCTCCCACCTCATTTTACTGAAGCAGTTTTTTTCACGGAATACCAGCTCACAACCCCTGGAGCATGCACTCCAGAAAGCCTGGGGTAATGACGTGGATAATGATGTAGCTGTACAGAACTGGCTGACACCTCTGAAAGAAGCATCCCTGGTTAGTAACGAGGGGGAGCTCCACCTACCCTATAGGAACCATCGATGCTCCAGCTCCTCCTTCTTAGGTTGATGAGCATCTCTGCAAACATGTTTGGTGATGAGGTTTAGTCTCAGCACCGCCAATTAGCTGTGCAGGGTGAGCAAGGCACTTCATTAGTCTGCCCCTCCCAGAGGCTTCATTTGGAAAACAAGGTCTCTAAAGTGTGACCCACTCCTGTTCTGTACGACCCTATTAACCTCCTTTGCTTGGAGAATCCAGGCAGAAGAATGTCTTCAGGGACAAGTTAAGGGCACGCTTATTTTTACTTTGGAAGAAAAATAGTGGGTGTTAGAAACATCTTCATGCAGAGATAAGGAGGACCAGTTTGTTTACTGCCTTTTCCCAGCCTGGTTTTACCTGATTGAGCTGAGAGCTGCAGCCTCCTTTGCCGTGTAACTTGACTGCCATAAAGCCACAAAGCTTCTGAGTGATGCTAAGGGAGGGAGCACGCGAATCCCTCCTTAAGCACACGGCCGTGGTATGTGCAGTGGTGATGGCAGCTGGCCTGGGCTCTCCCTGCAGTGCCTTTCGGACGGAACCTGGGCTCAACCTTTTGCTATGAAATGATGTATTGGTACTAAGTAATTGTTTTTAATTTTTTTGAACAGGCGCTTGAATAAAATTGTTTGGCGAGCATTATCTCAAGAGGAAAAAGAAAAGTAAGCCAGTTCCTCTTTTTTTAATAAAATTTTGGTGACATCCACATAACCTACAACTAGCTTTTTTAAAGTGAACAATTCAGTAGTATTTAAATTGTTCAAAATGTTGTACAAACCACTACCTCCCTCTAGTTTCAAAACTGTTCTGTGACCTCAGAAAAACACCTGTATCCATTAAGTAACCCTTCCCCATCCCTTTCTTCCCCTCTGTCTCTAAATTTGCCTGTTCTGGATATACCATATAAAAGGAATCATACATATCATACATCATGTGACTTTTTGTGTCTGGCTTCCTTTACTTAGTTAATGTAAAAACTTGATGTTTTCAAGGTTCATCCAAGTTGTAGCATATATAGTACTTTATGTATATCTACCAATTTTCTTATCCACTGATGGATGTTTACTTTGCACTTTGGAGCTATTATGAACAATGCTGCCATATACGTTCATGCAGACGCTTCGGTGTGGACACATGTTTTCATTACTCTTGAGTACATAACTAAGAGTGGTTTTGCTGCATCACAGGGTAATTCTATGTTTAACTTTTGAGGAACCACCAAATTGTTTGCCACAGCAACCACGCCATTTTACATTCCCGCCAGTAGTGTCTGAGGGTTGTCTTCCACAATCCTTGCCAACGCTTATTCCCCCTCTTTTCTTTAAACTAAAGCCACCCTAATGGGTGTGAAGTGATATCTCACTGTGGTTTTCATTTGCATTTCCTTAACAATCAATAATGTTGAACATCTTTTGTGTACTTGTTGGTTGTATGTGTATCTTCAGAGAAAGATCTATTGAAGTCCTTTGCCCATTTTTAAATTTAGTTCTTTGTCCTTTTGTTGCTGAGTTGTAAGAGTTCTGGATGTTCAACCTTCATCAGATTTATGATTTGTCAATATTTTCTCCCATTCTATACATTGTCTTTTCACATTTTTTATAATTTCCCTTTTTCCCCAGAAGTTTTTAATGTTTACAAAGTTGATTTATCTACTTTTTCTTTTGTTGCTCCTGCTTTTGGTGTCAAATATAAGACATCAGTCCATTGCCAAATACAAGGTCATGAAGATTTACCCCTGTAAATCTCTTCTAATACCTTTCTGGTTTTAGCTCTCACGTTTAGGTCATTGATCAATTCTGAGTGAATTTTTATATATGGAGTATGGTTATCTCTATCTGCAAACAGAGATAGTTTTACTTTGCCTTTCCATTTTGTCAGCCTTTTATTTCTTTTCTTGCCTAGTTGATCTGGATAGGACTCCCAGTATACAGTTGAATACCAGTGGTGAAGGGGGCATCTTGTCCTGTTCCTAGTCACAGGGAAAAGCTTTCAGTCTGTAACCATTGAGTAGAGTGTTAGTTGTGGGTTTTTCATAAATGCCCTATATCATGCGAAGGAAGTTCCCTTCTATTCTTAGTTTGCTAATTGTTTTTATCTTGAAAGGGTGTTAGTTGGATTTTGTCAAATAGTTTTCCTGCATCTATTGAGATGATCATGTGGGTTTTTTCCTTTGTTCTGTTCATGTTCTGTGGTGTATTAAATCAACTGATTTTCTTAGGTTGAACCATCTTGCATGCCTGAGTTAAATCCCACTTTGTCAGGATGTATAATCCTTTTAATGCTCTGTTGGATTTGGTTTGCTGCTATTATGTTAAGCCTATTTACTTCTATATTCATAAAGGGAAATGATCTTGTAGCTTTATTTTCTTTAGTATCTTTGTTTGGTTTTGGCACTGAGATAATGCTGGTCATTTTTAAATGGTTCCTTGGATGGGGCCATCTTTCTCCGTTTCTTTGTATGCCATAGCATCTGTAGTTGTGTTTTGAGCATTTGAAAAAAACAGACACCTCTCCCAGTCATTGTGTACTGTCTTCTTACAGGGGAAGACCCTGACCAATCAGGCTAGAGAGTCCGGGGACCTCTTAACTCTTTTCTGGGGATATGTCTTCTCTAGGCTTGTGTGCATAATTTCCCAAAGAGGGTTGCCCCTGTTTCTTTTCAGGAGCCCATGTCTCTTCCTCCCTCTGGTGTCTATTTTTGGTACTGTGGTATTCTGGTGCTGTACTAAGCCTTGGAACTTGCCTTTGTTCTCAGCTGCCCCTAACCTGGCATCCAAAGCGAACAGCCATTCCCATCAAGGCTCTGAGTCATATGAGACAGAAACCAGTCTCTCCAACAGACCCCCAAAAGCCAGAATGTTGGATGCAGAGTCCCTTTTTTCTTTCCCTCCCAAGGAAGAAGTCAGGGTTTAGTTTTTCTCTCAGTTATGCTGCATTGTGCCTGGGAAGGTGAGGGGCTAGGCCAGGCAAAATGCAATAAACTTTTCTACTGACTTTAGCACCTACTCTTCTTGGGTTTATGGAGTGCTATAAGCTTTTGACTGGTTTCTGGGATTCTCACAAAGGCAATTTGGTCCATACATTGTTGTTAAGTCAGTATCTCTATGAGGAAATAGGGTTTCTTATTCCACCGTCTTGCTGACATCATTCCAATTTAGATTTTTAATAAGAATTTTTGCTGTCCTCTGGAGACAAGTTTGTTTGTGGATTGAGTCCTGTGGTTGTGCTGGGTTTACACTGGATTCTTTCAACACCTTGCATCTAAAGGAAGTGACACTCTCGGCAGTAAGAGGATGATCATGATGAAATGAGCTCTCCGCCATCCCCTTCTCTCTCCTTCCTACATGTGTGGCTCCCTAGTAGCTGGGACTGGAAATAGAATCCAGGACCTGGGCCATCACACCACGCTGGCTTCCCCTGGAGTCTCACCGCCGGCTCATCAGCTCATAGAAAGTTTAGCTTCTGTTTCTTGTGTACCCAAACCATGAAGCCAGAAGTTTAGGCCAATTTAGGCTTACAGGGAGAAGAGGAGAGCAAAGTGGCTGAAATGAGCTAGTAGAAGAATTTCTGCACTGAGGCAGATAGTTGGGTTTTGTTTAATTTTTCTTTCCTTTGCTTTCCTTTGTTTTCCAGAGTCACTGCTAAAGGATAGTTGAGTGAAATTTATTTGAAGCACATTTTTGGTTCTGCCAAATGTTAGACCTAGGGAGAAAGAAATGGGTTCTAAATATGCCAAAAAGAAATTGTTAAAAAAAAAGTCATGTATATCAAACTTCTTTAAAATCAGATAATTAAATTAGGTAATGAGGAAAAGTGCCTACCATTATTTAAAGAGATGATTATTTTTAACTTGTGCAAGCTACCAAAGTTCCGAAGGACCAGAGGGTGTGGCTGTGATTCTGTTAACTGGTACCTGACATCGGCTTTGACAGATGTTTCTCTGGGGAGGGTTTACTAAAAAACATCTTCTCATATTTTTTCTGTTATGGTCACTTTCTTTGTTCTTTTGTTTCTTCTTCTTTTTTCTTTCTTAGGCTAGATGCAAACAAACCAATGCGATACTTGGAAAACAAGGCAGCTTTAAATGAGGCATTAGAACGGTTGAATTGGCCCATTTCACTGAAAGAGCTGTCGATGCTGGAAAATGAAATCTTAGCTGGGAAGATGTACATCCAGCAGGCCATGGAACTCCAGGAGGCTGCCATGAAGGAGGATGCTGTGAGCAGGGCCCTAGGAGAGGTGGGTACCTTGGAGGGGTCTGTGTTTCCTCCCTCCCTCCTGGCCAGAGTCACTGCCATCCTGTGCTGGCGGCTTTCCTTCTCTCTCTCCCACCCCCATCACACTGACTACTAAAAGACTTAGCACCAACTCACTTAGGGTCCAAGGACTTCTTTCAAAAGGAATTAAATGCTATTTGGTTTTACTATGGCCTTATTTTAAAACAATACATCTTTTAACTGCAAAATAAAACTGAAGTATAATGTCATGATTAAAAGCCTGGCTTTGATATAAGTCAGAGCAAGGTCCAACTTCAGATCTGCCAACTAATACCTGTGTGATCTTGGCCAGTTACTCTGTGACTCTAAACTTTAATTTTTGTTTGTTTTTTAATATTTTATTTTTATTGTTAACATTATTACAGTTGTCCCCCATTTACCTCCCCTTTGCCCTCCCCTCCTCCTGGCCCTTACCACATTGTTGTCTGTGTCCATGGGCTATGCATATATGTTCTTTGGCTATTCTCTTCACCTTCTTTCATCCCGTCCATCCTACCCCCCTCCCCTCTGATCTCTGTAAGGCATGTATTCATGCCTCTGGTTCTATTTTGTCAGTTTATTTTGTTCATTAGATTCCACATATAAATGAGATCATGTGGTATTTGTCTTTCTCTGATTGGCTTATTTCACTCAGCTTAATAATCTCCAGGTCCATCCATGCTTTCACAGACTTAAGACTTCCTTCTTTTTTATGGCCACATAGTATTCCATTGTGTAAATGTCCCATGGCTTTTTTATCCACTCATCTGCTGATGGACACTTGGACTGTTTCTAGATCTTGGCTATTGTAAATAGTGCTGCTGTGAACATAGGGGTGCATATATTCTTTCTGATTGGTATTTCAGGATTCTTAAGATACATTCCCAGAAGTGGAATCACTGGGTCAGGTGTCAGTTCCATTTTTAATTTTTTGAGGAACCTCCATACTGTTTTCAACAGTGGCTGTACCAGTCTGCATTCCCACCAGCAGTACACGAGGGTCCCCTTTTCTTCACATCCTTGCCAACATTTGTTTGTTGATTTATTGATGGCAGCCATTCCGGCAGGTGTGAGGTGATAACTCACTGTGGTTTTAATTTGCATCTCTCTGATGATTAGTGACATTGAGCATTTTTTCATATGTCTATTGGCCATCTGTATGTCCTTTTGGAAATGTGTCTGCTCAGGTCCTTTGCCCATTTTTTAATTGGATTGTATGTCTTCCTGGTGTTGAGTTGTATAAGTTCTTCATATATTTTGGAAATTAACTTCTTATCAGATATATCATTGGCAAATATGTTCTCCCATTCAGTGGGCTCCCTTTTCATTTTGTTTGGTTTCTTTTGCTGTGCAGAAGCTTTTTAGTTGGATGTAGTCCCATTTGTTTATTGTTCTCTTTGTTTCCCTTGCCCTAGGAGACATGTTGGCAAAAATATTTTTCCGAGAGATGTCTGAGATTTTACTGGCTATTTTCTTCTAGTATTTTTATGGTTTTACAACTTACATTTAAGTCTTTTATCCATTTTACGTTTATTCTTGTGTATCCTATAAATTGATGGTCTAGTTTCATTTTTTGCATGTACCTGTTCGATTTTCCCAGCACCGCTTATGCTTATGTTCCTCTCTCTCTATTTCTTCTTCTTCTTAAAGCAGCCCCTTTAACACTTCTTGCAATGATGGTTTAGTGGTACTGAATTCCCTTAGCTTTCTTTTGTCTCTAAACTTTGGTTTTTTTACTTGTAAAATAGGAGTTTTAATAGTATCTGCCTCAGAGGGTTGCTATGAAAGTAAAATGAGCATTTAAAGAGCTTAGTATTGAAAGTCCACTTTTAGTATTAGCAATTATTATTAGTAAAACAAACCTTTTAAAAAGAAAGTAATTCATTATACAGGTGACTTATTACTTATTATCACCTTGAATCTTTTACTTCTAGTTTTTTCTTCTTGAATATATTTTTTACATAGATGCAGTCAGAGTGTTCGTAATCGTTTCATATTCTGCCTTTTAATTTAGCATTATCTGATATACTTCCTCTTTGTTTTTACTGAATCATAAGATTGGTATTTTTTTGTGGTTAGATAACATTTTATGGTGTGTGTGTGTGTATATACACTGATTTATTTAACTCTTCACTGAATGTTGGACAGTTAGCCTTGTTTTCCAGTTTTCTTCTCTTTCACATCATGTTTTAATGATTTCTATGGTGCATATAGTTGAACTAATTTTTTAGGATAAATTCCTAGGAGTAGGATCCTTAGATCAGAGGGCATGAACACTTGGGGGCTTTAAATACTTGTTGCCAGTATAACACCCCCTTTCTGACTGCAGGTGGTTGATGCAGACCTGGAATAGTTCATCCAAAACCTTACTGAACTCTATTTAGTTTTCACCATATGACAGTCTAAAAAATATACCCAAAGAACTGACCTCTGAGATTCTTCATATTTGGTTTCAGTCTTTGCTAATGATACTGGTTTTGCCTGGTTTTAAATTTTATATTTGCTGCTCTAGACTAGATTTCTGTGTGTGCTTGTTTTTATTTAATTTTACTTTTTCCCCTGCAAATGACATTTTTTCCCTTCAGTATAGAAAGCTATTTCTTTTGTTCAGAATGCAAACTTTAGTTAGTTTTATTTATTTTTTTGTTTTATATATATTTTATAAATATATATTTACATTTATAGTGTTTTTTGGGTTTTTATTTTTTTTAATTGATTTCCTCAGCGTGTTGTGTAGTGTTTCCTTGGGAAGCACCTCAGACGCCTCCAAATGTGTGGCTGTCTGCTGGCCTGAGAAGTGTTGCTAATGGAGTGAAAAGAAGCCTCTTGTGGTTCAGAACAAAGACTGGTTCTATGCAATTTATCTAGGATTGTGGGAATAAAAAGCTCATTATTGATGGGATATAAATTAATTGTTCTATCCCTTTATTTCCCTTAGCCACAGAGTGGAAATAAATATAATTTCTATAATTTCCTCATCTAAAAATACTTATTCACTCCCTAACATAGATTAGATTCTGTGCTTGGCACAGTTGGCCTCAGGCAGTGAATAGCTTGTCTGGTTGTTCTCTCTCTCCTTGGGGCTTCCCAAAGTGCTGCTCTACATTGTATACAAAATGGGGGCTTGTTACCTGCACTGAAGACATGGACCCACCCTAGTAGAGGAGACATATCAGAATAGAATGTAAGCTCCATGAGAGCCGAGACCTTGTCTGGGCTTGTTTGTAGCTGCATCCATAGTACTGAGAATGGTGTCTGGCACACAGTGAGCACTCAGAAAATATTTATTGAATGAATGAAACCCAGGTTCTTATTTAAGAGTATTATAAATGTGACAACAGAGGCACACCTGTAGAGCAACTGGCAGATGGGAAAAAGTGAGCAGTTCTGGCTGGGAAGGTGGGGAAGGTGTCATGGAGGGGATAATTAAGTTTGGTCTGGAAGAATGAGTAGTAATATACATGTTGTGGTGCGAGAAATGTTCTGAGAGAAAGAAACAGTCTGTGAAAAGGCAGGAAGGTGGGAATAACATGGCATGTTCACCAGGGGCAGGCAGGACACAAGACAGGGAAGATGGCACTAGAATACCAGGGACCTGAATTCTCTCCCAGGACCAGGGACTCTGCCTACAGGAAATGAATATCCAGGGAGGGATTTTCCGCAAGTGGAAGATGTTAACAAACCTGTGTCTTGGGAAGATCCTTTTGGCAGCAAGATGAGGCCCAGTGTAGAGGGGAAAGACCAAAACCAAGGGCAGCACTCTACTGAGAGGCATTGAGGCCTTGAGCCAAGCCTGAACAGAGAGGAGGGAATAGGTAACAGAGATATGAGTTGGTGGAAGGTGCATATGTGGGGTGAGCCCACAGATCGAGGGTGCCCACAGATTTCTGTCTTGGACAACTGGGGAGATAAAGTTACTATCAACCACTTCCCTATGGCCTCTGTTTCTCAAGGACACAGGTATTCCCTGGACAGCCCATCTGAACACCCTGTCATTCTCTAACCCTTACCACATTTCTGTTTTTTTCAAAGTTCATTTTAATACCTGACATTATATGCTCATTTATGATCTGTCTCTCCTGATAGAATCAGGGTGAGATTTTGTCCATTGTGTTCTAGATACTGCCAGTGCCATGAGCACCTTGTAGGCACTCATAAATATTTGAATTAATAAATGAAAAATGGGCCTGGCCCGGCATGGCTCAGCGGTTGAGCATTGACCTAGGATCCAGGTGATCAGGGTTCGATTCCCGGTCAGGGCACAAGCTTGGGTTGCGGGCTTGATCCCCAGTCGGGGACGTGCAGGAGGCAGCTGATCAATGACGACTCTCTCATCACTGATGTTTCTATCCCTCTCTCTCCCTCTCCTTTCCTCTCTCTGAAATCAATAAAGATATATTTAAATAAACAAACAAATAAATAAATAAATGAAAAATGGATAAGAGGAAGAGGTATGATAAGTGGAAGGATATATTTTCAGGGAAAGGTAAGTCACTTTAGGTCTCTTGATGTCGATGGGGTGTCCAGGTGAGAAAGGCCAACAGACAGCACATGTTTGGAGCTTAGGAGAGAAATCTAAGTTGAGGTATATCTGGAGGTCATTTGAGGTGTTGAGAGAAGAAGAGCAGACAGTAGAGTAATAGAAGCAGGGAAGTTAGAGGAGCAGGTGGCCCAGGGTAGGGAGCTGTGATGCAAGAGCCTGGGCCTGGAGTGGTACAGACCTAAATGCAGGTCTTGGCGCTGCCACTTTCTAGCTGTGATCTAGCCAGGCCCTCAAAGCCTAGTTTCCTCTTTTTTTTTTTTAAATATGTCTTTATTGATTTCAGAGAGAGGAAGGGAGAGGGGGAGAGAGACAGAAGCATCAATGATGAGAGTCATTGATTGGCTGCCTCCTGCATGCCCCCTGCTGGGGATCAAGCCCTCAGCCTGGGCATGTGCCCTGACTGGGAATTGAACCTTGATCTCCTGGATCATAGGTCGATGCTCAACTCCTGAGCCACACATTCAAGACCTAGTTTCCTCATCTTCAAGGGAGAAAAATCAAAGTGTCTACCTACAAAATGGTTGTGAGACAATGCACCTGATATGCTTAGACAGTGTGCAGCACTAGTGCTCACAGTATGTGCACTCGGCCTGTATTGCTCTTTCATTGTTAAGGTAGTTACTGAGGAGTCTTGAAAAGTCACACAGAATGGTGTCCGAAAGACATTTTATTGGGCAAGAGGGAGATCACTAGTGGTCTTAGGCCAAATAATTTCATGGGCGTGTGGGAGCAGAAGCTAGTTTACAGTGGGGAGAGATGTGGGTAGAAGTCAAGCAGTAAATATAAGAAGTGCCAATTATCATTTCAAGATCTTTGTAGGGAAGAAAAGGAGAAAGGTGGTGGGAGCTTGAACATGACCCAGAGTGAGATACCTTCAATTTGTGTACTGGTATCGATGGGTCTAACTGTTGCCCCCTTCTTGGTTAGGGGCTAAGGCTCTCCCTTTACTGCCCTGTCCCCACATAGGGTGTCTGAGCCCCCATTTTCTGTCCAAGGGAGTGTCCACGTGCCGAGGACAAATGTCTATAGATAATGAATGGAGAGGGATTGTCATACTTGGCAGCTTATCTTCAGAGCTCTTTCCATTCTTCGCATGGCCCTCAACAATGGAAGATTTTGTATATTACTTTCTTAGAATGATACTTCTCCTTACCATGTGTGATGTATTCTGAGATATTTTCATTCCATTTTTGTCATGTCCCACTTACCAATTTCATGACCCACTAACAGGTCTCAACCAGAGTGAAAACGTTGGTTGGGACCAAAGCTAAAGATTGCAAAGCCTTTTGAGGTCCTAGAGTGAAATTCATCACAGACACAAGTCATTTTCACTGATTTCTATATAAATAGATCCTCATTTAAAATCCTTTTTGCAAAGGCCAAGGATTTTGATTAATGATTATAAGTTGGAGTGTATGAAAACTTCTGTTACTTATTAAGACCCCCTAGTTTATTAGAAATGTGTAGCAAAAGGTGATCAAAGTTTGTCTGAATGTGACCACATAACGAAAGGAGGGACCATAAGCCTGAAATTTTAAATTCCCTTGAAAACTCCCCCACCAGCACTTCTTGTTGCCAGGGTTGCAGATTTCACCCTCATTGGCCAATCCTGAGTTTTCAGAGGTGGAAGTACCAGAAGGCATCTGAATCATATTAACCTTCCAGTCTAGGGAGCCCCAGCCTACAGCATTTCCTGAATAAATAAAGTTCTCCAGAGCAAATCCCACAGCATCCAGGCCAAGAAAGATCCAGTGGGCTCTCTGCACCCATAAACTTAATCACTTTGGAAAATTCAGAGGCAGAAATTAAGCTGTTAAGCTGTAAGCAGCTGTAAGCAGCCCTAAGAAAGGCCTTGGGGATGTCCCTACACAGCAGGGTGCACATGTTTACTTCTCAGAGCTGTGAGTGGCCTTAAGGAAGGGTGAACTGAGTGTTCCACTACTTGAAAAAGAGTCCAGGACAAAGAGAGTGGTAGGAAAATGCACGTGAGGGAGGATGCGAGCGGATTGGGTGAGGTACAACAGGGAATGAAGGCAAGAAGAGATCTTGGATTTGAAAACATCATGTTGGGCTGCGACTTTTACACCGTACAGGAGAAATTTAGTTGGGGAGACTTAGAAATCTCTTGATGTTGTACGAAGTAAAGTCAGAATAGGTAGAGTTGTTATCTTTGTTTCCAATAATAATCAGACCAGTTGTCATTCTTGCATTGTAATCTACTCTTTTACAGTGTTCCTTTGCGAAGGGAGAAGGGAGGTGTCGCGCCTGAACCCTTTCTTATTCCACTAGTAAAGTTTAGTCTGTTGTGCTGATGCTTGGTCTGGTGGGAGGCTACCCCCAGTGACCGGGAACTGTTCTCCGGTCGCACGTAAGTGCCCCAGGTGTGAGGGCGGGAAATAGCAAGTCTGGGTTGTGTCAGTGGTTGTTGCCATCACAGAAAGAAGGACGTATGCATTCCAGGCCAGCACCTCCGTGACAAGTTACCATCTGGAAACGGGACCCAGACAGGCTCCTGTGGAGTGATGCCAGGATATGTGGCCAGGGTGGGACTTAAATCTCAAAGAGAACCTGAGGCTCCCTGACGAGACAGAGAGGATGCCAAAGAGAGGATGCTGCCAACTGCATGATTGAGCCACAGTTAGAAGGGGGTTAAAGAGAAAATCCTGCTCAGGGACAGCAGTCACTAAAGGGAATTAAAAGAAAGGAAGAAAAACCCCCACAAACCCTAAACATTATCTAAAAAGTTATCTGTCTAGTATCTGATGTTGAGGAGTAGAAAGGTGAAGTCAGCTCTAGAGATCCCAGAGGTGACAGAAATCACAGCCAGACTGTCTCCATTCTAAAGCTAAAGGCATCCTCTGTGCTGGAGACTGCAGCTGGTGCACCTGAGCACTCTCCTGCTGCCAGGTTTCTCTTTTTCAGTCATAAATTCTACCCTAGACAGGTGTGGGGATCGTCACTGTCCTCCTTGTCTGGAGAACTGAGTGGAAGGCTTATCAGTAGGGTCCAGGCAGGAAACAGACTCCCATTCGGTTGGTCCAAGTGAAGAAAAGTTAATGAAGGGACTTTTCGCAGAGGTGGAGGTAGGCCTAAGGCAGACCACAGCGGGTGTGAGGCCCTCAGCAACTGGCGAGAGCAGGAAGTGTCATCACCCCTAGACTTGAAGGGGCAGTGGGAAGTAGTGCTGCTGGAGTCCCATGAGCACTGGTCCCCAGAGGGAGGAGCAGCTAGAGAGACAAAGGGCAGGAGGAGCGCAGAGCCAGTGCCCCAATCGGTCATCGTCCTGCACACACACTGACCTGCCTCCCATTGCATCCCTACCCAGAGGCCAGCCAGCAACAGAAGAGGGTGGTATTGTCCTTGGGGGCCAGCCTCCAGGGCATGGAACAAGGCAGGGCAGAGAATGGATCTGTGGGCAGAAGCATAGACCAGAAATCTCTTAAAAAGTTTTCTTAAAGGCCAGTGCTTATTTTTAGGCCATAGCTTGTGTGAGGTATTTATATACAGCTATAGCAGATAGCTGGTGGGGGCCACGCTCCAGGCAGTGACACAAGGATGGCTCAAATGTGTGGCTTTTGTTCATCTCTGGAGCAGCAGCAAGCATATGGACAACTATATCAGTACCATCAAATTACAGGTCTCAAAGCCGAGGCAATTTTCAGATTTAAATATTTAAAACATTTCCAATGTTTCTCATTTTGATTTTTCCCTAAAAGAGCAGAGAGGGAATATTCCATGAAATGTTCCTAGTTTTCTCTTCAAGCTGGAGAAATCATTTTATCCAGCATCTAATGTATATTTACTAGGTCTTTTGCTGCACACACACACACACACACACACACACACACCATCCTTTCACAAAAGCCTTTGAGTTGCTATTGATTCACGTTTGGTTGGAGATTTTACTTTGAGTGGTTAACTCCACGGACCAGTGCTGCGGTGGTGGAGAGGAGGGAGCTGTTTTCCAGGCCAGGGCTTCATCCTGCCATGGAGGCCTGTGCTTCCTAAGCAGCCGCTCAGGCTGCACAAGGAACCGGGGCCTGGGACAGCTTGCCCAGCTGGTGGTCTGCCCAGGAAGTATCCTGAGGGGAAGTAGAAACTCCATAGAATTTTGGGGACATGTTTCTCACTGTGTTTCCTGAAGTTTCATTATTCCCTGAAGAGGAGGAGGGGGAACAACTCCACCCAAGCACTCCCCTCCACCCCTTTGGATTTTAAAGCAAGGCCAAGTACCCAGGATTAATTCTCCCTGCATGTCCTCCTGCCTGCAGCTTCTGCCTTAAGCCTGGGGCTCACATGCCTTATCCTGAGTGTCCCTGTGAGCCCCAATGTCTTGTGAGAGGTTTCAAAAGGTGAATTAGTTCCTTCTTCAAAAGGGCAGGACTGAGGCAGTACTTTCTACTTAGAGCTTCACTCCTTTGGCAAAGTAGCTTACCTTCTGTTAAAATGCAAATACCTTAGGAAGGAAAGCACACCAAAGCCTTTCCACTCCTTTACGATGAGTCAACACTCCAGGGCCTAGAGGGTCTGGGCATGAGCTTGCCACTCCTGACTCACATTTTCCTTTAAGGTCTTTTTCTCATTCTCTCTCCAGAACCCATTTTTAAAAGGGCTGCAGACCTTAGATACGCTGGAGGTGGAGAAAACCCCTCTAAATCTAAAGAAGAGGAGGGATAATGGAGGTCAGAAAACACTCCAAGCTGGCCCCGTCCTCACCAAAGGGTTAAGGGAACTGAATAAATAACAGACAATGTGTAATGTTCTGGTCTTATAAGTAGCTGTCCTAGAGAGAGGAAAGGTTCAGAACACGCCTGACTCTCCTGTATTCCTTGATTACAGCAATCACAGACTGTTGGCTTTAAAGACAAGATGTGAACAGAGCAGCACATTGGAACTGCCATATGGTGGCGGTTCAGTAATTTGGGGTAGGAAAAACTATTTAGTGATGGTTTTATAACAAGATTTTGAGCCAAAGACTAATTCTAGTTAGATCCTAGAGATGCATTCTGTACTTGATGTAGAATGTTAAATGTTAAAACACCAAACATTTAGTAAGTTCACTGTCCCCTCCAATGTAAACTGGAGAGCGTGATTTTGAAATTAAGTAATGAAATAAAGGGAGGGTGGCATCATTTTGGGTCCTGCTCTACATCACCTGGTAACTGAATCCGGCAAACAAGTGAATTAGGACTCTCTGGGTTTTGGAGATGAGGTAAAATCAAATTACCCAGTGGGCAGCATCCCGGCTGTCAGCGTCACTGCCTATCCGACTTCCTCACTGAAACCTGCAGTAGCTGCTCTCAGGCACCTAAGCCTAGAGCTATGAGGGCTTATTGATTTAGTGTTGGCATTTCCTGTTCTCACTCTCCATCTCCTCTGACTCTCGTACACCATGGATTTCTTTTTAAAACTCAATGACATGCATATATTTTGCATGTGTGTAGTAGGTGAGATGTGGCAGGAAAGGATCAGGGTATACAGTGTCTCTAAAGTCTTGGGCAAGATTCAAAAGTGGCGAGATGTCATCTTTCTGGAAAGGTGCTATCAGTGTGGCTGGAGGGATGGTGTTAGCTGCCCTGATTGATGCCCTCTATCGAGGAGACCAGTGTGCTCTGTGCCTATGGAATGAACCTGCCACTAAAGCTGGCCCTCAGGTTTGTTTCTCCATGGCTCCTCTACTGGATCTGTGGTGTAGCTGAACTGATAGTGGCCAGGATGAATCACTGAGTTTAAGTGAATTGTCCCTTCCATAAGGCCACATGTTGTGAAAACAACCAGAAATGGATTGTTGCCAATAGTAATAACGGTTGTAAACAAGAGCAGAGTAAATGTGAGTGACATGTAGAAAGCCCTTTAGTGGCTATAATGGTCCTTTCAGGGGAACTCACAGGAATATGAGTGATCTGGGGGCGGAGGGTGATACTTTTCAACCATTTGGAAGATGTTTTATTAGGTGGCATGTCCAGCGTGTAAAAATGAACACGAAGCACTCTGCACTGCTACCATCCACTCTTGTTGCCCATGCAGGGGGTTCTTTACAGGGTGGGTGGTTGTCCTACATCAGATGAATTGGGAAGTGAGTAACAACTGGAGGGGAGAAAAAGAGCTCGGACAATTTCTGGCAACTTACTTCACAGAGATTGTACCTGTGACAATGTAGAAAGCAATCTCATCAGTCAGCTGTAGGCTGGGATATTGAAAGAACCAAATCAATATTTGGAATCTAGAGAGAAAAGGGGGCTAGGTAAATAAATTACATAATTACACTCATTTAGAATTTTGAAAAGGAACTTTAAATGTGTCTAGAAATAGATTCTAATAAATGGCTTGCCTGTTACATTGATGAAATCTAAAGTGAAAAAGGCCTTTCTGGATCAATGTGGATATCTTTCTGAAATAACGTTATCTGTGTGGAGGCAGAGGGGCTGTCTGGTGCCTTGGTGGCCACCAGCACCTCCCTGGATGCTTGATCTTTGCTGTCAATGCTGGTGACATGAAGCACATAGCTATGGAAGTTAGCTTTATGTAAAGGTAACCTTTATGGGACTTTACCTTTATGTGAAGGTTTTTAAGTAACAATGATTTAATTTGTCTTGTTCCAGGTTCTCAAGATTCTAAATTCTATCAGTAATTAGAAGCTTTATGTGGGTCTGTTGGGAAACTTCACATGGATCCTATGTGACTGTAGGAAAGTGGTGTGGGCATCTCAGTGGAGTGTGATGACGGAAAATTGTGCTGCTCATGTTCATAGTTCTGGCTGGTACATTTCCCTCAAATGGTAAAAACTGCAAACAAGGACTCATTCTTGAGTCCCAGTCATTGTTTACACAAGGCCTGACAGTGGCCCTTGTGGTACAGGAAGGCCTAGTAAGGCCTAGAATCTCCTGGACAAAAGTGCAGAGCTAGAGGGTGTTAGAGATCATTTAGGTTATCCCCTCATTTTGCAAGTGAGGAAATTGAAGCTCAGGAAGGTTACAAGGTTGCCCAAAGTCACACAGTCAATGGGGAAGCCCTCAGTCCTGCTTCTCCTGCCTCCTGGCCCAGGCTCCTCCCTTTGAGGCCATTTCAGACTACAGGTCACTCTGAATCTTCTGTGGGAAGGCCCAGAAACAGGCAGCTAACATTGACCATATACCAGTGATGCTGACTGTCCTCTTTAACGTACTGACCGCATTAGTAACAATAGAAATTCCATGAGAATGGAGGTACCCAAGCAAAATCAGCTAAATGGGAACATCATAAACAAAAGGGTAGTGCTCATCTGACGTTTTGTCTGTGTCTGCATAGGCCAAAATTTGATCATATCCCACAGTTCCTTCAAGAGACCCTACCCCTTAGTTCATAATTTCTTCACTTCTGAGGACATGGCTCTAAGTTTTCATCTCCCAGGAAATCAACCACGCTCCCACTTGTTTTAATGAACCTGTAAAGCATGTCCAAACAGGTCCAGATGATAGATGCTGCAGAAGAACCCAGCCCACTTATATCCAAACTATACTGAAATGAATAATGGCCCAAGAACAAATGTGTTGAGACCACCTGAAGTTATTTAAATTTTTATAGTCAATTGCCTTATAAATTAGAGACTTGTTTAAGTGGAATTCTGTAGATGAACTCATAAAATATGCATTTAATACTTTATGATACAGCTATAGCATTGCAAAAAAGTAACCTCAAAATGCATGTGAGAACACCTGATTGGCTTTCTTTCATTGGAAAGAGGGAGACTTGATTGTCTGCACACAAGCTGGAGAATGATGTTGCTGAGCAGTCAGGTTGAGCAGGAGGACTAATTTCTTTTTTTATTATTAATTTATCTTTATTGTTGAAAGTATTACAGGTGTCCCATTTTCCCCCCCAATTGACCCCCTCCTCCTTGCTCCACCCCCTCCCCAGGCCTTCACCCTGTTATTGTCTGTGTCCATGGGTTATGCATATATGCATATAACTTCTTTGGTTAATCCCCTCCCACCCTCCACTCCCCTTCCCTCTTCCTTCTGAAATATGATCATCTGTTGCATGCATCAATGTCTCTGGATCTATTTAGTTTGTCAGATTCTTTTGTTCATTAACTTCTTCTTAAAGAAGACCCTTCAACATTTCATGTAGTACTGGTCTGGTGGTGATAAACTCCTTTAGCTTTTCCTTGTCTGAGCTCTTTATCTGACCTTCAGTTCTAAATGATAACTTTGCTGGGTAGAGTAATCTTGGTTGTAGGTTCTTGCTTTTCATCACTTTGAATATTTCTTGCCACTCCCTTCTGGCCTGCAAAGTTTCTGTTGAGAAATCAGCTGACAGTCATATGGGTGCTCCCTTGTAGGTAACTAACTGCTTTTCTCTTGCTGCTTTTAAGATTCTCTCTTTGTCTTTAACCTTTGGAGTTTTAATTATGATGTGTCTTGCTGTGGGACTCTTTGGATTCCTCTTGTTTGGTTCTCTCTGTGCTTCCTGGACTTGTAATTCTATCCCCAGGTAGGGGAAGTTTTCTGTCATTTTTTCAAATAGGTTTTCAATTACTTGCTCTCTTTCTTCTCCTTCTGGAACTGCAATAATACAAATGTTGGGCTGATTGAAGCTGTCCCAGAGACTCCTTACACTATCTTCATATTTCTGGATTCTTTTTCCTTTTTGCTCTTCTGGTTGGGTGTTTTTTGTTTCTTCATATTCCAAATTGCTTATTTCATTCTCAGCGTCCTCTACTCTACTGTTGATTCCCTGTAAATTATTTTTTATTTCAGTTCGTGTAGACTTCATTTCTGGTTTGTACTTTATTATGTCATCCATGGTCTCACTTGTTTTCTTAATTGTCTTACTAATATCCTTGAGCATCCTTATAACCATAATTCTGAACTCTGTATCTAGTAGCTTGCTTGGTTCTATTTCATTTAGTTCCTTTTCTGGAGATTTCTTCTGTTCTTCCCTTTGTGGCATATTTCTTTGCCTCCACATTTTGGCTGCTTCCAGGTGTTTGTTTCTATGTATTAGGTAGAGCTACTATGTCTCCTGTAATTGGTAGAGTGGCTTTGTGTACTAGGTGTCCCATAGGGTTCAGTGGCTCAGCCTCCCTAGACACCTGAGCTGGGTCTTCTAGGTGCTTCCCTGTGTGTGCTGTGTGCACTGTCCTGTTGTAGTTTAGCCTTGGTTGCTGTTGGTGTTACTGGGAGGAATTGACCCCCCAGGCCAATCAGCTGTGAGGACCAGCTGCAACTACAGCCAAAGAGCTGCTGTACTGGAGACACCCTTATGGAGCAGGATTTTCTTCAGTGGAGCTTTGGTGTTCACCAACTGCACCCCTTGAGTGTGTCACTTGTGGATGTGGTAGGGTTGTAATCCAACGTGGTTGAGTCTGGCCACCAGGTTGAGTCTGGCACTGTCTCTGGGGCCTGCCAGGAGGTGCAAAGTCAGCCTCTGCCAGTGCCTTGCCCAGGGCCACCCAGCATGAGCTACACAGCAAGCTGTAGATGGCTGCTACTTGTGCTGGGCTTAGAGGTGTCCAGGAGAGGCCAAGCCATGGTCCAATGCAGGCTGTCACTAGTGCCAGGCCTGGGGCCCCTTATCAAGCCATATGGGGCTCCCTGCTGCTTGTTTGAGAGATTTTAGAAAAATCCTAAGCATGAGGCTCGAGAGGCCACTTGCATAGAAAAGCCACTGGAAATGGCTTGGATGAGCTTGCAAGTAGGGAGGGCGGAGTCTCTGGGAATCACCACAGCGGGGCCAAAGGTGTGAGCCAAGTTGATGGAGATTCAAATATGGTGCCTGCCTGCCAGCTCTGTGGGGGAGGGCTTGCCAAAGGAGCAGTGGCCTCTGCCAGCTCTTCTGTCTGGGAGAAAGCTGCCCCTCCACCTCTCGCCACAATTTCAGGCAAGTTAGTTCCTCCCCAAATGTCCCAGGCTCCTTTCAAGCTGCTGCCTGGTGCTGGGGCTCAGAGGGAGCGGGTCTGAGTGAGTCTGTGCGCGGGCCCTTTAAGAGGAGCTGCCTGAGACTCCCGCAGCCTCTGCTCCCTCAGCCACAGTCCCTGCTGGTTTCCACAGCCTGAAGCTGTGGGGACATCTCTTCCCAGCCCTGGGACCTGATGTGGGACTGGGACCCCTCGCTCCTTCGGGAAACCTCCCCCACCGAGATATCCCTCCCAGTTTTACCCCAAGACACTGGGTGTGGGCCCGAGGCTGCCTCTCAGGGATTCAGCCCTGATCCGCCCATGTCCTCATCCCTCCTACTGGTCTCGGTGCTTCTTCAGTTCCCTGGTTGTAGGGCTTCTGTTCAGCCAGATTTCAGGAGGTTCTGCATGATGGTTGTTCTGTATTTTAGTTGTAATTTTGATGTGGTCGTGGGAGGCGGCGGGGACCGCGGTTACCTACGCCGCCATCTTGTTTCTAGTCCGCGACTAATTTCTTTCAGAAACCCAAGAATTAATAAATTAATGGTCAAGAAAAGGAAAAGAAGGAAAAAAAATCTAAGAGGGGAAAATCCCCAGTTTCTGCAATTTAGCAATCTGAAGAAAAAGGCCTATTTGGTTTATCCTTTTTTCCTTTTTATTTTTTTAAAATTTTTTATTGAACTTATTGGTTAATAAAATGATATAGGTTTCAGGTGTACAATTCTATAACACATCATCTGTATATTGTATTGTGTGTTCACCACCCCAAGTCAGGTCTTCCATCACCATTTATTACGCCCTTTACCCTCTTCTATCTCCCCCCAGCCCTCCTTTCTCTCTGGTAATCACCATGCTATTGTCTGTGTCTATGAGGTTTTTTAGGGGGGGGGGGGTTGCTTAATCCCTTCACCTTTTTCACCCAGCCCCCAACACCCCTCCCCTCTGACAGCTGTCAGGCTGTTCTCTATCTATGAGTCTGTTTCTATTTTGTTAGTTTATTGAAGCTTCTGTACTCATTTGCTCCTATAGCCCACTGTATGTAAAATAACATGAGCATTTACTAGAGTAAACCATAAATAAATGGCTGTTTTTACCTTTAAAAAAAAACAAACCCACAGATTTATAGAAATAAGATTTTGACACTATAAAACTCACCTGTTTCAATTCAGTGATTTTTAGTAAAACTGACTAGGCTGTCAACCACCACATTCCAGTTGTGGCACTTTTCCGTCACCCCAAAAAGACCCCTCGTGCCCATTTGTAGTCAATCTGTTTGCACCCCCAGCCTTGGGTAACCACGAATCAGTGAATTTGCCTTTTCTGTACATATCATATATAAGTGGCTAAATAATATTTGTTGTAAAAATATACTTTTGCTTTTTCTGAGACTGCCTGGGGTAGTCTTCCTGGCGAGATTATAACTGAACTGGGCTTTGAAAGGGTTATATGGAACAGGAGGGACCTTGCTCATTTAAAAAAAAATTTTTTTTTCTCTGTGTTCTTCAGATTGAATAATTTCTGTTGATTTGTCTCTTCTGTTATATCAATTCTACTATTGAGCCCTTCCAAATACTATATTTTTTACTTCTAAAATTTTCATTTTGTTCTTTTTATAGTTTCTTTTTCTCTGCTGAAAACACATTGACATTCATTTCAAAGGTATTTGCTTTTACATCATGGACTATGGTTATAATTGCTGACTTAAGTCTTTATCTGATTATCACAACACTTGGGGCATCTCGGTATTGTGATCTATCAGCTGCTTTATACCTTGAGAACTGGTCATGTTGCCTTGCTTTCTTGTCTGTTGCATTTTGGATTGTATAATGATATATTGAATATTATGTTTAAGATTTGGGATCCTGTTTAAATTCTCTGGAAAAGGTTGACTTTTCTGTTTTGTGTTTTTGTTTTAACAAAACTTGATTATGTTTAGACAGAAAATTCTGTCTCACTTTCTGTGGACAAGGTTCCCAGGCCAGTTCAGTTGAAAGCCTGTTCCCACCAACAAAGAACAGGAAGTTCCCCAGAAAGATGCACAGTACATGTATGTCCTGCAATTCCAACAGAGTCCTAAGATACCTATACCTGTGATTTTCACTGTCTGCGTTGACTTTTTCTACCAATTACTAATATTTTGTTTTTTTAGCCACCGAAATTTCAAGGAAATTCAACAAAGAAAATCAAATCCAAAAAATTGCATCACCTCAAAGGCCAGAGGGTTATTGCAAGATGTGATGCAAATGGCTTTTATTTTCCAGGTAGGTATACTGTTTTGTAAGATTTCTTTGTTAAAGAATATGCTATCAGGGACCAGAGGTTCTCAAACTGTGCTTTCCCTAGAACATTGAAATTTCATAGCTGTACTAAGATATTCCACTTCTAATCCACTTCTAAAATGAAATGGTGATGGGTTTCTCCCCATATTTGTGGGGGAGGGGGACTAGCCAGAACATATATTTACTTTAATCCCCCACTTGTTTAATAACCAAATTTTTACTACACATCTACTATGTTCCATGTATGTAATATTCCTGAAGTGCTGGTCTGTCTATTGAAGGAAGCAAACATATGGAAATTCTTGTCTTCATGGAGATTACATTCTAGTGAGGGCAACAGACAGGCGACCACATAAATATGCAGTGTGTCAGATACAGTGCTATAGAGGGAGAAAAATCAAGCCGTAAAGGAGGCTGAAAGCCAAGGTGAAAGTGGCAATTCTAAATATGGTGGCCCATGAAGAGCTTCCAGGGCAGGTGGCAGGTGAGGGAGGACTTAAAGCAGGAGGGGCAGGCATGAGATTGTTTAGAAGAGAGCTCTAAGCAGGGGACTCTCTGCTTAGTACAAAGTCATGAGGCCGGAGTGCACGTGTGCCTTGGAGGAAGAGGCCCGTGTGGCTGGACCTGAGAGGCTTGCCAGAGTTCCTGGAAGACACGATCCTAAAGCACTCAGCCAGGTGACGTTCAAGTGAGAGCTTAATGGATAGTGAAAGGAAGATGAATGAAGACCTAGAGGTGCAGAAAACCATTTCATGTCTGAGAAATAAAATAGAAAATAATGATGCTCTTCAGAGAGGTAAACATGGGGCTGTTTAGTAAGGATCTTGTTTAAAAATGTGGGTTTTGCACTGGCCACATGGCTTACTTGGTTGGAGTGTGGCCTTGGTGCACCAAAAGGTGGTGGGCTCGATTCCTGGTCAGGGCACATACCCAAGTTGGGGGTTTGATCCCTAGTCGGGGTACACATGGGAGGCAACTGATCGATGTTTCCCTCTTTCTCTCTGTCTCATTGAAAAAACACCTTAGCAACAATTCAAAGAGGCAATTGGAGGGAAACCTCTGAGACTAAAGCAAGATAAGAGCATGGTGAATGGACATGTAGGGTGACCCTTAGTGCGTTGGGGCAGGTAGGGGGGGAGGCTACTAGTAGGGCAAAGTGAATTTCTTTTTCAGGAGATGGAATTGAAGCTGGGCTGTGAATATCAGAAGGTTCTTGCAGCCAGAGGTAAAAAAACAGAAAAGAAAAAAGAAAAAGAAAAAAAAAAACACAGGCTCCAGCCTGAGAAATTCCTGTTTGGAGCAAAGAGTAAGACCTATTCTTGCATCTCTCACCAAATGAACTGACCTACGCTGTATACTGAGACTATTTCTCCAGTCCTCTAACCTCTGAGCACAGGCCAGTTTTGCTGAGGGTCTCAATAGGGGCACATCCCCTGTTTCCTAGCCTGAATAGAGGAGAGCCCTCTGGCCCAGGTGGGGGGCCGACTCATATCCAGGAAGATGACTGGAATCACCAAGCCTCCTTCAGGAGAAAAGACCAAAAGAACAAAGACCAGACCCCTGAAATGGTTCTTGGTGACACTTCAGAGCCAGGCGACACAGTCTCCCCTCTCTGGGGGTAAAGACAGAAAAGTGGCGCTGTCAGGAAGCAAAAGTTGGAAGTTGGTCTTGGATCAGGGCATAGAAATGCTGCCAACTCCTCACTTAGATGAAGGAGCAAGTGCAGATGCTGAGCCCTGACTCGACAAGCCGCTCAGGGTCCTGCAGGTCCCAGAGCACAGCCAGAGGGGTGCCAGGTGGTGAGGCTGGTTCTAAAGTTAGGCCATAAGAAAGTACACATTTCTGGAAGTAGACAAAGGCCACATCTGCAGAGATTGTACACAAAGGAGAAGAGAATCGAAGGAACTAAAAAGAGATTGTAGTAACATACCGAAATGTCTAGGTCCCATCACCTAGGGCAGGTGGGGCAGACTTTCCTGTAAAAGACAGGGAATGAATGGTTCAAACTTGTGGGCCATGCAGCCTCAGTCACAGCTGCTCAGTTTAGGCAGGCAACTGGCAAACTGGTGGCCGGCTTAAGACCAGATTCTGCTCAAGTCCCAAAGGTTGGGAGTGTGAAGAGGCTCACCCTGGCGGTGGCGATGTGGCCGCCTTGGCAGCCCAAACCTGAACCAGGGGGAGGGTGTGGCGTGGGAAGTTTCCCTTCAACCAGGAGTGATCCTTCATTATTTCATAATAGGAATTCCTTTGAAAAGTAGTGTTTGTTTTTCTAATTAAAAGAGTAAAGTCGGTTTATGTAGGAAATGTGTAATATGTAAAGAATATTCAAAACCCAAATTGAACATGCTAATTTGATAAGACAGCACATACAGTGGAAGCTGGTTTTCATGTGTGTGTGTTGTTTTTAAAAAAAGTTGTCATTTAATGGTTGGTTATTTAATACAAAAGACATGGACTCAAGATGAAAATCAGCAGGGTCTTTGCTGCGCACAGGGCATGGGACTTTGCTGAGGTGGGATGTGAGCAGGTGTGGGTACCAAGACTCATGCTGCCGGAGCCCAGTGGGGATGCGCACATTTCTGTCTTGGAGTGGAGGTCCAGGGGCAGCTGTCAATGCCCAGGGAAGTGTCGTGTCCAAGCTTCCCCTTAATATTTATAACCCCTTTATAATGGGAAAATATAACTGATAAAATATGTGCACCTTAACACAGGCACTTTCCTTTCCTGCTTCAGTAAGCTCTTTGAGGAGAACTAAAGGGTAGGGAGACACCTGGGTTCTTCCCCCCCCCCTCCCCTTTTTGGTTGTACGTTTCAGGGAAGCTGTAGGATGATCTAATATTAATGAAAAGCTGGTGGTGGGAGTTCACATCACCTTTTCACTTTCATGATTTCATTTTATTGACTTTCAATAGCTAAGCATTATAGAGGGGAGTGTGGCTAAAATAAATGAATAAGGAAACCAGGCTGTAGGAAGTGTCCAGGAAGAGGGTATTGTTTCTAAGAGTGACGTTCCCCTAGGATGACTGCTAGTCATGTGACACTGAATGAGTGAGCTTCTGCATGTTCTCTGGGCTCCCAGCTCCGGGGTGCCCAGACCAGAGCACTGCCTTCACCGCCTTCAATCAGTCCGCCCCATTGGACGGCGCCCAATGCTATATGGTGGGGACGTCAAAGAGGCACACTGATGTAAATAGGCAAAGTGTAATAATTAGCAGTCAACAGGAGGGGCCAGCCTAAGGAAACAGACATTACTTGTCTTCATATCGTATTTTAACTTTGATTCCTTCCAGGGGTCGTAAAGAAGTGCATAAGCCCCACCCATGCACTGGTGGACTTCAGGTACGGAGACACCAAGGTTGTGCCTACCTCCTTCATCACGCCTGTGGGGGGCGCCATGCCCTGCCCGCTGCTCCAGGTACCTGCTCTAACACCTGTTTCAGGTCCCTTTTCACCATTCCCAGCGCTCTGAGGATGGTGCAAGCCCTGATGGACCCTTTGTTGAGCTCTGGTTGGGCTCCTGCAGAGGGCTTGTATTCCAAGGAGAAGAGCAATGGCCCCTGTTGCTATGACCACTTGCCTGGAGATTTCTTTGCTCGTGGACCTGATCTGTTAACACCCTGTTAAGTAGCTCAGGACTGCACTTGTCACTTTATAGGCCAGAGATGGTCAGGGAAGAGAGTTGCTATAGTTGCTAGTGCTCTTGAAAATTTAACTGCAAAAGAGTATATTGAAATAGATTTAAAACAAGGGCAGAGGTCATGCTTTCCTTGCCACCCAGGCCAGAGAGTAGAGAGAAAGCCCCCAGAACCGCAGTGCTGTGGTTTCTGGGATAGTGTGAGCCTGGAGGAAAGGCACTGAGCACATTCTTGGGATGTCATCTGGTTGTGAGGTCCCACCTCCCCAGGCCAGACCCAGGGTGCAAGTTAGTGCACTTTCTCCTGACAACTGATCCTTTCCATCTGACAAATGCCAGCAGCCTCTGTGTGTTCCTTCCCAGGATTTTGTTTCTGCTGGAAGCTATCTCGTAACTTTTACCCATGGAGTCCCTCTGTGTGCTCAGCACGATGTTAACAAACCTGCTCTCTTCCTGTATTGTGGTGGCAGCCCTTCAGATGCATGAAGACAGTGTTCACCTCTCTCCTTGATCTTCATGTGGAGTACCCCAGGTTCCTTCCACCAGTCCCAGTAGGATTTGTGTTTCTAGACCCCTCACCATCTTGCTGGCTGTCGCTGGTGAAAAAGTCCTGCTACAAAGGGGCTTCTCCAGACTGATCACTAAATTCCAGGTGTGGCCCAATGAGTACAAAGAATTTTAGAACTATTTACTCTTCCTGAGAAAAAAACATGTATTTGAAATTTAGAATCCTGGGGTATTTTAGAACAAGCTTATATTAATATTGTCTGTAAGATCTATAGCAAAATGTTTACTATGAAATATGTCATCTACAGGTTGGAGATTATGTATTTGCCAAAATTGTGGTACCAAATGGATTTGACTTCTATGTCCCTGCCATTGTCATAGCACTTCCGAATCAGGATGTGGCCGAAGATAAATTCTACACAGTTTTGAAGTGTAACAACCGGAGAGTAAGTAGAACCGCATTTAGAGAGGACTGTGGCGCAAGCAGGAAGTGGCTCCTTCATCTGCCTTTCTTGTGGGCCACACCTAGCTCTTCCCAGGCACTGCCAGGTGTCTTGAAGAAGTTTTTTCCCTGGCTGTATCTACTCCCCCCTGCAGTTTGGATTCTGCCCACTCATGACACAAAATCTGCCCTCACTAAGCCACGGCCTCCCTGCTCCGCTGCTGAATGGCCTTCTTGGCTCCCGTTCTGCACCCCTGGCTGGGAACTCGCTTGGCTTCTTCAGGGTCTTTCCTGTTCTTACTTCTCTCTTGCTTCCCTGCTGCTGCTCAGAAAACTCCTGCCTTACGCTCCCCTGCCAGTCCTCCCAATGGATCTTTCCTAAAAATTTTAGAAAAAATCTCTATTGGTTTACTAATTTGATGGTATCATTTGCCTGCCTAATGTACACACACACACACACACACACACACTTTTCATCAACCTCAAGAAAAAGTGCAGCTTTGGGGATGTACAGTATAGCATAAGGAATATAGTCAATAATATTGTAATACCTATGTATGGTGTCAGGTGGGTACTTGAAATATCAGGGGATCACTTTGTAAAGTATAGGATTGTCTGACCACTATGCTGTACAACTGAAACTACTACAAAATAATATTGAATGTAAACTGTAATTGAAAATTTTAAAAAGAAGAAGAAAAGAAAAGAAAAGAAAAGAAAAAGTATTGGTTGACCCCAAGGTTCTGGCCTGCCTGTGAATTTGGCTTCCAGCCCATGGATGGCTCGCTACTTCCTGAACAGTGGCCTTTTCCAAGCCCCTGGGTTTAACTCTTCTGGACTGCCATTCCCATCTTCTTTCCATGAACACTCCTGTCACTTGAAAGATTCAGCCTAGTTGTGATTCCTTGCTGAGGCCCTCAGGGTCCCCTGCACACTGTCCTGTCCTCTTCCCTCACTGGCTTCCTCACCAGCCTCCCAGCTCCTTAAATGCAGGAACTGTGGCCCTAGTCACCTTTGCACCATGACACAGGCCCTGAGGAAAAGAAGGCTCTCCCAATTGCTTTTTAAATTATCTGAGTAAATGATGTTTCTAAAGGAAATAACTTTGCTTGAATGGGCTACTTAATATGCCTGGAAAATAGATTGTCAAGCAAAAAGGAGCAAATAAAATCATAGATGCTAACTTTACTAGGCACACAAGTGTGTTGTCCATAGCGAACAACCGAGTGGGAACGATCATTGTCCCCGTCTTTGCATAAGGAAGCCAAAGCAGAGAGGTGGTCACACACGGGCGCCATAGAGCAGGGGTGTGAACTAGGCAGTCGGGTTCCATGGGCTGCAACCTAAACCTCTGCGTCTGACTGCCTAATATGCGGAATAAAATACCTAGTCAATTCTTGACTGTAGCATGAGGTATATTCACCAGGGAGGGGGCTGTGGTAAATATACCACAGTGGATTTTAGGATTAAGGGCAAAGAATGAAGACCATCAGAGCCAGTGGGTCTGGAAGGACTGAATCCAACCTGACAGAACAGAGGGAGAAATGTGCCTTCTCATCACCCATGAAAAGCCCTGAGAGAAAATGGGCTTCCCTGGAGCTGTTTGGATGACAGTAAAGGGGCCTTCTAGAAGGGCACCGGGTGGTGCTGATGTGGGGATATCTACCGGGCAAGAGAGGAGAGAGCAAGTCAAGGGGTGATTGAAGAGACATCCTGGGCATGTCCCCTCAGTGTGGGGAAAGATGAAGCAACTGACACAGGATCGCTGAGCAAGAAACTCAGTCTAGGAAGGACCTTGGCTTTTCCCACAGGGCAGTGGGTCCCTGGAGACCTGAGTGGCATGGGGGAGGGGGAGGGATGGACACTGAAAACAGTTCTGATGGAGATGCTGGGAGACTCATGGTGCTGAAGGTTGGGCATTCGTCAAGGGGTGGTGGTGACAGTTTATAAGTCCAGGAAAGAGATGGCCAAGGCCGAAGTAAAGGTGGGACGATGGTTATGTGAGAGGGTGTGTGTGTATGCATGTGTGTGCACCCACTGCATCTTAAGTGGATGGACTTGGCAAATGATCCAGGATGTGGAGAAATCACAAAGAGGATTCAGTGATGACTGTTCTTCAGCATGTAATTATCAAATGAGGCTTTGTATTTAAACTGCACTCTTGAGTATCACTCTGAATAGGATAATGGATAGCTATTATAATGAGTTGAGCTAGAGTAAAATTACATCTGAATTGTGGACATCTCTGACTTAAATTGAGTTAACTCTTTGGTATTATTGCAGGAATTTTGCCCACGAAGTGCACTTATTAAGATCAGCCAAAACAAGTATGCTCTCTCTTGCTCTCATATAAAGTCATCCCCAGTTCAGGAGGATCCAAAAGTGTAAGTGGACCCAACTTTTTACTTTCTGAATTTTATTTCTATTTTTGCACTTTTAATCAGTTTCTGGTTGAGATTCATGATCTCTGAGTACTTGGGGGGAAAAGCAGAGGTGGGGACTTCCTGCTTACAATGTAGCTCTATGATTGTTCTTTACTCAGTGTCATGCCTTTTACCTCCTGGTTATTTGTCTGTCTGGTTCTAACCTCAAATCCAACACTATTTTACTAACCTTTCAGAAAAGCATTCTGACTTCTGTCATGAATATGAAGGAATTATTCCTTTTTATTTGTAAGGATTCAAGGCCTTCTTTCCCCGCAGCCCTTGACAGCCACCATCCTACTTTCTGTCTCTATGATTTTGACTACTCTGGGAACTTCATATAAGTGGAATCATATAGTATTTGTCATTTTATGACTGGTTTATTTCACTTAGCATAATGCCCTCATGGTTCATCCATGTTATAGCAAATGCTAGACTTTCTTTCCTTTTTCAGGCTGAACAATATTCCATTGTATGTGTTTACTATATTTTGTTTATCCATTTATCTGTCACTGAACACTTGGGCTGCTTTCATCTTTGGCTGTTGTGAATAATGCTGCTATGAACATGGGTGTACAGGTATCTGTTTGAGTCCCTGCTTTCATTCTTGTGGATTCATAACCAGAAGTGGAATTGCTGAATCATGTGCTAGTTCTATTTTGAATATTTTGAGGGACTGCCATACTGTTTTCCATAGCAGCTGCACCATTTTACATTCCCATCAACAATGCACAAGGGTTCCAGTTTCTCCACACCTTTGCCAACACTTGTTATTTTTCCGTTCTGTTCATTTTCTTTTTAATAATAGTATCCTAATGGGTATGAAATAATCAAGCCAATTTTTTAATCCTTCTTGGAAATTACCTCCAGAGTCTTTGAGCCAGTCTTTGAAAAGTATCACATGTGGTAAATCTTAGTCCTTTGGAGAGAGATTTGATCTATGAAATTTTCTATTTAGAAATAACTAAAAATCTAACCAGCTGGTGTTGCTCAGTGATCTAGGAGATTGAGGTTTGATTCCCAGTCAGGGCACATGCCTGGGTTTTGGGCTCCATCCCTGGTGGGGGTGTGCAGGAGGCAGCTGATCAATGACTTTCATCACTGATGTTTCTATTTGTCTCTCCCTCTCCCTTCCTCTCTCTGAAATCAATTTTAAAAAAAAAAGAAATAATTAAAAATCTTTTCCCACTCTATTAATTTTTTCTTGACAACTTTAAAAAGGATCTGAAGTGGCTATCATCAAAGTTATTCAGAATGAAGGCTGGGTGATCAAGGTGGCAGATACTGATTATGGGAATAAAATATGGTTTAACAAACACCAGGCAGCTGGTGTCCTTAACTTAGCCTGAAGGCTCTGAAAAAGGCAAGTTCCCAAAATGGTGTGCCTGGAAGGCGTGGCTGAAATGAGGTCAAGGTATTTGTTGCCTAGACACCTTCTTTGAAAGAGGACATTTCTGGATAAATTGTCCAGTATATTTTCTTTGTGTTTTTTTGGTACCCTTTGACCAACATCTCTCCGTTTCCCCCACCTGCATCCCCAGCCCCTAGCACCACCTTTTTACTCTGTTTCTATGAGTTTGGTTTATTTTAGGCTTCACATATGAGAATGAGAATGATCATGCAGTATTTGTCTTTTTCTGACATATTCCACTTAAAAAATACCCTCAAGTTCCATTCAAGTGGTTGCAAATAGCAAGATTTCCTTCTCTTTTTTACTGCTAAATAATATTTTGCTATTTATATGTGATATATATATCACATTTTCTTTACCTATCCATTCATCAATGGAGGACATTTAGGTTGTTCCCATGTCTTGGCTACTGTGAATAAGGCAGCAATGAATGTAAGAGTGCAGATATTTCTTCAAGATAGTGATTTCATTTTCTTTGGATAAATACCCAGAAGTGGAATTGCTGGGTCATAAGGCAGTTCCATTTTTAATTTTTGAGGATCTTCCATACTGCTTTTCATAGTGGCTGCACCAATTTACATTCCCACCAGCAGTACACATGGGTTCCCTTTTCTCCACATCCTCGCCCACACTTGTCTCTTGGCTTGGATCTCTATGTAGACACAGCAGCTGTCAAGACCAGGGTAACCTGATTCCATCTCTCTAGGGCTGATGTGAACATGAAGAACTCAGCTTTACTAACATGGCCAATCAGAGAAGCTGGCACTGCCGATCTACGGGAGCTAAGACAGGAGAACCCCAGAAGAAAGAAAAAGAAGCCTGCCAAGAGGCTGCCTCTGCAGGAGGTGGTGTCCTCGGATTCAGACGACCCTTCCCGTGGCAACAGGTCCCAACAGTCCTACCCCAGGAGACACCCCAAGCCCAAGGTGGGAGGGGGACAACATTATTTATCTCCAGAACACCCTGAAATCTCTCCCAAGAGTAGTACATGTGATATCACTCCCCAGTTCCTGGGCCAGTTTAGGCCTCAGTACAGCAAAAACTCTAATACCTTAAGTAATACTGACATCCACTTCCCCAGAGAAGGTCCCCAGCCCGGGGTTTAGGAGTCAGCCAGCCTCGACAACGCTGCCACACCTCCACCTGAGCAGCCCCACTCTGCACTCTTAGAGACACCCACAGCAGCAAAGGGCTGAGGATCGCCCAGAAACCTTAAAGCAGTCTAGTAGCAGCTATGTTTGAGAGAGCCAGCATTCCTCCAGGGCTGCCAGACCTCAACCCCTTGACACTGTGGACCTAGCCCCTCTGCTGAGGTAAGGCCACCTCCTTCATTCCACCCCTGCCATCCCTATTTATTACAGAGGTAGACTTCCCTGACACCCGCCACCTGCATTGCCTACCTGTTTGAGCTTATTGGTTTTGGCTTTTCCATGTTTTTATCCTATTCTTTCCACTGTCCTCACAAAACTATACTCAAATTCTGGTAGACTCTCCACACCTAGAAGTTTAATCTGATAGATTACTGTCATAGGATTTTCAAATTTTTTGAAAGTTAGTTATAATCCAAGCCTGAAGTCTTGTTTTAAACTGATTATCTCATATGAATTAGGCATTTTATCATTTAATATTAGGACTGGAATTAAGGCCTAATAACTTGTATGAGAGCTGCAAGACTGAGCATTCTTATTTTATTGTTTTCTGGAGGTTTTTCTTGAGCTCTCCCTAATTGTCTTTGTCTATAGTCTGTTGTAGGTACCTCTAATTGAGCGTGGAACCAGAATAAAAACTCTTACATTGGAGACATTTCAAAACTATTGGATTGTGTGTTACTGCTTTCTTTGAACACATCTTAGCAATAACATATAAAAGTATTCACCTCTATCCATTAATTTCTTAGTAAAATTAGCTTTATTAATTTCAAAAATTAAAAAGCTTATTCAAGTCACTTCTAGTCAATAATAGCTTTGGGACTAGATAATAATAGGACATAGATAATAAGAAAAATGTTGGGTGCTTTTTGCAAAAGCTAGGGCTGCATTCCAATACTCTAAAAATTCACAACCTAATTAAAAGTGATGCTCACATTCCAGAAAGCTAAGGAATTGCCAAGATTATGGCAAAGAAATGAAAAGAGGAATCCACTTCCAAAAATGTGTGAGAAAAAGGGGCATCAGGCTCAGCATCAGGCCAAAAGTAGGAATGCAGTGAGAAAGGAATTGAGTAAGGAAATGGTCCAAAACAAGGCAGGGAGCTGTGGGAGGCGTGCTGCTACCCAGAGCCCAGAGTTTCTCCCAGGTAGGAAGGCTCTGGGGATTGGCTTAGGCCTGCACAGTGGAGAACGGGTGGGGCAGGAAAGAAGCCATTCATCCAGTCACTGTAACTCACTCATGCTGCCTGTGTGCATCCATATGTCCCTGCATGCATCCATGTGGGCCTGTGTACATTCATGCAGTCATTCAACAAGCAACTGAATGCTTGTGTCAGGCTCCGAGGAGATCTCTGACTTCTGAAAGGTAAGCACCTTCTGTCTATCCTACCTTTCTTGGTATTGACAGGACTGCAGGGATGAAGAACTATGGGATGAATATACCTGAAAATAGTTTGTTGGTATTACATTACAAAGCATTGTATGCTGAGAGACATTAAGTGATATGTTCAATGCACTGTCCTTCGTTGATAATGCCCAGTCGATGTGCTGGGAAAAATTGCAGTAACAAGTGTATTTGCATTTCCAGCCAATATGGAATAATAGAAATTGAATCCTCCTCCCCCACCTGAAACAAATTAGAACCTGATCAAATGTATTTAACAACTGTTTCCAAAGTGTTGGGCACAGGCAAAGATCTCCAAGAAACAAGGTGAGAGCTTCTAGGCTGTGGCATGTACATCTGTGTGCATTGCCTCAGGTAACTCCTGTTTGATTGTCACTGAATAAATGTGCATCTTTAGCATATGCCAGAAATAATAAAAGGGGTTCAATCTGTAAAATAATAGTAATAATAGTTATGTATCCAGGTTTTATGACCACCCTATATGATTGGCATGGATCATAAGCCGGGATGGGGCATCAGGATGAAGTAACTGACAGCCATACAGAACTATGTGGAATGGGTACAGGGTTACTCCCTTAAAGAGAGAGACACTTTTTAAAAAAATATACATTTTTATTGATTTCAGAGAGGAAAGGAGAGGGATAGAGAGATAGAAGCATCAATGATGAGAGACAATCATTGATCGGCTGCCTCCTGCATGCCCCGTACTGGGGGTGGAGCCTGCAACCTGGGCATGTGCCCTGACTGGGAATCAAACCATGACCTCCTGGTTCATGGGTCGGTGCTCAACCACTGAGCCACACCTGCCGGGCAAGAGATATGTTCTTATCAGAAAAAAGGAACAGATGTTCAAGAAGAGACTGGATCACCACTAGAGAGACGTAAAAAAGACCCATGCATCAAGTGGACAGAGTTGCCAACATTGACTCTAAGTTCCTTTTCAACTCCAGGAGTCAATGGATCAATGACACTCCATCATCAACTTAGAGCATTTCCGCATATGGCCAACACAAGAAGGCAAGAGAAATTAATCAGGGAAATTGATGCTCTTTCAAATAAAATAACTCAGGAGGTAACAGGATAGAAATTTAATATGCAGAAATCAACAGCTTTCATGCACACAAATAATGATAGTAAAAAACCTCATCTATAATGGCAACAAAGAAAATATAGTGGGCTCTCATTATTCGTGGCAGTTTTGTTCTATGAAGTCCCCTCTAACAATTTAGCAAATATTGAATCACTGTCCTTAGGAGAAGAACAGGGTTAGATTCTTGAGTCTCTGGTCACATCTGTTCCACCAATTGATCAATATGTAAACTTTTATGTGTGTTTCTGTTTAAAGACACCTTATTTGATATATATTGTTGATTCATTCACAGAGAACTCATGGCCAACAGCGCTGTGACTCATGTCTGAATGAAGCTTATCTAACATATCATTTCTTTGTGGCACCTCACAACCTCTTACACACAGGACACTAGACGGCACTTCAACACAGTACATGGGGAGTTAAACAGGGAAATGGCCAGTTAAACAGGGAAATCAACAGGAAGCACAGAAGCATGGAAAGCATGGCACTGAGCATGCCACTAAGGAAAAGGTCAGTCTTTTATACTAAGCTGAAAGGAGGCAGAAAGGCGAGTGAAATTTTCAACACTCTGAGCATATGCATATCTGCAAAATATCTTGAGTATTGATTGTGGAGTTACAAATGAATTTTAGTGAATAGGTGAATTCACAAATATGGAATCCATGAAAAATGAGGAGCATAGAATAAACTTAACAAAAGATGTGCAAAAATAATATGAAAATGTAAAACATTCCTGAAAGACACAAAAATAGACTTAAATATTCCTTATTTTTAGATAGGATGGCTCAATGTCCTGTCTCCCTGAGTTCATTTATAAATGCAACACCACCCCAATAAAACTAGCAAGTACTTTATGAGGTTTGAAAAGTTGATAGTAAAGTTCATATGAAAAAAATAAACGTGAAAGTAACTAGGAAATGCTGAAAAAGAAAAGCCATGAAAAGTGACTTATAAAATAAGCTGACATACAAAACGTTATAGTATCTCACTGCCTAAGACTGTGGTGCTAACACAAAAAAAGGCAAATAGACCAACGAAATGGAATAGGGTCCAGAAACAGACCCAAATACATATGAAAATTTAACATAAAGGTGGCATAAAGGGCTGATGTCCCTAAAATATACAGAACTCTTAAAAATTCGGGGGGGAAATGACCAAAAACCTGGTAGGAAAAATAGGCAAAAGTCATGAACTATTCATAAAATATAACAATAGACTTAAAATATGAAATGATGTTTAATCTCACTCCTCCTAAGGGAAATGCAAATTAAAACTACACATAGGGAACACCCAGGAATGTTGCCATGTGAAGCCGTAATGCACATCCTCTCACAAATAACAATTTTAAGACCTGGGTAAAATATGTTTTAAATCAATGAGTACTTAAAAATGCAATAAGATGTTCAAAAGCATATAGAATGTGGAGAGTTTATTCTGTAAAAACTGCAACTGGAAGGAGTAAGAATTGAAGGGTTGCAACACTCTGGCCCGAGGGCTCTTCCCACCTTTCATGGCCCAGAAAACAGAAAAATGCAGCCGGAAGTGCCAGAGGTAGGAGTTCAAAGCTGGAAGAGAAGTGACAATTTAAAGAAGAAATCCTGTCAGCAAGAAGCCACAGTAAGAGAGCCATAAAATCAGAGTATAAATTATGTTCTAATTTCTGGATGATCACTAAATTGCTCGCGTCTATGGGAAAACCCAGGACATCCTGTTTAAAATAAAAAAGTACAGAGAAAACAGAGAGGAATCTCCTAAGAGACTTAGCTGCATGGAGCTGAGTATGTGTGTTTGCTGCTTGTGAACTGAAATGCATTTGCAAATCGTACAGCCTGGGGAGCAGTAATCTGGTCCTATGGGGTCACAGTGTCAAGGGACAGAGTCTGAGGCTGGCCAAGCAGTTGAGCATTTAAGGAAGGAAATCACTGAGAGAGTGAGCTCCAAAATCTTCACAAGCCCTTGACTGACCACCATTACATGGGCATAGGGGAAATACCCAGGGTGCCAGCAGTGAGAAGCCGCAGGAACAGAATGGAGATGTGAACTGCTTCATACAAGAGAAAAACGTTTGCAGTTTGAGTATAGGCAAGTTAACTTCCTACTAGAATTTTTTTTTTAAAATCAAGCAGAAAAAACAAACAAAAACTCTTGAACACGATAGAATACATCACTAGAACGTAAAGTGTCCCATTTTCCAGTTTTGAATGAAAAAACTTAGTTAGACATGCAAAGAAACAGGAAAATGTGTTCTATTCTAATGGATAAAAAGACAGTCAATAGAAACTTTGAGTCCAGATGTATTTAACAGTCTTCACAATAACTATTAAAAATATATATAAAGAATTGAAGAAAAAGATAGTATCAGTGAAGAAATGGATAGGGAATCTGAATAGAAAAATGAAGGTATTAAAAATGCAAAAGAAAAATTCTACAACTGAAATGTACAACAGAATATATATACAGCAGGAGGAGAGGGCAGAAGAATCTCTGAAACTGAAGATAAATTAATAAAAATTGCCCAACTCAAAGAACAGAAATAAAAAGGATTGAAGAAAAGTAAACAGAACCTCAGAGACATATGGGATGATTTTAAGCATTTCAAAATGTGTGAAATTGGAGTCCTTGGACGAGGCTGGGACAGAGAAAAAAAATTAGAACATTTTGAGACAATGACCGAAAACTTCCAAAATTTGGTAGAAAACATTAACAGATCCAAGAAGTCTAAGTAATCCTAAGCATGATAAATGACAAAGAAAACCACTCCAAGGCACATTACAGTCAAACTGCTAAAAGATGACAATAACAAGGAAATCTTGAAAGCAGCCAGAGAAGAACAATATGCTACATTCTGGGAAACATGACATGGTGTTAAGTGAATTCTCAACAAAACTATGGATATCAGAAGACACTGAAATGGTAAAACACTGAAAGAAAAAAATAACAAAACCTGTAACAAAGAATTGTATATTCAGTAGAACTCATCTTAAAAAATGAAGGTGAGAGGATTTTCAGTATATCTGAGTAAGCTCTTAACACAAAACCCTCTGTCAGATAATTATAAGTTCTGGACAAAATATAAGTAACTACCCAGAGATTCTAGAGAGTGACCAAAGGCAGATGCTGATGTGTCGAGGAAAGCCTGTGGCAGGATGTAGTTAGTACCACATACAGAGATTTAATGAATGAAAGGGTGTGGTCTTTCTGGTTTGAAAAACCAGAAAACAGAGCTTGGAGAAACTATAGTTTCTGGAACTATAGATTCCCAACAAGGAGAGAGCCCGAGACAGGGAGTCAAAAATTTTGTGTATATAAACTGCCCAAATCCCTGGCTGAGACCTTAACCACACATGCACAGGCAGGTTACGGGATCATAGTCCAAGGCTAAAATAGTTACTCAGAAATTTGAGCTGTCACCCAAGAGGCAGAGATTTCTGTTCAAGTTTCACTAAGTTAATGTTTGCTAAAATAAAAATATCAAGGCTTCAAAGGGATGTTACAGAATGCAGAGTCTCTACAACCTAATTTGCATTGCAAAAGTCTGGGATACAACTTGAAGTTATTCAACATGAAACTTTGACCCAGCTTCAAGATAAATGGCAACAAACAAGCTAACCTTGATATGACCTAATGTTGGATTATCAGACAAGGGCTTTAAAGCAGCTGGCATAACTATGTCCATGAAAGTAAAAGAAAATATGCTTATAATGAATGAAAAGATGAGAAGCTTCATAGGAGAAACAAGCTGTAAAAAAATGGAAATTCTAGAACTAAAAATCACATTGTCTTAAGTTTAAAAGAACCACTAAATGGGCTTACAAGCAAAATAGAGGAAAGAAGCAATGGTTCTAAGGTTAACAGAAATTGTCCAGTCTGAAAAAAAGATTGTTTTTCAAAAATGAAAAGACTTCTGGGAAGTGTGGAGCAATACCAAAAAGTCTAATACAGTTTGTAACTGGAGTTTTAAAATGAGAGAAGAGAGAAGACGGAATAAAATATCTAGAGAAACAATTGCTGAAAAAATCCTAAATTTCTTGAAAGATAAATTTAAAGATTCAAGAAGTTCAGTGAATTCCAAACAGAACAAATAAGAAGAAAATCATTATAATTACAACGTTGAAAACCAAGCATAAATAGAAAATCTTGAGAGCTTCCATAAAAAAAAAAAAAAAAAAGATACATCACATAAAGAGGAACAATAATTAGAAATCACTACTTCTCACCAGAAACTATGGAAAGTGGAAGGCAGTGGAACATCGTTATAATGTCAAAAGAAATTAAAACCTGTCAACCCAAAATTCTATACCAAGTAAAAATATTCTCCAAAAATGAAAGCAAAACACAGGTGCAGATAAAAGTAAACGAAGAGAAGTTATCATCAGAAGACTTGCACTGTAAGAAATGCTAAAAGAAATTCTCAGCTGAAGGGAAATAATGATACATTATAGAAAATCAGATTTAAGGATGGAATGAACAGCATCTGAGATGTTAAGTACCTAGGAAATATTTTTGAGCCATTTTTTCTTAATTTCCTTGATGCACACATAGATATAATACATATGGCAACTATGGCAGAAAAGGCAACTGGTAGAGGAATAAATGCATCTACCGGGTTTCAAGGTGTCTACATTTTACATAGGTGTGGATTTTAACTTTTTTTGCTCAGCATCTAAATAGACAAAACAAAGCAAGATAAAAAAACAAACAAGACATATTATCTCCACCACTGTGTACTCCAAGTCCTAGAAAACAGTCTTTTCCAGACTATTTGATACTTTTACCAACACAGCCTATGCTTGCTCATAAAATAAGTCTCAAAATTTAAAAGAACTGATATCATACAGAGTATGTTTTTGAACCACAATTAAACTAAGTAAAAAACCTCCATCCTCGAACCTGTGAGGAAGAGACCACCACTTGGAGCAGCCAGCAGCCACCAGGAGCAGTAGCAAGCACATGCTCAATGTGAGCACTGAGCTGCTTTCACCTGCCTCCCCAGGTGGGACTTTCCCAAGTACTTGCCCTCTGCTCATGAGTTCCCACCCAGCAGCAAACTGTCCTCCACTGACAAGTTAGCATCTCGTTGTACTCTCCACAGTTTCCTTTCCACGTGCCACTGGAATTCCCAAATCCCCCTCTGTCATCCCAACATTGCATGGCTGGTGGAAGCCTGCACCAAGCACCCTTTGGCATCAAAATGCTATGAATCTCCCTCAAGACACCAACGACTATGTTGTGCCTTAGCACCAACCCCCACCACCCCCTCACCTCAGGTGTTCCCAAAGCAGTCTTGCAGAAACTCATCAACCTTTGTTCCAAGAGCACATGGCTGTGTCTTACATGATCTTGAGCCCCGTTCACACAGAGTAGGAAGTCTTTGTCAATTTGACGAGGTGAGCCAGACACATAGTAGGTTCTCAACACATATTTGTGGAATGGATGAGCCTTGATTTAGGCAGCCTTGCACCTGACAGGGCATGTGTACTTTAGAGAAAGCATTCACTCTAGGCCCAGGATGGCCATCCGGTGCCTCCCTGGGCAGCCCCTCTGGAGGGTGTGGAGGGGGAGGATCTCTAAAGGACTGGGAGCCTGCAGGAAGGCCCCACCCTGTCCCTTCTGATTTCGCCTCCATAAACAGGCATATGTAGTGCCAGGGAACAGTTCATCAACATACCCACCAGTAGGCATGATTACCTAAACAAAAAAGGAAGACGTCTACAATTCACAGCTGATTGCGGTGTTGGGCAACCAATCAGAGAAAGCAGGGCCTCTCAAGCTCTTTCATAATGGGGAGATGAGTGTCTCTCAGTTCCTCAGCAGTTAACCCATCTAAAAGTTGACCTTTCAGGTTGTCAGAGTGACCACACCTTACTTCTCCCAGCCTGTTAACCTCCCCTGTGACTCTCAAGATGAGTTTGGATAGACTGAGCACTTCACAGTCCCATCAACAACCGGTTTTGTGGCCTGAGAGTTCACACCCACTGCTTGGGTGTCTGGTGGAAAGATGCTGAGTCCCTGAAAGGCCTGGGGGCCCAGCTTCCTGCTGACAGACCACAGGGACATAGTTTAAATGTGTGCTTAAGAACCCACCTCTGGTGCCAGCCTAGCTCTATGGTAGTGGACACCTCTCCTATGCCTCAGTTTCCTCCTTTGTTGTGAAAATTAAATGAATTGACAAGTGCTTTGCATAGTGTGTGACACAGAGTAAGTGCTGTGAACATGTTGACTCATTACTGCCAGGGCTCGGGTTTCCTCAGCATCTCTCTCTAATTAACAAACAGGTTTCATCCCTGTAGGATTGAAATCTTCTATGAAAAGAGCAAGCCTTAGCTCTCCAGAATCACACAGCTATTGGTCTCTCTGATAGTGATGAAAAATTTTATGCTATCTTTTTAATAGGCTGGAGGCATAACTCAAACCTGTTGAGCTTGCTGTCTCCTGTCATTACACTGGGGGAATCAGGGGACATGCAGGGCAGATCTGGCTAGAAAGATAGTGGGGACTGACCACAAAAGGTGGTCATTGGTGAATAGCAAACTGGCCATTTAATCTTGAGCTAGTTACTCCCCACTCTGGGCCTCAGTTTTCTTATCTCTTCAGTGACAGGTTTGAGGAATGGGTCAGGTCCATGAGAGGGGATCTACTGCATTCAGTGACTCCTGAGAACCTCCCAAGTCTGCCTCCTATAGTCCCTCTCCCCATTCTTCCTCCACAACCAGAACCGGCATCAGAGTAACCATGGGCTTGCACATCACACAGAGAAAGTGAGCCCTCACAGGGCAGGAGAAAATGGTGGAAATACCATCATTCCAAAGAGGAGGTGGAACCTGGGGTTGGGAGGGGGTGGAAGAGAAGTGAAAAGGAGGGGAAGAAATGAAGAAAAGATAAAGACTGAAATTAAAAAAAAAAAAAAAATGGAAGGAATGGAAGAAAAGGAGAGAGGAAGAAACAAGAAAAAAGATAAATTCTTTTTGTCAACTGATGGTCGATGATTGTTGGCACCAATTCAACACCAACGAGAATCTCCAATTTGGGGTACAGTGAAGAAGGAAACAATTCAATGAAAAATGGTTCTATTGTGATACAGCACAGCTGTAAAAACATCACAGCTGTGGAACAGCACAATTGTGAGAATACAGTGAAAACAGCGCAGCTGTGAGGAAGCCCTGGGGCCAGGCCCCTCTTTGGCTAGACAGCTCTGCTCTGGCCAGATCTGCTCCACCCTACCACAGTTTGCTCTGTTGTGACATCGGCAGTGTTCCAGCTCAACCAGGGAAATGCAGTCTCCTATAGAAAGGGAAAGGGTGCTCTTAGAGCCACCAGGAGCTGAGTTATATAGACAGAATCCTCAATCCTTGTACCTGATTAGTTCATCCTTATGCAAATGAAGACTCCAAATCCTTGCAGTTTGATTGGTCCAGAAAGCACTGTCCTGACTGGACAGAATAGATCCTCTCTGGTTGGTCAAAGCTGCACAGCTCTGATTGGATGGGGAAAGCTTCAACCCTATTGGTTGAAATAGAATTCCAGGAAACCTTTGTAAGGGCTGGCTCAGCTAACAGAAGCACAGTATCTGCTGGCTTCTCCCAGGAATGCAGTTTGTGTGTGAGAGGGCCCTCTGTGGAAATGGCTGCTAGGTTCTGGGGGTTTTTTTGTTTTTTAAATTTGAGCCCATGCTGGGCGGGGTGTGGCTCAGTGGTTGAACATTGACTTAGGATCCAGGAGATCGTGGTTCAATTCCTGAGTCAGAGCACATGCCTAGCTGCAAGCTCAATCCCTAGTCTGGGGTGTGCAGCAGGCAGCCAATCAATGATTCTCTCATCACTGATATTTTGATCTCTTTCCCTCTCCCTCTCTCTCTCTGAAGTCAATAACAATATATATATATTTTTAAAGTTTTATAAATAAATTTGATCCCAGTTTGCCACTGGCTTCCCTTCTTAGTATCTTCTCTCTCAGGGTCCGCACTTTCTATAGCCACTTGGTAAAAAATCTGAATTAAATAGAAAAAAAAATTCAAGAGCTGCAGTCTACAAAGGGTCAAGTGGAAATAGAAAATACCCTTATCTTCTATAAAATATATTGTTCATTGCTCATGTCACTGCAAGATGTGTGTGCTGTGTCCACTCATGGATAAGAAGGATACACTTGCATGATTTAAATGTCACTCCAATCTTGTGAAGAATGAACTGGGTGACATAATTCCAGAGGGTCTGAATCACTTTCCCTGGAAAGCCTTCCTCAATAGTGACTTCTTGTGCTATCTCATTACTCAAGGCATCAGGGTCAAAACAAACCATGTTCCCTTCATCGGCAGCTTTCAAACACCCCAGAGCATGGGGCCATATCAAATAAGTTAGATCCCTGTGCCCCAGAGAATTTTAATGTCCAGCATTGGGGGAGGTGGGGGGGTGATAACCAACATCTGCGGAATGAGGAATAAGGTGGTTATTGATAGGTAGGGAGAAATGATGGCCTTCCTCACTGAAATCTGGGCATTGTTTTTCCAAGGCCTTTTAACATGCATTATCCCCATTACCTATGTTGTGAAGAGAACTCCTCCCCCAACCCCCCAGTTGCATTCCTGGAGCTTGGTACCCTAAGCTAGGATTCACACATGTAGCAGGTACTTACTGAATTGCTACTATGTACCAGACTTTATTCTGGGCACTAGGAGGTATAGCAATAAACAAAGGAGACAAAGATCCTTGTCCTCATGGTGCTTACAGACTATGAGCGTGATAGAAAACAAACAAATAAGATATATAGTATGCCAGATAGAAATAAGTGCTATGGAGAAAAATAAAGCAGGAAAGGGAGGTAGAGTGGAGGGGTGGGGGGGTTAGGGTCTTGAAATTTTGTATAGGGTATTCAGGAAATGCCTTCCTGAGAAAGTGATTCATGAGCAAAACATGAAGTGGGGGAGGGAGTCACATAGATGACAGGGAAGATCAGGTTAAAGGCCCTGAGGCAGAAGTGTGCCAGGCTGTTCAAGAATTAACAAGGAAGGGGCAAGGGTGGAAGCAGTGGGACCAGTTAGAAGGTGACTACAGTACTCCAGGCCAGATGTGACCAGAAGGGAAACACTGGAGGTGGTGAGAAGTCATTCAGTCTAGATTTATTTTGAAGGTAGAACAGGTGAGATTTGCTCCTGGAGTGGATATGGGTTATAAAAGAAATAGAGTAGTCAGGATTACTGAGTTTTAGGCCTGAGCTACTTGAAGGTTGACATTGCCATGACAAGAAGGTCTTTAGGATACAACTCAAATTGGTGGAGGCCATGAATCTTTTAGCCATCTAACGTTCCCAGGAAGTGAGTCATGGAAGAGGAAGGGCTGGGATCCAGCTATGGGTCAAATTCCCACTCCTCTTCACCTATAGGTACCAAACACATCCCATTTTCATCCCATTCTATTTCTATTTTAGTAATTCTTTAAAAAATATTTAATACAATTTTATTAAATGAGGCATAATTTGCATCTAATAAATGTGTAGATCTTAAGTGCTCATCAGTTCAATGAATTTTGACAATTAAGTTCCTTCCTGCTCGGTTGCAGTCAACCCTACCCTGACCCTCAGCGAACAGAAGTTTTAATTTTTCTGCACCATGGATCAGTCTCTCATTCTAAGACTTCAAGTAAAAGGAATCATACTGTGTGTGCTCTTGTCACTGAATCATTTCCTTCAATAGAATGTTTCTGAGAAGTGTCCGTATTGTTGCATGTATCAGTAGTCCTTCCTTCTCATTGCTGAATGTCTGAATAAGTCACAGCCTATTTATAATTCATCTATTGATGGACATTTGGGTTAATTCCAGTTTGGGCCTATTATAGATAAAGCTGCTATGAATATTTGTATGTAAACCGTTGTGACAACATCTGTTGAATTTCTCTTGAAAAAATATCCAGGAGTGAAAATGCGGGATCACAAGGTAAATGTGCCAAATGGTTTTCCAGATACTTGTATTATTTTACATTCCCACCATCTACATTGGTGTTGCTACATATCCTTTCCAAATTTAGGACTCTCAGCCTTTTTTATTTTTTATGGTACAGTGGCTGTTTAGTTTTATTGCTTAAAAATAACATGATTCTTTAAAAACACAATTTTTTACAGATATTTATAGAAGTGTACAACCATAGAATGCCATCAACCTTTTTAATGTTAGTCATTCTAGTGGGTATGTAGTAGTGGTTCATCATGATTTTAATTTGCATTTCTAATTTGTAACTCATAATTTGATTACTAACGACATTGAATACTTTTTATGTGCCACCCATATATCTTCTTTGGTGAAATGTCTGTTCAAATGTTTTTCCCATTTTTTAATTGTGTTGTCTTTGTATTATTGGTTTATACAGATATAGATATTATTAATATTTTCTCTTTGGGGCTTATTTATATCTTTGTTTTTTAAATACTTATTTTAAAATAATTTAAGACTTACAGAAAAGTTGCAAAAATAGTCCAAAGAATTTCCATAATATACCCTTCACCCTTCACCCATAAATGTCAACAATTTACCATTTACCATGTTGACTTTATCAGCCCCCCCCACACACACACACACACTTTTTTTTCCTGAAACATTTGAGATTAAGTAACAGAAATAATGGTTTTTTATCTCTAATACTTCAATGACTGTTTTCTAAAAACAAGGGCACCCTCTTACTTAATCACAGTATAATGATCAAAATCAGCAAATAAGCACTGCACAACTATTATCTAATCTACAAATCTTGAGCAAAGTTCATCAGTTGTCTCACAATGTCCTTTAGAGCAAAAAAAAAAAGAAAAATTTCTAGAGTCAAGGATCCAAACCAAGGCCACATTGCATTTAGTTGCCATTTATCTTTAGTCTTCTTTAATCTGGAACAGTTCCTCAACTTGCTGTCTGTTGGTTTTTTGTTTAGTGTCTTTCATAACCTTTACAGTTTCGAAGACACAAAATCACTTATTTTGTAGACTATCTTCTTTACTTCCTTAATGGTATCTTTTAATGAAGAGAAATTCTTATTTTGATGAAGTGCAATTTATTGGGTTTTTTTATGGCTATTTTCTTTGATCCTAAGAATATTTTGCCTACCCCAGATCATGAAAATATTCTGTTTTTGTTTGTTTGTTTGTTTATATGCATTATGGATGTAGCTTTTATATTTAGGTCTATTTATGATCCCTCTCAAATTAAATTTCCTGTGTGGAGTGAGATAGGAGTTGAAATGTGTTTTTATTCATACATATCCCAGTTGTTTGTCCACCATTTCTTAAAAACAAATTTCCCACTAATCTGCCTTGGGCCATTTATAAAAAATCAATTGACTCTAGATTCATGTTTTTTTTCTGGAATTTTTATTTTGTTCCACTAGCCTGTACCACTATGCCAATACCACACTGTTTTGATTACTGTAGCTTTATTGTAAGTCATCTCGATCAGGTAGTATAAATCCTACCACTTTTTCTTTTTTAAGATTATTTTGTCTAATGTAGATCCTTTGCATTTAAAAAAAAAAAAGTTTACTGATTGATTTTAGAGACAGGGAGAGAGAGAGAGAAACATCAATTTTTTGTTCCACTTATTTATGCATTCCTTGGTTGATTCTTGTATGTGCCCTGACCAGGGATTGAACCCGCAACCCTGGTGTATTGGGAGCACACTCTAACCAACTGAGCTGCTTGGCCAGGGCTTCCTGTGCATTTCCATGAAATTTCAAAATCCAATTCCTTAACCCAGAAAGCCTGTTGGGATTTTGATTGGGATTGCATGGAATCTATAGATTAATTGGGTTGGGGCATCTTAAAATTATCGAGATTTCATAAATGTGTACAATAACATGGCATATCTTGACATTTATTTATGTCTTTGTTAACTTTTCTTAGCAATACTTTATAAGTCTTGCACGTAGTGTTGGATTTATTCTTAAGTAATTATGTCTACTGCAAATGGTATTTTAAAATTTTTATTTTCTATTGGTTGTTATTGGAATACATAGAAGTACAACTGAATTTTGTATGTTCACATTGTGCCCTGCAATCTTATTAAATATGCTTTTTAGTTCTAATATTTTTTTACAGATTAATAGGGTTTTCTACATTCCTAATCATGCTATTTTCAAATAATGACAGTTACCTTTTGTTCGTCTTTATGCCATTTGTGTCTTTCCTTCTCTCTCTTCTGTGCTATATTGGCTGGGACTTCCAGGCCAGTGTTGAACAGAAGAGCTGAAAGTGAAGTCCTTGCCTTGTTCTTAATCTCAGTCTTCAAATCAAGCATAATATTAACTGTAAGCTTTTCTGAGATGACTTTTATCAACTTGAGGAAGTTCCCTTTTATTCCCAATTTAATGAGAGTTTTTCTTTTTTTAAACATAAATGGGTGTTGAATCTTGTGACAAAAACCATATGGCCTGAAAGCCTAAAATACTTATTATATCCAGCCTTTTTTTTAAAAAAAAAAAATGACACTATATTAAATTTATTGGGGTAACAATGGTTAAGATGAACATATAGGTTTCAGGTGTGTGTTTCTGTGTTACAAGACCTGTATATTGTTCTGTGTGCCCAATACCCAAAGTCATATCTTCTCCCATCACCATATATTAAGATCCCCTTCACCCCCCACCCCTCCACCCCCTTCCCTCGGGCAACCACCACACTGCTGTTTGTGTCCGAAAGTTTCAGTTTTATATCCCATGTATGAATGAAATCATATGGTTCTTAGCTTTTCCTGCCTGACTGACTTCACTTAGCATAATATTCTCAAGGTCCATCCATGTTGTGGAAATGGCAGTATTTTGTCTTTTCTTATGGCTACATAGTATTCCATTGTGTACATGTCCCACATCTTCTCTGTCCAGTCCTCTGTTACATGACACTTTGGTTGTTTCCAAGTCTTGGCCACTGTGAATGATGCTGCAGTGAGCATAGGGGTGCATATGTCTTTACAAATACATATTTTTGAGTTTTTTTGTTATATACCCAGAAGAGGGATTTTTGGGTCATATGGCAGCTCTAAATTTTTTGAGGAATCACCAGACTGCTTTCCACAGTGGTTGTACCAGTCTGTGTTCCCATTAGCAGTGAATGAGTATCCAGCCGTTTAAAAATAGTTTCTGACCCTTTCTCTAGTAACAATATGAGATACCCTGGCATATATGTCAGTTTGAGTCTAATAAAGAGGTAGAAACCACACAATGGTTTAAACAGCAGAAGCTTAATATAAAGATTATTAAACTATAATAAAAGAGCAATTATAAGATGTTAGAATCTACATGGCACCCCAAGGATGAAAGAGAGTAGGGAAGGACAAGTTTAGAATGGGAACCCCTCCCCAAGCATAGCATTTAGACATTTCTGGAGCTGTTGTAATTGCAGCCCAATGGATGGCAGAGAAGTTTGCTGGTTGCAAACTTCTCAGGGCTTATGTCAAAATAAGCCCTGAGCTGGCCTGCAGTTCCTGGGCCAGCAAGAAGAAGCCCCCAAAATGCAGGCAGGGTAAGCCATCCAGTGGCTGGCCACCACCGAGGATCAGAGAAAGTGGGGGCACCAGTGTGAGTAGGAGACAGGGAGCTGTGGTGCGTGTGTTAGAAGGGCTGCACCACCAGAAGGCTGCAGGAGTCAAACGTGGGAACAAGGGTGTAAGGAAGCAGAGGGAGTCGGCACCGGGGCAGGCAGGAGGGCTGCAGCATCTGGTGCTTCGGCGGAGAGAGCTGCAGGAAGGTGACCACCTGGTCAGGCTGGGGCTGAGGTGCAGTCAAGGGGCCATGTGCTCTAGGCAGAAAACCACTGGATCTTCTCACGCCCTCATTGCTGACCAATAGTGCAGCCGCCAGACATAGCAGGTGAGTCCTTCTCTGCTTCAGTGTCGTTCCAGCATCCTCTGCTTCCCTTCACACCCTGCTCACTGTAATGAAGAAATGCTTAAAGTAATTATGCAGAGCAGGTATTGAAACTGGGAGCTGAGAGGCAATGAACTGGTAACTGACATGGCGTGGCTGAAGAATGGGGCATCCTAGGCAACCCAGTATGTGACCCGCCCAATATTCTGTTGGAGGATCCCAGAATGAAAATAAGAAGTGGATACCTTCTTTTTTTTTTTTTAATTTTTATTAACAGATGAGGCACTTGGTCCCACATTAAATTGCTCAAAGTTAGAGATTTTGAGTAAAATTGTCTAGACTTTATGTCAGAATAAGCCCAATTATATTAAAAAGTTAATTTTAAGAAAAAACATACAAAACCATTAAAAAAAAAGTAGACATCATATATGTAGTGGAATATGCATTCTAGGCTTTCAGTGAACTGAATGGATCGCAGTGGGAAATGTTTGCTAGTCTCTAGAATAAATATTACCATAACTCAAATAAAAAGGCAAACAGACTAGGGCAAATATTTTCATCAAATGTACCGGAGAAAAGTCTATGTCAGTACTGCGCAAAAAGTTGATGAAAACTGAAAATCATCAACTTTAATGCAAATTGGCAAAGGACATGAATAGATGATGCACAAAGAGGAAACACGGGTAATAAACAGATGTAAGAAAATGTTCAACTTTGCTAGCTCTGATTGAGACGCAAATTAAAACTTTAATGAAGTAGAGTTTATGCATGAAATTTTAAAAATAAACTAAAAAGCTGGTGAAAAAGAGGCGGTGGGACTGGCAAATTGATGACAACAGAAATTACTAAAACTTCTCTTGAATTCAGATGTCATATCCCTGGAGAAATCCTACTTCTGGGAATATAACCTAAGGAAATCATTACAGACAATAGAAAAAGTTTCTATGCCTGTGTTTAGAGCAATCATTTAGAGAGTTGAAGAGTGGGAAATAATTTAAATGTACATTAAAAGGTCAGTAATAGTGTAAATCATTCTATAATAGTGTAAATCATTCTTAATTGTGTAATTCATTTGGTTATGACCATGGCCAGTAATAAATGACTTGGCTGTGACCAAAAATTATCAAAAACTAATGAAGCAAGATAGGTTACCTCTCAAGATATAACATCTAATTAAAAGCAGAATAAAAGAACAAAACTGTATTTATATGTGAAAGAGAATAATATGGGTATATGAAGAAAAGGAACATAAAATGTAGAATTGGTTTATTAAATTGATTTGAAGTTTACTATTAATATAATATTGCTTAGGCAATACTTTTTTTAAAAAAAATACATCTTTATTGATTTCAGAGAGAGGAAAGGAGAGGGAGAGAGAGAGAAACATCAATGATGTGAGAGTCATTGATCGGCTCCAGCCCGCAACTCGGGCATGTGCCCTGACCGGGAGTCGAACCCCAATAGCCTGGATCCTAGGTCGATGCTCAATCGCTGAGCCACACCTGGCTGGGCAGGCAATACTTTTTTTTTTTTTTTTTTAATATATCTTTATTGATTTCAGAGAGAGGGAGGGAGAGGGAGAGAGAGAGATAGAAACATCAATGATGAGAGAATCATTGATCGAGCCCACAACCCAGGCATGTGCCCTGACTGGGAATCGAACCCCGATCACCTGGATCCTAGGTCGACGCTCAACCGCTGAGCCACGCCCGGCCGGACAGGCAATACTTTTTTAAATGCGACATTTAAAATGAAAATAATCCAGGTGTGTTGACAAGAGCTGGGCTGAGTTAGGCTCACCTCTCTTTTTTTTCTTCTTTTTTTTAAAATATATCTTTATTGATTTCGGAGAGAGGAAAGGAGAGGGAGAGAGAGACAAATAGAAACATCGATGAGCAAGTCATTGGGGATCGAGCCCGCAGCCCAGGCATGTGCCCTGACAGGGAATCAAACCTCGATCTCCTGGATCCTAGGTCGATGCTCAACCGCTGAGCCACACCTGGCCAGGCTGGCTCACCTCTTTTCCACACGGTACACGTCTACTAAGTCAGCACTTTTTCTCATTAGCTTTTTGCCAGTTTCTGTGGAGGCTTCTGTCTTATTGTATGAGGCCTGTTGAGCCACGTCTCCTCTTCCTGTGCGTGGGTAGCCGAATTACTGAGGCAGAAGCTTACATTTGTTCCTGTTACATTTTTCTTGGTCTGTATATTTATCCCATCATGAAGGCTCTCTTGATTTTTTTTTTGGCTCCTGACCTACACCCTTTGTTTGCCCTGTTTCCTGAGTGGATATTAATTGCACATTCTATCCACAGTGAGATATGCAGGAGAGTCCATGCTCACCCCAGGCCCTGATGAAAATGGTGGCCTGAGCAGTACTGAGCCCCAGGGCCTGTCACATCTATCAAGGAGCACCTTTGATGACATCATGCTGCAATCTACTAAAATAGTCCTGCACATCGTACACATCAGCCAGCTTTAACAATGAGCAAAGGGTCTTTCACAGGTAAAGGGCAAAGGCTTAGAGGGAAACTCAGGTGACTTTCCTGGACCAGACTCCACCTCGGGCTCCGCTGTGATAGGGAGCACGTCTGACCTCAGTGTTCAGTGTCTGTCCCTTGGGCCCTTGTCCCCTCTTGTGCCACCAGTTCCCATGGTATCCACAGCACCCACCCTCCTGGTCTCCAGGGTCATCAGGTGTTCCTTTCAGTCTTTCTTATCAGACTTTTTATTTGGTTCTTGTCTGCACTCTTTATCTTGGAGTCATCTGCATTTTAAAAGAAGTCAAAGATTGAAAATGGAGGGAGGTGGAATTTCAGGCTTTGCCAGTCAGATACAGGAGACCTGGACGGACTGGGAGGGTGGACACTGGGCCTTGTAGACAGTTCCTGCCTGTTTGCTGCCTGCAAGGCTGGCCTGCAGGGGGGATTTCCAGGGGACAAGGTAAGTTAGACCCCATAGCACCACATCCTCACCAAGCTCTTAATGATATTCGGATAGAATTTCTCTTTAAATCTCATTAGTTTAATTTTCCCTCTGTTCTTCCAACTGCCAGGTAGGTGAGAGAAACAGAGGCTGTCGTCTTCAGACTGAGAAGGAAGCAGCAAAGCGGGCCTTGAAAACTGGGACCAACAGCTTCTCCCCATCCAAGGCCTCTCCTCACAGGGAACTTTGCACCAGCAGAGACTTCCTGCTGGAAACTGATGCTCTGTTGCTGTTTGCATGAACCTTGCCTACCTCTGCATAAATATTTTATTTTTCAAAAGCCATTCCGACAAATTGCCTTCTCATTTGCAGAGGATCTAGACCATCTGTGGGAGCAGGCCCACACCCTCCCCCTTCCTGATAACTGGACTTATCTGCTTGCATTTCAGCTGCTCAGCTGCTAGTCTGGTTGATCGCCTTACAGATTAGTGCTCTTTACCACACTGTACACCATCTGGTCCCAGCAAGAGGTCTAGCTCACTGGCCATCTCACTGGCCACCTCCGGCACCATGTAAGTGCCTTTTAACCCTAATCCATAAATGTCAGGCCCAGTACATCCAAAATTTGTTTGAACAAGGCAAATTTAAAAATATATATATATCTATTGATTTCAGAGAGAGGAAAAGAGAGGGAGAGAGAGAGATAGAAACATCAGTGATGAGAGAGTCATTGATCAGCTGCCTCATGCACACCCACCACTGGGGATTGAGCCCAAAACCTGGCTCTGCTGGATGCCTTTTGCAGACAAATTCACAGATATATCCTTAGAATAGCAAACATTTGGTTCCTCTCTCTGATTTTTTAAATCAAAAAGTATAATTTTCACCAAGAATAAATAACAAATTATATTTTTATTTGTTAAAATAAAAATGACAAGAACTATAGCTGCAATCAACATCACTGAATCTTAATATTGGTTGGGGGGAAAGCAAGTCTCAGAAGACTATATAGAGTTCAATCACATTTTCTAAACTTTAAAAACTGCATACCGTTGGGGAGTCCCCTAAGCCAAACTGTGCATGCTCACCCTAGGCTGTAATCCCTCTGGGCATGACTAGTAGCCATCTTTTTATTTCTCTGGCACTGGAATCATAGGGTGGGTAGAATTGGACTCACCAGGTTTCTTGGTTGTAGCCTTCCTCGGTCCCTGATGGCTGGATGCCACCCTTTTCCTCACAGACCCTCTTCATTTCCTTAGCCAGTCTAAGGTTGAAGCAACCTGGGACTCACCTTGTCCTCCCCCCTCCTCCCAGTCTCACCTGCCCAGTCAGAGTGAGGAAGTGGTGCCTTCTCCATAGCTCCCTTCTCATCGTGGTCTCCCTTTTCTGGCACAGGCTTTGGGTTTCTGAAGGTCCCTTTGCCAGGTCTCTTGGACCTGTTAGGACATCCCACTAACTTGTCTCGGGTTGCCAGGTGCTGATTGCGTCCTGCATCTTGACAAAGGACTGCTGCCCCTTCCCACACTGTACCATGGACACCTGGTTGTATGAAGCCTGAGCAACACGTCCCCAGAGGCTAGTCCCCTGTGAGTCTTTGGCCAGATTTGCACCCTCCACCCTGGCAGCCCGGGATCTTGCTGCTGGATGCCTTTTGCAGACAAATTCACAGATATATCCTCTCCAGGCTCTTGCTGCCGATTTTTAGCCTGTTCATCTGTTTCCACTTTTCAGGTACCAAAAGTTCTTCAGTGATAACTACTGCCACATACATGATTTTCTAAGGGCCAGTGATGTGCCTGACCCCGAACTGGATGCTCTACCTCACTCATCAGGCTCAGCGCACGTTGGCATTTCATGCACTTCAGGGTCAACTTTGTACGGTCTTAGAAATGGTCTGCATTTCAAAAACAAAATCCAAAGGGATTTTTCACTTTTAGGATTATTCCTTAAATTGTCTCATAATAACTACTACCTTCTCCAAAGTCAGCTCTGAAATGTTTCTGGACAACAGAACATAACCATCTGCTTCCAGTCTTCCCCAAGGACAGGCCAACAGGAGACAGCTTTCATTTGTATCATAAATTACAGTGATCGGAGGAACTAGAGCATTTCCTGTCAGCAGGGCTGTAAAACAACCCGACAGGGGAACTGATGTGTTGGAGGGTCTCTGGGTGCAGGAAACTAGGGGTCTCGATGACGTATGGTCATTCTCATGAGTTAGGTTTTCTCTTGTATTTCATTCATTTCAGGTTTCTTCCGGGAACCCAAAAGGTACAGCACAAACTCTCCTCTCCTCCAGCTCCTGGGCTTCAACTTTGTTTTGTTAATTCCTCACTTCCATTTACTTGCTTTCCCACTGCCAGAGTCCCTTTCACTCTGAATGATTAAGCCTGACTTGACTTTGGGGAAAGTTTTTCGAGGTTTTGCTTCCCTTCTTTAAGATGAGTGTGTGTGTGCTGTTCTAATTTTTTATTTCTCCAGTGAATAGTATACATTTATTTTTTCCTTCAACTGATGCATAAACTTGAAAACTTAAGCCTTCCGAAGACCATCTGCTCCACAAGTACACAATCTGATCAGTGTGTTTTGGAAATGCCTTGTGCTCCAAGTCCAGAGAAGCCTCTGACTTTCAGGCGGCTGTGGTGTCTGCTCCTAAGGAGTTTTTTCCCATAAGTGTGTCTGTTACCCCTGGGAACCTGGAACCCAAGAGGCATCCAGGTCTTGTCCCAGGCAGAACCTTGGATTCCTCCTGGGGCCTGCTCCTACCATCCAGAAAGGGGGGGGGGGGGGCAGGAATAGGTGTTCATCCAAATAGAGTTGAGTATCCTTGAACATATACCTTCTGGGAGGAAAGTGAGTTTGGAGAAGTGTGGCGGCTTTGTCCAATGAAGTTACCACCTTCTCCAAAAGGAGCTTAAGTCCCTTTGGCTTCCATGGAGGGCAGTGACTACTAGCTGATTGGTGGGTTTCTTGATTTTGGGGGTGAGGGAATCCGTATTGTCTGTTGTGATGAAAGGAAACAAAAAAACTTCAAGGAGAACACACAGTATCCCTCAGAGAGATTTGCATCTGCTCTCTCCTAAGGTTGTAAACAAGTTCAAGGGGGTAGACATCCCCACCTGTAAACTGCAGACTCCCCGATCTGCGCTGTATGGTCATCCAGTGTGGGTGGCACTACCGGTGAAACAACCGCTTGGCAGAGTCCAAGGTGGCCACTTGGGGCGAGGAGAGAGTCCGGAGCTGACCGGCGGACTTCCCTGGCTTCTTGCTCCCTAGGAGGGGATGGCGACCTGACCCAGAGACTCCTGCCTCTCCCGGGACCACCTTGGAGACTCCCGAGCCTCGCCTGACGTCCCCCGCCCCCGGGAGGCACCAGGCTCCCTCCGCAGAGCCGGGCCCTGGGGCCGGAGCGCAGGGGAGGAGCGCGGCCGGAGCTGCTGCTCAGACCCGGAGGGAGCCAGCGGGGCGCGAGCGCGCCGCGGGACCTCAAACTCTGGCGGGGTAAGGATTTTAGGGGCTCTTGAGCTGGGAGTGCTGGGCGCTGGGAGGTGTGCTGGGGACGCGGACTTGGCCAGGAGAGGCGTTAAAATATAAAAGCCCGGGAGGGGGAGCAGCGTGCTGAGCGCGGGAAGGTGAGGCGCTTTGCTCCGTCCCCGGTGCCAAAACGGCCGCGTCTGGGCGGAAGGAAAAGGGGAGGAAAGCGAGGGCCGGCTCCGGCCTCTGCTCACACACACACACACACACACACGCAAGCACACCTGTAGCTGGAGTGCCAGGACAAGAAGCCGGTCCCTGTACCCCAAGTCTTTCCCACCCCTTTTTACTCACCTCGCGCAGCCCCTGGACCAAGCCCGGCTGAGCCGTCGGGGCAGGAGGCAGAAGGAGCCGGGTGGGCTCCCACTGGAGACAGAAAGGGGGAGGGGGGTCAAGGTCACGACACCGCCCCCTGGACACCTCCTCAAGACACCCTACACCCAGGGGCCTCGCGTCCTGGAAAGGGCCCCCCCGGACCGCCCGGCTTCCCCGCCGCCGGTCGGGGACCTGGGCAGAGTCTCCAAGTCCGCGCCGCTCGTGGGGCGCTTTGTCCGTGGCTTGGAGGAAGCGGGAGCCGGGGAACCCGCGGACAGGGCCAGGGGCTGCCTCCGCCGCCCCTCCTCAGCCTTGGGGACCCAAAGAGACAGGTGGGCTGAGCACGAGGCCAGGAGTTAAAAACCTTTTGGGGAGGGAGCGGTCACTGTTTTAAACGATAAAAATCATAACTCGGGATCTTGGCTTAGTGCTCGGGAGCGAGGAGCAGGGGTGCGGGCCCTCTGATCCCCCGCAATCCCCTAACAGGATGATCCCACGGCTCCCGGCCCTTGGGCTTTTCTCCCAGCTCAGCCCCACCCCCCCTCCGCCCCACCCTACTCCACCCCAGCCCCCAGCAGGACCCGCAGGCCCTTGTGCTTCACCATTGGGGCTGGGGGACTTCGGACCCCACCCCACCCCCGTGGCCGGCTCCTTGGGCGCAAAACTCAGGCCCGGAAAGCGAACAGCCAGACGGTGGATGCCCCTCACCAAATCTTCCAGAGGGCAAAGCTGGACGGCAGCGGGTCCCTGCCACCCCAAATACGTGCACAATGCCCCCCATATGCGTTTGGCCTTGCATCCTGAAGCTGGCAGCCTAGCCCCCCATCTCCCTCCAAGGACTGCCTGCCAGCCCCTCCCAACTTGTCATTCATACAAAGGAGCAACAATATCTCTGGACATGGGCCACATGCAAGGTGGGCAGGGAGAGGGGAGGTGACCACTCTCTTAACAAGGTCTCCTGTACCAAAGTCCAGGGTTCCTGAGAATTCTGCCAGGTGGGGTGAACCCAGCTGGGGTTTCACTGGGCTGGTGGGTGCTCCTTGGGCAGGAGTGGGGAGGGAAAGACAGGCAGTCTCACATCACAGGAATGCGCAGCACGCTTTCCCTCTTCCGCCTTTGTTAAGAAATGAAGTTCCCCTCCAGCATTGATTCCCAGAGAGGGTGAAAGGTGGCTCTCTGGGTGACCAATTGGTCAGCATAAGACCTCAGTCACTCTGGCCCCTTGCCTTGGATGCACCTCACCTATTTTCATGCCTTTTCTGTTATCATTCACAATCTGCCAGCAGTCCTGCCTCTGGTTAATATGGGGGTTGCCAGAGTGACCAGTCTCCCATCACCATGGTACCCAGGAGATAAACAGTTAAGAAGCCAAGAGGCTCTTCACTAGCTCCCCCAGATCCTGTGGGAGTCTGGCTTCCAGTTTCCCGATGGAGTGGGGAGGGATGGCCATGTCCAGATTCTGGGAACCCCTCTCCCACACCCACACCCACACCTCCACCTCCCTACTCACCCGACACCCTCTCCAATCTCTACCAACCACTGGGGCCTCCTGGTTGAAATGGATCAAGCTGTTTTCCCCTATCCCCCAATTGCATAAATCGAAACCAGGGGTTAAATGGTTTTCCCTCTGACCTAACCCACGCCAGCTGCACATTGAGTACTCCCCAGTACAAATCACAAGGTCAAATCCTGAGGGAGAAACAGAATGAAGCGGACACAGTCCACTCCGGACATGGTGGTGTAGTGTGGGAAACCAGCCCCTACACTGTGCTCTGGGCTGAAATAGAGGTGATTACAGTGCCCTGGGAGTGGAGAGAGGTGGGACAGACTGACTCCCCCTGGTCAGGGAGAATGAAAGTAATTTCAACTAACTAGAGAGCAAGAAGGGACAACCTCTTTCTAGACAGAGAGACTAACAGGAATAAAGACATTGGGATTAGTCAGGAGCAGATAGGCCCTGCTGTGGCAACGTATGGACTCGGAATGTCTCAGTGGCTTACCCGTCACCTTTGCAACATTATGTCTTGACCTCGAGGAAGAAAGTATCTACAAGAAAGGCTTCTGGTGACTAATTGGGCTCAAAATTATTACTATTTTTTTTAAAAAGAGCCTAGCAGGGGCCTCATTTCTACACAGGGACCGCTCACATAAGTGGTACTTCAGGGAGAAGTCTGCACTGAACTGCCTGCCTGGGCTGTGTTCCTACCACCTGAGCCAAGGAATTCCTGGAATCCCATTTCAACCAATAGGACTCCTGTCCAATTGGTGCTACAAAGCTCTAACCTTATTAGCATTTTTACCTACCAATCAGAGCAGCTCCAGTCTGACCAATCAAGGCAGTGCTTTGGGGCCAATCAAACGGTGTAGATTTGGCACCCTTATTTGCATGAGGAAGGGCCAATCAGGGACCAACCAGGGCGGGGACTTCTCTCTATATAAGCCAGTTGCCCTGGGCTGGGAGCAGCTTTCCCTTTGCAGTGAAGCTTGGGTTTTGCAACCAGAAGCTGAGCGGTGGGTCCTGCCTCAGAGCTCATGAGTGGCCAGGGCAGCCTCTCAGCCGTGCTGTATCACAATTGAGCTGCTTGCACTGAATAAAGTCTCCTTCACCATACCTTAAGTTGGGGATTCCTGTTGGCCTTGAATTGGCACCAACGACCCTCAGTTAACATGAGGCTTTGGGGGGGCCTGCGTCAGGAGAGGAGTCCACGGGCCAGAACTTGTCACTCGGGTCTCACCTGTCCTGGAAGGGAGATAGAAATGCAGGAAGCTCCGGGTGAGCTTGAGTGAGCAGTCTCTGCCAATAAATGAGACAGGAACAGTCATGACACACTTAAGGAAAGGGCGAGTAATTTGGTTTAAATGGAGCATCCTACTTAGGCTGATACTGTCCTGGTTATGAAAAGCCTTGAGTGGCAGGTTAAGACTCCATGCTGGAGAAAATAGGCAACCTCTGAGTGTATCTGAGTGACACGATTAAAACTACCTTTCAGAGAGACCCTACTATTGTCAGCAGGGAAGATTCACTTGTTTGTTCCACACTTGCTGAGCACCTCCTGAGTGCCAGACCTTGGGTGGATTGCAGAGGTGAGGTTGAGATGGGAGGTGAACAATGGAAATTGTTTTGAAAATCCCAGGGACAGAGACAAGGGCCTGGACAACGATGGGAGCAGAACTTGAGGAAGCCTCTTTTTGTACTCCTTTTCAGAACTCCCTACATTCTATCTTGTATAATAATGATGTAGTGTAGGGGTTAAACTGAAACAGGCTTTCGTCCCCAGTCTGCTACTGGGTGGCTTTGAATACCTTGTTTAACCATTCTGAGCCTCCATTTCTCCATGTGAAAATTGGAAGTGCTAGTTGGATTGTTGGGAGGAGTAAGTGAAGTAATTGGAGTGAATTCCCTTCTCACATGGTGCCTGACATAGCAAGTGCTCAAAGTTAGACATGACCATCTTATTTTCTATAATGACAGTGGATTCCTTTTATAATCACATCCCATACATTAATTAAGGGGGGGAGGGACAAACGCACTTTACCTCCTGTGCCTGCAGCTAGGTTTGGTGAAACAGGTCCTTGGGGAAGAAAGGGAGGTCTGGTGTGTGTGTGTTACGGTTGTGGAGTGGCTGCAGGGAGCAGATGGACTTCTGGGGAGAGCATCTGCAGGATTGGCTACAGAGATCTGGGTTCTCCAGCTGTAGCAACATCTGGAAAGCAGTTTCACCTCTTTGGAATCTCACTCTGAGCAGCTGGATCTTATTGCAAAGCGGTCATTCTGAAACTGAGCACACTTAGAACTGTGAAAGCCAGAGGCCCATTAGCTCTCTGTTACTTCTGCAGAAGACCGGGACACTTTCTAGGCATGAGACAGTCCCCTGTCTGGTGATTGGGTAACATAATTGATAACCTTGTTACAATTCCAGTGCATTCTCTTTCACTCCAAATCTCTTCCTGTTCTTGGGGACAATGTCAATTTTTATTCTCAGGCAGGAATTGAAAACTCGCATCTGGCACACACAAGCTTCCCTCTGCCTGCGTTATAAAAACGCAGGGTTCATGAGGGAGACCTGTAGCTCACAGGTTACCTTGGGAAACAACACTCAACTCTTCTAACTCAAACTCCTCTCTGTCTTGATGTGGGGACATTCCTGCAGTTGCCTGTGTGTACATCACTTCACAGAAAAGGGGGAATGAGGACTCTGACCCCCACACCCCTCATCACTTGGAAACTGGGCCCTGAGCAAAGCTGGACATATCCTTGTGGTCTGAGACCAGAGCTGCCCTTTGGGGCCTTTCCTGGGCAAATGGAGGAAGCTTTGCTATTTACTGTTCCCAGAAATTGGCCTTGTTTATCGAGAGTCAGGCTCTGCAGTTAGATAGTCTGCTATAGCCCTGGCTGTGTGAACTGTGTGCCTCGGTTTGTTCATCTGTAAAATAGGGGTGATAATAGTGCTTACCCCACAGACTCATTGTGCAGATTAAATGAGTTAATACATGTAGAACAGTGCCTGGCATAGTGTAAGCCCTCAACAATGTTGTTTCAGTTATTATTATTTTCTTTTTATTATTGTGATATTTTGACATTTCTCCCTTTTGGTACATTTTGTTATTGTGAGTTCCTTGTAGGAGATATTCTGAATTTTGCATTTTAAAAGTGTTTTGACTTTAGATTTAATATCGCTTCTATTTTTAGCTTTCATTCACATGCCATAAGTCATCCATCCATTTAAAGCATACCTTTCAGTGATTTTTAGTATATTCTCAGTTGCACAACCATCACAATACAATTTTGAGACTGACTTTTCAACACCCCCAGGAGAAACCCTGTAGCTATTAGCATTTGCTCTCTTTTCTGACTCCCTCAACTCTTGCCCCCAGCAACCACTCACTAACTTACTTTCCAACTCTTTGGATTTGCCTATTCTGGACATTCTGTACAAATGGAGTCATACAACATGTGGCATTTTGCGTCTGGCTTTTTTTCACTTAGCATAATGTTTTCAAATTCCATCCATGTTTTATTCTTTTAAATTGCCAGATTTTCACTGGCGAAGGGGTTCTTGCCGCCCTCCCCAAGATATAGGAGGCGAGACAGGTTCAAAAAAGAAAAGGTGTACTGTGTACTTGAAAGAAGGCGGAGGGAAAGGAGGAAGGGAAGGAGGTGGGTGTATGAAGGGCGCACACACTGGCCGGCAGCATGGTCCTGAGCTGCTCCTGGGCCCGGCTCACGCGGCGCCGGGTTTCCTTGGGCCTGCGCAGAGTGCATGGCTCTGTTGCCCAGATTCCTGCCCCGGGCTGGCAGTGACTGGCACGGGTGCATCGGTTTGGCGAGTGCCTAAAAGGAACTTGGCTCTTATCTAGAAGAGGTTCTAAAAGTAACCGAAGAACATTCCCACCCATCTGAAGAGAGACTTGGCCTTTCTCAAAATAACATTTCAGCTGAACAACATCCCACTGTGTAGATATACCGTTTTGTTTATTCAGTTATCAGTCAACGGGCATTTAGGTGGTTTTCACTTTTGGGCTAATGTGGTTAATGATGCCATGAACACTTAGGCACAAGTTGGGCAGATGTGTTTTCCTTTCTCTTCTGTCTCTATTTAGAAGCAGAATTACTGGTCATGTGGTGACTCTATATTTAGCATCATTAAAGGGACCACCCAACTGTTTGCCAAAGTGGCTGCACAGTTACATTCCCACCATGTGTGGTTGAGAGCTCCAGCTTCTCCTACCAACTCTTATTATTGTGTTGGGGTTTTTTTTATGATAGCCATTGTAGTTGGTGCGGAGGGGTATCTCATCATGATTTGGATTTGCATTTCCCACGACTAAATATGTTGAATATCTTTTTATGGGCTTGTTGGTCCTTTGGGTATCTTCTTCCAAGAAAAACCCGTTTAGTCTGCCCATTGTTTCATTGGGTTGTCTTTTTATTACTGAGTTTGTAGGTGTTCTTTACATATTCTGGATATAAGTTCCTTACCAGTACATGATTTTAAAATGCTTTCTTCCATTCTGAGGGCTGCATTTTTACTTTCTTGATGGTGTCATTTGATGCACAAAGGTTTTTGTTTTTATTTTGATGAAGTCCAATCTCTTTTTTCTTCTGTTGCTTATGCTTTCGGTGTCATATTTAAGAATCCATCACCTAGCACAACGTCCTGAAGATTTACTCCTATGTTTTCTTCTAGGAATTTTATAGTTTTATCCCTTAAATTTCAGTCTGTGATGCATTTTGAGTTAGCTTTTGCGTATGGTGTGTGCTCTTTTGGCTGTGGATATCCAGTTATCCCAGAAACATTTATTGAAAAGAAAGACTCTTCTTTCTCCCATTGAATTATCTGGTTACCCTTGTCAAAAATCAATTGATCAAAAATGTGAGTGTATATTTCTGGACTCTGCATTCTATTCCATTGATGGATTATCTATCCTATGCCAGTACCACACTGTCTTGATTCCTGTGGCTTGGTAATGGGTTTTGAAATCAGAAAGTGTGAGTCCTCCAACTCTATTATTCTTTTTCAGGATTTCAAGATTATTTTGGCTATTCTGGGTCTCTTGAATTTCCATGTAAATTTAAGATTAGCTTTTCAATTCTGCAAAAATTTCAGCAGGGATTTTGATAAGGATCCCATCGAATCTGTAGCTCAATTTGGGAAGTTGCCATCTTAACAGTATTAATTCTTCCAATGTATGAGCAGGAGAACTTTCCATCTATTTATATTTTTAAGATTTTTCTTTCAATAATATTTTATAGTTTTCAGAGTACAAACATTTTATTTCCTTGGTTAATTTTATTTCTAGGTATTTTGTTCTTTTGCTGCTATTAAGGATGGGATTTTTTCCTTTATTTTATTGTTTTAGTGTTCATTGTTAGTGTATAGAAATGCAATTGATTTTTTATGCTGATCTTGTATATTGCCACACTACTAAACTCATTTATTAGTTCTAATGGTTTTTAACAGATTCCTTAGAATTTCTATGTAGCAGATCATGTCTCTGCAAGTAGAGGTAGTTTCACTTCTTTCCCAGTGTGGTTTAGAAGAGGTTTACGTCTTTTGACCTCCTTTGCTGTTTACTTGCTCTCTCCTTCATACATTCCCAAGCCTTTTTAAAATTTTTAAAAATTGATTTGAGAAAGAGAGAGAGAGAGAAAAACACTGATTTGTTGTTCCACTTATTTATGCATTCATTGGTTGATTCTTGTATGTGCCCTGACCAGGGATCAAACCCACAACCTTGGCGTATCAGGACAACATTCTAGCCAACTGAGCTACCTGGCCAAGGCCCAACCATTTTTATGTGAAATAGAAATGTCCAGTGTGAGTCATTCACAGGATCAAATTAGTTAATACACATTTGAAGTTATTAAAACAGTGCCAGGAAAAGGGTAAATATATGGTTGTTATTATCAGTGGCATCATTACAATTACTCACCGGTCTTCCTCCATCTATGCTACCCATTACCTATCATGTGTGTGTCTGGGAGTTTGGAGGAAAAATATTTTTTTAAGTAAAAGGAGATAGTTTTGCCTTTAAGGAGTGAGGAGAGTACAAAAGTCACTGGAATGCTGGTGAGCTGTGTTAGATTCCTGGCCTACGGAGGTGCCCAGGCCAAGCACGATGAGAGAGTTAAAGGTCTGCACCATAACACAAAACTCACAACGGAATCCTGAAACGTGTACAGCACGGTGGCTAACACATGGTGAATGTTGAGTAATGTTAAATAAATGTTATGACTGTTCCTCACCTGAGAAGCCATCTCCTCCCTTGTACTTGAGATTCTATGTCTCAGAGATTCTGTCCATTTGGCAGTTTTTCAGTGTATGTGATCCACCACCACAAACCTAGTTCAGGCAACTATTCTCTCTCCCCTGAGATACTGCAGCATTTAGCTGCTCACCTCATGTCCATTCATGTTCCCTGAATAAGTTCCGCCCCCCGGGCAGCCAGAGTGACCTTTACATATATGACCACAGCCTTGCTGGGCTCTGGGTAAAGCCCATGCCCCTTTACACGACCGAGGACCCCTGGATGCATCATCTAGTGGATGTAAGATCCTTGAAAATCTTCATCTTATATTTCTTTGTATGTCCTGTGATCAGCCAGAAACTCACGGTTATATAAAATGAATAAAGTTTTGAAAAATCAAAACATTGAGAAAATTATGAAAGTTAACATCATGGACTTAAACTATCAAACATCAGAGGTGAACCACAAGCATCAGAAACCACAACTTCCCTGAATGACTGATGGTGAGCTGACCATGATGCAGTGATCTGGGCTCCCTGCACTGGTCAGAAATCAGGGAACTGGTCAGTCTTCACCTTTGTGTTCTTCACACCAGCCCTGCACCCATAGCAGCTGTCTTTCCTCATCAACCACAAGAGCACCTTCAAATGTTTACTGGTGGGAAAGTATTCATGGTCTGATTTCTAGCACCAGGATCATGCCATTGACAGGTTTTTTTCTTTAATGATTTTTTAAAAAAATATATCTTTATTGATTTCAGAGAGAGAAAAGGAGAGGGAGAGAGAGAGAGAAACATCAATGATAAGAGTCATTGATCGGCTGCCTCCTGCATGTCCCCGACTGGGGATCAAGCTCGCAACCCGGGCATGTGCCCTGACCGGGAATCGAACCCTGATCGCCTGGATCCTAGGCGGAGCCATGCCCAGCTGGGCTCTTTAATGATTTTTTAAAATTGATTTTAGAAAGAGAGAAGGGAGAGAGACAGAGTGAGAAAGACAGAGAAGCAGAGAGCCATTGATGTGAGAGAGATACATCAACTGGTTGCCTCCTGTACATGCCCTGGCCAGGGATTGAACCCTCAACCTTCTGCTGCACAAGATGATGCTCCAACCAACTGAGCCACCCAGCCAGGGCACCATTGACAGATTTTATCTATTTCTTTGCTTAGACAAGCTGCTTAATACTTCTGAGTCTCAATGAAGCCATTTTTAAGTGGGGATAAAAATCACAAATATCTGCCCGGCTTGAGTGGCTCAGTTTGTTAAGAATCAGCCTATGCACCAGGGGTTGCTGGTTTGATCCCCAGTCAGGGAACATATGGAGGGCAACCGATTGATGTTTCTCTCTCATGTCAATGTTTCTCTCTCTCTCTCTCTCTCTCTCTCTCTCTCTCTCTCCCCCTTCCTTCCCCTCTCTAATCATGTCCTCCAGTGAGGATTAAATAAAAAATGATAAAAGAGACAAAGTAGCAATGTAGGTAACTGCAGTACCTGCTCCATCCCACAACCACATCAAAATTACAACTAAAATACAGAACAACCATCATTCAGAACCTCCTGAAATCTAGCTGAACAGAAGTCCTACAGTGAGAGAACTGAAGAAGCATCAAGACCTGTAGGAGGGGCAGAGATGAGAGACAGAATCTGGATGGAATCACAGAGATGCGATCGCAGTCCCACACCCAGGTGCCATGGTTTAAAACCGGGAGCGATATATTGGAGGTGGAGGTTTCCTGGAAGAGTGAGGGGTTCCAGCCCCAGATCAGGCCCCCGGCCTAGGGTTCTAGGGCCAAGAATGGAAGTCCCCACAACTTTGGGCTGTAAACACCAGTGGGGACTGTGGCTGAGGGACACAGAGGCTGTGCAAGTCCCAGGCAGTTCCTCTTACAGGGGAGGTACATGGACTCACTTAGACTCGCTTCCTCTGAGCTCCAGCCCTGGGCTGCAACTTGAAAGGAACCTGGGACATTTGGGGAGGAACTAACTTGCCTGGAATCCTGCAGGGCAAGAGCTGGAGGGCAGCTTTCTCCCAGACAGAAGAGCTGGCAGAGGCCATTGCTATTTTGACAAGCCCTCCCCCAACAGAGTTGGCAGGCAGGTGCCTTCTCTGAATGTCCATCAACGTGACTCACACCTTTGGCCCAGCCTTGATGTTTCCCAGAGGTCCCACCCTCCCTACTTGCAAGATCACCTAAGGCATTTCCAGTGGCTTTTCTATGCAAGTGGCCTCTCGAGCCTCATGCTTAGGACTTTCCTAAATCTCTCAAACAAGCAGCAGTGGGCCTCAGTGGGCCCCATACCTCTCGATAAGTGGCCCCAGGCCTGGCACTAGTGGCAGCCTGCATTGGTTCATTGCCTGACCTCTCCTGGACACCTCCAAGCCCAACACAAGTAGCAGCCAACTACAGCTTGCCATGTAGCTCATGCTGGGTGGCTCTGGACAGGGCACAGGCAGAAGCTGAATTTGCACCTCCTGGGAGACCCCAGAGACAGTGCATCTGGTGGTCAGCTTTGCCAATACTAGATTACAACTCTACCACATCCAAGAGTGACACATTTAAGGGGCAGACTCACTGAACACCAAAGTCCCACTGAAGCAAATCCTGCTCCATAGGGGAGTCTTCAGCACAACAGCTCTTTGGCTGTAGTTGCAGCTGGTCCTCACAGCCAAGTGGCCTGGGGGTCAATTTGTCCCAGTGGCCAATAGCAACCAAAGCTCAACTGCAACAGGACAATGCACACAGCACACACAGGGGAGCACCTAAAAGGCCCAGCTCAGGTGCCTGAGGAGACTAAGCCACTGGGCGCTACAGGACACCTAGTACACAAAGCCACTCTACCAATTCTAGGAGACATATCAGCTCTACCTAATACATAGAAAGAACACCTGGAAGCAGCCAAAATGTGGAGACAAAGAAGCATGCCACAAAGGAAAGAACAGAAGAAATCTCCAGAAAAGGAACTAAATGAAATAGAATCAAGCAAGCTACTAGATACAGAGTTCAAAATAATGGTTATAAGGATGCTCAAGGATCTTAGTAAGACTATTAAGGAAACTAGTGAGATCATCAATGACATAATAAAGAACTAGTCAGAAAGGAAGGCTACACTAACTGAAAGAAAGAATAATTTACAGAGAATCAACAGTAGAGTAGAGAACACTGAGAATCAAATCAACAGTTTGGAATATGAGGAAGCCAAAAACACCCAACCAGAAGAGCAAAAGGGAAAAAGAATCCAGAAATATGAAGATAGTGTAAGGAGTCTCTGGGACAACTTCAAGTGGCCCACCATTCACATTATGGGGGTTCCAGAAGGAGAAGAGAGGGAGTAAGAAATTGAAAACCTATTTGAAAAAATAATGACAGAAAACTTTCCCTACCTGGTGAAAGAAATAGACTTACAAGTCCAGGAAGCACAGAGAGTTCCAAACAAGAGGAACTCAAAGAGGCCCACAGCATGACACATCATAATTAAAACCCCAAAGGTTAAAGACAAAGAGAATCTTAAAAGCAGAAAGAGAAAAGCAGTTAGTTACTTACAAAGGAGCACCCATATGACTGTCAGCTGATTTCTCAACAGAAACTTTGCAGGCCAGAAGGGAGTGGTAAGAAATATTCAAAGTGATGAAAAGCAGAAACCTACAACCCAGATTACTCTACCCAGCAAAGCTATCATTTAGAACTGAAGGTCAGATAAAGAGCTTCATAGATAAGAAAAAACTAAAGGAGTTCATCACCACTAAACCAGTATTACATGAAATGTTGAAGGGTCTCCTTTAAGAAGAAGCTAATGAACAAAAGAATCTGACAAATAGACCCAGAGACATTGAAGCATGCAACAGACAGTCATATAGGAGAGGGAAGAGGGAAGAGGGTTAGGGGGTGGGAAGAGATTAACCAAAGAAGTTATATTATGCATATATGCGTAACCCATGGACACAGACAATCATGGGCTGAAGGCCTGGGAAAGGGGTGGGAACTAGGTGGAGGGTGTCAATGGGGGGGGGGGGGGAATGGGATACCTATAATGCTTTTAACAATAAAAATAAATTTTTTTAAAAAACAACTAAAAAAAATCATAAATATCTGATAAAATTATTGTGAGGGTTAAATGAGATGAAATATGGACTGGGTTTAACATATTTGTAAAGATTTTATGAATGTCAAGTATGAGATATTTATGTTTTGTTTTAAAACAGGATTTGGGGTATCTATAAAAACATGAGCAAAATTGTCAGATAAAAATATGTAAATGAGAAAGCCAGAGTCAAGAAAGATATTGCAGCCCGGCCAGCGTTGCTCAGCAGTTGAGCATTGACTTAGGACCCAGGAGATCGAGGTTTGATTCCCTGTCAGGGCACATGCCCTGGTTGTGGGCTCGATCCCCAGTTGGGGGCATGCAGGAGGCAGCCGCTCAATGATTCTCTCATCATTGATGTTTCTATCTTTCTCTCTCTCTCTCTTGTCCTTCCTCTCTCTGAAATCAATAAAGAAATTAAAATAAATAAATAAATAAAAACCTCAAATTATGTTTGGGAGATTCAATATTGAAAAGAAAAGAAAAGAAAAGGAAAGGAAAAGAAAGGAAAGGGAAAGGGAAAGGGAAAGGAAAAGGAAAAGGAAAAGGAAAAGGAAAAGGAAAAGGAAAAGGAAAAGGAAAAGGAAAAGGAAAAGGAAAGATATTGCATTACCCCAGAGAATGAGGGTTTTTAGCTTTCTTACATCAGATAGCAACTTGGCCATTCATCCACTCATTTGCTGGGTCAGCCAGCACTTCACTTTGAGCACCTCTCCCAAGTGACAGCATATGGAGAAAAAGACCGCGTCTCTGCTTCAGGCAGGGAAACAGAACCCAGAGATGCCCACTAACACGGTGCCGCAGGAACTGTGAGAGAAGATGGGTGAGGGCACCTGGGGGGTAGCCCTCCAGACAGTGACAGCTGGGTCTGCAGGTACTTCCCACCCTGAGTCCTGACTGTATCTGTCCCATGTTCATGTTTTAGCAACCACCTTGGGGCGAGAAGATGGCCAAGATTAACACCCAGTACTCCCACCCCAACCCGCCCTGCCCTCGGGTAAGGACCACAGACAGAGATCTCGATCCCATGGAAAATGGCCTCCGCAGGTAAGTCGGGCTTGTTATTTCGGGCCTGGAAACTGTTATTCCCCGGGCTGGCCTGTGCTGTGGGGGAATGCCTTCACCGATGGCCAACCACAGGCTCCTTCCAGCAGCACTTTTCATCTCACTGAATCCTCGCAACCCACTCTGAAGTCATTTTTGTTCCTGTTTTAGAGATGTGGGAAAATAAGGCTCAAAAAGTTCCATAACTTCAGAAAGTACCAAAATGAAGATTTGAATGTCGCAGATTCAATTCTACTGTAGAAACATCTCCAAACTGCCCCACAAACATGTGCTGGACTCCACTGTGCACCAGCCACTGTCCTGGGCACTGGGATGCCCTGCCGTCCCTGCCAGGGGCCGGTCAGGCTTCATGCTACACTAGTGGGCAGTGCCCTGCAGGCTGCAGGGAAATCGGGGGCCCCAAGCTCTACTTCTGGCCCGGTTGCTAACTTGCTAGGAGACTTGGGAAAATTCACTTAACCTTTCCATGCCTCAGTTTCTTCATTTGCAAAATGGAGCAGTATTCTTTTCCAAGTTCCTGACATACTAGTAAGGAAATGGAAAGTGCCTGTTTGGTGCAAGAGGGCTTACATGTTTCTGTTTCTTATATTCCCAATGAGTTGATTGAGTGGAACCATGAGAAACTTTATTTCCAACATTTATGTTAACTTTGTCCTACGTATATAACACTGAAAACTTCTCCCCCCATGATGACTGCATATTATCTGATGGTCACAATGCAATGACAGCCCCTCGGTCCCCAAGCCACTGGCACTGGGCCCTCACCCATCATTTCTCCTCACTCAGGTGCACATTTGTCTCTTCTCTGTCTGGGAATTTGGTTCCAGCTCCTTAACAAACTCTGCTAATAGTTGGACTACAATTTCTGAAAAGACTGAGTCCCTATTACTTGAAATTTATGCAGCCCTTGGACCCCGCCTTCTAGGATTCAGACAAAGGGAGGAAAATCTCAAAGCATCCCAACCAAGGTTTATTCCTCCACTATTGCAACATGCTGCTAGGGTCCCAGGAAATGTCACATGACTTGGGGCCCTTAGGAAACCCCACCCTTCTAATTGCTCCCTCCTAACTGGCCTGCTGTCAATACCTGTATCCCACCACAGGGGACTTACTCCTTTAGGTTAAAGTATTTCTTTAATTTAAAAGAAAAAAGAATATTATTCAGTATTATTAATACTTTGGTATGCATTAATAGTCTCCTTCCCATATCTGAGCTAATAAAAGCCCCTCAAACGTGGGCTTTGAAGAAGCTTGGGGTGGGGATAGGGGGAGAAAAGGCCCAAGCATGGGCACAGCAGTAAAGTCAGGCTCACTGGCAGCATCTGGCTCCTGGGATCTTGGTCCCAATGGGAGAAGACCGGAGTCTGTCAGGATCAGGGGGTATTCAAAGCAAAATGGAATTTCCCCCCATCGCTCCCTTTCCATGTGCTGGGGCATAACCAGAGCATCTCTTGGAGCTTGCAGACTCCTGGGGCTGAGAAGAGAGGGGCTCATTCTGGCTCCTTCCAGTGAGATGCTCAAGAGAAAGTAGGCCCAGGTGGTGCCGTGGCTCTTGCCCAGATGGCTGCTTGACCAGACACTGCAGTGGTCCAGCTCTGCCCGATTTGTCCTGGCTTCTCCTTGGCCAGTGGCCTGCAAGCCTGACTGTTTGAGAGGGCCCACGAGGTCTCCTGGGAGAGGAGCCTTTGCAAAAGGAACTGCCAGCTCATTGAGCCACCTGACACCTAGTGATATCCTCTGGCTTATGAGAGACTCCACTCGGGCTCACACTGGGCTCACAGTGTCTCAGGGCTGGTCAGCCACACTGGTCAGAGCTCTGAATCCATGCCCTTCAGCAATGCTATTCGCCATCTTCCTGGGTGAGACTGTCCTCCCCTCCCCCTTCCCCCCACTCCCCTCTTCCGTCCCCCCATTCCCTGACCAGCAGGATGGCGAACAGCACCAGTCAGACTGCTGACCTGAACAGTGGACCATAACTGACCAGCTCTGAAAAAATGCTTAACTGCTCCAAGACTCAGTTTCCTCATCTGCACAACATGCTGCACTTACCGCAGAGGGCTGTAGTGGGGTTCAAACAAGCCAAAGCTCTGGGCTCTGTCCCTGCCTGGAGTAAGTGCCCCGTGAACACTCGCTGTCAGCCTCGGACAGTAGTCCCCCTCCCATGGGCCTTCTCTGGTGTCCCAGGCTGGAAGCCTTCTCCTCCTCTGACCTCAGAGCCCCAGCTGTTCCGACATCTGGATCTGGCCCTTTCCCGCCTGTGTCCCAGTCATGCTTTCTCAGCCTGACCACTAACCAAGTCTCACCCCTAGCCGCACTTGAGCCCTTGCCCAGCTGCTCATTTGGGAAAAGCTTGTTGACAAGTGAATACAGAATTCCATGGAAATTCGGCAAAGACTTTAAACAAAGAGGGAAAGAACACTTCTTTATCTCCTAGAGGCAGGAGTGGTTAACAGATGGAAGTTTCCAGAATGGGTCCCGTGGCATCACCACAGATTGAGAACTGTGTTCAGTCTAGGAGTGGAACAGTGGGGCCGAGACCCCTCCACCACTTCCCCATGGGGCCCAGCATCTATTAACCACAGACAAATTTTCCCTGTAAGACTTATGTGAACACAGGACTCTGGCACATACGTAACACATTTTAAAGTTTCAAATCACTATCTTAAGGGAGGAAATGGTATTTGAACAAACCACAGACCTTTGCCTTGAAATTCAAATCCTTTTAGAAAGCTTTTGGGAGAACTAACTGTGCCTGTGTGTCCTTAACATTAGTCACTCTTTACCCTCAGTGATGTCTGAAGTTGTGCTGGGGCCCCTGCTGAGCCCCCAGAGGGTAGGGACTCCATGGCCTCCTCCCCCTAGGGCCCTGCCCCAGGTTTTTTACCAAAATGGATACGCAGGTTTCTGTTTCTCTTTTTAAATCACTGGGGCCATTTTCCCTGTTAATGGTGATAAGGAAGAATGAAAACATTTCACTTGAACAAAAAATTGAGTTTACACCCTAAAAATACCAGAAATAAGAAGTCTTGAATTTCTCTGTTCTATTTAGATCTGTTCAGTTGACTCAGTTATTTAAGAGCTGCCTGGTGTGTTTCTGAAGATGATACACTAGGGAAAGACTTGAGAATCTGAGATAGGAAGTTGCAGCCAGGACTGGCGGGGGGGGGGGGGGGGGCACCAGGGTCTCAATGTCCTGGGGCAGCTATTTCAGTTGAGCTTTGGGGCTTAGGGATCTGTGTCCCACAGAAAAGACACCTTCTCTGTGTTGATCCTTGAGCAGATCCCTGAGCAAGTATCAACCCCTCCCAAAAAACACACACCCCCATTTTCAGCTGCTTCCCAGGCAGAAGGAAAGAAGGCAGTGGCTTCCATTCTGGGCACACGCGGCCACCGGCAGTGCCTACTGCTCACTTAGGCTCCTCAGGGCTTGGGCAAGGAGAAGCCAAATATGGTCTCATGCTCTCCACTCTTGTTCTGAAAGGTCACTTCTGTTTGCTCTCATGTCCCCAAAACCACTGGAGGATGACACCAGCTGCTCCACAGAGGGCAAAGTTAATTACCACTTCGTCTCAGGCCTCTGACCTCTCTCAGTAACAGGAAACTACCTCAGGAACATCAATTCCTCTTTATAAATAAACGTGGGGATGAGCATTGCACGGGGGAAAGTACCTTGTCTTTCAGAAAGTCCCTTCACTGTGTCGCACTCCTTGCTCTTGTTCTCCCTAATTACCAAGTTCATGGGCTTCTTCCTGCAAAAGCACTGTTCCCTCCCAGAGCTGGGGTCTGTGAGTGGGAAGGCAGGCGGCTCATTTTGCAGAGACTGAGGCCCTGTTGAGTCCTTGACCAGGCCCCTCAGCCAGCTCCTGGCAGCCCCCGCCTCTCTTGCCTCTGAATTTCCCTGGGAGGTTCTTGCACTGAACGCCAAAAGTGTCTTCCTTGGCCTGGCCAGTGTTGCTCAGTGGTTAGAGTGCCAGCCCATGCACTGAAGGGTCATGGGTTTGATTCCCAGGTCAAGGGCAGGTACCTGGGTTGCAGGTTCCATCCCCGGCCTCGGTCGGGGCTCATGTGGGAGGAAATCAATCGATGTGTCTCTCTCACATCGATGTTTCTCTCTCTCTCCTTTCCTCCCTTCTACTCTCTCTAAAAACCAATAGAAAAAATATCCTCAGGTGAGGATTAAAAAAATTAAAAACAAAAAAGAACCAAGTGCGGAGATACATGGGAAAGAAAGGCCCCTTCGAGTCCCTTGAACTTACATCATGTGAGGCTCCTTCATTCTTCACGGCTACTTGTGCCCTTCTGGACTTGAGTTTGTGAACAACACTTAAATCAACATGAAATCACCTCTTTTTTTCTTTCTTTCCTTTTTAAATACCAGAAAACAAACTCAGGGAAGGTGAGTGACCAGCCCACCTGGCTAATAGGTGCTGAGGTAAGGATGGGACCTAGGCCTCTCACTCTGCCCCTCTCCTCCTAGTGGGTGTCATATGTCTGGTCCACACACAACAGCTCTCACAGCGGCAAGCAGCAGGCCTGCTTTGAAATCTCATGGGTTCTGCCCTCCTCGCAGGCCTCAAGCTCTGATGTCATGGGTGTTGATTCCTCCGCTGCTAATGCACTAAGTCTGGTCTCAGGATGTGTCCTACGTAATTAGCAGAAACCAGACTCGGCAGAAACACTGGGCTGGCTGTGTGGTGCCCAGAGCTCCCGGAGGAGCTGCCGGTGGGGACAAAACACCCCCATCCCTGGGATTGCCTCCAGGTCTTCCAGAAGCACGTGCCAGGGCAGAGCTCCCCCAGCTGTTCCCACCTCCCACCACCCTGTGCCAGCTGCTGGGATCTAGGGGCTGGACAGACAGACTCACTTGTCCCCCTGGCTCCTCCTCCGGGAACTGAGAGAGGTGCCTTGGGAGGTTCATTCCACCCATGTAATATACAGAATATCAGACGGGCAACTGAATTATAGCTTCCTAACTGCAGCGGGGCCGGACAAGATCTCATATGTATCAGGATGAAATGTGAGTGGTCTCTTATGGGAATAGGGGTAGAATTCAATTAAGTGGTTTGGAAGTAAAGAGACAGGTCTACAGAGCGCAGCTGGGTGGATCAGAGCCCTGTTTTTAGTCGCAAGCCACAGGGCTCAGTCCTCAGCCATGTCCTATTCAACTTCTGTTTTAATTGGTACCATATATGAAAATACGGAGGGCAGCTTCATGGTGTGGAATGGGATGGAATTACATTCAAATCTCAGCTTTGCCACTTGGCTGTGTGCCCTTAGGAAAGTTACTTAACCTCTCTGAACCTTGTTTTCCTCTCTTATAGGGTTATTATGGGGATTAAATGATAAAATGGATATGGCTGACATACAGTAAGCAGTCAATGTGTGTTACACAGTTTGTGTTTGTGAATGAGACGGAGTTGGGAGGAAAGGCTAGTATTATGCACTGCATACCAAGAATCTCAAAACATCAAGTGACTCAGATAAATGGGAAGGTCCAATACTTATTTCCAACAAACAAATTGTTCACGGAGCAGCCACGTTATAGGACTTTGGGTTTCGGCTGATAGTAATTGGTGATGGGGGCCCCAAAAGCACACAAACCCACAGCCTACAAAGACCTCTGGCTTGGGCTCCAGTAACAGCAGGATGGTCTTCACCTCCCCGCCCAGTCAGGCAAGAATGCAGGAACCTGTGCCCAGGAGAATGACCGTGATGAAGAAGAGACTTGAACCTGATAAGGAATAGCTGGGGGAGCTGAGGGTTTGAGCCTGGAAAAGCAGCACAGGGATGAGATCCGTCCCATCACGGAAGGCGGCCATGGAGAAGACGCAGGAACTGTGTGGTTCCAGCAGAAGAAAGGAGTCTTGAGGTGGGGAAGCAGAGGGAGGGGAGAACCTATTAGCAGTCAGAGCTGTGCAAAGGCAGGACAGGACATGGGATGGTAGTGAGCTCCCCCTGCTGGAGACACAGGGGTGCTGTCGGGAGTAGGAGGCCCAGCTCAGCGGCTGGGGTGCAGGGTTCTGATGTCTAATCACTCAGTGGAGAGAGCTGGAGCTTTTTCTCTGACATTAATTCTTGCCCCCTCCTCAGCCGTTATCACCTCGTTAGAGGGCTGATTAGGTTGGAGTAGGTCATGAGATAGAATTAATTTGGCTTGCCTGGGCTCTTCAGGACTTGCAAATCCCTAGAGGCCAATGCCTGGATGGCTTTTAATCAGGCTGGTTAACCGCAGCCCCAGAAGGTTTTAAAAGAAAGGGAAAGAAAAGAAAATATTCCCAGACACACTGGTCTTATTCCAGGCAACTCCATAAACACCAGGGAAGGCCTCCTGAAGGAGGTGGCAATCGATCTTGCCTTAGAAGATAGGATTTCACTAGGCAGAGATGAGTTTGAACCAAAACCCTTGTCTGGAATCAGTGTGGATAAGGCTGCCACAGGCCGAGGTGGCGGCACTGGGACCTCTCCCTCCCAGGGCTCTGACCAGGACAGTGTGTCGCTGGCTCACCCCTCTCATTGAGCCCATGGCAGCAGCTGGCCTTGAGCTACTTTCTGTGGACAGACTTGCTGTAGGAAAGGATCCGTGGCAGCGTGACCTGAAGTGGGGAGCCTCTGAGTTGAGGACCGTGACGGCAGCTGTCCTTATTAAGCAGAGCATCTGGCCATGTCATTGCTGAGTGTGTCCAGGAGGTGCATAAGCTTGAAATCAATTCAGCCTGCTGCATATTTGATTTCCTAGGACCCGCTCACCAGGCGAGGAGACATCCTCAGGACTGCAACCAGGAATCGCCATGGAGACCAGAGGACAGACTGAATCCAGGCAAGGCTCCTTGACCGGCCAGGAGCCTGCCAGGTAACTGATGGGCCTTAACCTCCACTTTGGGAAGGGGGAAACTGAGGCAGAAAGAAAGTAGATGCATCTGAGAAAGAAATGGTGGGCAGGGTGGGTTGAAGATTTGGAGAAAAAAGAGGCAGGAGCAGAGCCGTCAGAAATCCATCAGTGCGTAATTCTCTCTCGGGTCAGGTGGCCCGAGCTCAGGAAATTCTAAGAAAAGCTGCCTTTATCTGAAATTGCTTTAATAAAAAGTGATTTTGAGAGACTTGCTCAATTCTGGAAGAATTCGGGAGAAAAAAGCCAACCAAGGAAGGTTCAGAAAAAAAGTCCAGGGGGCCATGGGAGACCATTGGTGGACCGCTGCGGCGTGTAGACAACACTGGCACTGCCGAAGTAGCCTCTGGCAGGACCTCACCAGCACAGCGTGCCCGCTTGTAAAAGCATCTGAAACGTTCACCAGGCTCTCTCTCCCTTCTGATGGTGTCTGAACTCGGGCTTCAGTAACTGTACCGCCCGAAGGACATCATTGCATCTTTCCGACTATCATCTGAGATTGTCTGACCGGGCTGGCCCCACGGTGGCTGCAGGGCTGCACTGCAGCCAGGTGCTGACCCATGACAGGGGTCCACAAATCTGGGCTCACTGTTCCTTCCACCAATTTTGTTGTTGCTGTTGTTGTTTTGTGTGTATGTGTGTGTTAATCTTCACCTGAGGATATTTTTCCCATTGCTTTTCAGAGAGAGTGGAAAGGAGGGAAGTAGGGGGAGAGAATCATTGATGGGTTGCCTCCCTTATACTTGAAGATGGAACCCGAAACTTCGGTATGTGCCCTAACCAGGAATTGAACCTGCAACCTTTAGGTGTACAGGATGATGCTCCAACCAACTGAGTTACCCAGCCAGGGCACCAATTTTTTTTTTTTTTTAACAATGCCATAGTTATTTTATATAATCATGTGTTCTGCAGTTTTTGCTTAAGATAATCGCAAAAATTTTTATTCATTCTTGATATTTTTCGTTATGGAGAATGCTGTCACCATCTATTTCACTATCCATCATAACTGGACATTTAAGTGATTTCCAGTGTTTTTGTCTTAAGGCTCATGGATTGCAAGGAAGAGAATGCTGTCAAACCGGTTCAAATTAAAAGGCCTGGGGCGGGGCAGGGCTGGGGCAGGGCTAGGGCAGGGCTGGGGCCAGGTGCTGGTAGAAGGTAAGATACTGGCCACCTCATGGAAATGGAGCCAGTGGGGCTCCTGAGGGGAGCTGGGATGGGGGGGAGTATCTTTTCCCTTTCATTTTCTTGTAGAGGTTCAGGTCTTGGTGCTTTTTTCTGCTTGTCTTCTTGGTTTCTGTCTCTGTTCACATATCACAGCACAGGCTGAAAATGGCCTTCACCATGAGATCTTGAGTCATCCAACCCCATCTTGGAGTGGCTCTTAGATGAGTGGCTTGGGTGACTCTGGTTCAGCTGTCCCTCTTTGAGCCCATTTGCTGAAGCTGGAGGGGTGGTATGGCCTCAGTTTCACCTCCTGGGCAGAGGGAAATGGGGAAGGGGGAGTGTCCAGAGCAGACAAGTTGGGCTGGGAGGGGCCTCGACAAACTTGCATGGCCGCAGCTGTAAGCAGCTGTTTCTGGGACATTTTCTTGCTTCAATTTATTCCCTTAAGCTAAGGTCACAAGTGTGTAATTAAGGCCAAAGTATGTGATAATTTGTGACTTCATTTCAGGTTGCTCAGAACTGTTTTTATTGGGGACTGCGGTGTGCACTGTCCGTGCCAAGTCAGGGAGACCAGACGCCAAAATACAGAGCTGAGCTCTCCTCCCACTGCCTCCTGGCAGAGACAGGGACGGCAGGAGGCCGGGCTCAGGGAAGCTGGAGCTAAGACCAGCTCTGTGGACATGGACTGACCGTCTCAGGGCCTGAGGCCCCCGGGGGCCTGACTCCAGGAGAATGGTAAAGCCGAGGTGCAACAGAATTTATGCACAAGCCAGGGGAGAAAATGAGAGTTTGCCTAAGAAACAATAATACAAGGGTTGGGGGAAGACTCTCAATTGTATTGAAGGGTTTGTTTCCTTAAAACCTTGCTCTAAATTTTTCACCAGTTGTAACAGAGTTCCACGCGGGGCAAAAGGAACAGTGTGGCCCGGCCGGTGTGGCTCAGTGGATTGAGCATCATCCCATGCACCAAGAGGTCACCAGTTCGATTCCTGGTCAGGGCACATGTCCGGGTTGTGGACTTGATCCCCGGTAGGGGACTTGCAGGAGGCAGCCAATCAGTGTTTCTCTAGTCGATGTTTCCATCTCTCTCTCCCTCTCCCTTTCTCTCTCTCTAAAAAATCAAAACATTAGAAAAAAGAGAGAGAACAGTGAGCAGAAAAGCTTGCTCATGTCCATTGGAAGGCTCATGCCTTTGGAGAGTCAAGGTGTTAGAAGGACAAGGCCATTATGAGGACAGCGTCCCTTACCGAGGAAGCTGTGTTCTAGGTGCAGATGTCAGAGGAGACGGGAATAAAAGGCCTGGGCAGAGTGAGGTGCAGCCTGAGTCCGGGACCTAGAAGGACACGAGTGCTTTTCTGTCTTCCTCCTCTGTGCACTGACTGCCCGTCGCTGCCCTTCCAGGCTGTGGCGCCTCATCGTCTCACTGCGCGTGTGGGCTTCCAGGCACTTACGCCACCAGGACCAGAGACCTGACTCGTTCCTGGAGCGTTTCCACGGAGCCGAGCTAAGGGAGGTGTCCAGCCGAGAAAGCAGTGCCCAGTCCAACGTGGGCAGCGAAGAGCCAGCAGACGGAGAGAGCAGGTAAGGAGCCAAAGGGAGCATGGGCCACCTGCAGCAGGCAGGTGGCAGGAGGCACCGCTGGCTAGCTCAGCTGGGAGCTGCTCCTTGAAGAAGACTTCGGTCTCAGGGGAGCCCCAAGTGCTCTAACTGTCTCTGTCCCAGTCCCAGAAGTCCTGCAGGAGAGGAACCCTTTCCCCAGAGTCCCCAGCCTCATGCAACCCCTGACCCCACTCTATTCAGGGCTCAGCTAGTGTCCCCTGGAACTGGTACTCTCAGAATCACACATGGGGGTGCGTGCCTCACCCATCTCTGTCCGCCAGAGGGCCCTCCTCCTAAACTGCACTGTAACCCACCCTGATACAAACCCATGCTCCTCGGGGAGAGCCTAAATGGTACTGTTTATTGCAGAGGGATACATGCATTTTTCCAGAAAGAAGGTCTGCAGGTGAGTGAGAATTTTCAAGGGGAACCATTCATGTTCCAGATCAGGTTAAAACTGTGGGGAAGAGCACAAGGAGGGGCTAAAGTGGGGGTGGGGAGAGCTTCACCTTTTGATAGGAGAAGGGTCTGCAGGACAAGGGGTCTGGGCATCGTCTAGCCGACCTGCTGCCCAGCTAGGAGCCTGTGGCCAGTGCCATTTGGGGCAGGACTGACCTCCACACCCCACACCCCACACCCCACACCCACACTGCTACTACCACTCTCCTCTCTTGTTCTTGAGAAGTCCCCCAGCCCATGGTCAGTGGGGAGACCCCTGGGCCACCACCGGTTGAGTCAATAGTCACTGAGCAGCAGAGGGTCTCTAGGACTCTGGAGGCAGTTGTGGGGTTGGACAGGGGAGACGGCAGGGGAAGTTGAGCTTCTGCCTCTGGAACATCTCAGAACCTGCTTTCTGAAAACGGGCCTAAAAGGCTGTTTAGTTTGAATTCTCTAGGTAATGCCAAGACCTATAAGATGCAGAGGTAAAAGTAAGCATGGTCACTGCAGAGCAGACAGTCTCTATGTAAGTGTTAGAGAAAATGCTGTGCGCTTTTGTATCTAATGAGAAGTGCTCAGCTGTGGGCGTCTCAAACGGGCTTTGGAGGGCCTTGGGGATGAAGGCCATGAAGCCTTGGAAACAGGAGGGCTCTTCTCTATTTGCGTGTGTTGGGGAGGGGTATTTTTATTATAGATATGCAGTAGGTCGCAAAATGCACACGCATATTTAAGATAAAATATGGGAGTTTAGGGCAATTTCTTGCTAGTGTCCACTGGGGGAAACACAGATTTAGTCTCCTGGAGGGGAAAGGTGTGAGGGTTGCTGACTGGGATGCGAAGGCCCCTGGAGCAACATTCCTGGACTCCTGTCCTCACGTGAGCTTGGACTGCCAATGCTTGGGTACTCTGGGCTGTGGGAAGGGGACCATAGGGAGCTGGGTACTGGCTAGGACCTGTGCAGGAACATCCCACATTCCCAGGGCCAGGCATCCCAGACCGTGAAGGCCCTTCCTGAGTGCAGGGCCTGAGAGCTGTCCGCTGCTGAGCCAGAAAGACGAAATGGGGGTTGTTGGCAGCTCAAGAAACAGAGAAGGTGGGGAAGGTAGAGCAAGAGAAGGAAAGGGAGGGAAAGGGGCTTGCTAGCAAGCAAGCCAGACCCCTCAGTTCCTTTTGGGTGAGCAAAGACTTCTTCAGCTAAACTGATCCGATTGTCTTCTCCACAACCTTAGACTTATGGAAATGAACATGAGACTGTCGATTTCCCAGTGTGGCCAGATGAGCGGAGGGTTGAGCTAGGACCTTATGGTGCCAGGCTCCACTACATCACAGATACTGGTCACTTGCAGGAAGGTTCAGAGTGGGTAGATGAATTTGATGGTGCAAGACGGTAGCTGATCAATTAGGGAGGCTTCCTTGGGGAGGAAGACTGAATTTTTGATGCAAAGTTCCACTGGCAAAACAAAATGTTAGCAGAGACCAGTCTTAGTGCAGTGGGTTTGGGCTGTGGGACAGCCAGCCCAGAGGTGTGATCAGCATAGGCCACTGCATCCATGGAGCTAAGCTTTCGCTCCTTCCCAGTCTCACAAGGAGGTGTTGCTTCCTGGGTTTCCAGATGCTGGGAACCAATCCCCAAGTAATCCTGGGAGAGGAGAGAGTGACTTGGCAGAAGTCCCAAAGTGGCATCATAGAAGAGGGGCCCTGAGGGTCAGGCTGGGGTGTTATGTGCCACTGGCTTTGGTCTCCAGGTCTCCTATGAGTGTCTGCAGTGACCATGAACTGGCAAGCCACCCTCCAGCTCGATGAGGCCAAGCTGGCTTCCCGCACCAGCTGTGCCCCAAATGTGCCCTGGTAGTTGACCACTTGGAGATAATACCTTTGACCCTGAAGTACTGTGCTGTTCAGCTTTTTAAAAATGTTTATTTGGGAGCAAAACCAGTCGCACCTCCCACCGGGTTCTCACATGATCAGGGTGGCAGGACTGGATGTGTTGAGATGAATGTGAGGGCAGGAGGTGGGAGAGGAGACACTGGGACAGTTCTGCCCGTGGTCTGTGTTCGCTCTGCAAATTGGAAGTCACGGCTGTGACTGCATCTTCCAGTGGGGGTGCCCTTACAAGCCAGGTCTCTGCAGACGAGGGCAGCAGGCTGTCACTGCTGCTGCTGCGTCCATTCTTGAGTGCAAGGCACTCGACCCACCTCACCTGAGAGCACCCGAGGGCAGACGCCATGTTAGATCCACGGCTGTGCCCTTCATGCCACTTTCGCATAATTAAACTGCATGAAATAGAGTTGAACCTGAGCCAGATGCTGCATGGAGTCACATGGTCGATCCCATTTATTCTGGAGCCTCTGGTTAGCCAAGCAGTCACCCTCCCTCCCTGCAAGGCTTGTACCGGAGCAAACTAGTCACAACACATTTTAGTCCCCGACACCCTCTGTCCCTCAAGCCGTGTGGAAAGGCCCGGGAGGTGGGGCAGGGGCGCTGGAATAACCACCTGGGGCCGATGGGCCCCTGAGCTGGAGCTGAGTTCAGGTTCCCATGCTCCCTTCTCTCCGCCTCCTGCAGCAGCTCGCCCCTGGCCAGAAACAGTGCCAGCACCTGCAGGGGAGCAGAGGAGCGAGTACCCCTGCTCCCCCAGGGCCCCTCGCCCTCCCTCTTCCCCGGAGATGCCCAGCTTTCTTCCCTCCTGAAGTCTTCTTCCCTCCCATCCTCTCAGATCGTCCTAGAATCCTGTTCCTTTTATTGGAACTCCATCCCCAGGACAAACTGAGGGACCTGATCTGTGGGACTTCTTAGGGCAGGTCCTTTTATCTCTTTGTCTCAATTTCTTATCTATAAAGCAGGGGGGTGGATGGGATAAACATTTCAAGCTTTAACAGCCCCTTGAGTGCAGAACCAGAGGGTGCCCCCACAGAACCTCCGGCTCCTAGGTGCCAATGAAACGCTCTTGTCCTAAAGTCGATCAGGGGCCAAGTTGGAGGGTGGACTCAGGGCAGTGGAAGAGAAAATTTAAATATTTCCAGAGCATAGCCTCTAGAAATGGTGACCCTCTGTTATCACATGCTGAGCACGCAGACCAATGTGACGAGTGATTATGGCAAATGCCACCCAAGAGCCCAATGTGTGATCATACATGTGTGTTAGTGCGTGTGCACCATTTTCCTGCCTTCTTCATGGAATATCATGGGAATAGCTGGAGGAGAATGTCTCAGTTGGAGCTTAGGAAAAACCATCAATATCAGCAAGAAATGCCAATGTCTTGACTTCAATCGAAAGAGAAATGTACCAGAGCTTTTTCTTGTTATTTCCCTTTGTTTCTCTGGTAGAACATTTTTCCATTTCCCTCCATGAAACTTAGTTGCATTTTGTTTGCATGAATTTGGACATCACATCCACAGACCCAAATGCTAGCAATCAAGAAAAATGAAATTATTTCAGCTACAAAACAATAGCTATTGCAATATGTGCTTGATTTAAAGCCAAACCTGATAATAACAGCTTTGAAACCTGGTTTTAGTCCCTTGGTCAGAGAAAGGCTCAGGACACTAGAAACCATGGACCGAGGTCCTGGAGGTCTCTAGGCTTCTTTGTCCTGGGGCTGACACATGGGTGGGTGAGGATGTGAGTGTATGGTGTTGGCTGCACTGAACTCCTATAAATCTTTTCAGATGGGCTCATCTCATGGGTCCAGCCCTGCAGCCAAGGACCAAGGGACAAAACTGGACACTGCCCCAAACAGGGCTACCTATACACAAAGGTACAGAAATAATTTTTATGGGCACCCACGCCCATTCTTCCACCACTTCTGGTGTTTTCACTTAGTCCCATGAATCCTGACGCTCCCTCCTTGATCAAACTGCTCCGGTCAAAACCAGTTTCATTTTACGGCTGCGAGTGGGTCTTTTGGGTCAGTGCTGGGTGGGTTTGGGGATGCAGCTGGATGGCGCTGGGTCTTCCCTAGGCTCTCAGCAGATTGGTAGCCAGAGGAAAGGCCAAAGCCCGAAATCAGGAACCAAAATCCTGGACAAAGAAACCTGAACCTGGTGCAATTAAAACTCCCAGCAAGGCTTAGCCTGCTCAATAAGCTTGTAGGAAGCGCCCTCTGCTGGTATCTTGATGCTAAGATTTTGGCCACAGAAAGGACTTGGGGGCGTATCACAGGAGATCCAAGAGGACAGAGCATGGGTGACTGTCTTTCCTCTTCTCACTTAACAAGCTTGATAAATTTTATTCTTATTTTATGTATTCATATATACATTGTCAAAAGCTTGCAAAACACAGAAAAGCACACAAGAGCGTACACACCTAGAAAAGTCTGCTTCATGTTAACGGTGGGATCCCATTCTCAGAGAAAACCCTTTTTAACATGTTGGCAAAGATACCTCCCAGTTTTTCTTAGGTATAAAAATCAAATGGATAGATAGATAGAATATATTTAATACAGACACTGGTTAAGAGCATTTGCATCCCAACTCAGCCACCTAAAAGCTTTGTGACTTTGGGTAAGTTGCCCTACCTCTCTGTTTCCTGACTTGTAAGATAGATGTTGTAACTGTGTCTTACTTACAGGTTTGTGTGAAGACTACATGTGTTAATTATGTAAAGTGCTTAGAACAGTGCCTGGTACATAGTAAGTGCTCAATAAATATTGTCTAGTATGTTAAGCAGAATAATTTCAGACTACAGCTGGAACCAGGCTTAGGGATTGGGACCTCAGGCTGCAGGTCCACCTGGGCCAAATGTGTGAGCTCAGGCAGAGGATGCATTGTCACTTGCCCGGACCCTGCAATCCTCAAAGAGCCCGATCCTCCTGCCTGGCCTACCTCACCTTGCCTCCACGCAGCTCTGCTTCTCACTGACCTATCCCACCTAGCAGCTTCCTCCAAGTTGCTGGAACTCACCGAAGATAATTTTTGAGAGTCACATCTCCAACATGGGCTCTGTGGGCCTCATACTTTGTCAAGTTCTTCGCTCCCTGGTGTGGACACTGCAAGAGGCTTGCCCTTGAGTATGAAGCTGCAGCTAGCTACCAGATTAAAAGGAGTTGTTCCATTAGCAAAGGTTATTGCCAACACAGACCCTGAGACAAACCCTAAAGGTCCCTGCTGCTGGAGAAACACAGTGATGACAGTGGCTGAGAAATTCCTGAATGGACTCTGGACACAAACTCTACTGTGGCTGGCTGCAAAACCTTCAGCCACAGACTTTCTGATTTAGGTTTTGAGAGCACTGCTGAAGAAGTTGCTGTGGTTGCTACCAGACCTGCCGAAGGAGGAGACTGTCCTGCAGGAGGAGTTCTTGAGCGATGCCATGGCTCTTGAGAGATTCCTGCAGGGTTATTTGGATGGCAACCTGAGGAGAGGCCTGAAGCCTGAGCCTATCCCAGATAGCAACATTGACCCCATGAAGGTAGTGGTAGGTAGAGAAATGGTTCCCCGTGAAGCCCCGGTAGATCCCTACACCCTGTGGCTGTATCCCCCACATGACAAAAGGGGGCTTGGCAGATGTGGTTAGGTTTAAGGACCTTGAGAGAGTAGATGATCCTGACCCGGGATTATCTGGGTGGCCCCTTTAATCCCAGGCATCCTTCAAAGTAGAGAACTTTTGCCAGCTGCAGAGAACCAGGGTGGTGGCATGTTGAAGGGAACTCAACCCACTGTTTCTGGCTTTGAAGGAAAGAAGATTTAAACCAAGGCTGCAGCAGCCTCTGGAAGCTGGGAATGCCCTCAGCGTACAGCCAGCAACGAAATGAGGACACTGGTCCTACCACTGCAAGGAATCGAATTTGGCCAACAGTCCAAATGAGCAGGAAAGCGACTCTCCCCTGAAGTCTTCAGAAGGGTCACAGCCTGTGACACCCTGATTTTTGCCGGTGAGACCCATGCCATACTCTGACTTACAGACCTGCAGGGTCCCTGTGGGTCATTTAAGCCATGGCGTTTGTGGCAGTTTGTTCTGGCAGCAACGCGATGAATGCAGCTGTTACTATAAAGTCCGTGCAGTCTGCTTCGTAACCGCTAAACGTCAGGCCCGTTTCCCGGGGTCGCTAAATACGCTTCACCGGCTTCTGAAGGGGCCTCCGGATCCACTGTCGATGACGTTGCCCGACTAGAAGCCTTTTGACTTTATAAGTAGCGGTCCTGCTCATTCCTTTGTATGCACGTTTGCACGCAGCTTGGATTATTTCCTTAGGAAATGCTGTGGAAACTGCGCTGATCTTTTTCAACAGGTGTTTCATTAGCAGACATTTATCTCTCATCCAGCACCTTCCTCCAGGATATGGAATGGGGAATCTGGGGGCCTATGGGTGACTCTGGGGGACCCCTGACGCAGGCCAGGTCCCTTATCCTCTGCCACGGTTTCCTCAGCTGTTCAGTGGGCGGTGATGCCTGACTTGCAGAACTGTTGTAACTATTAGCAGGTCACGTTGATGACTGCTCCCAGTCCTCAAATGACAGCCAGGGAAGAGGGAGCGAGTGAAGCCAGCGTTGTGGAGATGGCTGCACTCACGGGGGCATGGGGGCCTTCCTGCGATGGGGAGGGAGGGGGCTGTCCACCCCCAGCCTCAGGCACTCGCTCCCTTTCTCCTGTGTGAAGCTGGCTCCTTCCTGCACCCCAGCTTTCTCCCCAAAGCCAGGTTTTCATCCAATGCCCAGATAGGTTTTGAGAACAATCAGCAGGCCACACCATTTTCTTTAGAACAAAGGGCTCCGTAGGTGCCTTTTCTACCCCACGGCCTCTCCTCCCTGTCACTCCAGCCCACCCTCTCCATGTGACAGTGTCTGTGGTGTGTGAAAATTGCTTAATGTCACCCTGTGTCATCCAGTGACAAGGCAAGAAAGGAGGAAAAAGAGAGGAGGGAAGAAGAGAGGAAGGAAAACTGCCTAAAACAAGAGGAGTAAGTACTGAGAGAAGTGCTTCCAAAGAGAGCTCAGTGGTCACATTGAGCCCGTGCCCCCCCCCTACCCCGGGACCCAGGACCTGGGACCCCAGGCCTCAGGGCAGCACTGGAGAGGAGGCTGGTGAGGTCTGCCGAGGAGGAGTTGGTCCCGGGAGAGTCAGGCTTAAGAGATCCTGTGAGGATCTCGTCCTGCAGGGAGTCCTGGCCCAGCTCTGGGACCCAAGGGGGGCTGACTGGTAGAGAGGGTGGTCTGTGGCCTTGGGGGAGCAGTTCGTGGCTGTCCCTGTGAACCTGTGCACTCCCCACCCACAGGCGTTCAATCTGCCCACACAAGTGCTGTCCACACAGCCCAGGTGAGCCGTGGCCTTCTCCTGGGCACATGAAAATACTATAGTCACAAACCTCAACCTAAACCCAGTGAGAAGTGCTGGAACAGTCCAAATCCTGTCTGTGAGCCGGCAGTCTTGCACTTGCTGAGTCCAGGTGAGGGCAGGAAGGCCTGGGTCTCCTCTGGGAGAGACCTGGGCTGGAAGTGGAGCATATGAGCTGGGGGAGGAGACACATGGACCCAAAGGAAAAGAATCTTCAGCACAGCTGTAAATGCTATTCCTCAGAAAATCCTGGAAATGAAAACAGAGAACACCCCAGGTTACCTTTCATCTCTGTGCTGGCCACATCACCTAGGCGATACCCGGGTTGGTGGTTTGGATGGAGAGGTAGGACCTGAGTGCTTGGAAATGAGCCTTTAGAACACCCTTGCAAATGATGTGAGCAAGGTGGAATGCGTTCCCAAGGGGATGCCCCAGGCTCCCAAATTCTGTCCTGAGAGGAGCTGCTTCAGAATCCTTGGCAGGCTCCGGCCCTGGGGGATTTGGATGGGCCCTGGGATCTGCATTTTCACAAAGCTCCCAGATGGTTCTGAGACTCCATTTGCAGCCCTGAGTGACATCCCCATGCTGCATTTTCATTCCCAGAGTCCTAAGGACATGGAAGATGCCACCAGGCACACGGGGATGTCACCTCCATGATTTTATAGGCAACTTGGCTTTCTGGGGAACTGAGAAGGACCTCCAGAGTCTACCCTGCCTCCCAGCCTGTCTTCCCATGCAGGGACACCCATGTGGCCCCTGAGACTGACAGGACACTGTCTGGGACCACCCTCTCTTGAGCTTCACCCATGATTGCCCTAGGGTTCCTAAGCCAGGCCAGGTGTCTAAGGCCTTCCAAAGCTGTGGTCTTTCAGCAACTGCACTGCTTGTGGGGTCTGTTTCCAGGAAGAAGGGCACCATCGTGGTGGACCCCGCCAGCAACGTGTACTATCGCTGGCTGACCGTCATTTCCCTGCCTGTCTTCTACAACTGGTGCCTGTTGGTGTGCAGGTAGGGGTGTGGCTGGGGCCTCCCCCAGGGACAGGGAGGGAGAGGGAGGGCAGCCAGGCTCTAGATGGCCGAACTCTGAGTCTCAATCAAGAGCCTGGCTCCTGGCTCCTCTGGGCCACCACGCAGCTGTTCCTCCATCTGTGAGGCGGCTCTGGAGGAGCTCCGTGAAGGCTCTCTGATGCACTGGTGGGACCTGTGCTCGCACCCACAGCAAGGTTCCTGGCACCTTGGAGCCTTAATGGAGTTGTAGGAGGAAGAAGCAGGGGGCTAGCTGCCTTTATTCTGAGGGCAGGGTGGGGGTGGGGCTCTCCCTAGCAGCCCGTGGGATGGGGTGCAGGGGAGGGGAGCTACTCTCTGATTATAAGCTGGGGGCCCAGCTTTCTGTGCTGGGGTGCAGAGTGAGCTCTTATGAAAGGTTCCAGGGCCTTTGGGTGCTCCTGAGCAGGCCTTCAGGACAGGGTGCAAATTCCTGGGCCAGCATGTACTTCTGAGGTGCAGGGACAAGCTGCTGCCCTCCTGGGATTCCAGGGAGCTCAGGAACTTTCTCAGGAAGCTGCAGGAGAGGAAGGCAGGGTGAGCAGCTCGTCTCATAAGAGGCAGAGGGAGGGGGATCTGGGTCTCTCCTAGGTAGATGCTGCTCCTCTGAGGTAGGTGGGAGCTGGGCGAGCCTGGGAGAGCCAGCAGGACTGTACGGTGGGGCTGTGTGCTTCCTGAGAAAGCTGCAGAAGAGACAGGGCAGCTGCTGGTCTCCTGGGCAGGCAGATCTGCAAGAGAGGGGGCAAGGATGTGTCCTTTCTCCGCCAGTGGGGTAGGTGGAGTTCTGGGAGGTCCTGAGCCAGGTAGAGGGCAAAGATGCAGGGACAAAAAGGCTGCATTTCTGAGAGTGACCTGTGGCTTTAGGGCATTCCTGTTCAAGTCTGGAGACAAGAATGCAAGGGTGGAGGGGCTCCAGGGTGGGGGGGTTGGGGAGAAGCAGGTGCAGCTACTCTTCTGATGGGATAGGGCTTTGAGAAGTTTCCTAGCAGGCCTTCAGGGTACACAGGAGGGTTTGGGCTTTTCTGAGCAAACTTCAGGACCCATAAGGGGTGAGCTGCTACTCTGAGAGTAAGCAAGGGGTTGGGGGTTCTTCCCAGCAGGCCTGTGGGACAAAGGATGCAAGGTGAGCTGCTGCTCTTCGGTAGACAGGAGGCCCAGGGGAGGGAGGCAGGGGAGCTACGGGCCATTCCTAAGCAAGCCTGAAAAGCAAGTATGGCTACTTCAAGGGGTACACAGAACTTTGGAGCTTTCCTAAGTCCATAGTAGGACCAGAATGCAGGGGAGAGGGCTGCTCTGTAAGGGCTCACAGGGCTTTAGGGCTTTCCTGAGCACCTGCAGGGGAGGACTGGGGTGCAGGAAAGAGGTGCTGCTCTGTGGGGGTACCCAGGACTTTGGAGCTTTCCTGAGCAAGTGATAAGACCAGGATTCAGGGGAGAGGGCTAATCTGTGAGGTTTCACAGGGCTTTGGGGCTTTCCTGAGCTAGCCTGCCAGGCAAGAATGCAGGGGTGAGTCCTGCTCTCCTGGTGGGTGTTGGAGCCACCTGATCAGGCCACAGGACAGGGGTGCAGAGACCCATGGTTCTCTGGGTATAAGTGGGGGCTTTCGGGATTATCTGAGCAAGGGGGAGTCTCTTGCTCCTCTGAGGGTAAGTGGGGGGTGAAGTGGGGGAGAACTCAGGGCCCTTCCTAGCACACCTGGGGATAGAGTCAAGCTGCTGTCCTTTTAGGAATGAGGGATATTTTGTGGGTATTGTCTGTATGACAAATAGTGAATATAAAGATCTAAAAGTAGAAAATATTTCCTGGTTTGTTCAGTTGTTAATCTCCCAGAAATTCTCATATTTTTGACCCCAGAAAGGGCAAGTCCTCAGCCCCTTCCCCTGACTCCACCAGTGAGGCCAGAGAAACTGCCCCCTGGGGCCTCGGAGCTGACTGCTCAGCAGCAGCATGGCCCACTCTTTGGGGTCAGTCCCAGCTCTTCTTAACCATGTGACCGTAGGACAGAAAAGCTCCAAAACTAGGTCTCCTCATCAGAGGCTGGGGCGATGACGCTGGGCACAAACCCTACAGGCTGGGCTGGTGCCCAGATGAGGACCCTGCCCCGGACACCCGGCTCCTTGTTGCGCTGGTTTAGGGCATGTTTTGATGAGCTGCAGTCTGAGCACCTGATGCTGTGGCTGGTCCTGGACTACTCTGCGGATGTCCTCTACAGCTTGGATGTGCTGGTGCGCGCCAGGACTGGTGAGTGTGTCCCCGACCAGGATCCTCTGGGCCCAGCCACAGGCCCCACATCAGGAGGGGTCCAGGGGACCAAGCCACGTTCAGGGAGATCCAGAACAGTAGGGTAGACTTACCCACCCCTGACTACGAGAGCCCAAGCAGGTCTGGGGATGCCTGAAGCTTCCTCTATAGTGACCCCTTGGACAGGATTCTGAGCAGGGGTCATGACACCTGGGCTCTGGGCTCTCTTAGCCCAATGAGCTGTGTGACCCTGTGCAAGTCAAGCTGTCTCTCTGGGCCTCCTTCGCATCACCTGTGAAATAGGAAGGCCACGTCATCATTGTGAAGCTCCCCTCCAGCCCAGCTCACTGGGAGCAGGAAACAGAGCCCAGTCCCTCTTCTCTTGGACAGCTGTAGGACCCAGGATGTACTACTTGGTGGCTTTTAGAGGAGTATTCAATATGAAGACCTAAAATCTGGAACAGGGCATTCTACAGACAGCCTCTGGTTGCATCTGGGGGCTAAACTCCACCCTCTCCCCAGCCCCAAGCCATGCATCTTCAGGGCACCTTTTTCTAATTTGCACAAAGACATCACATAAGCTAGTGGAGGCCCTGCTTGTGACTTCCAAGATTTTTTAGCTAAAAACTGTTCCATAGTTGTCAATATAAGCACCACCAGATCACAGCAACAAGCCATGTGGCCCTGGTGACTTAGCCCGTCCTGGTGGTGGTCCACTCCACAGTCATGTAAGCCTCCCAAGGCACAGGAGCTCCCGGAGGTGCCCAGCTCATGGGGCCGACCAAGCTCAGTAGCACAGGTCACTCTGACTCGGACATCGGCCCCACCCTTCCTTATGCTTTAGTGCTGTCCCTGGCAGCCTAAGATTCAGCAGGAAGCCAGGAGCGAGGGGGCAGGTGGGTACAGAAACCAATTGGCTAATATTGGATTATATTCCGGGAGAGGGGAGGGGAACTCTTCAAGATTGAAAAAAGATGCAGTAAGGAAGAATGGAGGAGTCTCAAGGCACAAGGAGTGCCATGTAATGATCAAGGTTCCCAATAAACACGAGTGTAACCCAAGAATGAAATAGGAAATAGGGGGCTGGACAGCAGTGTCCCTAGCACGTGACAACAAACTTGGTGTTTGTTTCCCAGAGGGGGCAGCCCTACCTCCGTCTCCTCAGAGCGTGGCCGGTCAGGACCAGCAGCAGCCCCTGGGCCTGTGAGAAGAGCCCCAGCCCTAACCTGAGGGATAGGCTCAGCCCTCTGTGTCCCGCAGAGCCCTCGGGTGACCGCTGCTCACCAAAATCTTAAAAGCATTTTTTACGTTACTCTACTTTTGCAAGTGTTTAAAAATGTTAAAAAAAGAAGACAAGTATGCTCACTGGACTGATTTCACCAGTAATTATGTCTCATGACTCCCAACGTCCAGGCCAGTCTGATTTTTGGGGGGTGAGTTTCAGGCTTCCTGTGTTCCCAGAGCCCCTTGGATGACACTAGTGCGCAGCCAGGAAAGAGAACTACTGCTTTCCCAGATGGCGTCTCTAAGAGGCAGCTCCTGCCCCATAGTGACTGGCGAAATCAACTGCATAGACCATGCCTCGTGCTTTTAAAATTTTTATTAAATTTTCAAACATGCACAAAGTCAGAGTGAGAAGTATTATGGATCCTCATTTACCTTCACCCAGCTTCAACAGTTATCAACATTTTGCTAATCTTGTTTCATCGACCTTTCTTGGCTAGAATATTTTAAAGCAAATCTCAGACAGTGACCCTTTTACCATGTATGTCTAACTTTAAAGGACCCATTAAAAAATATAACTTCCATTTATGTCTCAAAATTAAATAATCATTTCTTTCCATTTCTAATTCCCAATCCAATTCAAATGGACCCAACTGATCTGTATTTTCAATTGAATAAAATGGATTAGAACATCATAGACTAGTAAATATCAGGGCGCATTTCCTGTGGGAACGGCGAGTGTGGTTTTTGGAGTGGTTTCTCATATTAATGTATAACTATGTCTTCTGTTGTCACGTTGTGAAATATCTTCTTGTGCGCCACGGTCAGAAAAAAAAATGCAGCCTCTTTGATGCCCAAGTGACCCCCGTCTCCTTTTTTTAGGCTTCCTCGAGCAAGGCTTGATGGTCAGGGATCCCAAGAGGCTGTGGCGACATTACACGAAGACCTTGCACTTCAAGCTGGATGTGCTGTCCCTTGTCCCCACGGACCTGGCTTATTTTAAGCTGGGCATAAACTACCCAGAACTGAGGTTCAACCGCCTGCTGAAGTTCGCCCGGCTCTTCGAATTCTTTGACCGCACGGAGACCAGAACCAGCTACCCCAACGTGTTCCGGATCGGGAACCTGGTGCTGTACATCCTCATAATCATCCACTGGAACGCCTGCATCTACTTCGCCATCTCCAAGTTCATTGGCTTCGGCACGGATTCCTGGGTCTACCCCAACGTCTCCAACCCAGAGTACGGGCGCCTCTCCAGGAAGTACATTTACAGTCTCTACTGGTCCACCTTGACCCTGACCACCATCGGAGAGACCCCGCCCCCTGTGAAAGACGAGGAGTACCTCTTCGTGGTCATAGACTTCCTGGTGGGAGTCCTTATTTTTGCCACCATCGTGGGCAATGTGGGCTCCATGATCTCAAACATGAACGCCTCCCGGACTGAGTTCCAGGCCAAGATTGACGCCATCAAGCAGTACATGCAGTTCCGCAAGGTGACCAAGGACTTGGAGACACGGGTCATCCGCTGGTTTGACTACCTGTGGGCCAACCGGAAGACGGTGGACGAGAGGGAAGTGCTCAAGAGCCTCCCGGACAAGCTGAAGGCCGAGATCGCCATCAACGTGCACCTGGACACCCTGAAGAAGGTCTGCATCTTCCAGGACTGTGAGGCGGGGCTCCTGGTGGAGCTCGTGCTGAAGCTTCGGCCCGCAGTGTTCAGCCCTGGGGACTACATCTGCAGGAAGGGGGACATCGGGAGGGAGATGTACATCATCAAGGAGGGCAAGCTGGCGGTGGTGGCTGACGATGGGATCACCCAGTTCGTGGTCCTCAGTGATGGGAGTTACTTTGGGGAGATCAGCATCTTAAACATCAAGGGGAGCAAGTCAGGGAACCGCAGGACGGCCAATATCCGGAGCATCGGTTACTCGGACCTGTTCTGCCTTTCCAAGGATGACCTGATGGAGGCGCTCACCGAATACCCTGACGCCAAGAAGGCCCTGGAGGAGAAAGGACGGCAGATCCTGGCGAAGGACAACCTGATCGACGAGGACCTGGCCAACGCCGGGGCAGACCCCAAGGACATCGAGGAGAAGGTGGAGCGCCTGGAGTCCTCCCTGGACACCCTCCAGACCAGGTTTGCACGGCTCCTGGCCGAGTACAGCGCCACCCAGATGAAAGTGAAGCAGCGTCTCAGCCACCTGGAAAGCCAGGTGCAGCTCTGTGGGAGCAGCCCTCGGCCTGACGGGGTCGCTCTAGAACCAGAGACCAAGCAGCAGTGAAAATGCAGAGGCCTGTCTCCTGCCTCTGGGCCGGAGTCAGCTGTCAGTGTGATGCTATGGAGCCCACAGGGCAGGGGACGTGGCAGGGTGACAGTCCAGCTCTCCTTGCCCTTTGCAAGCTGTGTGGACTTGGCAGAGAGCCTTGGCTTCCTCACCTAGAAAGTGGAGCCCATCATGTCAGCCCCGGTCCAGGGCAGGCCACTACAAGGTCCACATGGAACACTGCGTGGGGCAGGGCTTGGTAAAGTGTGAGGTGTCCCCAGTCCAAGCATACAGGAAAGCGTGGGCACTGAACTCTTATTTTTTACCCCTGCGGAATTTTTAGATGCCTGAACCTTCCCTTTGTTATGAATGAAAGGTGATTTAGTCTCTCTCTCCCTCCCCCTCCTCTCTGGCACCTCCCTCCACCCCCTGCCTGTGGGGGAGACTGACAGGGGCTGGAGGTAAGAGGCAGTAACTGCTCACAGCACCTCACCAGAGGCCCTCTGAGGCCAATTCCTGAACCTGGTACCTCCCCACGGGCTCTTTGGGACCCTAGAGACCCAGGCCTGTGGTGGTGCTGTGACAAGCACAGGGTGAAGCAAGGTCACCCATCAGAGGTCACTTCAAGTCTGTGACGCAAATCCAGACGCCCTGCCACCCAGCCTCTGTGAAACCGGAATCTGTTTCACGGAGAGAAAAAAAAGAAAAGAAAAGGGCATCTCAGCTGGGGAAGGAGATCTCTCCTAACTTGCCAAAGGGATTAAAATTCAGCCTCTCTCACCCTTGCATGGGGCCCTGGGGGGCCTCTCCTGGCTGGAGGAGGAGAGTGATGTTTAGGGGAGAGCCTTTCAGGTTGGTGGCCATGGGGTTCCCAGCCAAACACAGCTGACAACTGGGACTCCAACAAGATGAGATCCTTAGGCCACGTCTTTGCAAACTGCCCAGGGACGCCTTGCCCTCCGTCGGAATTACATCCTGAGGCAAAGCTCTTAGCTTGCGAAGGGCATAGAATGCAGAATGTAGCTTTTAAACAAATCCAGTAAGTAGAATTCCATTAACATTTTATAAGATACTTAAACATTTGGGTTCTATGATTGCAAATTATAACCTTAATGGTCCACCGTCTGCTTAAATACGCTTTGGAAATAACCCCAAGAGGACTCCTCTCCTGATGCAGACAAGCCATGCGGGCAGGTTTTCCTTCTTTTCTCTGCAATCTCTCTCCCTCTCCCTCTCTCTCTGTGCCTCTTCTTTCTTCCCCTCCCTCCATCCCTCCTCTTCCTGTTCCCCCTCTTTCCTCCCTCTTCTCAGGAAAAATGCCCCATTTTGCTTTGGCCACTTTGAAGTCACTGTGGCCTGATGTTATGATCCATATGCCACGCAGCTGGGCCCTTTATACAAAAGGTGCTGCATTTTCAAGTATGTGTTTTGGGTTTTTATGGGTCTCTTCTGGTTTTTATTATGAATCATTTAACCATTTTAGCTTTTAAAAAAATATATCTTTATTGATTTCAGAGAGAGGAAGGAGGAAGAGAGAGAGAGAGAGAAACATCAATGATGAGAGAGTCATTGATCGGCTGCCTCCTGCACGCCCCTGACTGGGGACCTAGCCCGCAACCCTGGCATGTGCCCTGACCGGGAATTGAACTGCGATCTCCTGGATCCTAGATCGATGCTCAACCACTGAGCCATGCCCGGCCGGGCTAACCATTTTAACTTTTAAAAATAAATTTAAAAGGTCTATTAAAGGAAGTATGATCCAAGCTCATATCATTAGCAAAATGCAACTAGCAATGTATTTTCAAAATGCATATATTTTAAAAGCCTTAACTAATAAATTATGCCTCTATTCCTATTTGCACAGGAAAAATAAAGACCTGGATTAAAAAATATTGAGTGACTCCTGCTTCATATTTTTTCATATTTTGTCATAAGGGAAGATGCAGCCCTGAGGTGTGTTTCTAGGGCCAAGACCTGGCTACCCCAGCAAGAACAGGTGCTGACGAGCAGGGGACGGCACAGCAGGGGATGGCACACACTCCTGCGAGGGCGCACACAGGCAGGAACAGGTGAGAAAATGCAACCACAGCTGCTGCGTTCATCAGAGTGAAGAAGTTAAAGCACTCAGATATATGCAAAGTGTATCCCTGGGGGTGCTAAATGTGCAGGCATCCTTTGTCCAGGATCATCATGGGGGGGTCAGGCACTCTGGGAAGGATGAATAGACAGAAAGCTGGAGAAAGCCTGGGAAGTACAGCCCCAGCTTTCCCACTGCTTATGCCCAAGGAGTCTCAGTAAGTTAGTAAGTTGGAAAGTGGCATGTCAAGCCTGCTCTTGTTCAAGTCACCACCTGGCCACTCGGGCAAATTATTTTATCTTTAGGCCTCATTGCTCTCACCTGAAAAAGAGGAATGACACTGCCCACGTCAGAGGTTTGTTGTGAATGAACACACTGTTTTCCTAGGGGGGTAAATGAATAGTTTCAGCTAGCTAGCCTCCCACTGCCAACATGGTTGGGAAGCTGAGTCTCCGGTTGTTGTCAGGACTCCTGTTCACTGACTTGGAACCTGAGATAGGGTCTGTGGCCTCCCAGCGATTGTGGCTGCCACCAGAGGTCACCATCAGAATCCAGGCTGGGAGACAGCTTCTCATGGAAGTGTGTATGTCTCCCTGTGTGTGTGTGTGTGTATGGAGAATCCCTGAGACAGGAAAGGAATGGACCAAGGCAGGTTCCCAGGCAGAACCCTGGGGAGGTAAGAGGTGGTAGGACCTCAAGTGAGGGCTGGAGCTTTGCTTTGTGGAACCCAGCCTGGCAAACATTCCAGTGCCTGGAGCTTGGAAAGTCCCAAAGCTATTAGAACTCAAGGAACCAGGCCCAGCTGGACAAAGGGTATCTTGGCAGTAACCACTATAAAGAATGTCTGGAAATATTTGTAACTCAACTGCTCCAACCCCCCACCCCCATCCCCACCCCGTGCCCAAAGCATCAGCCCTGAGAGATCTGCTGCTCCCAGCTCTCAAAGTTAAACAGGGCCAGGGGCCTAGTATAGCTTTATCAGCCCAGCTCTGGTCCATCTCAGACCCTCTGCCAGTATTTTATGGACGAAGCCAAGGCAGCTTCCTTCCTTGGGTCTCGTGGCCATTAGTGATACCCTGAGGAAGGAAAAGTGAGATGCAAACTGGGGCGAGCCAAATGGAGAATAAAGATGCTCCCTGAAGTGCAGGGAGGGAGCTTGTCTGGTAACGATGGAGACGACCATCCCCGTCACCTAGCAGCCCTCCTGACTTCATGACATAGGAAAGCTCTCGCCTATGTGCACCCAAACGTGAGTACAAATGTTTATTACAGCATTGTTTTTCATAGAAAAAATGAAATAACCTAAATTCAGATTCTAAGAACAAATTAGGATAAATATATACTATGTTAGGTATTTCACCAAAGAGAATTAATAGAAGGAATGAACTGTATGGGCGTTGGAGGGCTGAGAGGGCAGGAAAGGAGCACTGAGGTTATCTGGAGAGAGCAACTGCAGGAGCAGCTATTGCCCTTCAGGCTGGGGAACAAAGGAGGGGCTGCTAGAAGGACAGCTCCTCAGAGCTGGACTGCGGACTTTGAGGAAGGGCTCCTGCTGGTTGTTACTGGTGACATAGGAACTTCAGAGGAGTTTGGCAAAGATGAGACTTTGGATGGGACTCTCAAGAGGGGCATTGCATGGTGAGATTGGTCCTGGGAGCCCCCCCTCAAAAGTCCCCAAAGAAGTCTGGAACCAACTGCCACTGCCATGATCTTCTATAGCTACTAGGGCTACATAACCAGGACAGTAGGCAGACAGGAAAAGGAAAGTCCCTCTCCCCTCCCCCTTTCTTTCAATCTTCTTCACAGAGAGTTCTAGAAAAGCAAGGGCAGGGAGGAGGACTTTTGGACTTGACTGACAGTGTTGTTTCACTTTTATTTATTTGTTCACAAGTGATTTTTTAAAAAATATGTTTTGCCCAGCCGGGCGTGGCTCAGCGGTTGAGCGTCGACCTAGGATCCAGGCGATCGGGGTTTGATTCCCGGTCAGGGCACATGCAAACATATTTACTGATTTCAGAGAGAGGAAGGGAGAGGGAGAGGGAGAGAGAAACATCAGTGATGAGAGTCATTCATCGGCTGCCTCCTGCATGTGCCCTGCTGGGGACTGAGCCCGCAACCCGGGCATGTGCCCTGACCGGGGTATCGAACCCTGATTGCCAGGATCCTAGGTCGACGCTCAACCGCTGAGCCACGCCGGCCAGGCCACAAGTGATTTTAATATTCTCCCCATTTGTTTATTAGTCATTTGAAGTTTATTTTCTGTGTGTTGTCCATTCCAAGCCTATTTTATGCTGACTAAACGTTCCAGGGAAACCAAATCACCCTTATATAAGGGCTGGATAAAAAGAAAATCAAGTGTCAACTTGCCCCAGGAGATCTCTTCATCGCCCTCTGCTTTCAGTCATGGGCAATGTGTTAGGCCCAGCACAGCCAGCATTCCCGCCAGGGAAGCAGATTGCTCACTCCTTGCCTGGGGACCAGAGGAAAGAGTTGGCATGTCTTTAGCGACTATGTTCAGGGCTGTTACAGATGGTTGCTCTAGTTGTGCACTGCCCCAAAGGGTCCCTTTAAAAAGGCATCTTGCCTTATCACCGTGAATTTTTGTGTTTATTATGACTTTTCGGGAAGATAGCAGGGGGGGGTTTGCTCTAATACAGTCATTACAGTATAACAGCTCTCCAACAGGGGGAGGTAAAGAGTCTTGTCTGGGCAGGCACGAGGGTTTTTAATCAAGTCAATTTCTGTCTCCAACAGGAGTGTTAAAGCATAGGTGTAGCTGAATCATTTCTGAGTTATTTTGTGTATATTTACATTCAAAATCAGGCAGCCAATATCAATGGCCAGTGGAGAATGTAGGTTGTCCTTAAGATTTACAATGTCACAAGAAGAACTGGCAAACGCTATGATCATTTCTGTAGAAGAGAGACCATGGGACACGCAAAAGCATTGAAATGTCAGAGAATTTCATTTCCACAAAAGCATGCATATGTATTTCATAACAAATCAGTATATCTCAGTACTTTTGAGTTCCTGTGACTAACAATTCAGAATTTCCATTTTATGCGCGATCATTTGCTGCATATAGTTTTGAAGAACGGCTTTATGTTTGTTACAATTGCTCATACTGAGATATAAAAAATCCACTAACTAAACACAATGTTTGCCTGGTCCTGGCATGTTGAATATCAGTGCAGTGACTGTTCACACCCTGAGATGCTTTTGGAATCCCTGCTCCCTTCAGCAGTGGAAGGACGAGTGGCTTGTAGGAGACAAACATGAATGACAAGGACAGGACTCTGCATTCCATGATATATGCCAGGCTTAAAATATAGAGGTAAATAGAACTGTTGCCCCAAAAGAATATTTTAAAAGCCACATTAATTTCTGAAATTATAATACATTTCAGTGGTTCTCAGCCAGCCCCTCAGAGGGCACTGGGAAGTGTGGGGAAAGGGTCCTGGCTTGTCAAGGTGACTGCAGGTACGAATGGCATTTAGTGGGGTGGGGGGTGCAGATGCTCAGCGTCCTCAGTGTGATGTTTCCCATACACGGACGGGTTGCCATGCCCCAGACAGCTGCAGAACCCGTGATAGCTTGGAGCCAGCCTCTCACAGTTTGTTTCCTTCCATGATGAACATGTTTTCAATATTCGTGGGAAACACTGAGTCCATTTTAACTGTCCCACAGATCTCTACGGCTCTATTCATATTTCTTCATCCTTTTTTCTTTATGTCCCTCAACTGACCTATCTTTAAGTGCTAATTCCTCCTTCTGCCAGCTTAATCTTCCTTTTGTACCCCTCTAACAGATTTTTAAATTTCAGTTATTGTACCTTTTAGTTATAGGATGTCTTTCTCTTTTTTTTGGTAAGAGAACATTTATTTATAAAATTACGGAGATAGAAGCAATTCCTAGCAGAAATGGGCTTAGGAAACAAGTTATAGAGGCAAAGGAAGGGCCCTTGGAGCTTGGGAGTGAGGAAGCTAATGTTAACCCGCCTGGAGGGGGGGAGGGGGAAGGGAGGAGGGGGAAGAGGGGGAGGGAGAGGAGAAAGGCGAAGGCAAAGGCAGGGGCCTGCTCCCGGTAGGAAGAGCGCACTCCTCCGTCCTAAGGTTTTAAGGGTGGAGATTTTAGCAGAGGTGGAGGGGCCGATCTCAATAGAATATTCAGCAGCTTTCCAGGTGTGTCCTTTCAGGTTTGGGGTCTCCTCTGATTGATTAGTTGGAGCCAGGGGGTGCGGGGAAGGGATTGTCATTATCCCATGCAGCAGGTCCTGAGGTTAACTGGATGTTGCTTGTCTGGATTTGCTGCTTTTCTGGGCCTGGAGCTGAAATACAACTGAGGTCCAAATGTTATCTCTAGGAAGGAAAGGTCAGGAAGTCCAAACCACATGACCAGCCATATACTAGAGGAAGAAAGGTCGCCCTGGGGGCAAGGTCTCACCCTACAATTGTCCATTGCTATGCACCTGGGGCTTTCCACCCTGATGACCTTTGTACCTGGCCCATTGTCTTTGCTCTGCTCACGTCTGTCTAACTGCCCACCACATTCCCTCCTCGAGGATCTTCGCTCTGAATTCTTTCACAGAAAAGGCATCTCTTCTGTAGCTGCTTCCTGCTGAAAGGGGGGCAACATTTTTCTTCTGAATAGGATTTCTATTTGGTTCTTTTGTTTTTTTTAATCCTCACCTGAAGATATTTTTTCCATTGATTTTTAGAGATAGAAGAGAGGAAGGGAAGGAGAGCAACAGAAACATTGATGTGAAAGAGACATATCAATTGGTTGCCTCCCACACATGCCCCAACCTGGGCCGGATCAAACCTACAAACCAGGTACGAGCCCTTGACTGGGAATCAAACCTGAGACCCTTCAGTGTGTGGGCTGACGCTCTAACCACTGAGCAACACTGGCCAGGGCTCTATTTTGTTCCTTTTTTAAAGTCCTATCTCTTTATTGATACTCTCTTTTGTTGCTCTCATACTTCCCTTTAATTTTGGGGATGTGATATTGTCTTTGTCTAGTAAGTCCAGCATTTTATTTTCTCATGGACATTCTATGGGCTACCCTTAGCCTCTGCTCTTTCCTGTTTCTTTATGTGTCTCATAACTTTTTGTTTAAAAACTAGGCTTTTAAATAATTAATGTGGCAATTCTAGAAATCATATTTCCCTTTACTCCAGGGTTTGTTGTTGCTTTTTGTTTGTTTAGTGACTTTCTTGGAATAATTATGTAAAGTCTGTATTCTTTGTTACTTATAGCCACTGAAGTTCTTGCTTGGTTAGCTTAATGACTTGCTAATTGATTAGACAAAGATATTCTCAAATGCTGGAACCAATATGCCTCCTTATCTTTATGGAGAGGCTCTGTGTGTGTTGACTCACATCTTCAATGCTCAGGCTGGCAGATTACAGCTCTGCCTGGCCTTCACTTCTTACGTGCTCAAAGCTTCACAGTCAGCCAGAAGTGAGAGGTTATGGCCTTCTCAAGTTTTTTCCTGGGCATGTGCACAGTTGCACATGTGTGTGTACTTTTAGATTCCCAGAAGTATGTCAGATCTTTCCAAAGGCTCTCCCCACCCACTCCCCTCCCCAAACATTAATTCCTCATTATTTCCTGTTATTTGGCCAAACTCCTGTTAGCTCCAACTGGTGTCACCTCCTTAGGCAGCTGCAGTGTTAAACAATTGCTGCTGATTGGTTCACCAAATGCCTTGTGAATAGACCATTTGCACAGAGTATGCTCTGAGTCAGTCAATTAAAGACAAGCCCTGAGAATGGAGCTTTTCAAGTAAGCTGCCATGCCAGTCAAATAGTGACACACTTCTGGGGATAGGACTTTGGCAGCAGGGCTGTTGGTTTTCAACATTACATATGTTCTCTAATGAAAGCACATATGAGCATAAATATATCATGTTTAATAGTTTGAAAAGAAATTCTCATGTAGGTTGGTTCAAGTTCCCAAAATACTACTACTCAGGCCATAATTATCTTATATAGATTATTTAAATCAGCTTACTAATTGTACATAGGATTATCTAGGCCCACATGTTTATCAGAATTTCCTAGAGGGCTACAGTACAGATTGCTTGGCTCCACTTTAGACTTTTTGATTCAGCAGGTCTGGCATGGGGCTTGGGAATTTGCATTTCTAGCAAGTTCTAAGAGGATGTTAACACTGCTGTTTGGGGAACCCATGTTGAGACCTCCTAAAGGGTGTGGATACTTTTTTCTACCATGTTATGGTGCTTAGGGAATGCATAGCACCATATTTACTAACAAAGTTGGCTTCCTTTTCCCTCCATTATGTTTACTCTACAATGGGAGCCTTGTTCCTTGTCATACTAAAAACATGATTAATATTTTAAGATTATACCAAATTACACAGCAGTAGAGTGACAAATGTTATTGGAAGCCTGATCTTCATTCAGTGTTTTTACTGTTAAATGAATGAATTGTTGAAATTGAACTGATGCTTATTTTTAAATGTTTGTGAATTTAAGTTTGTTTCTTTTTTTAAAGCTAATGATTTAAAAACTCAGCTTGATTAAAGCCGGCATGGCCATAAAATCGATTGTCTGAACTTTTTAAAGAACATTTTTGAGAGTTTGTCTGGGTAAAAGGTGACAACTGGGGCTGTCCCAGGTATTTTGGTCACCCTTATTTTAGAAAATAAAATATAAAAATAGTTTTGCCTTTCTACAAGATTGTTTGATTTTCTGACTTTAATTTTACACCAGGACTAAAGTTCTGACGACATTTCTTTCCACATATCTGAAGAAGTAATAAAAAGTAACTGTTTGGTTAATAAACTACTTTGCAGAGGAGAAGTGAAGTAAAAAGTCAGAAAAGAAAATAAACTTTTAAAGTAGTTTTATATTTGCTTATTTTTATTCCAGACTATTCTCTGCATTTGGTTTTTGGTGACAGGGAGTGTCTCAGATATAATCCTATATAAGATTAGAGAAATGTTTAATTTTTATTTCTCATAGGTTAATCTCTTTCCTTTTAAAGGCAAGTTATAAATGCTTGCTTTCACACCTGAGGGATGTGAATGGTGAGAGGTGTTTTTGTTTATATAATTAAAGTAATTCTCATTTAAGAGTTTTTAAGAAATATTTTTTTCTGATAAAATCTAAAGATTTCAAGGTAAAATGTTTATATGCAGCTCAGTATTTATTCTTGCTCAAGCAGCAACATTAAGCTATAAAGTTATAGTAAAGTAAAACATTTCTTCCACAATTCTATTTATTTTCTTTTCCTATAAAAAAAAAATAGAGCTTTGGGGGAGAAGTGTAGAGAACTAATATTTGGTGAGAATCTATAAATGCCTATTTGCACAATGTACCAGCACAGGTCTGGAAGGGTAGTCTAAGTGTCTCTTCTCTGTGCTCATCTGCGTTTCGGCAGAAAGATGTTGATTTTGCGTGTTTCTGCGTTAAACGCTGCGTTGCCTGACTTCTCCCAGGGACCGAGGGCACCGGCACGGCGGGCGGCGCGCTCCTGCCGCGCGCACCCAGCGGAGCGTGTCCCGGGTCCCGGCTCTGCCCCGAGGAGGCGCGGGCGCCCGAGAGCCCCGCGGGCGATGCGGCCCCAGCCGAGCGCGCTCTCGCGGGAACCAGGGCGCAGGAGTCAGAAGCCGGCGTCGGGGGCGGGCCGGGCGGGACGCATGCGCGGCGAGGGGCGGGCCGGGGCGGGCCGGGGCGGGGCTGCGCGGCCTCCGCCTCCAGAGCAGCGGCGGCCGGTTGGGGCGCTGGCTGCGGCGGTTTGGCCGCGAGAGCGGGAGGACCAGCGCCTGGAACCCGGCCGGAGCCCGCAACTTGGCGACTCAGCGGCGGCGCTGCAGCTGCGGGGCCTGCGCGCGCGACCCGGCGGCCCGGCGACGGCGGGGCAGCAGGCCGCGGGCCGGGCGGGCCAGGTAGGTGGGCCGGGGGCGCTGCGACGCGAGGGACCCGGGACCCGGGAGCCCCCGGGCGGGCGCGGCGCGCATCCCGACTCCGGGCTCCTGGCGCTGAGGGCGCCGCGGTTGTCATGGAAATGTGCAGCCTCGCGGTGCAGTCGCGGTCTCGGCTCCTGAGACCCGGCCGGCGCTGCGCGCACGGGCGGATGCAGACCCGGCGTCGCTGGCGGAGGGGAGCGGGGCGCGGGGTCGGCGTCCCGCCCGGTCGGCGCCTGCCCGGTGCGTCTCCAGGGCGTTTCTGGTGCCTCCAGACGCTGAAGGCCTCGCCGTGTTGAGGGTGTAAACATATCTGGTATAAATAAACGTGGGAAATCTGTCCATCGTCGCAACTCTGTGCTTCGCTGCCGGCCCCTAACCCCCGACAGCATTTCTGGCATCTTTGCTTTTTATATATTGTTTCTTTCTGGCTTTGCTAGTCAGTGAATCGAGACCCGAGGCATTTGCAGGGAGCTGTGACCGTCTCTTGAAAAGCCAGTCATGAATGTGTAGGCCATAGAAGACTGAAACACTCAAAATGTCAAAGGTAAATTTATGTCTTTGTGGGCGCAGCGTTCACTTTCCCGTGTGGCCTGCCCTCTGACATTACATAATGGTGCGTTCCTCCCTCCCAAGTTCGTCTATAATGACAGATCATGAAAGTGCTCCTTTGGGTAGGAAATAAGTACGGACAGCGGCAAAGCCCATCTTGTTTTTTGCTTTGCTTCTGAATGTTTTGTGTTGGGAGGCTCCTTAAGAGTGTTTGATTTGTCACCTGTCTCTTAGGGCGTCTAAACCCAGGCGAGGGGGTGGGGTGGTAGTTTGAATATTGCAGTGAAATTGTTTCTGCTTCATCTCCATGCACAGTGGATTGTGTGGACTGTGGGCAAGCCAGTGGGGTGGGGACCCACAGGCCGGCTGGGTGTGAATCCTGCATCTGCCACTTGCTGACTCTTGTTCTGAAGTGTTTTGGAATCTACATGCTCTTGGCATTGGTAAAGAGTTAAACCTAATTTTTCTTTGGTTGAAAACGGACTTTCTTTAAGAGGAATTTTGTCTTTGGGTCTAGGCTAGGGCCTTTCTTTCGGGGGGGTTCTTTGCAGAAATGTTTACTCCTAAAAGACTCAACTTACTGGTTTCTTTGAAGAAAGATCAATGATGGTGTCCACATGGGAAGGTGTGGTTCTTCTCTTAGAGGATGGGTATCGGAAGACTATGTCCAGTCCCTGGGGTGGCTTTGCATGTGAACAGAGTCCTGAAACGCCTCGTTCCCTGCCCTGCCTTGTAAACACACCTCTGGAGCTACAAGCCAGAGTTACCAGGATGGGTTGTCCAACAGATAGGGCTTAAGTGAATAGATGCTGGACAGATACAAAGACAAAGGAGGGCGGGATTCCTACTGAGCTCAGTGACAGAATTAGTTGTACTCATTCTAGTAGCTGCTTAACTATTTTTTATTTGGCTTATGCCGTCTCAGGGTGTTTATCTGCTCAGGAACAAGTCCTGCCTCCCAACTAGACTGGAAGTCAAGGGTGGACATAGTTTATCCCCATTATTTTGAAAACTGGGTATTTTGTCATAAGGCTGTTAAACTAAACATTAGGGTTTCAAAAAAAGTCACGTTAAGGAAAGGATGAAATAAAATAATGTACCTGAGAGCATGTTGTAAACCGTGAGGCACCAGAGAGGCAGGATGTATGATGACCCTGAAAGTCCCTTTAGCCAGCTGCCTACCTGGGAACATTCTCCCCAGCCAGCTGCTCTGTGAACAGAATGGAAAGGTGTGTGAGACCAGCTGACCTCTGACCCGCACCCGATGGCTGAGTGTCTCAAGAACCCAACCTGGCAGAGTAGGGGGGAGATTTTGTATCATCTTGGTTTCTTACAAAAACCTCCTTTGTAGATTACATACGTACATACCCCAGGCAAGTCCCGGTAGTATCATCAGCCGCTTGTGGTGTCAGGATGGTTGGCTGGCACGGAGGGAAAATTAGCACAAATCTGCAGTGAAGAGGCTTGATTATGTCTTTGCTCCTGTTGTGGAACTTGCGTGATGAGCTGTTCTTGAGAGATCATTTAAAACAGCTTTTTTCCCAGTGTCCTGGAGCAGAAGGTATGTGAGGAGAGCTTAGTGTGGGGAGGCCAGAATTAACCCAAGGGCAGCCCCAGCTCGTTTTGTCTCTGTGCTTTTAAGAAAAATGCTATTGTGAACCTAACCCCAGGAATTTACCTCTATTTCATACATGTGCATACCTTGCTCTCTTTAATTTTTTTTTTTCCAGCAGCTCTCTTAGCATGTCCCGTATGCTGTCCTTAGTCTCTTTCACTGGTCATGTTAACGTTGATCCCTTGATGAAGACACCAAGATCCCTCACAGAAAAGCTACCATTTTCATCTTTGTAATTAATTGGTACCTCAAAATAAGACAACTTGAGGCTGTGCGTGTTACTCCTCACACTTTCACCACTAGTTGTGGAATCCACTGATGAGTCTCACCTGAATCAGGTATGGCGGTGGTTGACAGGTGGGGTTTCCCAGTCCTGTAGTGTTTTCTGCATCTCTTGAGTTGGGATTGTGCTGAAAGGAAGAACTTTCCTTTCCCTCTTATTCTTTGATTTACATCTCTGCAGCCATGAATTCCATCTTTATGCAAGAGATTATATGTAGATTATATAGTCCATTGCTCTCATGATTCATCTTATTGCTTCAATTGTCCCAGACCTGGCCTGTAGGGGCCCCAGCATCCTGACTCCTCTGTCCTTTTTACGTGTCCTGATCATTCTTTGTGGACTGCTTTGCTTTCTGGCACAAAATCTTCAAGACTCAGTCTGTGCTTTCCAGCCCTGGAATCAGCCATTTCTCCAGAGTTCTGGTTCCTTTTAGTGGTATTTAGAAACCAAGATCTGGGTGTGAGGTGTGCTCATTGCTACTGAGGGTGGGTGGGTGGGTCACTGCTTCTAGGCCTTTGCAGTGGACAGATGCTCTAATCGTAAACAAACGTTGACACATTGTGCAAAATTTTCTCGGATTTGTTTTTTAAATTGAATGCTGTGTCTGGAGGCCTTTATGTACTGTCATGAAAATGTGCCTTTTTTCCTGTCTGTATTCCAGAGTATGGGTGTACCATAACTTAACTATTCTTTCTTGAAGGACATTGAGGTTTTCTCAATTGTCTGCTATAAAAATAGTGGGGAATCTATGAACTATGTCACTGTTAACACTTACAAATACCTCAGTCTTCTAGATCCCTAGAGGTAGAATTTCTGGGCCAAAGAATAATTTTAAATGGATAATTTTGCCAAATTGCCCCCCACTTTCAAGAGGCTTTCTCAGTTTGTACTTCTTCCATTGTGTGAAATTGCCTTTTTCCCTTTAACTCAGGCAACTCTGAAGAGTATAAATCTTGCTAATTTTTGCATATTTAATGGGTAAAGAAGACATTGTTTTAGTTACATTTCCCACCTTACTAGAAATATTGAAAACCTTTTCTTGCTAGTTTATATTTTAGCTTCTGTGAATTAGCTATGCATAGCGTTGCCCATTTTGTCTTATTAGGCTGTTTTCTTCATCTTTTTGTATTGTAGAAGTTGTTGTAACTTCAGACTTTTCAGCAGCCTTAGATGTCTCCTTTAAGTGGGATGCATTTTCACCCTAAAGCAGAAGGAAACTCACGTGATCTGAGCGCCACCTGCACACCAGTCCCCGTGGTCTTCTTGTGCCTCCTTTAAGGAGAGCCTGTGGGGGGGAGTTGGGGTCTTGGGGAGGAAGCCCAGGTGAGGAGTGGTTAAGGCACCCACCTGAGGGCAGTTGCAAGGGGCTGAACTGGCATTTAAACTGAGGTCTGTCTGGATTTAGTACCATTTACATTAAATCACATAGCTGCCTTCATAGGGCTTTAAAATAAACGCTGTATTTCATATGTCAGTGCAGGGATGAAAATTAACACCTGGGGTCCTCAATATTAAGAATTTCTATATTCAGTCGTTTTTTTTTTACCCTCACCTGAGGATATTTTTTTCCATTGCTTTTCAGAGAGAGTTAGAAGGGGAGGAGAGAAAGAGAGAGAGGGAAACATCCATGTGAGAGAGACACATCGATTGGTTGCCTCCTGCACATGTGGGCCAGGGATGGAGCCTGCAATCTAGGTACGTGCCCTTGGCTAGAATACAAACCCAGGACCCTACAGTCCGTGGGCCGACTCTCTAACCACTGAACCAAACAGGCTAGGGCTGTTTTCAGTATTTTGGTTTGTAAGTAAAGTGAGCTCCCTATGAGCCTCCAACTAGTTATGTGACTTTGGGCAAGTAGCTTAATCTTTCTGCACCGTGGTTTTCTCATCTGCAAAGCTAGGCTGATGGTGGTAGCAACTCCAGAGGCTTGTTAGGAGGTAAATGAATTAATAAAGGTCAGGTGCTTGGAGTGACACCTGGTGTCTGCTGCGTACTGAGGAACGACCCCTGCTAGGGTGAATTCACACATAGAGCAGGTGCAGGCAGCGTGGAGCTTGGACTTAGAACAGCCTTTTCTTTGTGGGTTTGATCTCTTAACCATCCCTTTTGCCATAACCTGGCTGAGTTGTGGGAAATGAGAGCTTGGGATGCTGCATCTCGTCTCTGTACACACCTTGCCTTGTCCCATGTCTGCCAGCCCACCTGGCCCCTGGTGTTTGCCCAGGGTTCCTAACCTGGGTCAGGTGAGACTGCAGGTCTTTCAGTGTAGTCTGTTCAGTGAGGTTCACCTGGCGAAGGCCTCAGAAACAGGAAGCATTTGTGGGGGAGGGTCATGCTATGGTGATAAAGATGAGGTGTCTATTTCTGGAATAGGGTAAGGAAGACAAAGGGGTGTTGTCTGGTCTCCAATGGGGGAGGGGCCACTGGAGGAGGACCGTGTCCTCCATTCCTGGCATCCCCTCTCAGCCCTGGCCCACACACACCTGGCAATGCTCCTCACCTGGAGTTCCTGCCCGCCCTGCCTGTTGCATGTAACTAGGTAGGATCCTGAGGCCTCTGAAGGCCCTGCCTCTCTTCCTGCCCCCTGCCCCCACACCTCCACCATAGCCCCCAAGAGCTGCTATCAGCTGCTGCTGCAGGAGCTGTGTGATGAAAGGAATTCACTTTGGGATGTGGAACTCCTTTCCTTCCCTCTCCTGTGTTGCTTGCGTTTCACATGGCGTATTCTATAAGTTGTTAGTTCATATTTTTCAAGAATGACCCAAGTATGCCACTTCTGGACGTGTGAAGGAACTACAGTTAGGTAGGTGGGGTATCTGGGGAAAGGGTGCTGGGAGGAAACAGGGATGCCCAGTCCAAGGGTCTCCCTGGATTATGGGGTGTGTCACTGGGTGCTTTTGGCTGCCAAGTAAACAATAAGGACATTTATTATCTCGGCACTGGAGCCTTACTGTATCAGCAGTTTCCTCAAGGACCTGGATTCTCCTCTCCCCTCTTTCCAGCCATCACTGCCTCCTCATGATTATGAGATGGTCCTTTGGGTCAGAGGGACTGTGTGATTCTGGGCTCCTTCCTGTCAGGAGCAGGGAGAGAGACACACCAGCTGGTCCCCAGTCATAGGTCTACCAGTCTTCCCTTTGGCTGTGGAGCAGTGAGGGTCATGTGTTCCCCCCGGACCAAGAACCTGAGGCTGTGAGAGTAGCGTCCTGCACGTGTGGTCCTTAGGCCAGCAGTTGCAACATCGCCCCCTCCTGAATGAGGAACTCTGGGATGGGGCCCAGCAATGACCACCGTTTAACAAGCCCTCCAGGTGATTCTGATGCAACGTCAGGTTTGAGAATTGCTCTCCTAGTCTAATCAAGACCAGAACCACTCCTCAGCTAGAGGTGGGATTGGCTTTTCCTCAATCCAGAGGCTAGTTCCCAGAACAGGAAGAAGGAGAGTGAGTGTTGGGTGGTCAGCCATAGTGTGAGCTGAGGGTCATGGGAAGTGTTTTAGGAGCCTGTGGGCAGCTTTGCTCTCCTTGCACCTGCCGCACACCCGCCCTGTTCCTGTTTATAGGCCCAGCTGTTTTCCAGCTGCCATGCCTGCAGCCTCTGCTGCTCTGAGCGAGACCCGCATCCTCCCTGCGGACCTGGTAAAGGCGGCGGCATCATCGGTGACAGCCTGCCTCTGACCCAGCAGGAAAGGAGTCTGTTGGGCTGGCCCCTAGAGCTGGGCTGGCCCTAATGGCCCACTTCCTGACGCCGCTCCCCCAGTGTGTTCAGAGGGGAGAGTTTGCATCATCTGCTACTCCTTGCTCAATTAGGAAAAAAAGCCAGAGCAGTACTTTTAGTAGGTGCTGAGAAGTGTTTAAGGAGTTGGCCTAGAGGCAACCTAAGGGATACTTCCAGTGACATTGTGTAGCTCCCTGTCTGGCTTTGTCCAGAGTGACCTGCTTCATTGTCCCCTTCTGCAAGTATAGCTCCAACTCTGTGTTTGGGTGAAGTAAAATAGCCACCTCCACCATGTAGTTTGTGAGATCAAAATAGCCACTGTTACAGATTTTTCCTGGAACTGGCGAGCTGAGGTATTTGTAGATTTTTTTGACTTTCCAAGGCTTTCCAAGGTTCATCGGAATCCATGAACATGGTGGTTAGGGAGGCTCTCACTGTACCTCATCAGTGCTAATTCCTGAGGAAGGACCAGCCCCCAGGAGGTGATGGCTGGAGGGGGTCCAGAAATAAATCCACTTGAGGTTGCAACCAGTACTTAATTTTTTTTTGAAATACAGTAGGAAATATCCAAGTATATTTTTTGTAGGAAGGGTAAGCTTATTTTGATAAAACGTTATTTGCATGTGGTGGATGTTTGGGTATTGCGACAATGTGAATATTTCTTACTGGGTGTTTTGATAAAAATGTGTCCAACCCAAGTGTTGAGCACAAGGAGGAGGGGGCTGCACTGCACAGGTATACTCAGGTGGTCTTTCCCTGGGGGGAGGGCCTGTGACTCACCATAGGTGGAGAACTACTGAGCTAAAACAAGAGGGCCTTTAGCAGTATGGGCCGGTGGGAGTGGAGCTGGAGCCCACAGAACAACCGGAAGAAAGGTCTGAACTTCTGTTCATGCTCTGGTTTATTCTCTGTGGTGTTCGATTGCCTTGGCCAGATCCTTCTGGTGATGTTGGGGGTCCTTAGCAGGGCCACTCTGAGAGGTGGGGAGGCAATGGCAGGGAGCATGTTGATTTGCCAGAGGTTTAAAATTTAACTCTGGGCGTGGCTCAGCGGCTGAGCATCGATCTATGATCCAGAAGATCAGGTTAGATTCCTGATCAGGGCACATGCCCAGGTTGCAGGCTCCATCCTTAATCGGGGGGCGGGCAGGAGGCAGCCGATCAGTGACTCTCTCATCATTGATGTTTCTATCTCTCTCCCCCTCTCTCTGAAATCAATAAAGATATATAAAATAAATAAATTAAATAAAATTTAACTCTGGGTCCCTGACTCCTATCAGAGTAGGTTCAGCATACCTTTACTTATAGAAGGGTTGGGGAGGGAGGGAAAGTAGACATCCTTCCTGTTGAAGCCACTGCTGTGTGTGATCCCCTTGCAGTCCTTTGTAGTTTAACAGCGACCGGAGAGCCCCAGGTCGCCTTGGCTGCCTTTGGGACAGTGATGTGCATCCTTTAATGCTGGTGTTGGTCTGCTTTGTATTACAAAGCATATGCAGCCATGTCTTTGGGGGTGTCTCTGTTTTTTGAGTGAGGCAGATTGGATTGTGGGAAGAAAAAGTACTGGACATGAACCTGAATCAACTTTCTCATCTGTGAAATGGGAAAGTGCCCGGCTCACAGTGGGGTGTGCAGATTAAATAATATAAACAGGAGAGCTCTCTACCTGCAAGGCTCTGAGCCAGTGCAGGCAGGAAGTTTCTATCTTGCAGGAGACTCTGAGTCTCCCTTCTCAACTTTATAGTCCTGACAACTCTGCTTTTCCTTGGAGTGCCCCTACTGTTAAAAATGTATTCAGAAGGCGAGGGTACATCCCTTCTCTGACTCCTGCCCAGGGCACCTCTGAGGGGAAATGTTGCAGAAGCAGGAGGCTCTAAGGTGCAGGGGACTGCCAGCAAAGGTCAGAGGACTAGGATGTGGGCAGAGTAGGAAGGGGGAAGTGGGAGGCGTGGCTCCTAAACTCTTAGTCAGGTGGTCAGTGACCCAGCTGAGTCTTCTACTGACACTTGTTTTTTAAGCACATAAAAACTTGTGATTGTGTGTGGTGGAATGTTGAGTATTTTCACATTTCTTATGCATTGTTTTGACTATGTTATGCCTATACAAATGTTAAACCAAATTTGGGTGATAATCAGATGGACAGTAAAATGGAATTAAGATGGGACTGTGTGCCAAGAAATGTCAGGCTACCCCAGAATCTTTCAAACATTGTTCCTCTGGTTTGAGAGAGGAGAGAGAGGTGGGTGAATGGATTGGCCTTAGGAAAACACTCTGCTGGTAGACAGTGCCCACCTCAGGTGGCAGAAAAGGGCGCACTTAGATTTTGCCCCCAACTTGTGGTGACAGTGGTCACTCCTGAACCTCACCTTATCCTTCCCTCCCTTGGCTCCTAGTCAGACACTGGAATGGAGTTGTGATCCTGCTGAGGACTGCTGGGTGAAGGGTCATGTGCTTGGTGTAATGGCCTTGGGGGGACACACACACACACACAGTGTCGATTTAGGGAAGTACTGCTTAGTTTGTGGCCTTGGGAACCAAGCTGCTGTCTCTGTAGTCTTTCACTTTCACTCCCCTCTGCAGTGATTTAGCCATAGCTTCTCCATTAGAGACACTTGGTGTCAGGGACCCTGGGGGGCCCTGGATCTGTCCCTGGAGATCGAAGCTGCCTGTGCATCATGAAACCAGACTCTTCTGGTTCAGGCAGAGCACCTGTGTCTTTCCCTGGCTCCTCCACCCTGCACCATGTCCCCATCCATCTGAGACCCTTTGCAGACAGTCCTCCAGTACTACTACAGGTTTTGTATTGAAGCCCAGACATTTCCCCATGGATGGATGGAGACTTACTTCTGATACTTCTCCCTGGTAATTTACGCACAGTTGTCATCTGGTTTGGGCGTGGACTCTCTGGCTGCTTGACATTGTTCCCTGACTTCTCCACTTACCTGTCTTGGACCTTTTTTAACTCTGTTTTTAACTTATTATATTTCTTATTTAGCCATTCCCGACCTTTTATATAGAAGGTACCTGGATTTAAAGTTATCAGTAAAAGCATAACCTGATTTAAAGAACAAAGGCCTCAAATGGATACAACTCTACGGAGTGCTGTCCCTTCAAGGAGAGCCCTGAATGTATTGCTGAAAGCTTTCACAGAGCCCATGAGGACGGGACCCTGTCTTACCTGGCAGTGGAAACAGTTTTTCTAATAGTCACGTGCTGCCAGCGATTGCCTCACACACATGCTCTGTGATGATCGGTGTACGTGCCTGTGAACCGCATGGTAGACAGCTAGAGTGACTTAACTGGAGGGAGGAAGATCTTTGCATTTTGAGTCAACTTAATTATTCAATCATTCTTTAATTAGTCAAATATCTTTCCCAAGCTAGGTATTGGCCTTGTTGGTGGAAGGGAGAAGAGCGGCAGATGGCATGCGACGCAGTAAGGGTGCTTGACTGGCTCCGAGACAGGCCACTTCAGTGACTGCTGTGTCGCTCTTACACCGACTTGGTTGTTAAGAAGCATTCAGGTTTTAAAGTTAATTGCCATCAATTTCTAACCTGGGGAGGCACTGCTCTTGGCACTGGGGACTTGACTACTGACTGTGTCCCCCGTGTGCCCAGCCCTGATGCTCTCGGCATCGGACCACCTGTCAAGTGCAGGTCTGGCCTCAGTACAGCAGTCACCACAGCTTTAGCCCCTTAGCAGCAGAGAGTTCAAAACTAGCCGGATGGCCCCATTTCAAACATGATTAGGTCAGAGATGATCAAATTGCAGGGCGGCAGTCACTGTCACTCCTTGGAACTGGGCATCACAGGATTTGACCAGTGTCACACGCCCACAGGGTTGTACCCGTGCTTGTCATGGCAGCTAGCAGCTTGTGGCTCAAACTGTGAACCTAACTTACTAGACTAACTGTAATGAATGAAAATGGGCTATTTTTACCTCATAACCTAGATCGTCTGTACTGAGTACACAAGCCAAGCTATTTGGTGTTTGGGGCAGTAAACAGGAATTTGGTGTATTAACACTTTTTGAGCTTGCTACTCAGGCAGGCCTAGAAATAGGATTGGTTAGCTTTTTTAGGATTAAAATGTTGAGTATATTAGGGAGAAACTGTTTTATAAAATAACTACAACAAAATGAATCTTACTGTGTTTATAAGGTCTTGTGAGAATGTACTCACCCAAGCCTGGAGCCCTGGGTCAGTTTGAGAATGCTTTATTTAAAGGTCTTTCTGGGAAAAATGGGACTGTTAATAAATGGAAATCTAAAATAGTATCCTTCCTTATCCCCGGCTGTGAGCATTCCAGGATGGTGACATTCTTCCTCATTGGATATAAGTGGGGAATGGTAAAATTGTTAGGACCAACATTTGGCTGTGTATAACAGAAAAAACGGGGAAAGGAGGCTTAGTCAAGATAGGCATTTATTTCTCTTTCTAGTCCTGAGGTCTGGAGGTGGGCATGCAGAGCTTATGCTCCACCTTCTCCAGGGTGAAGCCCAGGGCCTCCTGGCCAGGATGGTGGCCAGAAGTATAGCCAGCTTATGGGCATTCCAGACAGCAGGCTGAAGGAAGACACACTTCCTGAGAACTGTTCATCAGATGTCCTTAAATCTTGTCAACAGGAACTGAATCCCCTGGCCACACATAGCTGCAAGGGCAGCAGATAGCCCCATGCTAAGAGCCAGGGTCCTGGGCCTATTACTAAGGAGGAAGGGAAGAATAGACATTGGAGGTGGTTTCTGTGTCTTTCCTGTAAGTAGTCATCTTTCTTGGAAGATGAGTTTTTGCGCTTGTTTGGAAGATGGTTGCCCAATGTTGGGGAAACCTGTAGGGAAATGGGGAAACATGTTGGGGTTTCTCCCTTCCATATGTGCTGGCGATTCCTGACCTCAGAGTAAAGCCTCGTGATGGTCGGATGTCAGACCCAGGAACAGGCATCGATGGGAGAAGTTGAGGGCCCTCTTTGTGCTTGCCAACCACTGGGCATACGCATTCAGCTGCTGCACCTCTGGGTAAAACTGCTCCTGTCTCCTCCCTCCACCCAATCCAGTGCATGTGCACGTGCACATGCACACACACCACTCACATATCGTGTGCTCACACCACCCATGTGCTCGCACATGCCATTTGTGTGTGCATTTAACACCTGTCACTTGCACATGTGCATGCGCGCTCTCTCTCTCTCTCCCTCCCTCCTCCCTCCCTCCCTCCTCCCTCCCTCCCCTCTCCCTCCCTCCCTCCCTCTCTCCCTCCCTCTCCCTCTCCCTCTCCCTCTCCCTCTCCCTCTCCCTCTCCCTCTCCCTCTCCCTCTCCCTCTCCCTCTCCCGCTCCCGCTCCCGCTCCCGCTCCCGCTCCCGCTCTCTCCCCCCTAACCAGGCAGTGGCCTCGAGGCTGAGTTCCCTGGAGTAGCCATTCTGTGCTTCCTGGCCAACGGGACTCCTGGGAGTTAGTGTGGATGTGCATGTGTGAATCTTCACAGAGAAACGCTCCCTAATTCATGCTTCTGAGATAAGAAAATTTCTGATTGTGTTTCTAAAACTAATGATGAACATTTGCTAATCTAATAATTTTTCCTAGCCTTTAAGAATTTTTACTTCATATTTTAAAAAGGCAAGGATTATCAAGGGGCCCTTTCTCACCTTCTCTACCCTGTGAGGGGCTGCTGCAGGCGCTGAATGAAAGCAGCATCTTTCTGTTTCCCAGCAAGAGTCATTGCTGCCTGAGCTGGTGGTGATCTTCTATACTGTTCTGCTGTCCAGTGCTTTCTCAGTCAAAACATCATTTTTTTTCATCTTAGAGAGTGAAATATTTTACTTAAGGGAGGTGGCCACAGAACTTCATAGAAATCCCTCCACCCCATGGGCATGCTGCTTCAGGTGTTAATTGGGACTTGCCTTTTCATTCCCAAGGTGCCGTGGGCAGTGTCTGGCCCCAGTGACCCAGATGCTGCACATGTTTTTCAGGGGAAATAGACCGTTGGGATGCTCCATGTTGCATTGTGGCATGTTGCATTATGAATGCTTCTGATATCCACGTGTCACCTGACAGGGAGGCCCAGTCAGTGGAGCATGGCAGGGACAGAAGTGTAGAGAAGGTGGGGGCTCTTGAAGGCGTGGCTGATTAGGTGGCTGTCAGCACACTATGTGACCACTGGTCTGGTAGCTTTTGCTAGGGACCTGGTAGGCTCTTAGGAAATGCCTGTGTTCCAAGGGGCGACCACCACAGGCCCCGAGACACTGAAGAGTGTCTGGAGCACCCGTGGAACACAGAAGTATGGTCCTAGATTGGGATCAGGCGGCACTCAGGTAGAGTTCATTTGGGGAATGATGTTCACTGAGACAAGGTGGAGGTCTGGACTGTCCCAGGGGAAGGTGTTCACTCACTGAGTGCACCTGGGCCAGGTGCTCGCCCTGATGCTGGACAACTCTACACACAGCCTGCCCGAGTCTCCTCACCACTGTGCCCCCACTCCCAAGTTCAGTGACCTGAGAGAGGGTGGGCAGCACAGTTTCCCCAAGTGGAACACGGAACTATTATTAGGAAGGGGGTGAATGCTGGTGGCAAAAGTGACACACAGCATCAAAGTAAAGTAACCTTCTCTGGGAACCCTGAAGGGCTGGCGTGCGGGGTGCCTTAGCCTCTGTCTTGGTGTGCAGCTCCTGACAGTAAGTCAAGGGTCTGTAGAAGTCACTAGTGTTAAATTCTGCCTTGCCTCATTTTGTGGGGGACGTGTCCCACAGTGGCTTCTACAATGTAAAGATTATTCTCTGGGGACGTGCTCAGTGAACATAATGGACCATTCAGAAGTCTTAAGTGTCCTCGGAGCAGGGACAGTAGCTCAGTGTTCTTCATATCTTCAGAGTGCCCCACAGTGCCTGGCACAGGACAGGTGAAGAGTCGATGTTTGTCGAGTGAATGAGCAACAGAGCTGCTCTGTCATTGTCAGAAGTATAAGGAAAGCCTGGGTCTCTCGGGAAGATAACCCACTTCTGGGAGATAACCCACAGGTTGGGGTTTAGTCTAACTTAGGAGAGGGTGGTGGGGCCAGAGTCCATGGCACAGCTGCCAACCCAGAGAGTTCTCAGGGTGAAACAAACCTGTCAGTAGTTCCCCAGCCCCTGTTGTGTCCTCATTGTGCAGTGCCATTTGTGTCCCCACGCACTGGTCCTCTCATCCAGCTGCTAGAGTCTGGGGACTGCTGCTGCTCCCCTGGGAAGAAGGTTCCACACCCTAGCACTCCGTTATCTTGGAGTTTTTCTTTCTCAATTTAATCAACCTGAAGACGAGTTCTGTTTGCATCTGCACTGGGTCCTGAGTGTGGTCTCAGGGGCACTGAAGATGAGGAGAAGCTGGGAAGGTGCAGTGCCCAGGAGAGTCAGGGCACCACAGAGCTACTTCATGTGGGGTGAGTTGTGTCAGAGGATGTGATGACAAGCTAGGGATGGGAGGGAGCTTTCATGAGCAAAGCGTGGGGAGGGCTGGGGTGGCACATTTCTGTTCTAGCCCCAGGCCCGGCAGGCCATCTGCAGACTGTCTTCAACTTTTGGGGCTTTGTTCATCCCATACTGGAGCTGTGTCAGACTTCATAAGACTTTATAAGACTTTTTTTTTAAATCCTCACCTGAGGATATTTTTTCCATTGCTTTTCAGAGAGGGTGGAAGGGAGAAAGAGAGAAAGGGGGGGGGGCATCAATGTGAGAGAGACACATCAATTGGTTGCCTCCTGTGTAAATCTTCTTTTTTTTTTTTTTAAATACAGCTTTATTGATTTCAGAGAGAGGAAGGGAGAAGGAGAGAAAGAGAAACATCAATGATGAGAAAGTCATTGATCTGCTGCCTCCTGCACGCCCCCAACTGGGGATCGAGCCCACATCCCAGGCATGTGCCCTGACCGGGAATTGAACCTCGATCTCCTGGATCCTAGGTCGATGCTCAACTGCTGGGCCACACCCGGCTGGGCCTGTGTAAGTCTTTATATTCTGTTTTGCCTGCATTGTTATTCGTATTTTAAATGACAGCAGCAACTCCATAGTTGTCTTAATAAGGTTTGAGGATACCCTTTCTTAGATTGTCAGAGTTCTACCATACCTGCTCTCTACCCAGCTTTGTGGGCGAAGATTGGCCTCTTTATCCCTGCTCCAGTTGGTCTGCAGGTCCTGCTGCAGGGTGGCTGAAATGCCACCGACAGGGCATTGCCAGAGCCTGCAGTGGTGACAGGGAAGCCATCTGTGAAGCGACAGGAATGAAACCAGCACCGGGAAGAATATTCTAAACCACCTGTGAAAACCAGGTGGACTGAGAAAGAGGAAGTGTTGGGGTGTGAAGAGCCCCCAGAAATATGGGTTCCTAGAAATGGATAAGAGTGTCTCAGGGGCCTCCCCGCAGTGAAACAGCTGAGTGGGCTCCACCTCCAGTCACGCTCCTCTTGTGCCCTCGTGGTCTCTGCAGTGGGTGCAGTGCAGACAGCCAGGCAGGCCTGTCAGCTGGTGGCAGGAGGAGAGCAGAGAGTGAGAGATTATGGGGACAGGGCCTGGTTTGTGATCCCCTAAAGTACACTCCATCTCTGATATCCGGGACCTTGGGACTTGGAGCCTAAGTTTTATATAGTGGTACAGATGGAGGGGAACGTGGCAGGAGGAGCCAGGTTGGAGAAGAGGGAGGTGGAGGGCAGAAAGCAAGGGATGCTGGCGGGGGTGAGCTGATGGAGGTATTGCTAGCAACAGGTGCAGCTCTCCCCACGACTCCCTCACCTACTGGGTAGCCCTGCCCTGGAGAAGGGCCTCTTTAAATCCCCACCCCCTCATTGGTGGCTATGCATGAATGTCACTTGGTGGGAGTCCTCAAACTTGTCTTATTTAGCTTTATTGTACAAATTTAATAACATTCTGTGTTTTACAATAGTCATACATTTTCAAGTCTAAAAATTACAAGGTACAGCAGGGTATATGGTAAAGTCTGCCTCCTACCCCATCCCCTCACCACCCAGATCCCGTCTCTGGAGACAGCAGTGCCATGTACTTCTTGCGTATTCTTCCCGATATATTCTATGTCTGTGCAGCGAATGTGTACACGTACACACAGACACTTCTCACACCCATGACCTCATGCTCCACATCTGCTTCACCCCTCTCATTCTCTCCCGTACTCTGTCTTGGTACTCGGCACATTGGAACAGAGAATTCTTTGTGTGTTTTTTTTTGCCCAGCTGCACAACATCCCCCTTACAGGTTATACTGTTGGTTCCTTTTTTTTTTTTTTTGTTAATACTTACCTGAGGATATTTTTTCCATTGGTTTTTAGAGAGGGAGTGGGGGAAGGAAGTGGGGGAAGAGAGAAAGAGAAACAGAAACATGGATGTGAGAGAGACACATCGATTGGTTGCCTCCCACACGCACCCTGACCATGGCTGGGGAGGACCTTGCAACCCAGGTTCGTGCCCTTGACTGGGAATCGAACCTGTCACCCTTCATTGTGCAGGCTGTGTACTATTGGTTCTTTAATCAAATTTCTTGATGCCTGGTGGGCTCTTTGTAGCCTGCTCTTGACACTGATGTACGGACTCTTTGAAAGAGAGTCCCTTTTTTGTGAGGTCTGGGTTAAGTATCGTTTGGCTGGAAGGAGAACCTGGGGTTACGTGACATTTGGAGGTTCCTTCCCATTTCAGTTTTCATCTGGTCTGTAACTTCTTTGGGGAGTAGAGGGCAGTTAATCTATTATTTGTTAGCTGTGCTTCTTTAAAATGTGACCTAGTTACACAAAGACCTTTAAACAGACACATGCCATCCTGAGTGGGGCTGTCTCTAACCCTAGCTTTAGAACAGTGGCTCCCACGGGCTTACTTCTGCCTGGCCCACTGGGGCTGGGCTGCAGGTACTGCTGATAGTTCTGGAGGGACAACTGTGTCAGCCAGGACAGGAGGGCACAGTGCTTGCAGAATCGAGGAGACTTCTAGCTGAGATGGTGTCTGGCTGAGGCTGGTTCTGGACCTGCCCTCTCAGCTTGTCAGCTGCTCCCACCAGCCTGCTCTGCACCTGGGAGGGAGAGGAGCAGCCTTTACAGGGGCATTGTGAATATATCTTGCAGTGATGCTGGGTGGTCATCGTCAGCTTCTAAATTTGCACGACAATTCTGCCAGTTTGTCACAGGTGCACTGGGTGTGTGGTTACTGCTCACAGCAACCTGTGAAGGCAGAGGGCATCTGCGAGACCCCACTGGCAGGCGTGGGCGGTGGAGCAGCCTGCCCATGGGCATTTGCTCCTGTGGGAGATTTCAGGCACAGGGAGGTGAATGTTGCCCTGCTGGTCCAGCCAGGTGCACCAAGAGCAGTGCTGGGTGATAACCCACCTTCGGGAGGAACCAGGTGTGTGTCTGGAGATTGCCGACAGGCCCTTCTGTGGGATTTAGCTGGACAGGTCTGAGCCAAGAGGCCTCTGTGGGGAGTGAGGGGCTGTGTGCAGTTCCACTGGCTGCGGATCATGGAGGGGGCTGCTCTTTGGGATCTGTGGCTTACTCCACACACACCACTGCCCTTTTCCTGCCCTGGTGGTGGCTGTCAACTAGCTCAGAGCACAGGCCTCCACTTTGTGGTCCCAGCCCTTGGAGAAGGTTGCAGAATAACGGGTGCAGAGAGGACAGCTCAGAGGGCATGCACATGGCCACTTCCAGGAAGCAAAGAGGCTGCTGCTTTTCGTTCATCTTTTCTCTAAAATACTAGAGGTTTTGAGGCTCCACCCTGAGCGCTTTGTGGCTGAGGGCTCCTGGTTTGGTGCAGGCAAGAGTCAGGGTGGTGGGGCCCTCAGGGCGGCACAGCTCCAGCTCTGCAACTGAGTGGGGACAGGGGGAGGGCACAAGCCATTAGGATCCCAGGCCTCGTGGAGCAGAGCCCAGAGGAAGCTGAGGCTGCAGGGTCTGCACGAGGGAGGCTACCAGTAGCACCGGAAGTGGAATTGCTGCACATTGTGCATTTCGACACTAGGACTCAACCCTCAAGGAAAACCAAGAGTGGGGGTGTATGGAGCAGCTGAAGAAAGGAAAAGCTGGGGCAGAGGCTGGATGTTAACTGCCCATCTTTCGCTGACTCGGTGGCCCTTGCCCTGGTTGATTAGAGGCCTCAGATCCCATGTTGGGAGCCCAGCCCAGCTCCTCCTTTGGCAGCTGCAGGGCCTGTGGCTGAGAGAAGTGCTCTCACTTTGTCTACTCACTGTTCATTGTGTTGGACAGCAGTCAAGAGGGTCAGCTCCTTGCAATATCAGCCAAGTCCCTGCGAAATACCTGACCTAATCGTACTCTGTGTTTAAGACAAATGTCAGTGGCAAAATAGGATTTCTATAGGAGGAGCTAAGAGTCTTTGGGACCCCCCCCTCCCCTTCTGGGAGAGACAGTATGTATGAGGAGCTTTAAAATGTAAGCAGGATTGGGGGGGGGGAATGGGACACCTGTAATACTTTCAACAATAAAGATAAATTAAAAAAAAAAAAAATGTAAGCAGGAGAAGGACAGCCTGAGCTGCAGCTCCTCGCACAGCTGAGGACTGCTGGTGGTCCAGGGAGGGTGGCAGGAACTGTCCTTCACTGACAGGTTTCTTGAATCATGCATGTGCCAGGCACTGTGCTGATCCCTTCACATGCACTTCCATTTGATCCCCGGTGTCTGTGTCCCACGGCTGCTGTAACAAATGCTTACAGACTTGGTGGTTTGAAATAGCACAGATTTATCCTCTCTCAGTTCTGGAGGCTAGAAGTCCAAAGTCAGTATCACAAGGCCAAAGTAAAGGCATAGCAGGGCCATGCTCCCTCTGGTCGCTTTAGAGGAGAATCCGACCTTGCCTGGTCCAGCATCTGGTGGTCGCTGCATTCTTTGGCTCCTGGTCCCTCCTTGCTGCTTCAGTCACGTGGCCTTCTCTGAAATCTCCCTCAGCCTCCTTCTCATAAACACTTAGGGTTGGGTTTAGGGCCCACCCATATAATCTGGCGTAAACCCCCTCCCTCAAATCCCCAGCTTCGTCACATCTGCAGTGTCTATGCCATGTAAATAGCACTCACAGGTCCTAGGAGTTAGAACATGGACATATCACAGCAGCCTTCTGAGGACATAGAGTGGACATGGTGAGGAAGCTGAGGCTGAGCAGCTGTTGGGTGACCATGGTTCCCTCCCCTCTAGACTCTGAGGTGATAGCTGTTTTGGGATGTTGCTGGATGTGTACTTGGTGAACAGATAAGCCAGTCATTTTCCTTTCTTGTTACATTGGTTTGAAAAATCAGAGCTTTGGGGTCAGGCACCCAGGCTGCATCTTGCTTGTCACACGTTCTTTGACTGAGTGAAAGCATTTCACTGATCAGGTGCTTTGGGCAGCTTCATTCTCCTCTGCACACAGATGGTGGGACAGCCTGTGGGCCCTGGTGAAAGTTAGACAGTATCACTTGGGTGAAATGGCCCAGCATGGTAGCCCAGCAGGGGTCGGTGTGGAGTGTCTCTATTCAGTGGGAGTTCCACGTCCCAGCCAAGGAGAAGGCACATGAGTAGGGCCCGGTGGTGTACAGGATGGCTGTGTTCACACCTAGATAAGTGCGCACTGGGAGCTGTGCACAGAGTTGACCCACTGACCTAACAGACACCCACCAAATGCCTGCTCACGCTGGGCAATGCAATGCACAAGCAAACAGAACCAGCCCTTCCTGCCCTGGGAGTGGGAGTCGGGACAGACAGGTAGAGTCCTTCCGCAACTGCAGGCTCGAAGAAGGTGTCTCAGAATAGGAATCTGCACACGCATGTGCTCCATATTTATGTTAGACACAACCTGATGAAAACTCATGGTACTCCATGCTCCTCAATCTGTTCCTTATCTTCAGCTCATTCTCTTGTCTCTCACCCACCCCAGTGGCTGGTCGTAGGTCCCTGAGGTCCCAGTGGCTGGCTTTCAGGTCCCTGGAGGAGCTGACTGAGCCCAGTTATCTCCTTCCCATTGAGCGGAGCCTGCTTCCTACCTCTTCTCACTGAACCTGCACTCTTGTCCAGGCCTGTGGTTTCTCCTCCCCATGTGGCCCTGGCTTCTGCCCCTTCTTCAAGTAGGAGGAGGAGGAGCTGCCAGCACTTGCGGAGGCTCTGGGAACTGTTACTGTGCCCTGCCTGGGGGGCACACTGCTTCCTTTAGTTCTCTGAACACCCTGAATGACATGTGGCCGTCCTCCCATTTCACAGGTGAGAGAATGGGGTGCAGAGAACTTAAGTCACCCAGCTGATTAGGGGCAGAATCTTTCACGCCCAGGGCAGGAAGGGCTGGCTCTGTTTGCTTGTGCTACTGCCCAGCGTGAGCAGGCATTCGGTGGGTGTCTGTCAGGTCAGTGGGTCAACTCTGTGCACAGCTCCCAGTACGCACTTATCCAGACATGAACACAGCCAGTTAGACTAGCCACCAGATTCACAGGAGTGACAGATGCCAACAGGTGATGATGCCTGCCTGTGTTTTTTGATAAGGACCCACAGTTCTCTCTCTCTCTTTGTAATACTTGTTTCACATTTTGGATGTTCTGAAATCCTGGAGTGACTGCCCCAGGTGTCTGGACTCCGAGTGTCTTAGCGTGGGGCGGGGCGGGGACTGCCTTCCTTTCCCCCTCGGGTGCCTGTGCCGCACAAGCCCTCCTTCCCCTGCTCTGTCTGCTGTTAATGTGGCCTCCACCTCCTTCCCTCCTTTCTCCTTTCCTGGTTTTCAGTTAAGACTGAGAACCTGTCAGCAGTGTTAGGGACACCCCTCAGGTGGGGGCAGCAGGTCTGGTGAAGACCCCGCAGCATCAGTGTCCTCCTCCCTGGGGAGTGAGCAGGAAGTCCCTGCTGGGCGGCCGTGGACTGACTTTGTGTGCGAGACATAAAGCTGCTTTTACACTCTCACACTTGATTTTCTGGTGAATAGATGCACATGGAAACACACACTTGGTTTTCTGGAATTATAATAACTTTTTTTTTTTAAATGAGTAAAAGAACAAGTGTGTTAAGTAGCCATTTGCCTATTAGCTTGAAAATTTAAGTGCTGTTTAGTGGTAATTTCACATGAAAAGTTTTCTCTAGGTTCCAGATAACTTATAAAGGGGCTTTGGAAGGCACCTTTGTGAGATTCCAGTACATTGTACTGAGTTTTAAATTACATGTCAGTGATAGTGCTTTGATTACTTCCACTGCAGTGAGATTCCAAACTAATTTAACATGTGATAACGCTAATGATGGTGAAAGTCTGAGCTTTTACAGTAAGGAAGTGAGAGCCTTAGGCACCCCAATTTTGATGTCTTAGTAAAGAAAATAAAATTCAGGGAGAGGTAATACAAGAAGGAAGGGGAGTAGCGTGGTGTGAAGCTGGTGGGCCACATTTGGGGCTCTGAGACCTGTGGTACCTCTTTCTTGATGGTCTTGATCCTGAAACCAGGGGGATATTGGCTTGTAAAGGAGGAGCAACACACTCTGGACAGTGAACGGTCAAAGTATATTACCTGTTAGGTTCACGAGGGACCCTGAGTTCATCTGAGAACAGTACAGAGCTCATGGCTGGACATTGAATGCTGGGGAGACCTCAGGTTGCCACCTCCATCACCGGGAACTCCCAGCCTGGGCAGCTTGATGGAAGCTTCTTGAGGCCCTTGATGAGATGGCAGGGACAGAACAAATTGGCAGGACAAACGTGGGTGCCTTGGGAAAGGAATTGTTGGGGCAGAGAGGGAAGCAGAGCGGGTGGTGCACCTTGTTTATCCTGCTGCATGTGAGAGTCTCCTGGGGGCTTTGAAAACCCCTCTGCTCCATTCAAGGCCACTAAAATAATGTGGGGGTGGGGCAGCATGAGTATTTGTCACCTTTCCCAGGAGGTGATTCTAAGGTGCAGCTGGGGTGGAGAGTGCTGGGTCCTAGAGGTTCAGAACTTGGGCTTCTGAACTGGACCAGCCTGTTCTGAATCCCCACTGAGCTGCATTGAGCAAGCTTCGGAAACGCTGAGCCTGACTCAGTTCGCTTCTTCTCAGAGATGCAAGACAGAATGACGGGGTGCACGGGGTGCAGTGGACTCTGCTGGGCTAGGAAGCCTCCGTGGCCAGAGCAGCTGGTTTGTCACTGATAGGAAGGGGCCAGGTGGCCATTTGCGGTTTTACTTTGTGGAACCACAGCCCTGGCCACAGCCACTTGTCACAGTGGCATGTGGCTGGAGAAGACATACAACCTGACGGTCTCTCTAACTTTGACCACTGAAGGTGTTTCTCTATTATCCTAGACCGGGGGTTGGCCAGGTATTTCTGTAAAGGGCCAGACAGTTCATACTTCCGGCGTTGAGGCCACCCAGGCCCTGCCACAGCCCTGCTCAGCCCTGCTGTTGTAACACAAAGCGTCAGAGGCAGCCGGAGAACGAGTGGACGTGGCTGAGCTCCAGTGACACTTCATCCTACAGAACCAAACGGCGGGCAGGTTTGGACCCTTGGGCTGTAATTTGCCGATCCCTGTCCTATACTAGTATTTCATACTTTCTCTTCACACCTCTAACACCTCTTGTGTTCACCTCGCCCTACCCTCTCATTGCCGCTGGCCTTGCTTCCAGTTTACTGAGAAAACAGTCAACCGGGAGAGCGCTTCTTAGGCCCTCTGGCCAGTGTCTCGCGCCAGCTGGGCCTCCGAGGCCAGCCTCCCCTCCCAGGGGCCAGCCCCAGCTGCGCCTCAGGTGGCCTGTTGGCATTGTTTCATCACCCCCTGGTCCTCCAGCCTCTCCCCTTAGCTCCCTACACCTCCCTCCAGTGCCTGCCTATCATTCGACCTCCTGCTGGTTTCTCCTCTCCCAGTGTTGCCAGGCCTAATCCTGGGACCTCTTTTCTCCTCTCTTCTTCGGGGGAGGTGCCCGCTCTGGTGCTTTACTTCCCATCCATGGGCCGAAGCCCCTGACAATACAGCTCCAGTTCCAGCCTCTGCCCTGGCCTCCGGCCCTGCCATCCGCTGCCTTTCCGACCGCTGGCATCTCAGACTGAACCCGTGCCCTCACTGCGCCTCCTTCCTCAGTGGTGGCCACGTGTCTTCTGTGTTAGGTGTTCAGCAAGACCCCGGAGCTGTCCTGGGCAGCCCTCTGCTTCCGTGTTGCCTAGCAGGAAATCCTGCTGGCTCTGTCTCCAGAGCACGCACTTCCCCTTTCCTCATGCTCACCTCTGCCTCTGGGACTGCAGTGTCGCAGCGCCCTTTCCCCGGTCAGTCTTTTTCTAAGCGACACCTGCTCAGGTCATTCCTCTGCTCAGAGCCCTCCTGAAGTCCTCCCTTGTGTAAACAGTGTCGCAAGGCCCCACCTGGCACTCCCGCCTCATCTGCTCTCCCCAGTGCAGCTCAGGCACCTCTCCCCTCAGACGGCCACATGGCTTACTTGCTCTCTCAGCTCCTTTGGGGCTTTGCTCAGATGTCACCTTCTCAATGAGGCCTATCCTGCTACCCCTACCAGCTTTGCCTACAGTCTTCTGTGCCCTGCAACATTGGGTGTTGGCCCAGGATGGGACCCATCTGAGGCCTGGCAGCCTGGCATCTGTTTCCAGATCCTCTTCAACAGGGTGTGGCGGGCATCCTGTGGGTGGCCTCCATGGGTCAGCATTACAGACTGGTGCGCCCTACAGCTAAGTGTTCCCACGGTGATGGAGGAGGGTGAGGGCACAGCTTTGGGAAGCCCTCCTTTTTGATAACAAAGGTGACCTAGTTTTCATTAAGAGCTTAGGATTTATAGCCACAAAGCCTTTGTAATATCACCATTTATTAAATCATGTTCCTCTTAGACATATAAAGGGGTACCATGCAGGCTGAGGCTGAGGTGTTAGCTTATCTGAGTTCTGCAAAGACTTTCCCCAGCCCTGGGTACCTCCTGACCTGACCTCCTGACCCTGGACCCAAGGTGCTTCTGGACCTCATGGCCCCCAGCCTCTGGATGCCTACTGACTGGAGCCCTGCCTGGCTCTCAGCTTCCACTGCACAGAGTGGAGGGGCGAGGCCCACCTGCCACTGGTTCTGAGCTCTGCTGGAACTGAGGCTGCCTTCTGTCCCCAAGTGGGCGGCCCTTTTCTTTCCCTGCATCGGGAGGCATGGCCAGACCTGGAGCCCAGAGTTTAGCCGCTGCCCCTTGCAGGGAGGGTTGTGGGGTTTCTTCCTTCATGGCCAGCCACCAGGGAGCAGGAAGGGGCAACGTGGCATCCCACTGGGTGGTTCCTTCCTGGGTGTTACCTCCGGTCGGGCAGATTGCCAATCTTGCAGGCGACCTGGAGGACTCTTTGAGAAACCTTCGCTGGCCATCTTTGAATGGGTTTCAACATGGGCTTCATTTTTGCTACAACCCACTCGATCTGCAGTCTCAGAAACCAGCATGATTTGGGTAAACTTTTGATTTGAGGTCACACTAAAACAGTTTTAGCCATGGGCATCATGTGTGTGTGTGTGTTGAGTTCACATGTGTGCACGTGTCTGTGGCTCCACTGTGCATGGCTGACATGAACTATGTCCCGACCTTGGTCTTGGGGAAATGCCACTTCATCATCTCCAGTAATCCTACGTGGGAGAGGAGAATGCATGATGGGGGGCGTGGAGAAAACTGATTTAGAAAGCTTTCCTTTAAACTTGACAGTCTCGCCAAGCCATGGAGAATTAAAATATACAACGGGAAAGAGTGTATGTATTTCTCACTGACATTTGAGACTTCCATTGTACCTCACCACATGGGTCAGGCTCTCTGAGAAGCTGAATTCTTGTGAATGAGGGCAAGGTGCTGCTTCTCAGGGGCTAAAGCCTCAGGCTGAACTCTCGGGGCCCAGGGACCGAGCTCAGTGTGCGTTTGCTGAGTGGATGGTGCAGATTTGGAATGCTTAGCCCAGTGGTCTGCAAGCTTTTTTTTTTTTTTTTCTTTAAACATCCTGTAAATGTCGAAGCTCTCCAAGATGTTGTAGACCTTGTTAGTGGCCCCCCAACCTTCGGGCCTCCAGAAGGGTTCAGGAGCCCCTGGTGTGTTTAAAGTTACAGCACCTTGCCCTGGCTGGTGTGGCTCACTGGTTGGAGTGTCCGTCAGCTGCGCACCAAAGGGTGCAGGTTTTATTCCTGATCAAGGGCACACACCTCAGTTGCAGGTTTGCTCCCCTCAACCCCCCACCATGTGTGTGCAGGAGGCAACCAGTTGATGTGTCTTTCTCACATTGATGTTTCTCTCTCTCTCTCTGTCCCCCTTCCTTCCCTTCTACTTTCTTTGAAAAGCAATGGAAAAAATACCCTTGGGTGAGGATTAACCAAAACAAACCAACCAAAAAAAGTCACAGCACCGGAAGATCAGGTTATAGGTCTAGGACCCACCCCGTGCCAGCAGACAGCCGGAAGGGCGGGCAGGAACTGTCCTGGAGGACTTTGAAAGCACTGGAGGTCCCGCTGACTGTGGTGTTGGTGCTGAGCTTGCATCTGAGGACCACATGTGCTTGTCCCTCTTTCCGTGCCCCGTGGGAGTGTGTGGGCACCAAGGTACTGACGGGACTGTGGTCCGCTTCAGCAAGGCCTCTTTTTTGATCTCCTGTGTGATTTTCTTTTCTTTTAGCCAGGCCTGCTTCTGCCCCTCTTGGGCCAGCAGCACCGTCCACACTGTGGGAGTGCTGGGGGCCTTGGAGGTGGCAAGTACGAGCCACAGGTGGGTCCCTGGTGAGGGGAGGAGGACACAAGGCACACAGCTGGGCAGGAACCTAACGCCTCCTGACAGCCCCCTCAAAGCATGGCCAGAGTGCAAGGGTCAATGGCGTGAGCATATACAGATGGCAGGACCCAGGGCCTTGATCCTCTGGCAGGTGCTCACTGCTGCCCTGTGCGCCAGGCTCTGCCCCAAGCACCCCTGGGTGCTGTGGGGATGATGGGAGTGGAGTGAGACTCCTTTAGGAGCCCACAGCCCAGTGGAGGAGATAAGTACTGTGACAAGTGTCCAAGGAACCAAGCTAGCCTTACAAAGGCTACAGACGTCTGTCCCCCTTCTCCAGCTGCTTCTGCCTACGTCTCCCCTCCCTTGTGTAGCCTTTTCTCATGTCACCTTGCCCTGTGGATGGAGACTTCACGAAGGAGAGACCACAGTAGACTTCTGGATCCCACGCCCAGCCCTGGCCCAACCCTCCCTCATGGTCCATGGTGGGCCTTGGGATGTGTAACTCCTGCAGACATCTGCAGAAAAGGGCAATGATTGGGGGTCTGAGGTACTCAGGAGGGGGAACCAGGGGCCAGAAAGGCCGAGTGACTTGCCCAGAGACTGGCCCCTTAGCCAGAGCCAGGGCTGGTTCTCGAGCCCAGGTGCCTGGCCTCCCTGTCACCTCGAGGTGCTCCTTCCCACTACACTGAGCTGTTCTTCTGTGAGCCACAGAGCGGATGAAGGGAGGGCATTGAAGATGCAGTTTGGAGAGAAGGTGACAGCTGATTGTTGACTTGTGCCTCTCCATGCACTCGGCACAGCTGTGATGGCTGCATTAGGAACCGTGCGGTGTGGGCAGTGGTCTCACCTGGACTGGGCAGTGCTGCCTTGGAGCATAGGTGGGTACTGGTGACACCTTGCACCTGCAGGCTGGCCCACCCTCACTCCTGTCCCACTGACCATCCTACCTGCCTCCATCCATCCACTCCTACATCTTTCCTCTGTCTGTTTCAGGTTTGTGCGCCAGCCCCATGTGCACAGTAGGTCAAGTGCTTTCTACCTGCCCTTCTGTCCAACCCAGCCACCCTGGGGACAGTGGGACGTGGAGTTCATGTGGAATGACCATTTTGTTAAATGCCTGCCCAAGGTCACACAGCATTAAAAAGCCCATCTGGACCTTAAGTTACCTTGACTTTCCGCTTCACCAGGGAGTTGAATGAAAGTATCTTTGAGAGTTAATACATATGCTTGGGAAATATACAATTTATTCACAGTGGGATATTTCCAGAACTTGTCTTGAGGCTAATACATATCTTATGTCAGTGATTTTCAACCTTTTTCATCTCATGGCACATAAACAAATTATTAAAATTCTGCCGCACACACAAAACTATATTTTTTGCTGATCTGACAAAAAATAGGTATAATTTTGATTCATTCAAAGCAGACAACTGTTGTTGTGTTGGGTGTTGTCAATTTTTTATTGGACAATCTAAGGGAAAAGAGGTTAGTGCCCCTAAGTAGTCAGGTATTGTGTTTTAAAAATTCTGGTTGCACGCACACCAGTTGAAAATTGCTGTCTTACATAGTTCTACACTTGTGAAGTGTGTAACTTACCTGTGGTGTCCAAGATTACAAAAATCAGAAAAGTCAGGGCTTGTCTTCCAGTTCCTCTCTGGTGGCAGGCAGCAGGCCCAGCACTTCGTGCATCCTCCTCTCAAGCCTGTCTGTCTGTCTGTCAGGTACACACACATGCCTGTTTCTCATCTTCTTCCTTCTGAAGTATGCAGGAGTTAAACCAGGCCTGTTTGGAAGCCATATACACAGGGTTAGGAGATCACTTGTGGTTTTTATTTCAGGCTCCCAGTATTTTCCTTTTTGTGTTAATAATATCTTCTAGCACCTTTTCAGCCTCAAGATCAGCCTGCTGCCCTCTAGATGTTGGGGTCTGTGATGCAGCAGTGAGGGCTGCCTCCCAGGCTTCCAGTGCTTGGTCACATCTGCAGCAGGACTCCTATGTGAGCAGATATCCTCCAGAGTACTGGCAGCTGGAGGCTTGTTTTGTTTTGTTGTGTTGTGTTCTCTGTAACGTGGGAGTGAATGCCTTAGAGATGCCAGTGCTCTGTGCTCGGAAGAGCTCTGGGGTGAGATGAGTTCTGACTGGCACCCTCTGACCTTTTACTCCACGCAAGTCACGTTGAGGGCCAGGTGGAGAGGAGGCCTGCTGATGAGCAACAGGCAGGACTCAACCAGGCTCTGACCTAGGCCTTGCCCTTGTCTACCGTGAAGCTGCGGGAGGCTGTGCACCAGAGTCAGCCAGTCACCATCTCCCAGGCAGGCTGCCATCACCCCAACAGTGTGCAGCCTCTCTCTGCCCTCTGCCTCCAGTATTTTATAATCAGTCATGACTTAAAAATTTTATTTCGTCGTTAAAAAGCATTTCCAAATAACTTTTCTGATGTACCAAACCCATCTGGGGCACTGGTGATGCAAAATTCTGTTCTTCTATCATTTATTTGTTCTATTAAAGCTTGTTTGGGCTCCTCCATTGAGTCTGCTTCATGCTCAGCACTGCAGGGTGCAGGCGAAGGTGACTCCCTCCCTCCCTTAAGGAGCTCAGGGCAAGCAAGGATTTAGCGTGTACTTCTTATGACTGTAGAAAGGTCTGTGTCGTAAAGAGCAGAGGGTATATATTCTGCGTGGGAGAAGCTTCCCAGAGGGATTGCCGTTTAAATTGGCCGTGAAGCATGAGTAGGAATCATCCCACCCAAGCCCAAGGACAGGAAGGGCATTCCAGGCAGAGGGGTGGCCTGAGCAAAGGCATGGACAGAAGCAGCCTGGGGTGGTACGCAGTGACCTTGGGGAAGGTGGGTGGCTGGGAGGTCCTGTCTGTGCTGAGCAAGCCACAAGGGGGATGGAATCCAGGGAATTTGCCGTCAGATTTCTAGGTTCTAGAGGGCCTTCTGCAACCCCATAGGCTGTGGTTCAGGTTTGGAAGCCATCTCTCTCCCCCAGCTACCTAAACTTAACAAGGATGAGGTGAGGGTAGGAGACAGAGGCCAGACCTTGGATGAAGCAAAACCATGGGCAACACAAAAGGAGTCAAATGTTCTACAAAATGAGTTGAATCTGGCTAAAATTATATGTAAAATTTAGCAGCACATTGAACTTTTGCAGATATGTTGTTTTTATACTTTAAGTGTCAATATTACATTACATGACCAGAAATAGTAATAATGGCCTGTCCTTGGCTGTGGCAGATGGGGCTGCGTGGGCAGGAGTGGAGCTCCAAGCTCTCTCTCTTTCCTGCTTTCCTTACCTGGGTGGGGGCTGAGGAGGAGGGTGCTTCCCATGGTGGGGAAAGATAGGCCTCAGTGGGGGTCCTGTGTGTCCCCCTTGGTTGCCAATATTTCCAAATAACAGTGTGGAGTGCAGTTACAGTGGCTTTTGTTTGTTTCCACAAATGTACTATCTTGTTACTTACCAATCCACAACTGTTTAACCTGCTCACAGGTAGTCAATATTTGAGGGCAGAATCTTACTAAAATTAACTCCAAGTAACTTTGTGGCCTTGAGCCTTTTTTGCAGTGAGATTTTGCCCACATTTCTCTCCTTATTAAAATTAGATTTGCCACAGGAAATTTTTTTAATCTCAAAACTTTTTAACTAATTTAATTGGAATGGATGCACATGATAATTTAATTGGAATGGATGCAGCACCTTGGGCCTTTGTCCTGAGCAGGTGTGGTGGCTCATCCTACTTGTCCTGCCTGGACTGGGGAAGCGTCGTCCCAGCAGTGTCCCAGTTCTTAGCAAGTGACACGGTATTCCCAGACCACAGCCTAACGAGAGGATTAACCACACCCTCCATTTCAGCAGACCTCCCGCATTTGGCTGGCTCTCACCTCTCTCTGCCCTGTTTCCCCAGGGAATAACTTGGTCTTGGGGGAATTCTCCTCCATTTGTGCAAGAATAAGACCATGATAGTCAGTTTTTCTCTTAGTGATTGTTCTTTAGCCCACAGTTTAAGAGTCTGGTGAGCAGGGGGCTTTCTCCTTCTACCTCCCACCCCCCACCCTGTGCCATTGCTTCCAGGAATGCAGGTCCTGCCTGGAGACCACATTTGGGGGAGGGAGGAGAGGCTGAGGGCTGCCCTGCCTTGGAGGCTTGGGCCCCGCTGGAGGAGGAGGTGGTTAACTGCTGTCTGTGTCCCTGCAGCCTCTTATTACAAAGTCCCGATATTCTAAACTTGGGGTCTATTTTGTAGCCCATTTAGGAGCCGCCTGTGATCTCCCTAACATAGGATGTGCTATTTTGGACATTGCTGCCTGTGTGTTTAAAGCTAAAATAGGGTGTCCTTTTTAATTTGCGGGTGTTTCCTTTCCTTTCCCTGACTCGAGCACACTGTGTTTAAGTCCTAAGACAGCCTCAGGCTGCCGAAACATAGAGACCAGATTTATCCAGCGTCCTGTCCTGTGGTTCAGTGTAGTTTTTGCTGTAGGAAGGACTGTTGTAAGTTTACCTGTTAGAAACGTTCTTGCTGATAGTTTTCTCTGTACTGCCTGTTGTGGCGAGAAGGGCCCAAATCTGGGTTCCTCTCCTGGGCTCTGTTCTCTCACGTGGCCCTTCCTGGGCTGTGTGCTGGACAGTAAATGACTGAGGCAGCCAGCCTGCTCCTATGCACTTGCACACTTGCTCCTTCACTCCTGGCCAGTGGTCCTGCCAGACAGAATGTGCTCCATCGCTGCCCTCTGAGTGGCCCAGGCACTGACTCTTCAGCCAGCCTGTTGCCCTGGAGCCCTGTGTCTGTCTTCCCTCCTCCAGCCTGTGGATGGTGAGTAGGCAGGCATGGCCACCCCATGCCGCAGACCCTTCCTGCCACGAGAATGAGGAGTGTTGTGGTGTGTGCCCCGTCCTTGTGCCAGTCAGTCGTCCCCCCCCCCCGCTGTTTCGGGAGCCCAGGCAGCTACCCTTTTGCAGCAGGGGCACATCTTCAATGTGCAAATAAAGAAACTGAGCCCAGAGAAAGGAAAGCAGTGTTGAGAATTGACTTTGGGTCACATAGGTATGTTGCTAGTTAACCTGCTATTTACCTTTCAACTCCCAAACCCTTTAGGTGTGGGGGTCCTAACAAGACAGAATTTAACCAGAGCACCTGTGAAATTTTCCTGCGTTGGGTGCTTCCATCCCCAGGTCACTGGGTGTTATTCTCTCAGTGTCAGCCCTTGCCCCACAGAGGGGCCAAGAGGTCCTCTCAGAGAGCATCTGTGGTATCACCTTCGAGGGGGTTGAAGACACTTTTCCTCTGAAAATACCCTAGTGCAGTGATTTCCGACTACGTGCCGCAAGAGTTTTTAAAGCATGCAGTACTTGACTAGTCTGGGGTTCTGACCTCTTTTCCCTGAGATTGTCAAATAAAAAATGACAACAGCCAATACAACAATAGCTGTGTGGTTTGAATGAATCAAAATTATACCTATTTTTTGGGTCAGATGGGCAAAATATATATTTTTTGGTGGGCCACAGAAGTTTAGTAATTAGTTTGTGTGCCATGAGATGAAAAAGTTGAAAATCACTGCCCTAGAATGAGAGAAACTGCATGTCCTTCCCTAAAGCCTTGGAGTATTTCATGAACCAGTACCAGCTTGGTCACTTGGCATGTTTGAAATGTATCCCCCCCACCCTTGGCAACTGGAACCCTCGAGTTCCCATTCCTTCAGTCTGGTCGCCAGTGGCCCCTGGCAAGGTGCTGGTATCTTTACGCGGCTACATTTGGCTTATGGTCAGCAGGTGTTTACCTGTCCGAAGTGGTTTTAGTATGAGGATTCAGTTACACAAGTCCCCATGTAACTAATACCATAGTTCCTCTTCTAAATGATCTTACTTCATTGAGCAGGCTTGTGGGGAGCTTTATTATATTTCCACAGGATCTGTGTAAGCAAGTAGGTTTGTGCGTGGGGATCATTCTAGGCAGGTGGCTGTGCCCTTCTGTGTGCTTTGCGGAATCCTGGGAGGACAGGATGAGCCACTGCATGCTGTCAGTGTGATCTTGGGCTGGACTTGAGTGTCATAGCTGGTGCTTAGGGTTACCCCACTCCACCCCCTCTGGGTGGGCTTCCTTTCCTTGGTGAAAAGTTTCAGCCGCAGCCTTTCGCCTTCCTTTTCCCTTTGTTATGAGTCTGTCATCTTGGAGCGGCTTAACAGCTCAACACTGTGCACTCTAGAAACTTATAAAGTTTAAGTAAGCAGAGCAGTGTGAAGGAATGGGGCACAGCAGGTGACGGATGTCAGAGACCCTGCTGGGCTCCCCTTGCTCTAAAATGTTTCCTGTGTTCTGGCCTCTTCCTGCCTTGCCTCTACTCCTGTAGCTCCCATGTTATCACCTTTGGGGACTAAGACTTTTGAGGTCTGGGTAAAGTCACACCCTAAGGAGACTGCAGGTTATATTTCTACTGATGACCATTGTGGTCAGGTGTGGTTTAGCTTATTAGTGCAAGTCACCGGAGGGCCTGATGGATGTCAAGTGTCAGTCTCTCCTGGTCAGGGGTGTGAGGGCCCCACAAGGACGGCAGGCTGGTGGGGCATTAAAAATGAAAGGTGATTATCTCTAGACAGTTGTAACTGGCTGTCCTGGAAGGTAGAAAGCGGCAAGCTGTGGTCAGCTGTGAGGTGCCCCCTCCACTTGTCACTCCTGTCTGAATGGGGTTGTCTCTCTAGTAAGCCTGGCACAGGGGATGATGCTAGCAACCAGCAAGGCAGCTCTGACAGTGGGCAGGTGTGGTGATATCAGAGGTGTGATCCAGAATGATAGGTGCATAACTTCTATTTAAAGAAATGCATTGCTTCTTATCTAAGCCTAAACATTTTATTGTTGTATCTACTGATACTGTTGTAATAACCTGATTATTAATTAACAGGAAAGGAGAAGGCCACGTAATAAAGGCATGCCATTTGTTCCAGGAAGCTGCAGTTTAACATTCTCCGGGTCTGTTCCCTGATCAATGGGGGATGGGACTAGACTGTAGATGCATGCCCAGTAAGGTCTGGGTAACGTTGGAAAGTGCCTGTCAGTCACACCTGGGAGTGTGTCATTGGCCAGAATAGGTGTGGCCACTGCAAGGGCGAGGAATCTGAGATACATAAGCTCCTCAACAAAGGAGTCCCCCTCTCTTACTTGTGCTGCTCGTGCCTGACTGCACATGGCCCACAGCTATGTGGACCCCACACACAATGGACTGATGGACTAAAATTAGCCTGATGCTGTGCCGGACTCAATTCCACCATGGAACGGAAATTTTGGACACTGGCTCTGCTTCTAGCTCTACTGAAGCCCAGCTGTACAAGGATTAGTTTAAGGGAAATGGAACTTTGCAAACTGAGGGACATAATTCCACACAAATAAAAACCACTTATTCTCCTGTGCAAGTCTTAGAAAATTCTTTTTCTCAAGGTATTGTAAGAACCCACTCCCATGGTAGCATCGGAGAAATCCCACCTGTGCAATTCTCCAGTAATACTACATTGCTATTTTTGAAAAGAAAGAGAAGTGAAACTATAATACAGATAGTGATTTTTAAAAGTACTTTATTATAATAAAATATATTAGTTGATACTTTATATGAAAAACCATATAAATAAATAATAATACAGCGAATGCCTATTCTGCTTAAGAAACTTTAATTTCCAATACAATTGAAACTGAGTAAACCCTCACCTCTCCCTAAGGTTACCTTCACCCTGAATTTATGTTATATTATTTCCACCCACTTAATTCTTTGTATTTCATGACCCAGTTGTCATAGGTTTTTGTGCTGGGGGATGGGAAGTAAGTACTTCTTATAATTCTCAGTTTCAGTCATGTGGTGCTTATGGTAAGAGGAGCTGTTCTTGAAAATGGGCTCGTGGCTGCCCAGCTGCCTCTGGTGGTAAGAGAATGGTCTGGTTCAGGGTGGGGCCAGCCCAAGGGCTAAGTCCTAGTGGGTTATGCTCCCTCCCTCTCTCTTCCTTCTGCCTGACCTGCTAGGTGGCCGGAGCTGTCCTGGTTATAGTGCAGAGCACAGGCTGGCCCCTGTCCACCTTTCCTCCAGAGTTGGCTTCATTCAGGCAGGTTCTCTACCACTGAGCATCCCTGCACTCTGCTTCAAACACCTTGTCATGAGTTCTGCCCTAAAGATAGCCCTGGCCAGCTCTCTGTCTCCCCTCTTCCTGGGCCTGTCCCACTTTCCTGTCAGCCACCCTGCCCCATGGACAGTGGGACAGGGACACGCTCTGCTGCCACCCTAGGTCTGGTGAATGGATGGGCTGTGCCCAGCAGAGGGACTGTGCTTGTATTTAGTCCTGTGTAGTCTTCTCTGCCTTTCCACTCTGTCTGGAGCCTTTCCTTGTGCATAAAGAAGCACTTGGTCCCCACCCCCATCCCCTCCTTTGCAGGCGCCCCTTGCCTCCTGCTGTTAACTGAAACTGTGGCTGGTTCTCCTAGGAATGGGGTCCTTTCTCTGCACAGCTTATATCTCTTTTCAGAGGTGGGTTCTGGAGCCCATTCCTTCTTGACCCGTGGCTGGGCCATCCTCTCTACCTTCTGTCACTGCCCCCTGTCACCCCAGGTTACCCAGTCTTTAGAGAGGACTCAGTACCCACTTCTGAAATCCTGTCACCTCTGACAACTTTTGTCTGCAGGGGCACCTAGTGTCACTAAGCCCATGCCTTTAGCTTCTTCTCCATGGTTATTCTTGACACCCCCCCTCCCCTGTTGCCCACCCCTGGACCCCAGCCTTCTGAGTTCCCACTGCCCCTCCTGCTGTGCAGCCTGCCCTAGGCTCCCCCACTTCTCCTTGTCTGTCACTTCTGCTAGAGCTTCAGGTCCATTGGTGCTGAGGTACAGGAATGACCAAGTCCCAGTCACTGCCCTAAAGAACCAGTGTAGGTGGCAGTTTTCTCATGACCAGGGTGATGGAGGAGATGTTCTCAGGGTACTGGGATGGGTTGGGGAGGGGTGAGGTGTTGGAGGCACCTCTGGAAGGAGAGCTGTTCCTGCAGTCTGGAGGGTGTGAGAGGAAGTGGCCCCAGGGGTGACGTGGGAAGGGCTTTGCAAGTGGGCTGGGAAAGGGGTGGAGGTGCTCAACCTAATGTGCATATGTTTTTTTCCAGTTATTAAAATCTTGCATACTTACTGTAAAGGGTTTAGAAAAACGTGGTCCCGTAGATTAAAAAAATCATGCTGCTCCCTGTGTTAACTTTCTATTTTTTTTTAATCCTCACCTGAGGATATTTTTTCCATTGCTTTTCAGAGAGAGTGCAAAGGAGAGAGAGAGAGAAACATTGATGTGAGAGAGACATTGATTGGTTGCCTGTGCATGGGGATCGAGGCTGCAACTGAGGTATATGCCCTTGGCCAGAATTGAACCTGGGACTCTTCAGTCCGAGGGCCGAGGCTTTAACCACTGAGCAAAACTGGCCAGGGCTTAACATTTTAATATATTTTTTTCTATCTCTTCCATTTTGTGTGTGAGCTTCTGTGTATTTATATTGGTGGATCTTAGGATTTACCTTTTCACTTGTCACATTCTTATAAACTCAGTGATTTCTGTTTCAGATGTCTATATAGTATTTCACCATGTGGTTGGATCATAATTTACCGTATCCCTGACAGGCATTTAGGCTGCCATTAAGTCTTGCAATGTATGGTGTAAAATATGTAATGGCATAGATAATGCTGCAGTGAGCATCCCTGTCTGAGACCATGCCAGAGAGCAGGGACTTCTGTCTTCTAATCTCGCTGTGGCCCTTTGTAGCAAAGGTAACCCCCCAACATGCACACACAGTGGCCGAGTAAAGTCCAGCTGCTGCACATCTGCTTTGTGGACGGCTGGCTGGGCCTAAAGGGGAATGCCCTCGTTACACACAGAGCTCCAGCCTTCCTGCTTAACAGAGACCATCCCCAGTATGGCCACAACTACCCAGGGTCCTTGGTGCTTTGCCAGCCCGTGGCTGTTGTCTTCTTTGAAGACATACTTTAGGTTAGAGTTGAAAAGTACGTGTGCGTGGAGATTTGATGCAGTCTTTAAATACGGTACTTGTGCAGCTTGGTAACAGCGTGAAGTCTGTTTATAATCTGACATTTAAGTGAAGACGCAGGATGCTACACTTTGTTCCTGCTGGTCTTATCTATGGAAAATACACAAATAACAACGGACTTTGGTTAAGGTGTGATTATGAGGGGGCCCCCCTTTAGTTTCCGAGCTTGCTGTACAGGAACTGGGGTAATAAATTTTCTTTGTAAGGGTTTTGTGCTTACTGTCCTTGGCTGACTGTAGGGTCAGAGTCTTGGAAGGCCCAGGAGTGGGTGCTGGGTGACTTGGCTTCCAGGTACCAAATGAGTATCTGGCTGTCCCCTACATGCAGGGCCAGTTGTTGCCCAGGGCCACTGCTGAGCACTTCTGGTGACAGGTTCCTTTATTTTGTTGATTTCAGAGTGCAGGCATCTTACTAATTTGAAAGTATTGAGAGTTTTCAATAAGACTTTTGGGAACTTTTTCATTCATCACCCTTTGAATGGCTAATCCAGAGATGCGTTATATTAGAACACTCTTCTCTTGAGGTAAATCTGTAACTGAGAAAATAGAAATCTGCTGGAAACACCTTGTCTAAAGAACTAAAATGTGCTATTTGTGACCCACCTAAATTGAATAATTCTCTTCTTTCTAAAAATTATTTAAGTTTTACTGAAAGAGTTACTGCTTATTAAAATCAGGGAGGAAGGCCGCCTGATGAGAAAGTTAAATTAGAAACAGGACTCTTTAAAACGTTTGCATCACAGCCTTAGTGGGAGACTTGCCACTACCCGACCAAGGCTGCTCTCCAGGGAGCGCCGTGAAGGTTTCTTTCCCCATTCCGCCCCACATGGAAGACTCCCATTTCTAGCCTTCCCTTTCTTTCCCTGGGTATCTTCAGGGGTACCGTGATTGTGTTTACTGACTTGTGTTTTTCCTGGAGTCTCACTAATAAATGAGGCCAAGTTTTATGGAAATGCACATGCATGGCAGGCATCTTCCAAGATGGACTAAGAAGCAGATGGAACCCTGTGTCGCTTTGTGAAGCAGCAGAGGGTCTGTGAGCCTTTCTGGGTCCTGAGAGTCTGGGGAGTTTGAAAATTCTCCTCGTTATCCAGGCCAGCCCTCTCCCCTTTCCTGCTCTTGGTCCTGTTCTGGAAGAGGACACCCTTCATTCTTTCCCACCTCTGGTATCAGCCTGTGTTTCCCTTCCTGCAGCAGGGTTTGTCTTGCTGGGCTAAGAAGGTATGGAAACCATTGATTGGCGGGTGAGCCAGAAAAAGTGAGACACAAATTAGAAAAGGCCGGAGCTCCCTGGAGTTGCCCAAAGGCCCTGCAGTTTGGGGTGGGCAAAGCAGGCCCAGATTACTGAGCTTGTAGGTCACGGGGCTAGATTCCTGCATCGGAGGAGTCCAGGAATAGAGGTCAATTCTTAGAAGGCCGAGTGCATGGCGGGCAAGGCAGCCACTTCTGGGATATCTGATTGCTCTGCCCCTGATGGCCTCTGCTGGGAGGGAGCTGTCCTGGGAGGAGTCCGCTGGCCTTCACCTGGAGCCCTTGCGACTGTGACCTCAGCCAGCAGCAGGAGGTAGACAAGTGGGAGACTGAAGCCAACACCAGGCTACCCAGGAGCGAGGGTACACTGATCAGCTCCTATGGAGGTCAGAGGTAGCTAAGTAATGCTCTCTGGGGAGGTAAAGTATAGGTCTTCATTCTTGTTCTTAAAAAAGAAATAAAGAAAAGGCTAGTTGATTCCGAGCTAAGATTACTTTTAAATAAACTTTTAAATTTTAGAATAGTTTTAGATTTACAGGGAAGTTATAAAGACAGTATAGGGTGCCACAGTGTACCCCTCACCTCCACCCCCACCTCCCACCTCCCACATTGTTAACATCTCACATTATCCTGGCACATGTGCTGCATCGGTAACTAAGGTCCACACTTTACTTAGGTTTCCTGAAGTTTTTGTTTTATTTTGTTTTTAAATCTAATGTCCTTTTTCTGTCCCAGGATACTATCCAGGGTACCACCTTAGATTCATTTATTTTATTCCCTCAGCATCCTCTTGGTTGTGAGAGTTTCTTAGACTTTCCTTGTTTTTAGTGACCTTGGCAATTTTGAGGAGTACATTTCCTGCCCCAGCCCTAGTGTCAGCCATTACCCCAGAGAATCCTACTCCGTTTTGTTGGAGAATAGTATTAGAGACCGAGATCTGAGCGCCAAGTGGTTAAAGTTACTGTAATTTCAGTTTCTATGTATTCAACTTAGCAACAAAAGCAAAACTGTAAGCAGCAGTATTAGCAAGAAATAACTGAAAATCTCTCCGTTGATCAGTTCTGTGCCCTTCCTGGGCTCTACAGACAGTTTTATGGTTGTAAACCTGATGGGCACCTCCTTCTGTGTCTGAACTTGCTCTCTCCTGGTAATGTTGTTACGCATGGGCTCTCCAACTCTGCTGTCACACACACTTACTGGCTGGTGGTGAAGATGCAGTGAATAGGTCTTGAATGAATGATACCTCCTCCCCGATTCCTGTAGTGGCTCTTGGTCAAAAGCAGCAAAGTCTAACCTGAGAAAAGAACCTGATGGAAGAGAAGTTTTAGACACATGGTGAGCCATGTAGACAGGAAGCACAGCCGGATATCCTTAGAGGAAAGGGTTGCTGGAGGCTGGGGTTCAGGGAGAGGGGTTGGGTGGTGCTGGCTCCTGCACACTGGGTGGGATGGGAGTGTTGTGGGAATGGTAATGTGAAAGCTACAAGTGCAGGGGACTAATGGAAGTCTTGCATCCCAACCTAAAGACTCTAGACCCTTGCCTTTAAGTGAGAGCACGCATGTGCATCTGTGTGTGTGTGTCAGTGATGTGATCTTTGGCTCTCAGCCAGGAGTCCAGGGCTGGTGGCAGGCTGACTTGGAAATGCTGCATTGGGCCTCAAGAGAGTCCTCAGGGTCAAGGGAGTTAGGCATCATCTCCTGGATGGCCTAGTGGATAAAATTAGGAAGGTACAGGAGCATGGAGGCCTGGCCTTGTCCCTGTGCTTGTCCTCATGGTTGGCAAAGAGAGATGCCTTTGTCATGCTGAATGACTGTGGTGGCCACTGGGACACCGAAGCACCAACTTCGAGCTTTCATTTACACACCATCTGTTGACACCACTGGTTCCAAGAGGTTTAGGGTCTTAGGGATTCTGGAACACTGCTGGAACCCCAAGATGCCCAATTCCTTTGACAATCTCATTCTCAGGCAAATTTATCCATAAAGTTTTCTTCTTGGCAGAGCAAACTCTACTCCTCATTTCTTGAGGCTGAGAGGATGCACAGGAACGTGCCCCCCCCCCCCCCCAAGTTATGGGTACATAACTTGTTTCTGGGAGGGAGATGGTGTGGGGGCATTTTTAACTGTTTGGTCTGAGTTTTTGTCCTTGGATGACATGGCATCTCATGTAGGACTTTTACATCCTTCCCCTATGCAACCACCAGATTCCGACTGCCTTTTCTGTTTCTTCTGTATGGAATTAACACCTTTGTAGGATCCACATGCATATGGAGTGACATGGACAACCTAGGAAGGCCCAGGGTGATGGAGTTTATCCAGAAGTTCTTGTGATCTCAGAAGGTGTGGTGCCTGAGACCTAGGTGGGAGCTGTGGTGATGGTGAGAAGTGCTTCGATTCTGGATGTGTCACCAGGACTAGTTTGATGGGTTGTATGTGGGGGAGAGGGGGACTGATGGAGGAAGCAAGGAAGACTCCGTGTTTTTGGTTTGACCCACCTGGAAGAGAGTGATGCTATTTGCCGAGGTGGGAAGGACCTGAGGTGGAGCAAGAGGGAACAAGGAGCAAGAGTTTACATGCTCAGAGAGTTGAGTGTGGCCTTTTGAAGGGCTGGGTTTTCTGCTAGTTTCTTTTCTGACCTTGCTCCTTATCACACAGGAAGCTCTAAAAAGAGAGGGGAAGGTGGTTTCAGAAACAGTATCTGGCTTTGGAGAATGGCACCCATGTGAGCAGAAAGGTGCCCATGTCGGGGGCACTGTGTCTGTCCCATGGTGGTTCTCAGTTGGGCCTCGCAGAGGTACCCAGAGCCCCTGCACCTGTGGTGTCACCATTAAACACGAGGGGTAGGCTGAGGTTTGGGGAAGGGTGTTTGACACCTCACTGGGTAAATGTGAGGTACCTCTGCAGGTATCTGGGGTCTGGTTTTGCCTTCGCCCCTTTTCGCCTTCAAGGAGATGCTTTCCTTCCTCTTGTTCTATCTGAAACCAGGACTCTTCTCCACATATCCTTGCCCTAGAATCGCCACTGACCTGTGACACTAGGGCCTGCTAGTGGATGAGGTGGGCCAGTGTGACAGCTAGGTGAGGGGTGCAGAGGTCGTGCCTGCACCTAGCTGAACAACACAGGAGAAGTATTCAGTCCTTTGGGTGTCACACAGGTCATAAAGTGTTTGGTTTGTTTGCTTTCCAAAATCATTATTTTATAAAACAGGGACTCTTTCTGTTTAGAACAAAATAAAACAATTTCCACAGAAAAGAAACATTGTAATGCTGACTTCTTAATTTAAAAAAATTATAGTGGGGAAAAAGAAAATGATGTTGCATTTCTTTATGGAGATGGAGAAAAAAAATTAAAACCCAAACTGGGTCAGGCAGACAATAGTAGGAACAGTAAGTTCTACCTGTATCTAATTGCACTGAGATCCAGTTAATCAAAACTGAGTTGTATTTCCAAAAGGGAGTGGGAAGTGAGCGTGCACTGCCAGAGGACTTTCACATTATGGGTAGTAACGTAGTCATATGGCGGATTTTTTTCAAAGTTTGGGATAAGGTCCTTGTTTTTAGCAGCTGCCTCCCTGAAAGTTCCCAAAAGGCAAGGGGTCATGTGATCAATGCAGAAGGTAAACTGAGGGCCTTTGATCCCCTAAGGCCCTCATCCAGTGGGTGTTCTCTTTTAAGCGTGTATGCACACACATTCATGCTGTCTTGAGTGATTTGGTTTCCAAGCCCCCTGGTGGCAGGTGAAGAAATGAAGCTGTTATAACATAGATAACAGTGGGAAAGGAGCAGCAAACCAAGTGCATTTGATACAAAACCAGCAGCCCCCGTGCACCTACAGAAGCACCTTGTGTGCAGTCACGTGCTGAGTTGTGCGCATCTTCTTCCCTGTACTGTAGGCAGGAAGGGAGCCCAGGGATGTGACTGACAGGGCATGTAAGTCAGGGACTGGACTGCTCTGTGTTATGGCTCTCTTGTTCAGAATACTAGGTGTTAAAGTCAGGGAAGAGTGTCATCTATTTTAGAACAATTTTCTCCTACTGTGGTTTGCTTTTTAAAATTGCCACCCAAGTGATAGTTAACTGGCCAGAAGCAGCTGCCAGAGATTTTCCAACTGGAATATCTCTCCTACTGTTTAAAGGAGCAGGCCCTATTGATATGGCCCCCCAGGGGGGCCAATACATCGTGCCCCGTATCATTCATTCCCATCTTATCTCAGAGGGGTGTGAGGGTGGGGATCTGATCCCTGTGATACCAGGGGGCATTGAGGAGATAACCTGTTTGGTGTGTTCATGAAGGTAAGAACACACTGGTCCCAACGGAGGTCCAGGTAGGGCCTGGCTCTGGAAAGGGTGCCTACAGGAAGCATAGCCCTTGGACATCAGCATGATATCCGGAAGCATCCACAGGGGAAACAGCCCAGTGAGGGCCCCTGACCAGAATGTCAGCAGTTAGCTAAGTACTGACTGTGGGCTTCAAAGGCTAGTGAGGATCCCCATTTCATTTCGTAGATCCCTAGTCTGGGGCTCGAGAGGGTCCAGTACAGTTTTTAGCTCCTGCATGGCAGAACCAGCATTGGAGCTACCCTACCCGTGCCACCCCTCCCCATCCCCTGCCCATCAGGTGAAGATGGTTGGTTGTCTGGTGTCTCACATTCCCAGCCCCCTTCTCAGTTTGGATCTGGGAATGCCATCTCCTGCCCTTGGGGAGTGGGCAACAGTGTGTGACTTCCAAGAATGTGCTGGCAACTCCCCTCTCTCCCATGCCTGGTTACCCCAAGAAATTATGGCTGAAAACTTCCCAAATTTGATGAAAAAACAATCTATACATCCAAGAAATACAGTAAACTCCAAATAGTATAACCACAAAGAAGTCCATACCCAGGCCCATCATAGTAAAAAATGTTGAAAGACAAAGAGAAAAGCTTGAAAGCAGCAGAAGAAAATTGACTGAGATTGTGCCAGGGAATCCCAGTAAGATTAATAGGTTACTTCTCATTAGGAATAGTGGGAACCAGAAGGCAGTGGGATAGCATAGTCGAGTCCTGAAAGAAAAACACCACCAACCAAAGATCTCATATCCAGCAAAACCGTATCCCCAAAATGCAGGCAAAATAAAGACATTCGCAAATTAAAAAGAAAAAGACAAAACAGGCTTTGTTGTTATAGCAGACCTGTGTTACCAGAAATGTAAAGGAAGTTCTTTAGGTTGAAAGCAAACGCCCACAGGTGGTAATTCAAATCCATATGAGAAGACAGTGCCAATAAAGGTAATTATGTTATTTTAAAAGAAAGTGTAAGTGTACATTCCTCCCCATTTCTTAAGTGATTCAAAAAGCAGTTTTGCAAAATAACATATGTACCGGCACACCTCATTTTATTGTGATTCACAGGTACTGCGTTTTCATTGATGTGGAGGCAAGAGCCTGCACCAGCAAAAAGATTATGACTTGCTGAGGGTTCAGTTGATAGTATTTTTAAGAAATAAAGTATTTTTACTTAAGATATTTACTTTGTAGTTTCTTTTTTAGACATAATGCTATTGCACACTTAATAGACCACAGTCTAGTGCAAGCATAACTTTTTATATGCACTGGGAAACCAGAAAGTTCATGTGACTTGCTTTATTGTGATACTTGCTTTATTGTGGTGGTTGAACCGAACGTGCGTTATCTTTGGTATGCCTGTATATAATTATATTGTTGGGCCTGTAGCATTTAGAAAAGTAGTGTATTTGACAGTAGCATGAAGGAGACAAATGAGAGAAAAGCTGTATTGGAGTAAGGAAATTACACTGCATTAGGTAACTTGAATCCACAGGAAATAATGGAGAGAACCAGAAATGGTAATAAGGTTAATATAACAAACTCTAAATACACACACACTTCCCTTTCTTCCCCTCAGCTTCTTTAAAAACATGAAGTTATGTCTAGTGATAATCACATTCTTCGAGTTAGTATATGTAGATGTAATATGTGTAGAAATAATTGAACAAAAGGAGGAAGAGGGATGAGAACTGTATAGGAGTGGTTTTCCATATATCACTATCATTGGAATTGCGTGTGTAAAGGAATGAAAGGTTACAACAGAAAATAATGCCCTTAACACAAAGGAAAGCAATAAATGAGGAAGGGGAACAAAAGAGATAGGGAAGTCTATGTCCTTGCCACCTGCAAATGGTTTTTATTGTAAGGGCGTAAACTGAATATTAAAATATGACTGTTACATGAAAAGAAATCTCATCAGCTATCTCTGGATAGAGCCCTCAGCTGTCTCAGGTTTATTACACATTTGGGTCTTTTTGTCAAGAGTGTATTTTTTTTTACTTTATTTTTATTGTTGACACTATTACAGATGTCCCCATTTCCCCTCTTTTGCCCACATCCACCTTTCCCTCTGGCCATCACCACATTGTTGTCTGTGTCTATCGGTTATGCATATATGTTCTTTGGCTAATCCCTTCCCCTGTCAAAGGTGTATTTTAAATGTTGTATTCGTAGCATGTACAGGTCTGATGTGGAGGTTGTAAAGATATAGAGAGTGGCACTGGAGTGAGGGAGAAGCCGGGGGCAGGGAGCTAACAGTCTGGGGGTGGGGGTATCCTGGCTCTGCTACTGTCTGCATTATGACCTTGAGCTGGTCCCTTTTCCATGCCTGACACTGGGTGCCCACTGTTACAAGGTTGCCTTGGAGATAATGACTGGGAAGTGCTTGACCACGGGCTCTTCCTTCCCCCTTTCCCCAGCAGGCCCACTGTGGGAGGGGAGAGAGGGCAATCAAGGCTGTCTGCCTCAGTGGGAGGGCACTGCACCCACTGCAAGCACAAGTGCAGGCACAAGGGGGGCTGCTTTACCACCTCTTTTTCTTTTTTTTAATCATCACTCGAGGACATGCTTATTGATTTTAGAGAGCGGGGGTAGGAGGGAGAGAGGGAGGGAGATAGATGATAGATAGATAGATAGATAGATAGATAGATAGATAGATAGATAGATAGATAGATAGATAGATAGATAGATAGATATTGATAGATAGAGCTCTAGACATTAATTGGTTGCCTCCCCGCATACACTGGGACTGGGGATCGAACCTGCAACCTAGGTATGTGCCCTGACCAGACTCGAACTCACAACCTTTCAATGTACAGGACGACGCTCCAGCCAACTGAACCACACCAGCCAGGGGAACCACCTCTTGTTCTTTCTTAATCTCCCACTGGCAGCACCCACCCACTTGGATGTTGGACTTGTGCGGTGCATTAGTTTAGAAATGCCAGCTGTATTCTATAAAGCATGTTATGGACTAAATTGTGAACTTCCCCACCCCTTGAAGCCTTAACCCCCGATATGAGTGTATTTGGAGACAGCATCTCTAAAGGAGTAATTAAACTTACATGAGATCATAAGGGTGGGGCCCTAATCTAATAGGACTGGTGCCTTTATAAAAAGAGACACCAGGGAAGATGCCTAGAGAAAAGGCCATTGCCCGCCAAGGAGATTGGCCTCAGGAGAAACCCAGCCTGGCTAGCACCTTGATCTTGGACTTCAGTCTCCAGAACTGTGAGAAAATAGATTTCTGTTGTTTAAGCACCTGAGTCTGTGGTATTTTGTTTTGGCAGCAGGAGCAGACTCATACATGTCTGATGTGGAATCTCCATGTTTTTTCTTGATATCCACTAGCATGACTCCAGAATTATACAAGTGCAAGCATGCAAGATAATGACACACAAAAAGGTTGTTTTGGAGACTGTGTTCTCTTTGTCCTCCTTCAGATCTGTTCAGTGACCAGCCTGGTGACAGAGCCATCTGAGTGGCTATGTCACCCTGTGGGCAGGGCTTTGGGTTTGGCTGGTGTGCAGTGACCCATTAGAACAGGCTCACATGGCAGCAGTTAGCTCAGACATGCTGGATTTGCACTGGATTTTGATCCTGTGCCTATGTTTTCCCCTAAAACAGTGGTGGTAAGTGATCACATGGCATTTTCAGAATTGCTTTGCAGTTTCTCTTTGCAAACCTTTCCTTGGTCGGGTATATGGTTTAATACTCTCATGCAGCCTTTTAAAGATCTACAGGATGAATTTCAAGACTCTTCAGAGTGTTGCTCCAAGAAATCTGATGAATGCAGAACTCTAGAATTTATGCCTTAGAAGGCTTAACTACTGATGGGTTGGTAGACTTTCTTAGGACTTATCTTTCCCTCTTTTTTCCTAGATCCTATAGGGCAGGGCAGCTAAAACCCCCCTTGGAATTAGTGTCTGGAAGTCTTTTTTTAAAATGAATAAATTTTACTTTTCAGAGCAGTTTTAGATTTATAGCAAAATTGTGCAGAAAATATGGAGTTCCCATATACCTCAGGTCCCCACACAGAACATCCTTTGATGGTGTCATTGTAACCTTTGAAGGACAAAGGGGAAGACTTTTTGGAGCAGTGGTGTCTCTGCTAGATGGGCTACCCCTCAGTGAGCAGGTGGAGGGCGAGTGTGTCAGATGACCCACTTTAGCCTGGGGCTCATTGTGGCCTCGGGCCTGACATCCAGCAGATTGTTAGCATGTCTCCCCTGGGCCCCATGGAACCACAGGAGATGTCATTGGCAGTTCCAGATCTAATTCCTAGGGAAGACTTCCTCCTGCTCACAACTTTAGGCTATATAATTTCTAGAAAGAATGTGTCATTTAAAGATTTAAATTCCCACTTGTATCTTTTCAAAGCGTTTTTGCCTTTGTATCTCATGTGACCCTTAGAAGGCCTAGTGTCACTTAAGTTTAACTGAGTAACTTGGGGTCTGCAGAGCCTGCACACACACACACTTTCTTAATTGAGATGTGCAGCAGACCTCTAAGATGGAATATCTTCCCAACTTAGTGGCAGTGAACATGTGCTCAAGTCAAGCCTTCCCACAGTCAGACAGCTGGTTGGTGGTTGGGTGGAGATGGGGTGCTGAGCTCCGTGGCTGCTGCTGCAGGCCATGTCTCCCAAAGGGGGCATGTCTGCCACTGGGGAGGTGGAGGTAGGCCTTGTGTCTGAATAGTTAAATTTGTTTATGTAAATACTTAAATATTAATTACTTCAAAATATTACGTGTAGTAAATTTAAGTTAAATTTTATTTAAAGAAAAATCTGTGAACAGCAGTACAGGGTTATGGCAGAAGTCATGACCCCCAAGTGCCTACCATTCAAGAAGTACTGCAGCATCCGTGCTAAGCTTATGAGATGGCCAGAGTGGAAGTCAGAGTTCTGCTGTCGGTCCCAGTCTTGCTGGTTGTCCACAGAATGATTGGGGGCAAGACTCCCCCTTCTCTGAACCTTGATGTTGTCACTGAGACAGGGCCTAGTGGTTTTTCTGTGGTCTGGGCAGGCTTTGTTGTGAGGAGCAAATGACAGAACAGAAGAAACACAGTTCACAGCTTTTGGGCACGCCATCAGTGTAGGACAGCAGATCGGGACTAAGGGCCACATTGGCAGGGGGACATTGAAGTGCCCAGTGTTTGTAATTTGCTCGAGATCTGAGAGCCGAATTAAAATCCCAACCAGACCAAGAGCTCAAGGGCTCCAACTTGACATCTGTTGTTCCTGTGACATTTCTGTGCCTCTCATCCGTGGTTGATGGATGGGCTGGTACACCAGGCACTGCTTCTCGCACGATGCTGTGGGAGCTTTCAGCTGCATTGCTGTTATGAGCTCTGGCCCAGTGCAGGGTCTCTAACTGATCAGGACTTCAGTTGTCTTCATCCATTAGTGCCTGCTTCCTTCCTGCACAGTATTTTGCAGAGATGTGTGTTCACACCTGCCTGGTGGGTTTCCATCTCGCCCTGTCCAGAAACCAGTCCTCACTGGACCCTGGTGTTCGTGCTGGATGGTAGTCCTGGGGTGTTTGGTGGGGCCTGTGTGGGGCTGATGGGGGCAGTATTCCATCTGGTGGAGGCCTACTACCCTGGCCTTCCATCAGGGTCCAGGCCTGCCCTGAAGGAGGCAGGGCCTCGGGTGGCTTGCTGCATGCTAGCTCCCAGTTTTTAGTGTTTCTACCAATTTCTTCTATTGGGGGATGGGAGCAGTTCTAAAAAGTGAATTTTTAAGACACATTTTCCCTCATCTCTTTATTACCCAATTTCCAAGAATGTTAAAAAAAACACATGAAAGCACAGAAAAGATTTTAATTAGTTTTTGCTGTCCCTGCTCATGGTGCTAGTAATTTTAACATAATGATATGTGACAGAGAGCTATTTCATGGGTTCTTTGTTCTCAGTGTCATCTCTACATTTCAGAACTCAGCTGCGAATTTTGGAGAAAAGAAATAATGACAAAAGTACCTCTTGACATTTTTCTTCTTATTACTTGGATATCCGATTGTTAGCATTCTTCTTCTAAGAGAAGCACAGCCAGCTTAGGAATCTCTCTGTAACAAGGTGACAGTGAAAGAAAGGGAAGCCAGTTCTGGCAACTTTCTTGAGCAGTGTCTGTACTGCACACTTAGGGTGAGTCATCTGTGATGGCCCTGGTGTAGGTGTTTGCTAATGGACCTGACATTTCCACGTGCTTACCAAGTGGTCTTAGTTCCTTTTGTGGTGGTTGATTTTGGGTTTTGTTTTGTTTGGAAAACATACACATTTAATTTTATTTAACATTGTCATTTAAAGCTTGGTTTTTATAAAACACAAAAAGACATTTTTAAGAGTTCTGTATCACTGGAATTTAGACAGTAGAAATAGCGATAGGTTGGTAGGTGTAAGTTACATACATTAAAATCAAAGAATTGGAGATTTAAAAAAAATTAGGAACCTATATAAATGAAATAAATGGCAAAAGGACTTTATAGCAACATTTTGTTATTGTGGATTATTAGTTACTTTAGGACTAAACAAAGATTCTGAATACTCAGACTTACTTTGTGTTTCATATTTACCTATATTCTGAGTCAAGCTACCTGACCAAAACGTCTGATTTAGGAAGACATTTAGCTTTATAGCAAAAGTTTTTCCATCTATAGTTACACCTTCAAAGGAATTGACTTTAATTACAGTGCTGATGTAATTTGCTGGTTCCCTTTTGAGGAGTGTGCAAAAATTATGTCAATCCTATGGAAAGTTAAACAGGTACCAAAAAAATGGAACAATTATGCACAGTTCAGTAAACTACAGTGTTGTTTTTCCCATCTAAAAATTAATCAATGAAATAAAACATGAACTGTAGTTGACTTGGTTTCAAGAAACACACTTGAGAATTCCATTGTTCTTGTGTCATCTCGTCATGGACAGGATTTTGTAGGCTACCATGCTGCTTGCTTTGTGGATTGTTGTAAAGGAACTCAGACAGACTTGCTCAGAATTGGTAATGAACTGTGGTCCCAACTCTTCCCACTTTTCAGGTACAGCCAAACCTTTGTATAGATCAGTAGGTCAAATAAACAAGAAACTTCCAACAGTGACAGAAATATCTGTAGCTATGATCTGTCTGATCAAGCAGATTTCACCTTGGGTAGCTTTCTGAGACTTTTCTCTGGGTGTACTGTCATCTTTGGCAGTCTTGTCACACTCAATATAAAATTGCCATCCCTCAAGGACCTCCCCTCTTTCAATATTCAGGATGACTACCACACGTTTCTGAACTGAGCACTCATATAACCAGTCCTTTAGATGTTCCACCACATTGTTTAGGTGTTTCATGAGCTCAGGATCAGTAGTTACAAGCAAGGGGAGTCCATATTTCTCCACTCAAGTGAAGGTTTATGATGGGTAAATGCTACCCTGATATAAAATGCTGTTGATGCCAAATGAGAAGAACTCGGCCACGATATTGGTGTGTAGAGTGATGCCCTGCTTCTGGGAGAGCTGCCACGCCTTGGCCAGGCCCACCGATGCGCCATGCATGCACCACAGATGGTGACTGCAGGGCCCGCAGCAGCTTCTTGCCACTGGTCTCTAACCTGGGTGTGTGTGTTTTTATTTGCAGAATCGGATAGTACTTCCTTCAGAGATAGTGAACTTGTCCTGATTTGAGGTTTAGTTGTGCCGATGACCTTTGGAGCCCCCTGCAGTCCTGGCAGGATGAGAACGTTGTCCCTGTGAGTTGGTTATAGATGTGGCCTGTCCGCTTCATGGCCACAACTTGGCCCAGTTTTACCAGGCCTGAGTGGGTTTGTACCATGCAGTAAGAGGTTTATTTTCCAAAGCTCAGTATGAGAGTTCAGGAGAGTATCAAGACTTTTCAGATTTATTTGAATGATTAAGATTCCAGAGTGTTACTAGCATACTCCACGGTCTGGTATTGGCTCCCCAATATCGACCCTGGCCTGGCCCTTCAGCCCATTTTCTCTGTCCCTTAGAATGCTGGGCTTCCCTGTTCCCTGGGTTAGTTGTCATGCCTATACCTTTTGAAGTCAATTCTGTCTAAACTGCGTCAGAATCATGTCTGGCCGGATTTAAAGTTTCTTCCTCAACCCCTCCCAGCCTGGGGTGTTCATTTCATTTTGTCTTATCTGAATGTCTCACTCCATTGCTACACTGTTGGGTCCTTGCGGGCAGAGACCACTTCGGATTCATCTGGGTGGCCTCTCTATGCACCTGGTTAGGCACTGTTGAACAAATGGATGAACAAGTCTGGTTCCTGGTGGCGGGTTCCATGAACACTCCTGTGAGAGGCAACATGTTGCAGGTCATCGGCCAGGCTTGTCAGCTGAGGACAGAAATGCCCCAGCACTGCTCTCTGTCCTTTGCCCCCTGGTCCCTCCCCTGCTGGCCTTTTTGGGGAGAGGAGCTATGGCAGACATTGCTGCCTAGCATAGGACACTGATGTCAGCGGGCACCTCTCCCTGCCTGGTGGAGCTCACTCACCCACAGCACTGGTGGGCCACCTGGGTGCTGCCTGAAGAAATGGGCATGGGCCTCAGAGGCACTGCTGGTGGCAGTCTTTTTAAAATTACTTTTCTTGGGTTTTCATCGTTCCTGTCACTGTTAGCTTTGCAATAAGAGCTGTGGCCAGGCTCCCATGGGAGAGGTCTCATATCAAAATCAGACTGTGTGTGTTTTGTCTTTACATGAGCATTTGGGGCACTGAAGGTCTTTCAGCATCTTCTCTACATGCCCACCCCACAGTGATTGATTAAAGCAAGATTCCGTTTTTGTAGGTATTGTGCCACTTCGCCAGAGATTTATGTATAGTGAGGCTTGCAAAATGTGTGATCGTTTTGTGTTTCCAAGGTATGCAGAGACCAAGACTTCTCTCCCCAGTTTTGGTTTGTTGGTGCGGGGACTAAAATGAGACTGTTGGGTGCCGCCCATGTGGAGGCCTTGGGCAGGTCCTCCCTGGTCCCCTGGCTTACTGCCTTGTTCCAGAAATAACTTTGTCTTCCCAGCATTTCATTGATCTGTGGTTGTGGCTTTGCATTTATAGCCTTTTATGGGATTTTATTGCTACTCAGAAAATTTTATATTCTCCCATGAAGCCAACTTTGACACTTTGAATTAGAAAACAAGCTTCCCTAGTGATTATAAAAATAAACTAGATCTGCCCAACCCCAGTCATGCAAATTCCTGTCAGCCCTGCTCTGTTAATGGCAGTCTAGAAGGAAATGATGTGTTCGAGTGAGCCACCTCATCAGGCCAGCCCAGGTGCTGGAGTGACCATGGTGGGGGGAGGGTTCAGCAGAGCAGGGGGCTGCTAAGGGTGTTGCTGGTTTGGAAACTCACGTGTGGTGTCAGTGCACATGTGCCAGAATTTTTAAGTAGCCTGAGGCCGTCTTGTGGGAGGAGCCCTACGAGCTGGGTCTGGGATCCGGTGCTGATGCCCAGCCTCCTTTCCAGGAGCACACTTTGCCATCAGGTTTGTGAAACACCAGGCTCGTCTTTGGGACGATAGTGTCTCCCCAGTGGGCCACCCGTGATCAGGGCCTGGTTTCCCCACGTGGGCCTGCCCTGTCGGCGTATCCAGCCACTGCCCCCACTGTGAGCTGCTCCCTTTCCCTCCACAGCCTGAAAGAGGACTTGAGAGTGTTTGTGAGGAGAGGGAGGCTGCATGCTTTATTCTTTGTTTTTTATTCTCTTTGTTTTTAGAGAGAGAAAAGGGGGGGAAGGGAGAGAGAAACATCAATCTGTTGCATCTTGTACACACCCCGGCTGGGAACCGAACCTGCAACCTAGGTATGTGCCCTGACCAGGAATTGAACCCGCAGCCTTTTGGTGCACAGGACGATGCTCCAACCAACCAAGTACGCAGCCATGTTTTATTCTTGAATTGTCGATTGTGTGTCACCCGTGGGAACCAGGGTAACCTGGTGACGCTTTCCCAAAGCACCATGATACATTACGCACTTACTAAACCAGGATATTCTAAGTGAATGAATAAAACCTGTTGGGAACAGTAAAGAGAAGGAAATGACCAAAAAACCATAGTACTCAAACAAAAAGAGCAGGGGAACCTTTAATAGGGCTAACGTGTACGGATGGGCGCCCCACCATTGGGACTCTAGGAAGTAAGTGGGCTTTCCAGTCTTATTTTCACGCAGCAAGCCATAAAGTCGTCCTCTGCATTTTTCCTTTATAACTTTCTTGATTTCAGGCAATAGTGCAAAACCACATGTGGAAGGCCCACCACCCAGGGTCCTTACACTGCTGTTCATATTCCAAGGATGGCGCCTTGTCCCTGCTCCTCTGCCCCACTAGACAATTCACTTTTCTGGGGGATGGTGGCTGCTGGCCGCTGTTATTTTGACCAGGTAGCTGCTCTTCGTACCAAAGTGGCCATTGTGGGCATTTCTGGCCTCAGGCCAGGCGGGGGGTGGAGTGGAAGGTGTGGCGGGCATGGCCTTCTGGAGTCCTGGGGTTATGTTTTGTGATGGTCTCCGTACAACAGCCCCATCCTTCACCTTAAATTAAGGTAAGTGTGAGTCCATTGGTGCTGGGGTTCTGTTCGTTGTTAAATTATAAATCTCTTAGTTTATAGTAGTTTAAGAGCTCCAAGAAGAAAGTTTATACTCATTTTATCTTTATGTTATCTATTTTAAACAATATAAAAAATGTTTAGTTAACACTGGGAGATCTTTAACTTTCCTCTTCAAGTTTAAGGAACTTGCTGTAGGGTTTCCATTTTGCTGCTAAAAGCTGTGGTGAGTTGAGATGATTATTTTCATCCTCCCCTTGCCCCTTTGTGGGAGCTCTCCCCCACCACACTCAGCTCATGGGAGCACCCCTGCTGTCCTGTGACCCCAGCCTCCAGCCAGGGGCACCTGGCTCAAGCTAGGCTTGCGTTACCTTTCCCAGGAAGAGCTGGACTGAGGACTTGGAGACAATCCGCGTATCCGTCCTGCTCCGTGGCAGAGCTAGAGAGTTTCAAGTTGGGCTGTCAGTTGCCTTGTGTCCACCTGGAAGGCCGTCTGTGCTGCTAACATTGGGGTCTACGAGCCATATTCCTGCTCAGGTTCTGGAAGTCAGCCGGACCTTTATGCCAGATGCCTCACTGCTGAAACTCATCAGAGTTGGGGCTCTCCACTCTGCAGCACAGGTGTCGGGCTGCCGGGCACAATGTTTCAGTCAGGAGAGCAGGAGTACCCAGAACTCGCCCTCAGCGTGACAGCCTCATCACTACACCATCAGGACAAGGCAGAGGAGTTGCTGTAGCTGGGGTGTGGGCCACTGCCCCCAGGAGGGTACTCCGAGCCTTGAGCAGCTGTGGCCACACCCACACTTACCATTCCCTTGGCTGAAAGAATAGACCCCACCCAGTGCAGAGGAAGGAGAGAAGCAGAGAGGGTGGCATCGCCCTGTTGCCATCGGCTTCCACATGGCCAGCTCTGATGGGGGAGGTAGAAGCAGGCACCAGGCCAGGACTTACAGCCCAGGGTTTGGGTGGAAAAAGAAAGGGGAAGAGAAAGAGCAGTCTCAGGAGTCAGAGTTCTCTTCTGGCTGCAGCTCCTGGCCCCGAGCTTTGACTGTGTGCCCTGGGGGCGGGGCTTCTGGGTCTGCAGCTCCTTCCTTCATGCTGAGGGCTTTGTGGAGCCCCACTCGGGGATAACCCACTCACAGATCACGGGCACTGTTGTCTTCATCTCTGCTCTCGGTCCTCTGGGACAGCATGTCTTCATTGATAACACTGGATGGCTTCTTCAGTCCTATTAGGACATTTCTGTGACACTATTGAGAGGCCTTTCTGGCCAACATCCAGGCAAACTTCCAGTTAATTATGTGAGGGCCCCGATTGGCCTATTGACAATGGAGTGAGATGTGAGCCTTGTCATGTCCTGGAGAGAGCAGGGCAGCATTGACACTGATGTCCATTGTCTCCAGCACTAAACAGGCAGCTTTCACAGGGACCGTAGGGCCTGTGCAGTAACTCCATTATATTGGTTTGTGGTGTTCTGGGAACTTGTGTGGTAATTGAGCAACAAATGAAGCCTGGTACATGAGAGTGAGAGGAGCAATACACAGGAACACTGGGTCGATTCACCCCAAGGGTCAGCCTCCAGAATCACTGGTGCTAGCCCTGGCTGCCCCTGTGTGGCAGCAGGACAGCCACAGCCCAACCCTTCTCACAGGGAAGGTTCCAGAAGAGGCTGGAGCAGCACCAGTGTGACCCTCAGCTTGTCCATCACTCCTGTTTTGGTTATGTTTCTTGTGATGCATTTCCTGCCCAAGCCTCCCTGTTCATCTTTATATCTGTAAGGGCCTGGGCTGTGAGAGACCTTCACTGTTTATTGAGGAGATTGCCAGTTTATGGAGAAGAAACAGCATGAGAAAGTGTGGGTGTTTAACAAAAGTGGCCAAGGTTTGGGAGGGCCTGTTCTGGCTGAGGCAGCCCAAGGATACCCACCCGCTGTAGCAGCTGCTGGCACCTCCCCGACAACACGCTTGCTATTAACACATCTCTGGTCTCCCCGATGCTATCACCTAGACCCGGGGTCTGGCTCATGTTGCTCAGCAGGAACACTTTTCAACACTTTTTTTGGGTGACCTATTTTCAAACTGGTTCCTGTACAAAATCCTCAAAAGGCTCATGGTTCGTAGGTGGACCACCAGGGGCCACCAGGGGCATTTAAATCCTGGCAGCTGCAGTTTTGACCAACTGTCCTGAAGACTTCTGGTTTTAAGAAGGAAATACAGAGGTGAGGGAGCTGCCTTCTGTTGTCCTTGCAGGGCGTTGCCAACTGGGGAGATGTCAGCAGCAGGGAGGACAGGGCGGGAGCCAGCGCTGCGTGGAGGCAGACTAGGGGCCTGCAGAGGGACTGGAGAAGCCAGGACAATGGGGCTGGGGTGCAGAGGTGGGTTGAAGTCTGGTTCTCTGGGAAGATAGAGCCAACAGAATGGCTTGGGTGTGGGGTGTGAGAGGAAGAGGAGGCCAGCAGTCAGCATCGATTTTGTTTCTTGGCTGGAGCAAGTGGAAGGATGGGAGTTGCCAGTGACTGAGATGGGGAAACAGGGTCTGGGGGGAAGCTTGAACACTCGGGTTTGTCCTACCCAGGGGCACTTGGCCTGCCTGTTTTTTTGAGGGACATCCATGGCCCACTCAAGGTGACTACCTCTCCTCTTAGAGTCCCAGATGTGCAGTTTAATCTGGGTTAAGGCATTATATCAGCTGCCATATTCATGAAAAGAGTGAGACTGATTAGTTAATAAATTGGGTGGTGAACTTACTGCCACTGCTGCCTGTTCAGGGTCACTGGCAGAGAACAGGGCTTGGGGAAGTGGGAAGCAGGAGTGACTGTTCTGCCAAGCGCAGGCCCAGTGGGACCCTGGGAGGGTAGTTTGTCCTGCCAGTGAGAATATGTACCAACTACTGCACATTTTTTGTTTCCCTGGGCTTGACTTCCTAAGGCCCATGAGTTTCCTGCATTTAAATCCTGGCAACACCGGGCCATGTTAGGTGGTGTTAGGTGGCATGAACTCCTGTGTTAGGTGGCGAGCTGGGGCTTTGCTCTTCCCCCTCAGCCCGTTGCAGGCACAGGGAGCAGGAGGTAGGAGGGAGCTGGTTCCCAGCTCAGAAGGAGAGGAGAAAGCGGGCCTCCCTGTAGTCTTTTTCCAGCCCTGGAGGGAAGGGGCTGTCATGTTACCTGTTGGGTGTCTGGAAGGCAGCAAAAAGCCAGACGCAGATGAGCAAATATAGTTGCTGCAAATACAGTCGCCGCAGGTGTTGAGAGTTTGTTTACTAGAAAGTGTTTGTCTAAAAACCTGGTCTTTGCACCAGGAGATGTGGCAGAAACAGGGAGTTAAGCCTGGCATTCATAAGACACAGGGTCCCAGCGGGTCATCCTGGAGGGACAGACCACGGCGTGCCAGGGCACCTCTGGGAGGACAGGCTGTGGGTCTTGGGGCTGTGTGCAGGACAGGCTTGGGTGGGAGGTGGGCAGTGGCCGTCTCTCAGGTTTGAGTGCCAGTGAGCCGTGGGGTGCCTCATCGCAGTGATTGTGGCTGTCCTGGATTTCGGGGTTTTGAGAGAAAGCTCTTCCTCTTTCTGACTGCTGAGGTGGCCTCCTCCTCAGGGCTGCTGAGTCACACGCTGACTCACGCAGCCTTTCTCATCTGACTTTCTCCTGCTGCCTGTTAGGAGAGCGAGGCCCAGTGAAGGCTTGCCGTTAGCCCCTTGGCTCCCAGCAACAGCCAGAAGGTGGCTGGGCTACGAAGGGCAGGGAGGACGGCCCCAGTTGTATGTGGGCTTTTGGCTTTGGGTTGTTTCTCATAGTTCATCCTGCACCTCCGTCTGACCCTGAGAAAGTCAGTTGCCCAGTCTGGACTTCTGTGACCTCGTCTCTGCATCTCCTTTTTAAGATTATTCTCAGAGAACCCCAGTGTATAAGATGGTTAAAGATGGGGCTCTGTGGTTAGCCCTCCCTAGGAGGTTACTGAGCCAGAGTGTCCTCCAGAGTCCCTTTCTAGCCTTTGGTTTCTTGGTCTCTGGAGGAGGGCAAGACTGGCTTCTGGAGAAGCCCCTGGCAGCCATCGCCACCTCGTGGTCCCATGAAGCTCCTGAAAGCCATGGCCACCTCGCTGGTCCCATGAAGGCGTGTGAATCAGAGCCTCTTTCTCTGCCTTGCCTATGGCCCTCCGCCCTCATCGCCTGCCTCACTCGGGCTGTTGATTCGATGGCCAGTGTCCTGTCAGAAGGGACCATGTGTCTCAGAGTGAGGAGGTGGAGGTAGCTCCTTTGTTGAATGCTCCTGCTTTCTTCTCACCTCCCTACCCCACCCTGTCCTCCAAACAGCTCCCACACCCTCTCTCCTTTTTATTTTTAGTGTAGTTTTGCTTCTAATGAGCTTCAACCTTGAAATGAGGAAAAAAATGGGGACCATGGGAATATAGGAGTCCTTGGTGAATTACCTTAAATTAATGAGACTAATAAGGTAATCGAGTTCAGCTGTACAAATTAGCGTTTTGTTCTGGGTCTTGATGACTTAAATTGCAGATTCTAATTAAATGCCCCCAAGTAACCACGAAGTAGCTTTTGAGGTCTTTTTGACCTAAAAGCTTCTATGATCTATGGACGTATCAAGTGTAAAATTAGTCTGTAGATGTTCCCCTTTAAGCATTTCTATCCCCAGAATCTCATAATGCCTATAATAGTAACCTCCCTCCTAGGGGAAGGGGCAGGTGGGTGGAGTGGGCAGGGACCCTGCAAGGGGAGGAGGGATGGGGGATGGGAGCCTCCCTTGGGCTTTTGAGATGTCAGGGGATAGATGTAGCCCTGTGATAGGTGACATGTCTCTGCTGTCTCAGCTGAAGGGGGAGGTGGCTGCAACTTCAGTAGCTGGAGGGAGGTTCAAGAAAGAACTCCTTCCTCTGGCTGATTCACCTCCAGGGTGCCCCTCAGCCTCTGGCCAGCATGGCATTGCAGTTTTCAGTGATGCAAGGGGATGACAGGTAAGAAAGGGAGCAGTTCCCCGTGGTCATGCCCCCAGATGGCCACTGTCTTGCTGTGGCCCACTGCTGGCTCTTTGCCTCTGTCACATCTTTTTAAGGAAGGGCTATAACCAGAACACAGGTGGAATAGTCCATGAAAACCCCACATGATGCAGGACTGACATAAACATTTTTTCATACTGTGTTGTCTTTATTGCAGCCATTACAAGAATTAAACTTTTTATTGAGGTATAAAAATTGTTGGTATGCCTCTCAGTGAATTTCACACAGTAAATTCACTCACGGAACCCAAAGTGGGAGGCAAAGCCCCTGGCCCCCCAGCCTCCTTACATGCCCCCTAACTCCTACCTCATGCACCAGTACTCACCCCTCAGAGTGAGCTCTTTGGGCTGTGCCTGAACCTTGTGAAAGTGCAGTTGCCTAGATGCACCCTGTGTGTCTGGCTCTCCCCCTGACTTCGTTTCTAGGAGTCACTGTGTTGTTTTGTCCATTCTGCTGTTGCTGGACATTTGAGTTGTTTCTATTTTTTGATTGTTATGAATGTTACTGCTCTAAATGTTCTTCACACCTTTTAGGGGGAATATAAGTATACATTTCTCTTAGCAATTCCCAATCCTGGGGTAGTTGTGTGTTCAGTGTGAGTAGATACTGTGTTTTCCAGAGTGGCTGCTCCAGCAGTATATCCAGTTCCATTACTCCACATCCTTGCCGCCACTTGGTATTGTCTGTCTTTTCATTTTAGCGATTCTAGTGGGTGTGCAGTGATATCTCATGGCTGTTATGTGCCTTTTCCTGGTGACTGATGAGGTGGAAGTACCTTTTGTGTGATTATTGGCTTTATTATGATCGCCGGTGTCTTAGAGATGTTGCAGAATGGACTCAAGTGCAGTGATTGGTTTCAGTGTTTGTCATTACAAGTAATGCTGCAATAAGCATCTTTGGATTATTGGCAAGAATTTTGTTGTGGACAAATTTTGATAAATAATATCAGATTGCTTTGCAAAATGCTTGTGGCACTCTAAAATGTTATCAGTAAAACAGGAGTCCTATGGAATTTCCCCTAGGTCCTCCAACCAAGAATATTCTGGATAGAGGAACACACTGCTTTTAGAGGACTAATTTAGGGGAATATAGGTGTGGTAAGCATTGCTTTAATTATTATGAGTTTGGTCACTTTTCAAAATGTTTACCCACATGTATTACTCTTTTAAGAATTCTTATCTTTTGCTACTTGGATTTTAGTGAGTTTTTAAAATTAATTTGTACATTACAAATTAACAGATACTAGTACTGCAAGTATCTAGGAGCTCAAAGGAACATGAAATAGCTTTCAGCTTCCCCGTACTTTGCCATTTTCATCATATGTGCCTTTGACCAGTAAATCTAACCCAAGACCCTTCTGTACGTGGGGCAGTGCTCCAACCACTGAGCCACGCTGGCCAGGGAGACTTGTATGCTTTTTAATTTCGGCAAACTGATGAGCCTTTCCCTGGTGATTTCTAGTGTAACTCCCCAGCCAGACCATGGCCCTTTCTGCTGAGGTACCCAGGCTAAAGGTGTTGCAGTGGGAGGGATAGGAACACAACCTCAAGGGACTGAGTTTGCCCCAGAGCTGAGAGCACTGCTCTTCCTGTGGTCTACAACCCAGGCCCCGACATTTTCAGAGGGCTCATGTGTGGGACCCTGAGGTTCACCCCAACAGCTTCCCAGCAGTGCTGGGACTGAATCAGAGTCGGGTGTCCTGCTCCACAGCAGGGTGCCCGTGGGCCAGGCTGTAGCAACGGTGGGATGCCAGCGGAGTTTGGGGAGCCCAGTGGAGTTTGCAGAGCCATCTCCCGCTGTGACACGTTTGTTTCTCACAACAGCCCTGTGAGGTGGGTACAACTAGCCTCATCTTAGACACCAAGAGGCAGAGCCTCAGAGGGGTCCAGCAGCTTATCCCAGACCTGAGACTTGTAAGCGGGAAGACCGGGGCTCAGATTCTTACCTCCTTATTTTCCCTAAACCACCCCACTGCTCACATCGCACTTTAGGGCTGGCCCAGGTTCCCCCGGCTCACCCCTGGAGGGTCATAGGAGTGTATACTTTCTATTTCTCATGCTTTGAGCAAAACCTTTATTTTTGAGCGAAAAGGTTAGGTTGGTGTGTAGAGCTCAAAGGAACGTGAAGTAGCTTACAGCTTCCCCATACTTCTAGGTATTGGAATTAAAGCGTATGTGTTATGTGTTCATAAGAACTCTGTATTTGTTGACTAGCCTAAGTTTATAATTTTCTATTTTTAGATGATGGATTTCGACGTGCTTCTATGAAGAAATGCCACGTGTCTCTACTGATCCAGAACAAACATGTCCAGTAAGTTGCTGGGTGAACTCACTCAAGAGCAGGAACATGGGCCCTTCAGGTACAGAGGTGTTGACACCTCTGGAAATTGGAAGCTTTGCTCAGTTTAATTATCTTAACTTCTAAAGGGTGGCTCCTTCTAGATGCAGCAGGGATTATTGTGTCTAGGGTTAGAAAAATGGGCTCACTTCTTGCCGCTCATCCCACTTAGAGCAAAATGAGCTCTGTGCTCTCTGGTCCAGCCCACAGTGGCCGTTTTCACAGAGATGTTCACCTCCACGGCACAGCACTGTCTGCATTAGTCAGGCATAGAGGATCACCTGTATGTTTCGTGGGAAGGAAAGCCCAAGACCGAGACCCACATGAAGTGCCTGTAGCTCTGGGAAGAAAGAGAGCAAGGTTGGAGGACACATGCTTTTGTCTGTCGCATGTCCCACCATGCTTTGGTGGCCAGGGTGGCAAACCCCTTCATGAATCTGTATCCTTCTAACAGAGGTTATAGTGAATTGGCTTTAAATTTTATGAAATTCTATGAGACTCGCCAATGGAAAAGCATAATAAAGGAAGTAAAATCTCAAAAGCCGTATTTTATGATTATATGTAAACCATCATTTAAGGTGGCATATCTTTGTCAGAACACGATTTCTGTATGGGTCCCACAGGCATGCTGTGTTGGTGTGTGTGTGAGCAGGTACTGGGAAGTACAGAGGTAGTGGTGATTAAATAGACTTAGACCATCAGACTCTCCTTCACCCCGGCCCCTACCTGCCACGACCCTGGTCTTGCTGCACCTGCTCGTGTTAGGTCACATTCTCTCCACGATCTCAGTGTCTTTCTACCACTATCTCTGTGCTTCTTACCAGTGTTCATTCCTGTTTCTCAGGACTACTGCCACCTTAGGGTTCTAGGGCTGGGTGACAGCTCTTCCCAGGGAATCAGGCGTGGTCTGATCCAGGAGCAGGAAGCACATCATCGCCAATGACATCATGACAGCAAGAGAGCACAGCCCTCGCCATAGCGCCAGGGCCCGTGCAATGCAGCGGGCTTCCACCATTGATGTGGCAGCTGACATGCTTGGCCTCTCTCTGGCAGGTGAGCCTCACGGGGGCTGGCTCCTGGTGGGTCCCACATAGTGGTAGTTCTGGGAGGGCCAAGTGTGCCTCCTGGGGCACCTGCTCAACAGCCAGTATAAGCCCCCTGTGACTGCCCCAGGCTGGAGGGTGCCCTAGTATGGCATCCTCTGGTTGAGTAAGAATAGAGAGGGAGAGCCGGCACTCTCCCTGGGAACCAGCCTGCTCTCAGGTTTCCAGTTTGGGTGGATTCATTCAAGGCTGGTTGGCCAGGAGATAATGTAGGAGTGTCCACCGGACCTGTCTGGCCAGTGTCCAGGCCACAGTAAAAGCCCTGCCTGTTGTGGATATGCAGACCTGGAAAGGAAGGGGTTTGGTTTTGGGGTCTGAGACTTCTTAGGAATCTCAAAACAAAATATTTATAGAATGAAGAAATCATCTTGCATAACAATTTTGCATGGAAAAATAAAGTAGAATGTTGGAGTCCTGTCCCCCCCTCAGTTTTATTGAGAAATAATTGATACATATCACTGTGTAAGTTTAAGGTATGCAGCATGACGGTTTGATTTACAAATACTGTGAAATGATTACAAGTGTGTTGGGGTTTTTTTGCATAAATTCTAAAAGGGAACTGTTGCTTAAGGGTGACTTTTTTCTGGCATGTCTTTTTTATTTAGGAAATCTACAAGATCCAGATGAACCCATTTTAGAATTCAGCTTAGGTGGGTGTCTTTTTAATTGTTTTGGTTTAAAAATATATGTTTATCAAAAACAAGAACACAGTCTCTAGCCCTAGTTTGTCTTAGAGAATTTGCTGCCGCTGCCACTGCCGCTGAAGTGTTTCTGAGATGAAACCGGAGGCTGGTGTGGACTTCCCACGGCGGGGTGGGGGGGGCCGGTCTGGGGACTGTGTGGTTGAGTTTAGTTTTTTAGCCCTCATTCCCTACTCTCTGAACGGAGGTGATGACACCTGTGTACCCTCCCTCTCAGGGAGCGACCGAGAGAGAATGGGTAAAACTAGTCGACTGCCAGCTCTGGGATCAGGGAAATGTGGCAGGCCGGTGGCTCACCCAGGAGGTAGGAGAGTAAGGTGTGGTCATCTGGGACTCTTCGTCTCTGGAGGCACTACTCTCTGGTGGTCCCCTCCCCTTTTCTCATCCCCTGGGTGGTGGTCAGCATTGGCCGGTGGCCTGGCAGTGGTGTCCAAGAGGTAATGTGACAAAAGAAGCACCTCCTGGCGAGTCAGGTGTTCCTGGAATCTCATCCGGACTGTGCTGCAAACTGCTTGGCCTTGAGCCTGCCCTTGACCTTGCTGCACGGGTTTCCTCATGGGTTGTATGGGGTGTTACCATGTGAGAGAGAAGCTCATGGTGGTTAAAACAAAACAATACAGAAGGACTTTGACAAATTGGTAAATCCATAAAAACATAAGTATTATTAAATTTTAAACTCTGAAAATGTCCCCACATCTGGTTAAATGGCCTTAAACCAGTGCAAAGTTTCGCCAGTGCTGCCTGATGTCTGGGTCTGCAGTGGTAGTGAGTACTGTGTTGTGTACGGGGGTGGGGGGTTGCAGGAGACACACACCTGCCCACCAACCTAGAGCTTCATTGCTCTTTACAAATTGTAACGCCAGCCCAGGTTTCACAACAGAGTGTGAGCGCATTTCCACCCCTTATCCTAAATCATCCCAAACATCAGGAAGGATAAGAAACAGAAACAGACTCCGTACAGTATATAATTTCTTTGACGTGTAATTTCTTTGATGTTTTCTTGTACTTCCATCATTGTCTCTTCCAAGTTCTATTTTTTCTTTCATGTTGGGGGCCTTCCACAAAGGTCTAACTAATCTTTCACTTTGTTTTAAATCAACACTGAGGTATAACTTATAGGTAAAATATACCCATTTTAAATGTAGTATCAGTGAGTTTTGATAAGCATATACATGCATATAATTACCACTGCTGTCAGGATACAGAGCCTTTCCATCACCCCGAAGGGTTCCCGTGTCCTCACCCTCACTCCCAGGCAGCCATCGACCTGTTTTCTGTCACTGCAATTAGGCCTTGTGAGTTTCACATGAATGGAATCATATGGCACACAGCCTTCTGGGTACCGCTTCTTTCACTTTGCATAGTGCTCCTGAGACTCATACTGGACATGAGGTTCTGCAGATCAGTAGCTCATTCCTGCCTTGCTGAGTGGCTGTCGTGTGAACGAACCATAGTTTATTTTCCTGCTGATGGACATGCGGCTTGTGTATAAATTATATATTTACATAAATACAGTTAATATATATTTTATATATAAAATTATATTTATGTATGTATTATATATAGATTATAATTTATAGCCTCAAGAGAAGATGGTGTATACATCGAACAAGAACAGGATACTCTAAAGAAAAAGAACAGTTGAAAAACAAGGCTAATTTAAGAAATTTAAAATAGGACAGAAAATATTTGAAAATTCAGTAAAGATTGGAATATATTCAAGGAATTATCTCAGAAAGTAAAAATTTAAAAGCAAAATAGAAAATGGGAGAGAAATTGAAATGGAAAATTAGAGAGCAGATTCGGGAGGTCCAACACTTAGTAAAGAATGTGAGGGAGGAAGTTACCAAGAAATAACACCAGGGGTCTCTCAGGGCTGAAAAATGTGTGTCTGGGTTAAAAACACCTACCAGGCCCAGCATATTGAAAAAACACCCACCATGAGGCACATCATGGTGAAATTTCAGAGCACGGGTAATAAAGTGAAGAGCCTCTAAACTTCCAGAGAGGGGGAATAAAGGTCATATCCAAGGATCAGGGATGAAGCTAGCTGGAGACTCTCTGGCTCATTGGAAACTAGAAGGCAGTGGGGCAGCACCCGGAATGTGGTTGGGAAACTGTTTCCAGCTGAGAATGCTGTACTCAACCAGACTCAGTCAAATGTGAGGGTAGGAGGAAACTTGTCTCAGCTACAGTCTCAAATAAGCTTACTTCCTCACATCCTCTCACTGGAAGTTAGTGGAGGGTGTGCTTCACCCAGAAGAGGGAGTGAATTGAGAAGAAGGAAGACATGGGGTCCAGGAAACAGGTAGGGTCCAACACAGGAGAGAAGTGAAAGAAATCCCACTGGCTCATAATGAGTAATACTCAACTTTAATAATGCAGAATAGGGATTTAATCAAAAATGAGCCAGACTGATTGAGCACAGAGGATGAGAGTTGATATAATTGAGTTAAAAACCCTCACCCCTAGAATAAAATCAGGATGTTTCTGCATGTGACAAATCAAGAAGTAGTAGAGACACACAGAGGAAGAACAGCCTTATAAAGTGAGGGTGAATTTTATGTGAAATGAATTTTATCATAATTAAGAAAAAAAGGTGAGGAGCCAGATGATTGAATGATCAAATATTTTGTCTTAAAATAAAAAAATTTTAAATTAAAAAGTGCTACCCCGGCCAGTTTGGCTCATGTGCCCATGGACCTAATGGTCATGGTCCTGGTCAGGACACCTACCTGGGTTGCAGGTTTGATCCCCGACCCCAGTTGAAGCACGTGCGGGAGGCAACCAATCGATGTGTCTCTCTCACATTGATATTCCTCCCTCCCTCCCTCCCTCCCTCCCTTCCTCCCTCTGTCCCTCTCTCCCTCTCTCTCTCAAAAAATCAATGGAAAAAAAATCCTTGGGTGAATATTAACAACAACAAAAATGCTTATTTTAAAACATTTATTACAGAAAATGTAGGAAAAGAAATCCCTGAGAAAGACTGACAGTTGGCATTTTGGTGTGTGTCCTTCCAGGTATTTTTACACCCACACCGCGCTATAATGATTTTGGTTGTGGAGGTGGTGGAATTATTTACAGAATGTCACCCTAGTGTTCTTAACGTGGCTTTTCTTCTCATGTAGCAAAACATCACTGGCACCTTTCGTTCTAATAAACATGGAGCTGCCTCATAGCATTGAGTCCCTCAAGAGAACCTGTGGACTGCTCTGCCACACTCATTTTAGCCAGTCTCCTGTTGGTGACATCAGATTCTTCCCAGTTTGCCATTATAAACACCACCACAGTGGACATACTTGTACACAGACCTTCCATATATTTTGCTGGTTATTTCCTTGATAAATTCTTGGGTGTAGAATCGCTGAGTCAAATGATATGTACTTGAAATACGTCCTACCAGTTTACCGCAACAGCATTTACTCAGCTGGGATTGCAGGTGATTTGGTTGGCGAGACAAGGCATGCATGTCAGAAATTAATGGTTTCTATGGAAATAGGCTAAGGATGATATAAGCAGTAAACAGAGATGTGACTGGGGGCTGCTGAGAGAAAGACCCGTGGAAGCTAAGGACCTTTGAGCCAGGAATGAAACACTGCGTGAGATTTAGGTTGGCTGGGTCGGGGAGGAGGCCAGGAGAGGAGGCCAGGAGAGGAGGTCACTCGTAAGAAGGTGTGTTCTGAAGGTGGCATTTGGCCTATTGGCCCTTAAATTGATGATGTTCATGTTCCCACTGTTGGCCACCTGTTATTCCTCAGTCTGTCTGCCATCGCTTGTGCTTGACAGACCCAACTGTTCCACCTTGCGTGGATGTGAAGAACCCACACCTGATGAAGGGCAGCTGGGACCAGACCACGGCTCCCTTAGGGCGCAGCATGAAGGAGAAGGAGAGAGCGGGACAGTCAGGGCCCTGATTCCTGCTGGGGTAAATGTAGAAGAAATAGAAGAGAATTTTAGAAAGTAAAACCTTGAAGGTTCTAGAAGTAAACAAAGGAAGTAACTAACAGTCTCAGGGTAGTCAAAGATTTCTTGGACAGATCGCAAAAGCACCTATTCTCTAGCTTGCTCTTGCTGCCACAGCAAATGACCACAAATCTAGCACTTTAAAACAGCACAAATTTATTATCATTATGTTCCCTTAGGTCAAAAATCCAGTGGGCTCAGTGGAGTCTCTGCTTAGAGTCTTACAACACCAGAGTCACGGTATCAGCAGGGCTGCATTCCTTTCGGGGGCTCTGAGCAAGAATCTATTTCCTTGCTTGTTCCATTGTTGGTGAAGTTTAGTTCCTTATTGTTTTAGGGCTGAGGTCTCATTTCTTTGCCAGCTACCAGTTGAGGATGGTTCTCAGCTTACAAAGGCCATTCACCTTCCTTGGCTTGTGGACCCCTTTATCTGTCTTCAGAGCCAGCAGTGGCAGGTCGTGTGCCTTTCACTGACCTTACCCAGTGTTGGCAGGGTGCAGATCAGCTGGAATCATGCACCTCTTTTTCCAGAGTCACCTCTTTCGTTTTGTTTGTTTTTTTAATGTCTTTATTGACTTTAGAGAGAGGAAGGGAGAGGGAGAGAGGTAGGAACATCAGTGATGAGAGAGTCATTTATCGGCTGTGTCCTGCATGCTCCCCACTGGGGACCGAGCCTGTAACTGGGCATGTGCCCTGACGGGGAATCGAACTGCAATCTCCTGGATCCTAGGTTGATGCTCAACTGCTGAGCCATGCCAGCTGGGCCAGGGTCACGCCTTTCTGACTCCACCTTCTTCTCCTGCTTTTAAGAGTTCATGTGATTAGTTAAGACCACTCAGATAATCCAGAATAGCCTCCCCATGTCAGGGTTTCGTGACCTCAGTCACATCTGCATAGTCCTTAGTCGGTGATGTTATATATTCACAGGTTCCAGGGACTAGGACATGAATACTTTTTTTCAGAGAGGGACATTCTTCTGCCTACCATGCCCTAAAATTAAAAATATAAAATAAAATATTCTAAAAATCTAAGAAGGAGTAGATAAACCACAGATTAGGAAAAGATATTAACAACATATATACCTGATAAAGAACAGATCTAAAATAAAATGCTTACGCATCAACAGTTAAAAAGTCAACGACCCAACTTAAAAATAAGCAAAAGTCTTGATTAGACTCTTGACAAAAAGAAGTTGTAAAAATAGACAATAAGCATATGGTGAAAAGATGCTTCACATCACAGATGTGCAAATTAAAACACATCTGTTAGAACAACTGAGAGAAGTACTGACCTCACTCAATGCTGGCAGGATGCAGATCAGCTGAAATCATGCATGTAGCCCACTGTGTTGTAAGTGGTGCGGGCGGCCACATTAGGAAACTGTTAGCTTGTGAAATGAGACCTGTTCTCTGCTATAACCTAGAAATGTCACCCGTAGCTGCTTATGCAAGAGAAAGGAAAATGTAAGCTCACAGAAAGACATGAACAAGAATGTTTATGGCACCTGCATTTATCATGGTTCAAAATGAATCAGCCCAGATTCCCATTAACAGTGGAATGGATTTAAAAAAATTTGGTACATTTATACAATGGCATATAACTCATCAATTTAGAAGAAAGAACGAATTATCAATACATATAAAAATATAGATGAATCTTAAAACATTCCATTTATATGCAGTTCAAGAATAGACAAAAGTGATGGAAGTCAGAAGTGGTTGCAGAGGTGGGGACTTGACTGGAAGGACAGGGAAACTTTCTAGTCTGATGGGAAAAGTTTTCTACCTTGCTCTGTTGATGGTTACATGGGTGTATATGATTGTTAAAACTCTGAAAAGCCAAGTTCTTTGTATTTTATTATATCCAATAAATAATGAAAATTGAAGATATACGAGAAGATATTACAAAGGGGATAATCAGAGAACAAAAATTAATTTTCAGAAGTAAAAATCAATTTCTACTTTTAAATCACCAGTGAACATTTTAAAAATCAAATGAGAATGATGGGGGCAGGAATGACAGAGTAAGGACTTCTAAAAATTTTTTCCTCCATAAAGGCAATGAGAACATCAGCAAAAATGGTCAAAGTCCATTGTTTCAGAACTCTGGAAATTAAGCAAAATTGACAGCACTCTGGAGAGTGTTTATTGCTCCACCAAAACTAGTTTCTACTGGTGTCGAACTTTTGATTTACCATATATTTAATCGGTTCCAGGATGTATATATTTTCATATTTTAATATCTCTATAATAAGAAAGTATCTTACAGTCAATAGCATATCCTAGTCTAATGGCAGTGGGTCATTTTTGCTTTCACAGTGCATTTTACAACAGATGCATGTTAGAGTCAATGAAATAGGACCATTTTCCTGTAGGTCACTTCTACGGTGGAATTTTCTGAGTCTTAGCATCTATTTCAAAGTGCTTAGTACAATAGATTTTCTAACTGGAACAGTTCCTGTTCTGAAAAGTAACATTTTTTTGTAATCTTGCATTTGATATGAGTCTTACAAGAAGAATAAATAAGCAGTGACTTCCTTTTTTAAAAAGTTTTGTTTATTTTGCCATAAAATTTAAATTTGCTTCCAGTGAACACCCACACAGACCATGGGGCAGTGCAAGCTCAGGGCTAGCACGGCAGTCATGGACACAGGCACAAGGAGCTGTGTCGTGATTTCATTGACTCTGTGGCTGCTTAGCTTGGTTGGTAGGATGTTCACAAGGGTCAGACACCATATGAGATTGTTCGCTCTGTGCCCCATTTCCTGGACATAGAAAGGTCCCTTGGACTCGGCCTCCCCTGCAGTTAGGGCAGTGCTGCCTTGGGGTGCGGGTGGGAGGGGAGGAGTGAGAAGAAATTATTTCCAATTTTAAAAAGTCAGCTCCCTGTGACAGCTGACAGTGTAATTGTCTAATCCCTTTGAGTGCCATTTACTTTTTTTGCTCTTTGGGTGTGTGTGGAATAGAGAAATAACTAGAGCCTGATTTTAAAGGATTCTTTTGTTTTTCCCATCTTGATTCCGTAGCTTGTAGTGAGCTGCATACGCCATCGCTAGATCGGAAACCAAATAGTTTTGTAGCAGTGAGTGTGACCACCCCTCCTCAGGCATTCTGGACGAAGCACGCGCAGACGGAGATCATCGAGGTGGGTGCTGCTGGCACCCGGGGGCTCTGCGACAGGCTCACCGTGATTCTCACCCCAGCGGGAGGGCTGCTCACCAACCTGAGCACCTGTAGCTGTGATAATATCTATGTGAATTATTGCTACTTTCCATGTGTTTATAGCACTTGATATTTTTTATCACAGTTTTGGGTGTCATTTTTATTTGCCACCCCTTTACAATTATTGATCAGCTACTGGCTGGTTATTTTTGAACAGTGATGCTGTAAGCCTGATTGCCTTTTAAGAGGAAGACTCAATTCTTCATTGTCACTTCCAGTTGGCTGCTACTTTTGTAAATTGTGCTCATTAATCAATTTTGGGGAGTAACTCTTAACCAGCCCTCTTATTACACATACCCCTATTTTTATTGGTTTTTATTTTTATGTCCTTTTGAGTTGTGTGCTATATATTTACTTTTTACATTAAAATGAATAATATGCATTCACCTTGGGAATTTTGCAGCAGCTGTTTCGGTAATGAGCTCCTGCGTAGCTGTGAAGCTAAGCGTAGGAGTTGCTGGTGTGGGATTGTGCAGGATCCCACTGGAATGTGCGCTCCTGGTGAATTATCCGGCCCACCAGTCTCCAGCAGGCTCCACTGCACTTCCTCCTCCTCCTACATTTTGGAAGCCAGGCCCTTCCATTCTCTTACAAACTTATTTCCAAGTTCAAGTCAACAATTCTGTTTTCTAAGCCTTTGTTGAGCACTGCCCACAACACAGCACAGTGTTGGGCATTGCAGAGGCCGTTGAGGCCCAGTCCCTGCCCCTGAGGTTGACTATCCTGTGTGTGTTTGGGGGGGGGGGGGGGGGGGCAGAAATGAACATGTCTGCTTTATTTTTTTTAAAAAATATATCTTTATTGATTTCAGAGAGAGGAAGGGAGAGGGAGAGAGATAGAAACATCAATGATGAGAGAGTCATTGATCGGCTGCCTAGCCTGCAGCCCGGGCATGTGCCCTGACTGGGAATCGAACCGCAATCTCCTGGATCCTAGGCCGATGCTCAGCCGCTGAGCCATGCCTGGCTGGGTGAACATGTCTGCTTCTATACCCAGCAGAGTGTGGGGAGTGTTAAGGGTGAGGATAGCACCGGGAGGATGGGTTCTCAGCCAGTTCTGAGGACCAGAGGTGGCTTCCTGCGGCTGCTTAGTGAAATTCTGACTTGATAGGTTGGCTCTAGCCCAAGACTGTTTCTCCCCAGCTCCCAAGTCATGCCCATGCTGCCAGTTTAGGGACCACATGTGGCAGAACATTGCAGAGTTCTGTACTGGCGATGGGGAGCCTCATGTGGCTTGAAGGATAACTTTAGCCTTTTTAGTGTGTGCAGAAGGCACAGGTGGAAAGCAAGGGGGAAGCCTTGAACGTCAGGCTGGGAGTTTACAGCTGGCCAGAGGTGTTTGAGGGAGTGTGACGTGGCACCTGACTGGCACTGGCAAAGAGGGGCAAGAAGGGGTGCCTGTGAGAGAGGATTTTTTATTTTGTTAATCTTCACCCCAGGGTTTTTTCCTTTGATTTTTAGAGCGAGTGGAAGGGAGTTAGGGAGGGAGAGTGAGAGAGAAAGAAACATCCATGTGAGAGAGACACATCAATTGGTTGCCTCCTGCATGGGCCTCCACTGGGCCGGAGATTGAACCTGCAACCCAGGCATGTGCCCTTGACCAGGAATCAAAATCAAACCTGCCACCCTTCTGTGCTGGGGCCTACGCTCTAACCACTGAGCCACACTGGCCAGGGCAGGGGAGGATTTGTGGAAGAATTTATTGTCACTAGGTGGTTGAGAACAATGGAGAAGGAGGCACCAAGTTTGTAGCCTCCTTGGAAGGAGAGTCAGAGATGGTTAACCAAGGGCAGATGGAGGGAGGCTGGTGGCTGGAGGGAGGAGGCGGGCAGCTGCCAGCAGACATTGAGAGACTGGGTCTGGAGCTGCAGAGGGCACACAGCCAGAGCACAGACCCAACCACAGATATAGACAGGAACTGTTACCAGTTGGCTGAGGTAATTACACCGCCTGGGAAAAAGAATATGTTTTTGGGGGGCGAGGCTAAGCTTCCAGGAAATAGCCATCTGTGATGTAGAAACTAACAGCTAGCCTCAAAAAAGGGATAGCCTTAAATAGGTCAGTCCTTAATTTTTCCAAACCACAGGAGTCTAGAAATAACAACTAAGCCATTCATTTCCTCTTTTATCGGCCTTGACACATCTTGCAGGAACAGCCCAAAGTAGTAGATCCAACTGCATAGTTCACCTCGGGTTGAATGACATGTGGACATTCAGCCTATTTCCATATTATTGAAGCCTCCTAATGAGGGGAAGCCCTTAGGACAAGCCCTGGGCACAGCTTGTGTCTGGATCAGGAAGGGTCTGCAGGACTCCTTCATCCTTGAAAAGCAGTTTTTTGGTTGACTGCATTCATTTATGCTGCCATGAGCATTTGTGTTGATCCAAGGTGGTAAGAATGTTAGTTTCTCATTCTGAAAATGTTGCTGTATTTCAAGAGCAGTTACTTGAAAAGTCAACCCTGTGTTCTGAGGATTTTTTTTTCCATTCTAGGGAACCAACAATCCTATATTCTTAAGCAGTATTGCCTTCTTCCAAGACTCCCTCATCAATCAGATGACGCAAATCAAGCTTTCCGTGTATGACGTCAAAGACAGATCTCAGGGAACAGTTAAGTAGCTTGTGGTTCAGGGTTTTTCTTCCCTTTTTAAAGCTCTCTAGTTCATTTCAGTGAGAGATGAACATGCAGTTGGCTTCGTTACTGGCTCACAAATTGACATCCAATTGAATTTGTCTTTGGGAATTTCTTCCCGAGCATCTCTGTTGGGCTCCTGCAGTGAGGGTGAGAGGTGTTGTGGGCACCAGCCAGCCAGACTCCTGGGCCTAGACATTGAAGCAGAGGCAGAGCATCGGACTCACGCTGTCTCTCCGTCTTCTTCAGATGTATTTATTGGGCTCTGGAACATTTATTGTCAAGGATCTGCTGCAGGACAGGCATCATCGGTTGCATTTAACACTAAGGTTGGTATTTAATTGTGTTCTTTTGAAAGGAAATGGCGTTACAAGGTCCAGAGACTGATGGGGAAGGGCCCCCTTTCCTACCCCCTCCCAGAGGCTGGTCTTAGCAGGGAGTGGTTGTCCACTGAAGCAAAAGCAGACCTCAGCCTATCAGAGGCCTATTGGGGATGGTTGTGTGTGGCATCCGTAGGAAACATGAGCATAGTTAGACTCAGACCTGAAGGAAAACCTAGACACATATCTAATAAATCAGATATGTTTGTAGTGTCTGCCTCCTCTCCAAGAGTGTCAGCTCCCAGAGGGCAGGGGTTTCTGTCTGTTTTACTTCATTGCTGTATCCTAAGCATGTAGAACAGTGCTTAGGGCTCAGTAAATACCTGTGGGGGGGGATCCCCCACTGTGTCCCTGGAAGAATGATGAAAGATGTCAAGATGGCAACTCTTCCCAAATTCATTTTAGGGGCAACTCTCACCCAAACCCTGACTTGGTGTTCTTGATTTCAAAATAATGTGAAAATTAAGAAAATAGTCCAAAATAAAGAAAGTTTTGACAAAGAGGATTAATTCTCTGCTAGATGGTGCACTATTCTGTAGCTGTGGTTATGGGTGTTGCAGGCATTGGACAGGGTGAGAGCCCTGCAGATGACCTTGGTGTGTGTGGAGCATCTGACTGGGGACAGAGGAAGAGTCGGGGCAAACGAAGGGGGTTGGGTGGGGGAAGGGCTCTCAGAGAAGAATATCCAGGTAAGTGATATGCAGAGTAATCCTGGTGGATTAGAGTTACATCTGAGAAGTGAGCATAACCCTTTTTTACCGAAGCTGAAGGTGACTGTTGGGATAGTGTAGGGAAAGGACTTCCGGGCGTGAGGACACTGAGAAAGAGTCACAAAGGCAATGGGCAGTAGCAGTGACCACATGAAGATGATTGCTGGCTAAGTCAAACGTCTTACATAAAAGCCTGGGCGTCGCTGGACGAGTCAGATGTGCCCAGGCAGCCGCACCCCTTTGAGCAATCTTAGGGATAAAGCTGACTGGTTGGAGTGGCATCACCTGCATCGTATCAGGATTCAGAGGCTTTCAGATACCGTGGGTGACTTCAGCTGACTTGGGGTCCAGGCCTAGGCCTTGAGGCAAATCAGAGCTTGAAGACAGGTCGGAAGGAGCAGGAAGGGGTTTCAGTGCCAGAAGATTCTCTCCAGACCTGATTTTGAGATGCGTCCCCATCACTGTCTGGGGCAGGGGTCAGCCCAGGGGAGCAAGCATTGGCTCCTCCCCTCGGCATCACCGAGCATGCTCACACTTCCCTGTGGAGCTTTGTCCACTCCTCCACGTCCCCTGGTGTCCTGTCTGCTTCCCTGGAGTCTGGGCACTCAGTGATTGCTGCCTGACTGACCAGCCAACCAAATCATGGCACGCCCCCAACCCCCGGTGACTCAGGTGGCTGAGCTTTTCGCAGAAAATGGATCACAGTCATGACACCACTTCCCAAAGTGCGTTGCTTGTTGCAGGTCTGCAGAGAGTGACCGCGTGGGTAACATCACGGTTATCGGGTGGCAGATGGAGGAGAAGTCAGACCAACGGCCTCCAGTGACCCGGTCCCTGGACACCGTCAATGGGAGGGTGAGCTGACTCCTCCTGCCCCTCCATTGGAAGGAGTGGGCACCTGTCCAGATGGGCTTTGCCTCCACAGCCAGGGAAGGGACAGGCAGGGCCTGCTGCTGATGCCACCGCCTCAGGACCTACCAGTCCCCCAGGCGCTTCTAAAGTGGAGAGAAGGGGGTCCCCTCAGGCTCTGCTGCCCTGGAGCCTGCCTCTGTGGGGCTGTTCTGGTCGCCTCTCGGAGTGGGGAGTGGTGGGGGAGCCTGGCCAAGGGGCTGCAGTCAGGAGGGAGGGGTGGCTGGTGGGGTGCTGAATGATACCCAGATTGTCTCTGACATTTTGTTAGTACCTTTCTCTCCCAGACACTTAGGTGCCCACTGTTGCCTCATGCACACACATTTCAAGTCTGCACACCCTCTGCAGCCTCTCACACCCCCACTAGGGTCCATCTCCCCATCCTCTTCCTCTCCCACCCTTTCCTTACCGTTCACACTCCCTCATGTTCATATATACTCTAAGCTCTCAGACTAGAATTCTGATTTAAGAGCCCAAGAGCTGGTAAGTATCATTGCTTTAAAATACAGAGATAGCTCATTTTACCTCAGATAAGCCCAGAACATCAGCTATGGAAATATTTCTGGGTGTCATTTTCCCCTCCCTTAAAGTTTACACATCAAAACACTGAAATACAAGGTGAAGTGACATAGTCAGAAGACACACATTTCTGGGAAGTTGTGCGTGGGACACACTCAGTATGCCAGGTGGAAAGTTAATCTGTGTGTGGCCTACGTGACATATTTATTGTAGGGCTGATGGTGGCATTCATCTTAAGAGCTGATTTATGATGTCTGGCAGCCACCACCTCTTTTGAGTGCTCTGGACTCATCTGAGCCTCATGGTTTCTTGTGCTTTTCTGTATGTGTCACTAGATGGTCCTGCCCGTGGATGAGAGTTTGACCGAAGCACTGGGAATCCGATCCAAATATGCTTCGCTGCGCAAAGACACATTGCTGAAATCGGGTAAACAGCTTCCTCCGTCGGTGCTCTTGCCTCTCTCGGCAGTGTCTCCTTGGGCCCGTGGTCACCCTTTCCAGCCCACCCGCTGTCATCGTCATGGCCCTGCACCCCCATTGTCCCTTCTCTGCTGCACTCTTTTTGCCAACGTATAAGGAATTGGTAATACTCCAAGGGAGGGCTTCCTTCTTCGCCTCGCTCTTTCTTGTCTTGCGTTGGGTTTAGTGACTGCCAGCCTGCCTGCCACAGCCCTTGTGCTTGGGAATCAATTATACATCCTGGGACAAGAGTATTACCTGTCTCAGGGAAGAGCATTCAGGCTCAGTCACCTGGTGGGTTTTTGGTTTAAATGTTTAATTCCCTTGAGATGAACAGTAAGAAGATGGAGAGTGTCAGCACCATTTTGGGCCTGGGAAGGGGGACCTGGCACAGGTCTGCAGCCTGCTCACACAGCCTCTGTCTCTCCACCACCCCTCAGTTTTCGGTGGTGCCATCTGCCGCATGTACCGGTTCCCCACCACCGATGGCAACCACCTGCGGATCCTGGAGCAGATGGCAGAGAGCGTGCTCTCCCTGCACGTGCCCCGGCAGTTCGTGAAGCTGCTGCTGGAAGAAGATGCGGCCAGGTGAGGCCAAGTGGAGCAGGAACCACCCATCCTGCCCGCATCTTGTGTCTTCTGGAAAGCTCTTAGATGTGTGTGGTGGACAGAGCACTGGACCCAGGCAGGCCAGATGAAAAACCCAGCCTCCGCCCCTTGCCTGTTCTGTGGCCTGGGCTTCCAAAGCTTCCATTTGCTCCTCTGCATCCTGGGGTTTCTGTGAGAAGACTTCACAAGATAATGTGCCTGGAGCACCATATGTGTGCCCAGCACTCAGCACCTGCTACTTTCCCTCTACTTTCACTGTGCATTTGACCTCAGAAAGTTAAAAATAGCTGGTAATTCTTTGGTTATGGCTGCCTAGGTCAGCAGTTTCCTTGCGCAGGGTCACTGTGATAAGGGCTCTAGAGGGTGAGTAGGACCCATGGGAGCATCCTTCCAGCCCAGGATGGATATCATTGGTCCCAAGGCAGGGACAAGCCTGGGGGGTGGTTCAGGTACTGTAAGTTGCATCTCCCATCCGCCTTTTACTGTCATTCCTGCTCTGTGTCATGAAATGATGTTAATCACAGACACAGTATAACAGAAGCATGAAAGAAAACAATGTAGCCAGAATCCTACTGCTTTAATAAAGCTGTTTCATTTTAAACTTTTATCTTGAAAAATTCAAACTTAAAAATGGCAAGAAATGAAAAGAGCTGCTTTCTCTCTATTCATACATATTTTATATGTATTTTAATTTAAAAAATTTTCCTTTCAGCTTTTCCATATTTCTGTCTGTGTACATATAGCTACCACGTATCTTCATTTTTCGTATCATTTCTAGTTAGGGCATAATTTCCCACTGTTTGCACTAGGTATATATATGTACTTATATGCACTCTAATTTTAAAGACTTTGTTCACCTAGGCATTTTGCTTTTGAGGTTTGTGTTGTTTTCCACGCCAGCCATGTGTTGGGCACTGTGCTCAGTGTGAGGCTTCTTGGTGAGCTAGACCCCCTGGGAGGCAGTCACTAACAGAACTGGGGCCACACACACAGCCCCAGATGTGTCAGCAGAAAGTGAAAGGGGGCTGTGAGGAGGAGGTGGTCCAAGCAGACTTCTGAGAGATAATGACATTAAACTGAGGCCGGAAGTATAAACAAGAGCCACATGAAACACAGGCAGAGACATCCAGAGGGGGCCACAGTGGCAGGCAGCTGGGCCTCATGCACGTGAACTGAGCTGAGGCCAAGGCCAGTGGGCCTCAGTAAGTGAGGACATTGCTCTCCCCAAAATCCCCACAGCCTGCCTGCACTAGTGCCCTTTTATGGTAATTTTTAAAAAATCCTTACCCAAGGATATGTTTTTATTGATTTGAGAGAGAGAGGAAGGGAGAGAGAGAAACATCGATTGGTTGCCTCCTGGATGCGCCCCGATGGGGGATTGAATCCACGACCTTTTGATGTATGGGGCGACGCTCCAACAAACAGCCACACCAGCCAGGGCTACGTTAATTTTGCTAATTTAGTAACTACAGTTTTTTTAACATCAGACAATTTAGTAGATTCCTGAAAACTTTTGTAATATTAGCCTCTTTTTTCCCTCAAAGGAAAACGTGCATAGCATAAAAAGCCAAATAGTGCCAAAGGCTGTTAACAACTTAAGCCTCAGGGCCCTCAACTTTTTATCCCAGAAACAACCACTTTGATCCGTTTTAGTGTTGACTGCTGTATTTCTAAATATATGTGTAGGATACTTTTAATCAATTTCAGGGATTAGCTTCTGATTTCCTATAAAATGAGGATTTTAGGTCTTTTATACTTTTCCACTCCTTAGGTTTCTAAAATGGTTGTCCTTTTTTAAAAAAAAAATCCATCTTATGTTTTGTTCTTTTTCTGGAGATAACAAGTCATAGCAGTTACTTACAGGCCTCCAGACCCTTGTGTCTGGGAGGGTTACATATTCTGTTCTGCTCAGACCCAGTGGGCTGCAGCTGAAGCCTTCACCTGTGTGGTTTCTGATAGGAGCCAGTTGTCAAGGCCAGGGCGGAGCCACTGCTCTCTACTCCTCCACTTAGTTTGCTTCAAACATTTGACTAAATTTCTGTAAAAAGCTTCTCTGTGCATTTGCTCTGGGGTCGGGGGTCTGCCTCCTGTGCAGCCCTTCCTCCTGGAGGGTCTGTCACTCCCTGCTGCTCAGCCTTAGACTCCTGCTAGGTGGGCCTTTCCTGGCATTAAAATGCTTCATGTACACCTTGCTCTGGATGGTACGGACCCCTGGGCCTCTCCAGGAAAGTGAGCCCGCTACAAGTCCTGACCTGTGTGTCTTGTTTGCAGAGTGTGTGAACTGGAGGAGCTGGGGGAGCTGTCTCCTTGCTGGGAGAGCCTCCGGCGCCAGATTGTCACTCAGTACCAGACCATCATCCTCACGTACCAGGAGAACCTGACCGACCTGCATCAGTACAAAGGTGGGCGCCAGGTCTCTTCTACATCAGGCACACACGCTCTCCTTTTCCCCACCTGGGATCTGGAACCCAAGGGCACTCAGAGAGTCTCACTGAGAGACATTCTAATGATTTTTAAAAATAGATTCTCATGGAGGTGTGAATTCTTTAAAGTTGAGATTTTTCAGATCTTAATTTCAGATCTTAATTAAACCTCTGAATTGCATTGAAAATTCCTTCCAAGGTGTCATCTGCCAAAACAACCACTGTGGGGTGAGATTTAGGAGCAAGAGACCAAATCACAGGCTGTCGGCTCCTGTTACTTCTTCTTGGTTTAATATCAGTGAAATGCCCAAGGGACGTAGGCTGTTTGCCTCAGACAAGCAGTGCTCTACATTTCCCATTTGAAGTAGTCGGCGCATTTGCATCGAGCGTGTAGACTGAGTGGAACTCTCTGTTCGAAGGCTCCAAAGGCAGGATGAAGCCCGGACCCCTCCCCTTGAAAGATGCCATTTGGTTTTCAGAACACACTCAGGGAAGGGTTAGAAAGGCGGTTCTTAACTTACTCCCTTTTTATTCCACATTGAATGATTTTCTTTTTGGCTTTTCATTTATTCTCTATCTTTAGATTCTTCCCTCCTTCCTGTCTTCATAATGAAATTTCAGGGTTGAAAGAAAATCACACACTTAATGTCCTTTTGGCACAGAACGTATGAACATGTCCATGAACTCTGCTGAGGAGAAGCCAAATATGGGACTGATAGTGATGCTGGTGCCTGGGTTTGCTTTGAATGCAGAGTAGATCTCAGTGTATTTCTAAGAGAAATGGCAGCATTTGCTTGAAGGAACTCAGGTACCTACCCATGCTGGGTGCCTGTTACCTGGGAAAGTGTGACACCCATGCAGCCTGGAGTTTTCTAGAGCAGAGCTTCTCAAATGTCAGTGTGTTCACATCCCCAGTCTGTTGATAGCAGATTCTGCAGTTCCAGCAGCTTCTGGGCTGCCGATGCCCAGACCACCCTGTAAGTACCCAGGGAACAACCTCTTGTGACGAAATGCAGAACAGATGGTTCATGGTGTGTTTGTGTACTGGCAGAATACGTATTCCTTTTTTCACTGGCACAGCGTTTATTTCTTCTACCCTCTGCTTGTCAGCATAGTTTGTAATCCTTTTATTTTCTAGGCATGGAGTTCCTCATTAGTTACAGGCTCTGACTATAGAAATAAGACTGCAGATACCCAGCCTCCTCGACCACAGCGTACATGAGGGAACCTGTTTAAGTGTGTGTTCCAGGGGCCCAGAATTAATGCTGTCCAGCATCTGTTCATCCTGATAGACCCAAGTAATGAGCAGATGTTTTCATCACTTTTCAGAACTGAGGCGTGTTGCTCTAGTCAAACCAATTTCTTAGGTCTCGGATGATGGCGGTCTCTAGAGTTGAAGCAAGCAGCTCCTGGCATGGGCCCATTGCTTTTTATAGCTGCTGACATCGTGTTGCCCAGAATCTCCTCCTTGTGTCAGGCCTGTCTGTTAAGAGCTGAGTCGTAGGTGGGCAGGCATCGTCACCATCGCCTTCTGAAGCTGCCTCCCTGGCTGCATTCCCTACCTGAGCACCCAGAACCATTCAAGCTGCCCGCCCTCCAGTGTTCCACCCACCCACTCTCTGGAAGTGAAATGTGCTCATAGGCAGCTCAGAATTGCCTGGGCCGCAACCAACACATGCCTACCTGCTTTTTGAGCAGCATCCCCCAAATACCCCTTTTCTACTTGCCATTAATGAGCGCAGGGTACATGTTGATGCTCTTTGTTTTTGAATGTTCCGTTTCTTAGGTCCCTCGTTTAAAGCAAGCAGTTTGAAAGCAGATAAAAAATTGGAATTTGTTCCCACAAATTTGCACATACAAAGGATGAGAGTTCAAGACGATGGAGGATCAGGTAACTTTTTCTGCCCCTCTTGTGGACTCCCATTTCACTTCTGTTCTCCCCGGGCCCTCGGTCCCCTGTGCTGCCCCCCCCACCTGCCCCAGCCTTACCTGTGTGTCCTGCTTCGCAGCTCGGATACAAAACACATCACAGGACCTTTGTAAGGTTTTCATTAAAGAACACAAACCCGTTCCTCTCACTTTTCCTCTGTCCAGCTACTTTGCATTTCCATGGCAGAAAGCTGCCTTTCAGTCATCCTTCTGAAGGAGAGATGCTGCGTGTTGCCTCCAGCCCTGTGTGGCTCTACCCTGGGGTGTATAAGGGCCCTTGGACAGCCCAGGCTTTGGGACTAAGGAAACTGCAGGCTGGTTGGACCTGGGTGGAGGGTCAGGCCCCAGAGCTGTGTGCATATCCCTGTAGCTGGCTCGTCCACAGGCCCAAGCCCAGAGTAACGGAGGAGAGCTTTCTGTCATTCAGATCAGAGCTACGACATCGTCACCATTGGGGCGCCAGCTGCACACTGCCAAGGTTTTAAGTCAGGAGGCCTCCGCAAAAAGCTGCACAAATTTGAAGAGACCAAGAAACAGTAAGTTCTTGGAGGTATTCATGGGCCTTGCACAGCTGTCTCATGCTTCCTAGGTTAAAAAAAAATCAGGATATGACCACAAAAGCATCCAGCCATTCATTCTGCTTTTGCGTGGTGAGAGGCTGCCTTAGGGACCCTGTGCTGCTCTGTATGTGTGCGACTGAGCTAGGTGGGGAGGAGGCCATCTGGTCAGTAGTCTGGAACCCTGCAAACTGAATCACCTTGAAAGCGGTGCTTGTGGCAGCTGCCCTGTGGACTGCTGGCTCTGCTGCCTTTGAGAGTCCCTGCTCAGTCTATTGGACGTCCCAAAGTGTGCAGCCTGGGAGAGACCTTTCCTTTCCTAATGGATGCCGTGGAGAAACATTCCCAGTTGTAAAAAGGCTCGAGGGGCTGCATGGGTCTGCTGTGCTGAGCAGGAATCTGTCAGGCTGCAGGTGGGGAAGGGCGGTGCAGAGCGCACAATGAGGTGGGCCCATGCTTGGTGCCTGGATGCGTTAGGGAGAGGAGTGAGGGGAGAGCTGGCCTCAGTGTGGGGCTGTGTGCTGGTGAGCAGGGGTGTGGGGCTGACAGATCTAGGCCTGGAGCGAGCAGTGCCGTGTTTGGGAACAAGCACATAGGGTCCTGTGGAACTGGGTAATGGGGAGAGACCTGTGAGTCCCAGCTAGTGTGTTGGACACGTGGGAGGTGATCTTCCAGAGTGTCATCTGTCAAGATTTAAATAGATCAAGGGATGTGAGTGTAAGAAGTGGGGGTGGTAAGTGTAGATGGTGCTGTGAGATCCTTGAACCATGAAATAGAGCATGAAGGTCTCAGGTTTGGGGAGGATGGTTATGATGTGAGAATGTTTAGGCTGAAAGGAAAGATGGAAGCAAGTGAGGTAGATAGAGGAGAACATGGATGGAGTAGGTTCTGGAGAAGGCGGCAAGAGTCACAGCCAGGCAATGAGTCCAGGGACGTGAGAAGAAGCTGACGTTGCAGACAGGTTTTCAAGGTGGGAAGCAGCAAGGTGGAGGTTTGGTGGAATAACCTATGTGGAATGTGGAGTTAGAGGGTTACGCTTGTAACTGGGAATGAAATGGTTTGTGGGAGGGTAAAGCAAAGGCCCAGGGAATGTAATGTCAAGAGAATCCCACAGGGTGGTCAGGTGGAGAGCATTAGCAGGTGCTGGAGCCATGAGGCCCTTGCCTGGCCCTGTGCTGCCGTGGCCGGGAGTCAGGACATGGCTGGAGAAAACTGACCTTGGACTGGACCAGGGATGGTTGAAAGGTCAGGTGCAGTGGTCAGTCAGTGGGCTGAGGGGGTCAGGGATGCAGCTAGGAGTGTCACTGACCATATTGCTGAGGCTGGAGGCCGGAGCAGGTGGGCGGAAGAGAGAACTGTAAGAAGTCATCGTTCAGATGTGCACAGGTTGCCCTGAGCCAAGGAACTCCTGGAGATGGGAGACGGAGGAACAGGGGAAGGCCTGGTTAGGAAGGGGAGTTTCAGCCTAGGGTGAGGAACATCCTCTGGAAGGCCCCCAGACAGCCTGCTCCACCTGATTCATCCCCACCAAGGGTTCCTCAGCCCAGATGAGCCAGGGGACTGGGCCCGCCTGCAGATTCACTGACTCTAGAGTCTCTCTGGACATTGTGACAGTCCGAGGCTCCTGTCCTCATGACAGCTCTGCACAGCCAGCAGAGGTCCTGTCTGACACACATTGCATGTGGCTGTGTGGAGTGTGCGCATGCGATTTGAGGGTGGCACAGGGCCCTGGAGGGAAACCCCAGTGAGGAGGGGTGCCCCCGCTGTCCTTGTCCCAGGAAGGTCAGCATGCTGATTTCTGATCGCTTTCAGTGTTAACTTCAGGACTTCTTATCCCCAAAATGCCTTTGTGGTGTTTTTCAAATATGTAATATGATTTTTTATTTAATGTCCTACTAATGCTGGTAGGAAAGGTTTTCCTCGTTGGAACTTTCCTTTAAATGCAGGTGCACCGTGCCTACCAGTGGACGTTTCCCTGGGTGCGAACACGGGTCCGACGTGGCTTCATGAATGAGCACATGGGCTCATAAGTTAGATGTCCTTCAACTAATAAAGTCAAGGGTTTTGACAAAAGATAACCTGGCTTTTAAATTTTTTGTTTTACATTTGGTGTTTGCTAACAAATGCTAATACTTCATTTTGGTTCTTTTCTTTAGCAGTTTTGAGGAGTGTTGGTGAGTTTTCTGTCTGTGGAGAGTGTCTGTCTGGGTCTTGCTCTCATGCAGAGAAAGCCTGTGCTGTCCCTTCCCCCAGTGCTGTCCCCTCCCCCGAGAGGTGCTTCACCCCTGGTGCCAGTGTGGGCTCTGAGTTAAGGCCTGGTACACAGTTCCCTTCCAACTGCAACCTTCTTGGATAATGAATAGCCAGTCCAGTCTACTGCATTGTTTTTAAAATCCCACCGCCCTTTGTTGCTGTGCTCACTCCGAGAGCAGGCCTGGTGCTGATTCTACCAGGAGGACTCTAGCCCAAGCTGGCACGTCTGGTGCTGGGATTTCACGTCCACCCACTGGTGCAGCTGGGAATCTCTCCGGCTCTATTATAAGAATCTTGGGGCTTAGCCCTATCACCTCTTGGGGGAATGAAGCCAGCTTACATTTTCATGATACTTAATAGTTTATGCATATTTTTAAAACACTGTTACTAGTGTCAGTTTTACCAAGAATTACATTAACAAGTGACTTTTTCTTCCAAAGAGTTAGATGGCAGCCAGAAACCATTGTGTCTGCCGCCTGGGGTTCCCCCTGCTGCCACAGGACCCCAGTCATGCCCAGAATGCTTGCCCCAGCCAGAACAGGGGCTTTTCAGTGACTCTTCTTTGGGTGACAGGCCCCAGAGGCACCGCAACCCTTTGCAATTGCTGCTCTCTTGGAGCTGGTGAGGCTTGGGCTGTGGCTGGGCCCTGTCTGAGACATCAGGGTCTGCTGGACATCTGGCAGCAGGAAGTCCTGAGGGACACTCCTCCCAGGCTGAGGCCTCTCCAGCTTTCCTGAATTTAGGACTAGGCAGCTGGGCACACGTGCACATGATCACCCTGAACAGCAGCTCTTTGCAGAAGGCCCAGCTTACTATTATTAGGGCGTGGCCTGTAAGGACAGGGTGAATGGGCATGGTGCTTTTCCTAGGCGCAGGGGAGGGTATGTGTGTGTTGAAGTGTATATAGTCAGGTACATATGTGAATATCTGCATGCAGCACACATTACATGTGTGCTCTAAATATGAGGGCCTGGGAGGAATAAGTGTTTTTTAATTCTATTTTGAGATTGTGTTTTTAAGACTGAATTGTGTAAAGTGGCAGCTATTCATTTGGAAGAGTGATTGCAGATTGGAAGGTTTTTGTGTGCACCTTGAGCTGTGGGATGGCTCTGGTCAGACCACGCAGGCTGGAGCTCAGTCTGCTGCATGGGCTTCTGGCAGATCCATCACTTCGTTGTGGTGTGTGGGCTTGTGGTGTGGCTTCCTCCTGGGGTGCTTTGGGTTTTGCTTTTTGCATGTTCAACCCATATTTCGTCCAGGGAAGGGGCAGGGCAGTTTCATGGTGACTTGCCTTTGGGTTACTCTAAAAAGAGCTCATCGGGAAGGTTCCCAGAACTGCCCAAATCACCCGCATCTCCAGAGAAAGTGATGGAGGGTGTAGCTCTCCACCATCTCTCTCTTCCCCCAAACTCAAAGAGCAGCTCTGAGGGAACCAGCCAGGGCCCCTCATTCCACAAAGAATGGGACACCCACCCCAGTCAGAACCCACAACTTCAAATTGTGGGGAGACCTCTTCATTGGCCTCTGATCCTTCCCCTCCCTGCTTTCTTCGGCTTCTACACATGGTCTGAAAAATCAATTTGTAGTATTGGGTTAATTTTGGATCTTAGCTGAGAGACCTCCATCTTCCTCTAGAAGGACCGACCAAGCCAGCCAGGCCCCACACAGCTGGGGATGTTGAGCTGGTTCTCCAGAGGCTGGTATTTATTTGTGCTGGGCAATGGCTGGGCTGTAGCTTTGACCTCAGATCCCAAGATATGCACGCTGCTTGGTGGCAGGGGAGGCGGGGAAGGAGGAAGAAGCAGGTTTCCAAAAGCTCCCAGGTTTGGCAAGAGAGGATTTGAGGCATCTAGGCCTGGTCTCTGGCTTGGCACATTCTCTGCCTCCTCATCTGGTGGAATGTTGTTTTTCAAAGTAGGGAAGTCCTGGAGCAGGGGGAGGGAAGAAAGCCCTGTTTTCTGAGGATTTGCTGGGGTCAGACACTGGAGGGAGCAGAACTGTGGATGTATGCACAAGAGGTTTCAAGTCCCAGTTGGCCAAATGAAAAAACGTAGGATCCTTTTGGCAAAGTCCAGTACCCACGGAAGTCTCACTTTACTGTGATAAACTGACCCCTCTGCCATCAGCAGACACTGTGTCTCCACTTAAGTCCTGCTTAGAATTGGACAGGTGAGGTTTTTAGGTGGAAGACTATGAGCATTTGGGTAATTTCTGGATTTAATATCTGCACACAAGGACCATGCACATGGTACAAATACAGATACAGACAAATATAGATAGAAGATTAATGTATGTTAATATTTCAAGCTTCTACCATATAGACAGAAAGGATCTCCTGAGATTTACTTTTCTGCATCAACAGCTCCCCAGCCCAGGAAAATGTCCCTGAGTAACAGTGCTTTATTTTGTGTCAGTTGTGGGCTGAGTGGGGAGGGTGCTGCCAGCCTCATCTATCCGAGAACCCCTTAGGATCTTCTCTTATCCTCTCTAGTACTTCATCCAGCTGCCAGTCCATTATCTACATACCACAGGACGTCATCAGAGCCAAGGAGATCATTGCCCAGATCAATACCCTGAAAACCCAAGTGAGTTACTATGCAGAGCGGCTCTCGAGGGCAGCCAAGGACAGGTCTGCCACTGGCCTCGAAAGGACACTCGCCATCTTGGCAGACAAGGTAGGAGGAGCAGCCCTGCTGCATGTGGGAGGGCCTCCCTTGGGTGTGTGTCATAGTGTGCTCAAAGCCATTTACACAGAAGGTGACATTGGGATGATCTTGAAGATCTAGCCTCAGATCCAGTTCCCTCAAGGCCCAGGGGGTTTGGTGATCTGCCCATGGTCACAGGCCTGGATGGGCCAGGCCAAGGACAGAGCCAAGGGTTGTGCTACCAGCTGCTATTTCATGCAGGGGTGTCTCCCAGCAAGTCTGGGGATGTCGTCGTTAAGGCTGGGACAGTTCCATGCTTTCTTAGTAACCTCAGCACATTTCCCCCACCATTCAATTGTCCTTGGAGTTAAAAAGAGAGTGGGTTATTATACAGACACAATATAAGAACAGTTTATTTTATTGGCTTATATGTGATCAGTAAGTCAGCCTTTAATTAACAGCAATTTAATCCTGATTTAAAATATATAAATATATGTCTACCCTGGGATGTGGGTACATCATATCCTTTTGGTGGGTGATGCTTTTTCATATTACTTACCTCTATCGCTCGCATGCACACACAGACTCTGATCACACTTCCCAGTCAACTGCTGTGCTGGGGGAGGTGCTATTCCTGAACAGCACACAGTACATCCTTCCCACATGTCACCCACAAAAAGATTGGGAGCTGGCGGTCAGGTCCATTGGAAAAAGAAAGCTGTCAGAGTAACATGATGAGCGCAGAGCCCCTGATGCATACAGAGTCCCCCGAGCCAGGGCGACTGGGCCAGAAACCTTCTGCCCAGGCCCCAGGCTCCAGGTGTCAGATCCAGAAAGATACAGCTTCAGTGACTGAGCCAGAGTAAGGCTGACCCCTAGAATCAGAGGGGACAGCCTGACCTCTTTGAAGGCTGGGGCTCTGGGCTCTCTAGGCCCTTCCTTGAGGCATATCATGCTCAGAGGCAGGCAGGGGTCAAAGGCTGTCAGGTTTCTCAGCCTCCTCCTAGTCTCTCATGTCCTCCTCTCTCCTGGTGGGAAATCCTGGCTAAGATTCCGACAGTGGGTCCCAAGGCAGTCTTTAGGCTCGGCATCCTGTGGGTGGCAGCCCTCAAGGTTTGCACTGTGGAGGGGGTGGAGGAGTGCTGGACTCAGGCAGTCCTGCGCTCTCAGAGAGGACAGGCTTGACAGTCCCTGGCCTGCGACTCAGTGGTCGGGTGTGTGTGCGCCTGCAGACCCGGCAGTTGGTCACCGTCTGCGACTGTAAGCTGCTGGCCAACTCCATCCACGGGCTGAATGCGGCACGGCCCGACTACATTGCCTCCAAGGCCTCCCCCACCTCGACTGAGGAGGAGCAGGTGATGCTCAGGAATGACCAAGACACCCTCATGGCCAGATGGACGGGCAGGAACAGCCGGTCATCTTTGCAGGTGGACTGGCATGAGGAGGAGTGGGTGAGTCTGCTGCTCATTGCCCTCGCCATACTGCTGAACTTGGGCTGGAAACGCACTTCTCACTAGCCTCTCTCTCAGAGGGGCGTTTGCAGACAAGCTCTGAGTCTCCTTCCAGATGGCTGCTGGGCCATGTGATTTAGGGAAGGAGACAGTAGTTTACCACCTGTGTCCATCTGAGGAGCAGAGCTGCTGTGGGCTGGCTGTTCTCTGGCCTTGCTGTAAGGGGTAGTTTTCTCTCCCTGACACCGTATCGCATTGTCCTCACAGAGTCCTCACAGTGCCTCAGAGCAGATCTGTGTCTCCTGAGGGAGGGGTCATAGCATAGCACTGGTTTTGTCATGTGTTAGGGCTGTTTAGAAGCACAGTTGTGAGTTACTAGGCAATCTCTGCTCCAGCCCTGATTGGGCATCCTATTCCCCTTGGCCCTCCCTTGCCTCCTCCCCACCACCCCATCTGAAGTGATCAGCATTTTCTATCTTCTTCAGTCCAAAAGATACCTCAGTCTCCTCTGGTATGATGCAGGAGATCTGCAGTGGAGCAAGGAGGGGTCACACTGGCTCACTAGGTTCTGTGGCCCTTCTGTTAGCACTGAGAGGTACTGGGAAGCCCTGTCTGGCCTCCCAGTGGGGGATGGTTTGGTTTGTGTTCTGTTCTGTCTTTCCCATCGGAGAGCTGACCCAAATGAGCTCTTTTGCTTTGGAAGGAGAAAGTGTGGCTGAACGTTGACAAGAGCCTGGAGTGCATCATCCAGCGGGTAGACAAGCTGCTCCAGAAGGAGCGCCTGCATGAGGGCTGTGAGGATGTCTTCCCCTGCTCGGGCAGTGGCACCAGCAAGAAAGGTAACCTGAATGGCCACGCCTACTGGATCAGACCGGAGGACCCCTTCTGTGATGCCCCTTCCTCATCACACCCCACCATCGTGCCCTCTGCTGCATGCCATCCTCACCTGACCACACGTGCGTATGCATCCACGCTTCCTATCACTCTTCCTCTGCCTTGTGCCACATCTGTCTGTGTCTGACTCCGTGTCTTCTTCTCCCATGCAGACTGCAGGAAGGGCTGTCGGGCAGAGTGGGGCACTGCAGTGCATGGAGCAGCGGGCAGTGAGGGCAGAGGCGCTTGTAGGCTTCACGCCCACAGAGCCCATGTGTGCATCTGTGTGTCTCGCTAAGGCAGGCTCTCAGGGCCCTCTGGGGTCACACTGCCACAGCAGTCAGGGTTGGGCTCCTGGCACTTCTGGTTTATAAGCCAGTCTGAGAACCTGAAGGAGGCCTAACTCATATGCCTTTCCTATGGGGCTGTTTATTGCACTAGGAACTGGTAGAGTCAAGGACAGATCGATGGTGCAGAGACACAGCTGGAGGAGAGCTGTTAGCACAGGCCGGCTGTCAGTGGTTGGGTGCGCTCACCCAGCGGAGGCACGTTGCCTTGGGATGTGTTGGTAATTCAGTCTGGTGGTTGCATCTGTTCCTGTGCCTCTGGGAGCTGAATTAACTTCCTCTGTTGTTACCACCTCCAGGATGGGGCTCTGAGTGGATGGTAGGACATTGGCAACAAGCAACACTCCAGGAAGAGTCTTCTGTCTGTGGGGACACAGAGCATAACCAGACGCTCAGCCTCGCTTATAGCCTTAAGGCTGGAGATACGGCTTCTTGTCCCTGTAGCTCAGGGCCTCCCACCTTTTCCTGTAAGAGCTAGAGACAGTTTGGGCCCAGCAGCCAGGACCAGGCCGCAGACCGAGCTTCTGTTTCCTCTTTGCTCTCCTTTGAGGCTATTTAGCCATAGGAAGTAAGGCCCAGATGTGCCCGGGTTAGGCTTCCTACAGTGAGGACTTTTAATTTCTGAATTGGGCAACTTTCATTGGAGGCAGAATCATTCTCCTTTATTTAGAGCCTCTTGATGAGTCTTCCTCTGTTGTAAGGTGCCCTCACCTTCTTCTACCTGCAGTCTGTCTCCAGGGCACTGCTTCACTGGAGCCTGTTCACCAGTGTTCATGTCCTTCACTCTTCCATCTGGGAGGGATTATAGTTCTGCTCATGGAGCATCTCCGTCTCTCTTTGTGTTCCCATTTTTTAATGTAAATTGTGTTTCTTTCACAATTTCCTAAAAGTTCATTGCTCATTTCTCTTTAATATTGTCTTGCTTGTACTTTAAAATTTTTCTGCAGATATAAACGTAATTTATTGGATTTTGTAAAATGCAGGAGATACTTTATTTAATCAGATAGACTGTTATCGCCATAACTTAAATGCCGTAATTTTTTTCTAGACACATCCTGTGTTGTTCAAATACAGACAAATTTAAATGCAGTTTTAAAGTTATTTAAATGAGCATTTGTTTATGACTTGTAATATTTAGAGTTTGACTTGTAATTGTGTGTGATGATGGGATATGAAGCATACACTGAGAGAGTGTGACTGCTGCCCAGTACTCACAGAAATGCGTGGACCTATGCCACTGAGTTAACTGCCCATGACCCTTAACCCAGAACCTAGTGCATCACCAGGATGCTGTTCAGACCTCAGCAGGAGCAGGAGGATCAGAAGGAACCAGGCTGTGAACCATGTATTTTACTCAGCCTCTTGTCCTTGGGGCCAGGACTGGGCCCTGGCATGACTTTTGAGACCATTTGGCATTGCTGGGGCAGGCATTTGGCCTAATGAGCAGGTTGTGTTCACACCTGCATATTTATTACATACAGACAGCTCCCTGCCTCTTTGAAAGGCATCGTTACTTTTTGTTCCAATTCTCTGCCCATCCTGGGTCCTTGTTTTCTTTTACCAAGGAGCTGCATGCCTCTTAGCTCACTGTCCTGCAGAGCTGGTCAGAGCCTTGCCTGGCAGGTGGGGAGCACTCAGGCCAAGGCTCCTCGGGACCCACTGGAGGCCCCATAGGCCTCTCCCTCTCTTCCCATTTTTCCCACAAGTGCTGCCCCAGGATTTGTGGCTTCCATTACCTTCAGTGTACACACCTCCTGCTCTCCTCATCCCTGAAGAATCATTCAAACCAGGACCAGGTTGTCCTTAAGCTGAGGTCTGTGGGTTGCACCCACATTTGTGTGCCCTGAGATTATGTGCTAAAGTATGGTCATGAAATCTCAAGGAACTCCTTGACCTAAGAAACAAGCAACTGGTCCAGGAGTACCCCAGGGAACCACTCCCTCTCCTCTTTGATTGAGAGATTTTACCCAGCCAGGTTTAACCCCGATGCCTTCTCAGGAGTGGTCCTGATCCAGCTGTCTGGATTACGACACAAGGTCATAAAACAGACTCGCAGGCCTTCCTCTTCATTCAGGCCCTGGGTCTCCGAGAAGGCAGAAATCAGGGCCTGGGGTCATTCTCATCAGTCAGACAGATGTTTAAAAGTTGCTGTTCTGCATCTCCACACCAGGATCACTCTATGTTAAGTAGGTGGGCTCTATCAACGAGGTTGAAGTCTGTAGCTCACAGAGGCCTGTGATTTTGCTCTATTTCTATCCCCTTTGCCAGGAGAAAAAAAATCATCACCAAAAATGAGGAGAAGGGAAGGATCCCTCACCACCCACTTTTGGACAGTTTCACAGGTTGTGAAAGTCTCCATATAGCCAGTCCTGGCTATTCTTGGAGATCTGAAACTACCTATTTCAGTATCTTGAAGGCATTCTTTGAGCTAAAAAGTTTAGACAGAAAAATAAAATAAGCTTTTATTCCAAATGATCCCTTTTCAAACTTGTTTTCTTTTAGGTGGCACACCCAGTTAACAGGAAACTTAGAGTTTTTAAGGGAAATGTGAAATTGAAATGAGTACTTCCTAGTGTGACTCAAGTATGGGTGAAACCGAATTAAAATTGGTATTCTTTGAGGGACCTGGAAGGTCATTCAAATTCCAGACACCCCCTAATCATAGAGTTTTATACTTGGTGTACATTTTAAAGCGTGGCATAGATATTTCTGGTGTATGGGCTTCATCCCTGGATCCTGCCTCTGGATCTCAACGGGCAGTCTGCAGCCCAGGTTTCGCCAGTCAGCAGGGCAGTGGCTCTGCGGTGGGACCTCTGCTAACTGACTGGTCAGTCTCTCTGATTGCAAGTTTGCTTCCAGATGTTGTGAATCAACATGAGCTCCATCACATACAATGTCACAGACGTGGGCACGTCATCACATTGTAGTACATAAGCGTGCTCACCCTGAAGAGCATTCTATGTTGACGTCTTAGCAACATGAATGTTTATGCCTGTGAATCAGGCTGTGTTTACCACCAAGGGGCTCGCTGCCTGGGAGCAGGTGGAGCACGTGCGTTTACTTGTTGGGGAAGAGGCAGGCCGCCCTACTCTTCTCTGTTCAGGTTAGCCACCTCGCGGCAAGTGTGGAAGCAGTTGCTGCAGGTGTTGAGTTGTTGGTGCTTGAACTGTGTGCTGCTCCCTAATCATCCATGTTGCCCTCCGTTTCTGTGCAGATTGCAGCCCCCCTCCTGAAGAATCCAGCCCAGGTACGTGGTTTCTGCTCGAGGTGTCTGCAGATGTCTCTCTAATACTCAGCTAGCGCTTATAGCTGTGTTAGCAGAGTGCCTTCTGTTCCCAGAGTTACAAAATTGTTTTAGGAGGTGTTCATTGTGAGGCATGTAGCAACTTTTCTGAGGCTTGGTGAGGGATCAGTTGGGCTGGGGACTGTGGCCTGAAGCAGGCCACCACATGCATCTTCCCTCCTCCCCTCCTCAAAGCCTTCTTAGATGATGAATGCCCGTGAGTGCATTGGGCTTCCTGAAGCAGGTGGCCTGACTAAGAGAGAAGGGCACACATTTGTAAAGGAAACCTTTGATTTCACCTGAACTTAGGAGCGTCACATGGGGAGTGGTTGGAGAACAGGTAGCCGCCCCAGTGTTGTGACCTTCGTGATCACACAGCACCCTTTTTTCTGAGTCTGGATGCAGCTTTAGATGCCAGGCATGACTGCTGAGGGCTTCTGCTGGAGTGAGCACTGGAGATGGGGCTTCTGCTGCATTTGCATGTAGAGATCATGCAAATGCGTTTACAGCTCCTGTTCTGGGGTCGGCAAACTGCAGCTCTGAGCCAAGTCCTGCCAGGCAACCTGCTCTTGTAAATGTTTTCCTGGAAACCAGTGGTGCCCACATGCTCACATACGGCCTCTGGCTGCTTTCCCAGGGCAGCGTCAGAGTCCAGTTGCAGGGGAGACCCTGTGGTCTTCAGAGCCTAAAATACTGTCCAGCTCTTGACAGGAAAAGTGCTGACCCTGCTCTAGTTCCTACTGAGTTTCCTGGATGTGACCTGTCCCCAGAGTGAGCATGAGACCCTGAATAATGTGTCATTTTCCTACACTCTAAACAGCTGCATGATCGTCTGATGGTCACACATTCCTGACTGCATATAAATAGGAGCTTGCAGGATACCTGCTCTATATCCAAAGGGCAGCAAACCAGCAATGGTGGGATTTACCAGACTTCCTCTCAGCTCACACAGTACCATGGTTCCAGCTCAGCTCACTGGGCAACTGCTGGCTGCACCCCCAGCACCCCATCAACCTTACTCATCAGTGGGCTGATCTGACTGTGTTTATCATACCCCCTGTTTGCGTTCAGCCCCTTTACAGTTTCTTTTTCCCAAAAACGTCAGTGTGGGGTCTCCCACCCCAGTCCCCTGGACCCTCAGGGCCACCGAGGCCGTGGTAGATACACAGGTAGTTATTTAGTTCCTTGTCTCCGCTGTCGCTCCTGCCTCACCTCCATGGCCAGTCTGTGCCTTCATGCTGAGCTGATTTTCCCCCGGAGCCTGAGGTGGTGAAGTTCGGGACCACACCCAGCAGTCAGGACCAGGAGAGGGGTGGCAGCATCATGAGCCTGTCCCTTAGCAGCTCAGGGTTCTTCTCTACACACTGTCCTGAAGTTTACAGAACTTAATGGGATGACTAGTGGGTTCCTGGGCAGGCAGCATACAGACTGCGCCTGACTTGTGGGATTCTCCCGGCTCGTGTCAGCTGTGTCCTTTCCTGAGCACTGGGGGCTTGTCCAAAATTGATGTCAAATGGACTAAAATGGTCCCCGTCCAGGAATCCCTTTGGCTTTTCCTGCAGAACCTTATTGAGTCTGGATTCACACACACACACTCTCTTTCTCTCTTTCTCTCTCAGTCTCCCTCCCTCCCTCCTTCCCCTGTTAATGGGGGGAAAAATGCAAAAGTATGGTCCATGGGTTGGCTACCAGTCAGCGAATGTTACAGGTTAGCAACTAGGTAAGGAGCTGCCCCTGGAGTGAGTCGGCTGCATCACGAGGGCACCTGTTGGTCGCTGCTGTTTTCTTTCATAGCAAGACTTTCTTGATGAAGGAAGCAGAGCCTATAACCCTTCTCCAACCCTCACATCCCAGATACCTTGACTTAACTACAGGTCCTGGGTAGACATCTCCTTACTGTCCCTGAAATTCACTTTGCTTGGAAGTTTTAAATTTTAGCTTCTCCTCACAGTGATCCAAAACGTATAACCCCAGCCCCTACTCTGAGGCTCCCAATGTCCATTTAGAGTAAGTCAGATGCGTGTGCAGGTGGCAGGTCCTCCCGTGTGTCTTCCTCAGCCCTGCTGAGCCTTGTCTCCTCACCTGTGTCCATGACCCCGGCTGTGGATTGAGTGAGGAGATGGCTGTAAGTGAAGTGCTCAGCGGGCAGTGCGAGTGCGCAGGCCTTGGGGGCTCAGGATGGGCCCTCATTCTGGTCCGCATCCCCTCCTCCAGGACATGGGCTTTCCAACCATGCTTTCTATACTCCAGTTTTGTCGGGTGTTTTTTTAAATAAGGGAGCAAAACTGAGTCATTCGTCTGTGGATCTTTTTGAAGAAGTAGGCAAAGTCAAAAACTGCTATGTGGGGAGGGTTTTCCTAGATAGGATCACTGATACATTTTGAGCATTTTCAGGTTAAAATGAGCATAATTGGCATGTTAATTGCATATGTATATGCATGTTAAGTGGGAAAGAAAGTAAAATGGGCAACATTTGCTCTAAGAGCACTTCTTTGTGAATAGTCTTTATGATGCCCACCTTCTCCCAAACTATTTGGCCACTAAAACTTGGTTGCCATTGGCTTTTTTCAATAGTTGCTGAATATAATTGACTTGTATTCAACAGAGTTCTTCAAAGAAACAAAAACGTGGTCTCTGGGACTTTTAGAGGAGGAAAGAGACCTGGATATTATTTAGTATAGGACACTCTCATTATACAAAGGGCCTACATGGCTGAGAGGTCCCAGGGGCCTGCCCACAGCCCACCCTGCTCAGTGGCAGCGGGCCCGGGACACACATTTTCCACTAAAGTGTTCTTTGTCACCATGATTTATTGACTAAGACCTTCCTGCTGTAGACTTTCTAAATTTAAGCCAGCTTTTTTCCATTACACATATAAAATCTGTTCACATACACTGGGCCTGCATATATAGTGAGGTCATTGCCAAATTTTGAATAGCTACATATACTTCAAAAATCCACGTTCACCAAGCACTAATTATAGGGGAGTCCTTCTACAGATTTTAGGCATTTCTCTAATTTGTTTTTCGAAGTAGTGCTAAACACACAGTCTGAGAGAGCAGAGCCAGGTCTTCCTTCTTGCTGTTTGTCTGAGATGGAGCTTACATTCTGCAGGTGCACTGCTCACATGGCCCCAGGCCTTCCCAGAGTGTGGTGGCATTTGTAGGCACCCTGTGGCTGACACCCTCACCCTCAGCAGCATACACTGCCCAGGCTTCACCCCACCGCCCCTGCTGCATTTGGTGTGGTGGGCACACCCAGTGCTGGTGATCGAATGCCTATTCCTGGGTTTGGTGACCTGCTAAAAATATAACTGATGAGGGCAATGTCTTCTCCCTTTTAAATGTCTTCTAAATAAGAAAGGAAAAAAGAACCAAAGCCAATAATACCTTTCACGCTGTTTTTCTCCCCTGAGGTTCTATTTTTAAAAAGTTGTTTTGGCACAGGGTCAAAGCTTCCTTATATTCCTAAAAAAATCCTAACTCAAAGTAGATGGCAACTGGGCGGGAAGGTCGGGATAGGGAAATGAGTGAGTGCAGAAGGAAGGGACATTTTGAGAGCTGAGAACACAGGAAGCCGTGTGGGACAGTCTCTTCCAGATGTGCAGAGGGAGAATTTAGCATAGCTGCACAAAGGCTAGACCAGGATGGGTTGTCCTTTGCTCTAGAATGACAAGCCTGCCTTAATACCCGAGTCAAGAAGCAAGGTCACAGGTCACTTTTCTGGGTGCTCTTATCCCCGGGTGGAGGACTTGTGGTGCTGTTGAAGGGGCTTGGCCTTGGCAGAGAATAATTTTCTCCCTTAGTTATGACTTGCAGGGTTTTCTCTTGCTGTTTTTCTCAAAAAGAATAGTCTTGAGATTTACGTGTCGAGCCCCATAGGTTCGGGAGACCGGCATGTGTCAGGGTCCCCGAGGAGGACTGACATTGCAGTTTATGGGAAAGCTTCAGGCTGGAGGGTTAGTCACCAGATCATATCTGGGAAGATCTCGGCCCCATTTGGGGCCAGAGCGTGGGCAAGGCAGTGAAAAGGTGCAGAGGGGTGTGAGGGGGAGGGCAGCGCTGGTGGGGCCGAGCGCCTCGTTCGGTTTCAGATCCTCACTCTTCACTCTTCCCTCTCAAACGCCGCCTTCCCCCGTGCCCAGGTGAATGGAGTGAAGCCCTTTACCCCCTGCTCACCACACTCACAGACTGTGTGTCCATGATGAGCGACAAGGCCAAGAAGGCGATGGTCTTCCTGCTTATGCAGGACAGCGCGCCCACCATCGCCACCTACCTGAGCCTGCAGCACCGCCGCGACGTGGTCTTCTGCCAAACTGTAAGCCCCCGGCATCTCCCTCATAGGAAAACAGGCCCAGGAAGCCTTTTCCTCCCTCTGCACTTCGGAAAAATCACAGATGGCAGAGTGTCCTGCCCCCTGCTTTTCCGTTTCCTTAACGTGGAGATCTAGAATTTGACACAGGGAGGAACCCACCCAGTTGTCTGCACTGAGGAGCAGGTCTGATTCCACACTAGTTTCTCCCTGCAGAATGGACACTGAGGGAATGCACACCCTTGCTCCTCCTGCCCTGAGGACGTGGTGTCATTGCCAGTGACTCAGGCCTTTTTTTTTTTTTTTTTTTTTTTACCTATAAAGAATTTTAGTGATGGAGACATGGCTGTCAGTGTGATCTGTTTTTCTGTTTATAAAGCAGCAGGTGCTTAGTTCTGTAGCCTGTGCACACTATTCCAGTGATTTCTATTATCCTCAGAAGGGAGGAGCTTAAATGAATGTCACAAGTTTCATTGATGCAAATCATCAGTTGAGCAAAGGGAACAGTTGTACAGGGTTGGGCTGATTCTCTGCCTGTCCTCACGCGTCCCTGGGAGGCCTGTTTCTCCCATGGAAAATCTCCCATGGTGGAGATGCACAGAGTGCCCATGTCTCCTCTCACTTCTGTTCCTTGTTGTGGCCACCTCAAGTTCCAGCCAGAGCTGGTATGGATCTCTGGGTGTATAGACCCTTCACTGTGGGGAATTAATTCTTGGCTTCCAGGAGGTTCTAGCCCAGGAATAACTGCAGGCAGGACAGGTCAGAGGCTGAGCCAAAACCAAACTTACCTTTGGGAGCAACAGAGTAGTGAGACTGGAGCATGGCACACCATCCCTGGGGCCCCAGACACCAAAGCAGAGGGGTGCTGCTGAAGCTCGGTGAGAGCGAGGAAGCAGAGGAGCTCAGGCCCAGGGGACTGCCATTGGGTGAAGAGATGTCTGTCCCCACAGCTCACCGCTCTCATCTGTGGCTTCATCATCAAGCTGAGAAACTGCCTGCATGACGACGGCTTCCTGCGACAGCTCTACACCATCGGGCTGCTCGCCCAGTTTGAGAGCCTGCTGAGCACCTATGGTGAGATCCTCAGGGCTCCCGCACCCTGCGCCTCTGGGATCCAGGGGTTCATGGGAGTGTGCACACAGGTGATCCCATGCTTTCTCGCTACATATTTTTCTTATTATACAAGTGACACATGCCAATTTAAATAAATTCAACATCACTGAACTATGTAACAGAGCCAGATCAGAGTCCTGTATAGTTACCCCAACCCCAGCTTGATTTGTGGTTGTTATACATCTGCAAGATCTTCCTAGTTGAGGATGGATGATGATTATTTAAGCACCAACTTCCTGTAGGATGTTCGGGCCGTTTCTGAACTCCTCCTGTGAAAACAGTGTTGATACGTATCTCTGCACATAAGTCTGTGCACTTCACTTGTGGGCCCATTATTAGAAGGAAAGTTTCAGTGTCAAAAAGAGTAGGAATAGCCCTGGCCAGTGTGGCTCAGCTGGTAGGGCATCATCCGGTGCATAAAATGCCTGGGTTGCAGGCTTCACCTCTGGTAGGGGACATGCAGGAGGCAGTTGATTGATGTTTCACTCTCACATTGATCTTTCCCTCTCTCTCTAAAAATCATTAGAAATAATTTTTTTTTTTAAAGAGTAGGAATATTTTAAGATTTCATAGATATTTCCAAAATGCCCTCTAAAAAGGTTCTTTGCTCTCTACCTCCATTTTTTAAAATTTTCTCTGAGAAGGTAAAAATGAATTATTTTTTAAAAGTATTTATTGGTTTCATAGCAGCATTTATTTGGGAGAAGCGAAGCAGCATTTATAGTGAAGAAGCTTGGAAAGGTCCTTGCCCACAATCTCACCCACTCTCACCCACTCTCATCACAGCCATACCTGATTGTATTGCCTCCCTTTGTGCCCCACCCTATGACCAGGCTGAGTCCATGGGGAGAATAGCAGGGCCTCTCCGTCTCACAGCCCTCCTTCCCTCTTTTGTGTCCAGGTGAGGAGCTGGCCATGCTGGAGGACATGAGCCTTGGAATCATGGACTTGAGGAACGTGACCTTCAAAGTCACTCAGGCCACTTCCAACGCATCAACTGACATGCTGCCTGTCATCACAGGAAATCGGTAGAAGTATTTTTTAAATTCTCAGAACTTGCAGTGTCTTAATTTATGTTTATTATCTTCCATACACTCCTTTTTAAAAAAATCACTTAAGAAACTTTTTCGATTACAATTAACGTACATTGTTTTATTAGTTTCAGGTGTCCACCCCAGTGATTAGACATTACATAACTTATTAAATGATCATTCCAATAAATCTCGCACCATCTGACACCATACATAGTTATTAGAATATTATTGACTATATTTCTTATGCTGTACTTTACATCCCCGTGACTATACTGTAACTACTAATTTGTATTTTTTAATCCCTTCACCTTTTTCACCCATCCCTCCAACCCCCTCCCATCTGGCAACTATCAAAATGTTCCCTGCATCTATGAGTCTGTTTCTCTTCTGCTTGTTCATTTATTTTGTTTTTTATATTCAGTTGTTGATAGCTATTATTGTCATTTTATTATTCATATTTTTAAAATTTTGTTTTATCTTAAAGAAGAACCTTTATAATACTGGTTTGGTGGTGATGAACTTTAGTTTTTCCTTGTCTGGGAAGCTCTTTATCTGTTCTTTGATTCTAAATGATAGCTTTGCTGGGTAGAGTAATCTTGGTTGTAGGTTCTTGCTTTTGATCATTTTGAATATTTCTTGTCACTTCCTTCTGTCCTGCAAAGTTTCTGTTGAGAAATCAGCTGGCATTATTATGGGAGCGCCCTTGTAGGTAACTAACTGCTTTCCTCTTGCTGCTTTTAAGATTCTCTCTTTGTCTTTAAACTTAGGCATTTTAATTATGATGTGTCTTGGTGTGGGCCTCTTTGGGTTCACCTTGTTTGGGACTCTCTGTGTTTCTTGGACTTCTATGTCTATTTCCTTTACCAGATTAGGAACATTTTCTGTCATTATTTTTTCAAACAAGTTTTCAATTTCTTGCTCTCTCTCTTCTTCCAGCACCCCCATCTTGCAGATGTTGGTACATTCAGAGTTGTCCCAGAGGCTCCTTACATTATCCTCATTTTTTTGGATTCTGTTTTCTTTTTTGCTGTTCTGATTGGGTGTTTTTTGCTTCTTTATATTCCAAATCACTGATGTGATTCTTGACTTCATTTACTGCACTGTTAATTCCCTGTAAATTATTCTTCATTTCAGTTAGTGTATCATTCATTTCTGACTGGTTCTTTTTTATGCTGTTGAGGTTCTCACAAAGTTCATTGAGCATCCTTATGACCAGGGTTTTGAACTCTGCCTCTAGTAGATTGCTTGTCTCTGTTTTGTTTAGTTGTTTTTCTGGAGTTCTGTTCTGTTCTTTCATTTGGGCCATGTGTCTTTCTCTCCTCATTTTGGCTGCTTCCTGTGCTTGTTTCTATGTATTAGGTGGAGTTACTAAGTCTACCAGGCTTGGTAGAGTGGCCAAATGTAGTAGGTGTCCAGTAGGGTCTAGTGGGACAGAGCCTCCTGGATCAGTCAAGCTGGGCACTTGAAGTATGCCCCCCTCCCATGTGAGCTGTACACCCTTCTCTTGTAGTTGAGTCTTGATTGCTGTTGGCACATCAGTGGGAGAGATTTACTTCCACCCGATCAGCTTCAAGGACTGGCTGTGACCACTGACTACCCACCTCCACCCACCTTGAAAAATCAGCTGTGCAGGTCTCACCCCATAGAGAAGCACTTACTTCAGCAGGGCTCTGGTGCCTGCTGAGTACCCGTTGAGTGTATTGCTTGGGGAGATGGTTTATTGATGGTGCTTTGATGTGGTTGGAAGCAATCCACTGGGCCTGTTGTTTCTCGGGCCTTCTGGGAGGTACAGGCCAAGGTCAGCTGCTGCCTGTGTTATGCGTGGGGCCACAGAATGATCTGTAGGTATCTGCTACTTGTGCTGGGCTTGGAGGTACCCAGGAGAGGCCAACCTGTAAACCAAGGCCATCTGCTTCTAATGCTTCCCTGTGTTTGTTTCTATGTATTAAGTAGAGCTGCTATGCTTCCTGGAATTGGTAGAGTAGCCTTGTTTAGTAGGTGTCCTGTAGGGCCTGGTGGCACTTCCTCTGCAGTCTTCTGAGCTGGGCACTCCAGGTGTGAGCTGTGTGCACTGTCCTGTTGTAGTTGAACCTTGATTGCTGTTGGCATCACTGGGAGAAATTGACCCCCAGGCCAGTTGGTTGTGAGGATTGGCTGTGACTACAGCAGAGGAGCTGCTGTACAGGATTCAACCCTATGGAGCAGGGCTTGCTTCAGTGGGTCTTTGGTGCCCGCCCAGTCTATCCTTTGAGTGAGTCTCTCGTGGAGGTGGTAGGGTTGTCATCTGGTGTGGTCTGAAGCTGTCCACCTGGTGCACTGGCTCTGGGCCTCCCAGGAGGTGGGCCCTGCCTGGGGTCACCCAGCATAAGCTACACAGCAATCTGTAGATGGTTGCTACTTGTGCTGGACTTGAAGGTGCCTAGGAGAGTCCAAGCTGTGAACCAAAGCAGGCTGCTGCTAGTGCCAGGCCTGGGGCTACTTAGCAAGAGGTACAGGGCAATCTGAGGACAGCTGCTGCTTGTTTGAGATATTTTAGGAAAGTCGGAAGCATGAGACAAGACAGGCCATTTGCATGGAAAAGCCACTGGAAACAGCTTGGATGGGCATGCAAGTTGGGTGGGGTGATATCTCGAAATCTCCAGAGCAGGGCTAATAGCCTTAACCAGGTTGGTGGAGACTTGGAGATGATGCCCACCTGCCAGCTCTGTGGGGGGAGGGCTCAGCAAAGGAACAGTGGCTTCTGCCAGAACTTCTCTCTGGGAGAAAGCTGTTCTTCTTTAAATCCCTAGTTGTAGGACTTCCATTCAGCCAGATTCCAGGTGGTTCTGAATGGTGGTGGTTCTGTAGTTTAGTTGTAATTATGATGTGGTTGTGGGAGGAGGCGAGTACTGCTTTTACGCTGCCATCTTGACTGGAAGTTCCTGCCGTGCACTCTTAATTTTTGTTTTATTGTTTCATTCAATTAAAAGTGCTTATCACAGCCTTAGCCAGTGTGGCTCAGTTGGTTGAGTGTCATCCTGTGCACCAAAAAGTCACTGGTTCGATTCCCCGTCAGGGCACATACTCAGGTTGCAGGTTTGATCCCCAAGAGGGGCATGTGCAAGAGGCAACTGATCGATGTTTCTGTCTTACATCAATGTTTCTCTCTCTCTCGCCCTCGCTCTTCCCTCTCTAAAATCATTAAAAACATATTTTTTTAAAAAGGTGCTTATTGTAGCCCTCTTCATTAAGGTCATCCTCTAAAGGTTCACACCAGCAGTTTGAAAGTCTCCGAGCCAGGTGGCCAGTCCACACTCCACACTGAAGAGAGCTTGGCTTGCCTCTTCTCCTACGTCTCCCCTCGTGTCTCCCTTGTCACAAGCCTAACCCCTCCTCTCCCATTTCCTAGGGATGGGTTTAACGTGCGGATCCCTCTGCCAGGCCCCCTTTTTGACACCCTGCCCCGGGAGATCCAGAGTGGCATGCTGCTTCGGGTGCAGCCCGTCCTCTTCAACGTGGGCATCAACGAGCAGCAGACGCTGGCTGAGAGGTGCGTGCTCAGCCCTCCTGGGGGTGGGGTGGCTGGGGCAGGCTCCAAGTGCTGGATGGACTGTCACCCCTTCCTTCCTTTGGCCAACAGTCCTTAAGTGTAGCTATATACCTGGCCCTGTCTTTGTTGCTGGGACACAAAGACGAAACCAGATGTGGCCTGTGTCCTCAAGACTTGGGCTGGTAGGAAAGAGATGTGGGTGAAAGATGAAAATAAATGCAGCGAGTAGAGGCCCCAACGCTGTCTGAGAGGACCTATGAGGGCTTTCCCGAAGGGGGTGATCACTGAAGGGGGTTTTGAAGAGTAAGTAGGAGTTGGTCAGATGAGGTAAAGGAGAGACCTGGTGTCCCAGGCCAAGAAGCCTGAGGAAAGGCAGGCAGGGAGAAACTGCCTGGGGGCCAGAGGCCCAGGTCCCAGGCAGGACAGGCGAGGTTAGAGAGGCCTATATGCCAGGTTGAGAGCCACACCTTGGTTCTAAGGGCTTATGCCTTGTAAACTCCCTTAGGGTACCTGCCTAGTGGTAGGGAGGAGCCATGTGTGCAGGTGTGTGTGCGCACCTGTATGTGTATGTTGCAGAGGAGGAGGGGATTGAGTATGTGCAACCTGCCATGACCTTTCACAGTACATGAAAGTCTTTTCTGCTCCCAGTGACATTCACATGATACGTGTGCTTTAGAATAAAAAGGCCTCTTAACTCTGTTAAGGGTATTTGGTCTCCAGGTTGATGGGCTTTTAAACCCGGTGGTCAAGATCCGTTGACCCCTAGGTGTGGGGTCACCCCACTTGGCAAATGTGTGACTGGTGGGAGATATGGAAGAATGTTAGCGGGGCAGGACATGGTCAGGCTTACTTTCTAAGTAGATTGGCTGTGTCCTGAACGATGTTAGGGAAAGGACATGGTCAGGCTTACTTTCTAAGTAGATTGGCTGTGTCCTGAACGATGTTCTGAGAAGATTATTGGAAAGAGTGGAGCCGGAGGCTGGCAGGTCCTGTGGACGGAGAGCCATTTCAGCAATGAGAGGGAGGCTGGGTCTCCAGTTGGGCAGGTGTGAGAGACAGACGGCAGGAGAACGACAGCCAAGCTTCTCCAGCAGGGGGGTGGGGCACTGAGCTCAGGAGCCAGGAGCAGGGCCATGCTCAGGGCGTGGAGAGGTAGGCTCAGAGCCCTCTAAGGTGTGGGCAGGTGGAGGAGCCCACTGCAGGGAGAGTAGGAGTGTTGGGCCCAGCAGGACAGTGTCCCAGGGAGGAGAACTGTCCCCTGCGTGTGGCAGCTGCTGTTGCTGATGACTCTGTGAGAGCAGGGACACATCACAGAGAACGCAGGGGCTGGTGGAGGAGGATATGATGGTGGGGTGAGTCCAGGATTTTTGCCTTGCTCCTGGGACACTCTCCCCTCAGCTCGTAAAAAAGCCTAGCTACCATGTCCCAAGGTGACCCCCCAAGGCAGCAGGTGCCTAGAGGAAAATCCATCATGGTCCTCAGGGTGGACAGGCCATGGTGGACCCACAGGAGGGAGTCCTGCCCTCTGAGCAAGGACCTGGGGCCACAAAGAGGCTGTTGTGCAGGGAGATCCGTCAGCAGGGAAGGGTGGAGTGGGACTGGTCTCCAGGCTTAGAGTTCGGAGCCTGTGTGTTTTTGTGGCCGCTTTGCACCAGCCTGGTGGCACCTGTCCCTGCGCTTCTGGCACATCTTCGCTGCCTACAAGGTGGGCAGGGTGAACTGCATGGTGAAAAGAGCCAGAGTCTTCACATGGTCTAGGAGGGACAGCTCATCAGTGCAGTCATTTGGCAGAGTGCAGGACTGTGTCCTCACGCCCCAGCCGTCACCCCACTGCTGTCCCCTTTTTTAAGGTCCTGTGGGATGGGAGGACACAGGACTCCCACCCAGTGCTATGAGAGGTGTCTGAGTGTGCTCCAGAGGGGAGGGACTGGTATGGGTGGAGTTCTCATAACCTCTTAGGCACATCTGTAACCAGTTGTATGTGGCTTCTGCTAATGAAATGTGTTTAAACTGGTCACCAACACAGTGGAGATAGCCTTCTGCTTGGGAGCAGGAAAGTGGCTCAGAATTTGCTATGCACAGTAAATGTTTGTGAGTCGGCGTTGTTAGCTTTAATGCATATGGTTGTGCTAGAAGAGAGTGGGATTAGCCACTAACAGCGTCTCCTGTGATCTCCGAAGGTTTGGCGACACGTCTTTACAAGAAGTTATCAACATGGAGAGTTTGGTGCGGTTAAATTCCTACTTCGAGCAGTTTAAGGAAGTTTTGCCTGAGGATTGTAAGTATTTCTTCACTTGTGGTAGGTTCCACTCATTGTCTTGTGTCACTTTGGGTGTGCTTCCTGCCAACCCAGCTGCTGACCGGCCTTCCGGTGCTGCCTCCTGCCTGGCTCCCTGCCCCCATGCGGTCTTTTCACCTGCACTGGTTCTGCTGTCCTTACCCCACCGAGACCTGCCCTCAGGCTGTAGACCTCAGGTGTCCCGGTTCTGACCTGTCCTCTTTCCACCCACATCACACAGGGCACATACTGTCAGTCACTGGCAAGCATCCTGTCAGAAAGGAGGAGTTCTGTGCTTAACATTTAGGGGTGTGGTCAGTTTCCAGTGATGCAGGGGCCCAGGAGATGTTAACATGGCCTGGTGATGAGGCCAGAGAGGGGTGTGGCTATAGGAGCAACAACCTGGGCATGAGTCTCCCCAGGGTGGGGCCACCAGCTCTCGACCACGACCCAGGAGGCTGGGGGGAGTGGCAGCCTTATAGCCTTTAGCCGCTGCAGAATTGCTGGTCTGTTGAGGCTGAGCAGATAGAACACCCCCCTGCCCCCGGTGTGAACCCCGTCTGCTCTGTTCATCAGTGGGCAGGTGTTCACTAACGAGGCAGCAGGGGAGGCCAGAAAGACACTGCAGTTGATCTGGGGAAGTAAGATGGTGTCCAGCAGGCCAAATTCTCCTGATGGGTCTCTAGCTTCCTCCTCGGGCACCCACAGCCTCCATCACAGACTCAGCCCGTTTTTGTTTTTCTGTTTCTGCCCTGTCCTCTGACCGCACGGTGCTGGGCACACATCAGGAGTGTGGAATAATTAGCATAGGATCCCGTGTCCACCAGGGTGAGGTTTGTGGTGGATACTATATGTGCAGCTCGATCCCAGAATTCCGCGTGTTTGGTTTTAACTTGGGGATTTAGGCACCATGGCTGTTTTCCTTAGCCATGACCTGAGACTCCTCTTTTTCCCTGATGATCCCTGTGTCTGGATATCCCAAGTTTATCAGGCGAGCTGGTGAGCTGATTGGTCTTCAGTTTGAGGGGTCCCAGAGGCACCTGGTGAGACCATGGTGGCAGAGGGAGCTGTTGGAGAGGGCGACCCTGCCTGGGTCACTGCAAGTCCACTGCTGTAGGCTGCCCGTCCCACATCCCCCAGTAATGGCCAAGCCCACTCACTGGTTGACATCACTGCCCAAAGAGTCCTCCACCCCTGGGGGAGGTTGTGAAAACTAGGTGGGTCGCCCTGCCTCCCCCCTCCCTCCCTCCTGTCCTTGGCGGTTCTGTGTCCGTGCTCCAGACCCTTGGAGGAGCTGTAGGGGCTGAAGCGAGTCATTAAGTTCTCACCCACGAGAGCCAGGTCCAGACCCTAAACACACTCTGCTTTCTTGCTTAAATCACACTAAACTTCCGGCTTCATCCAGAAACTCTTCATTTGTCCATTTCTGAGCCTTGGCAGCTCACTGGGCTGAGCTCCCGGCACGGCACCAGCTCCCAACTACTCCTCCTCTCTTCTAGGCTTGCCTCGCTCCCGGAGCCAGACTTGCCTGCCAGAGCTGCTGCGGTTCCTGGGCCAGAACGTCCACGCCAGGAAGAGCAAGAACGTGGACATCCTCTGGCAGGCCGCTGAGGTGCGTTAGTGAGGAGCGGGCGTCCGTTCTCCCGCTTCCAGAGGTGGCAATGATGACAGCAGCTGGGCCAGGGGCAGCGACGAGACACTGAGCGTGTCCCAGACTCTGGCAGATCCTGAGAGTTGCCTGTGAGGTCATTACTTTTGGGCTGCCTGAATTCCAATAAGCTTGACCCAGAATCTGTCCCGAGCACTTACTAACCAGGCAGATTGTAGTTGTCACCCTCAGAAGCCTGCACAGTCGATACCGGCTGAACTCACTGCCTCCTGCGTCTTCTAACAGGTCCAAAAGGAGACCGTGGTGACCTTTCCCGTCTTTAAACAGTGTTTTTTGTACCCTGCAGCTCAGATCTTCTCTTTCCCTTGAGCACTTAGCACTTCAGATATGTTCTCATGGAGTGTCCTGTGGAGTCCAGGCCCCGCTCTGAGCCTGGCGTCGAAACAGTTTGATAGCCAGTCATTCACTCTCCCTTGACAGCTGGTCTAACTCTTCTCCCTGGCAGCACTGGGGCCTATTGGTCACTGGGACTCACAAACTCAGGCACAAGTGGCCCCAGATGGCACCGCAGCTCCCTGCCTGGTCTGAGCACAGAGGCAGGATGGACACACACCCTCTGCCCTGGGAGGAGAGGTTGGCCCTGCACTGCCCCCTGACAGCCAGGCTACTGCGCTAGGTGGAGAGCCCCGGGAGCAGCTGGGGGGCTGTCCCACACAGCTGCTCAGGCCACGTGGGTGCAGAGACCTCTGTATACCTTGCTTGGAACTGTGGTTCTGTTTTCCTCTTGGTACATGATAGAAAAGCTATCACCTATAGCGGTGCTTGACTATCCCATCACCAGGTCCAAAAAGCAGGCCATCCAGCCCATGTGTTTGTTCCCACCAGAGGCCCCAGGGTACAGAAGCACAGACTCATAGTTGGAAGGGTCTCAGAGACCCTAACACCTGCCAGTTTTCATGTTGTCCACTTGGGATCTGTGGGGACAGATAGGGGCAGCAGTGCCAACCTCGGGTCCCGTCCCTCCCATTCTCTGACCAGAGCTGCCTCCATTTCTGGGTCTTCTTTATTTTCATTTGTGTGTATGAGCAGGGGGGCCCTGGCTAAACAATTGGAATGTTATTAGGTCCAATACCTCACTTCTCAGATGGTGGGACCAGCCAGAGCCCCCGACCTGGCTGGTGGCCCCTGGAGGCGAGCCTAGCACTGCAGACTGTGCCCTCTTGGGCAGAGGTGCGCATTTGGACCCTGCCTTCCTGCTGGGCATCAGGTTGTGAGTATTGTAGTTTCAGTTGTGCCACGTGCCTGGGTCTTGAACTTTGCTGCTTGTGAATTTAGTGAGCATGTCCACGGTTACCCATCTGAATGAAATTATTCTTCACCTAGCTTAGGGTCTACTTAGAATCTTTTTCTTTCTTTTAAAACAATTTTTATTCTCAAGAGAAGCCTGTTCTCCTGGTGGTCTTGGCTGAACTTGTTTGGGCCTTTTCTGTGTTGTCTTTTCTTGGACACAGTGATCAGACCACACTGCTCTCTACCTGGTGGCCTCCCAGTGGTGGCCGTGGGCTCTGGCTGTGCTGGCATGAGAAGCAGGTATGGTGCCACCCTCAGGGCAGCTCTACAGTGGCTCTGAGATCTTTCTGGAGTCATCGGGTCACTGGAGCCCAGCATTGCCCGGCATGGGTGATTTCTTTTTCAATACCAGGTTGTTTTCACGATGTGGTATCTGGTCCAAGTCCACAGGCCCTTGTGTAGCGAGGATTGAACCTAGTGATGCAGAGGAAGTGACCCAAAACATCCTTACCATGGGATGAGGAGTGCCCCGAGTGTTCCTTTCTGGGGTGCCCCAAGTGTTCCCACATGGGAACCCCTCGTGTGAGGGAGCAGCACACTGTTGCCTAGTCCTGCACGTGGGCCCCAAGTGAGGTGGAGGATGGTGAATGGCCTGCAGGCCTGGTGGTCAGCAGGTGGCTGAAGGAAATGGTCTTCTGAACTGTTCCCATCTGTATGGGAGAGGAGAAGAGAGACCATAAAGGCCTAAGGACCTGACCAGGGTTGGGCATCATCTGAGCTGCTCTGACCTCCTTGAGGTGGTCTTTGCTGCTCCTCCCGCCATCCTCTGAGGGGCCACTACCAAAGGGCTAAATGTGACAAGATAGTGTTGTCAGAGATTTGAAGAGGATAGCAGGAAGGGTCAGTGAACAGAGATGACACCTCCAAAGGGAGGGAGCTGGACTGAGAAGGAGCATCCTGAGGGAGCAGGCCCAGGAGACGCGGCAGGGAAGGGGCAGCCCTGTGGCAGTGACTTGACAGGCATGGAGTTGGGGAGCAGGTGCAGAGGAATGGCTGGGCCTGGGGTGGAGCTGTTGCCATTTCCCTGCTGGGCCCTCTGGAGCCTCTGTCCCATGTGGGGCATCTCATTCTGCGGAGTCACCCCCTAAGCGCAGCCTGTTTTTCTGTTGGCAGATCTGCCGCCGCCTTAACGGGGTCCGGTTCACCAGTTGCAAGAGCGCCAAGGACCGCACGGCCATGTCGGTGACGCTGGAGCAGTGCCTGATCCTGCAGCATGAGCACGGCATGGCCCCGCAGGTCTTCACCCAGGCCCTGGAGTGCATGCGCAGGTGAGTCGCTACCCGCCGCGCGCCCGCCCCGCCCGCTGCCGCCTCCCGGGCTCCCCGGCACAAGGCCCCTTGACTCCAGCGTCACTCTCTGGTTTGACTTTGGAAAATTCACTCGTGTCTACGAAGTCAAACTATGGGCACTGTCAAATTGAGACAGCGTTCTGTTTTACGTCAAGGGGAAGTAAAGAGCCAGCAGTCTAGAGCAGGACTGCACTGAAACAGGTAGACGGGCAAGCTCAGGGGTCAGGGAGCATCTGTGCGAGCCTTTTGGCACATGGCACCCCCCTGCCACCTGCCTTGCTGCGGGTGAGCTGGGCCAGAGCTGTCTCAGCATGCACCTGCCCTTTACATCACATGTAAGTCTCCTTTCAAACCTGAGTGGCAAAAGCGTGTCTGCAGGTGGCACTGGTCTGCTCTGCTTCTTCTCTGACAGTCGACACAATTTGCTTTCATGAGCAGAGTGTCAGATGAGTGTTCTGTGGTGACGGCAGCCACCCGCCCGCCCATCCATGGGCCGTGGCAGCCTAGCCCTAATGGTGGTGTGATTCTGAGGTAGCAGGCGTGTCTGCCGAGTGAAACCTGGGACTAAATCTGTCTGCTGCTGACCGATGCCTTGTTTCCAGCGCTGCCGGGGAGCACCTCACCGCACATACTAAAAGAAAGGATAAGAAATCTGGTTTCCCGTCTCCTTCGCTGTAGTCACCAATGCTGTCAGTCTCGTTTCCAAGTCACTCCTGCCGAATGTCTGTCACCTGTCCTCTCACCAAGCTCTTTAAAGCGTTCAATTCTCTTATCCTTTCTGTAGGTTCTACTGTTTGACCTTCTCACAGTGGTGCACAAACACCATGCCTGAGCCCCTGCCTCTTGATATGTAGTGTTTTGTAAAAATTGTTCTGTCCCTGTTTTGTCTGTCCAAGTTCATTTAAACCTCTCTGTTATCTCAGAACACACCTTCAGAAAGTTCACCATCCTCCCTGCCCTTAGCCTCAGGAAGCAGTGGAGGCTCAGAGACTCTGCCCTTTGATGGAGGGCCTGGCCTTGTGGAGCTCATGTCCTTCAGGCTCATGTCCTGGTGCCTTCAGAGAGGCAGGGCCTGGGCTTCCAGCCACATCTGTGCCCGGTTGCCTTACAGGTGGTGGGAGGGCCACTCTGGTGACATGCAGACCTCAGCCAGCAAAGAAACAAGAGGAGTGGAGGGGGTGTCCCTGTGGTTGTCAGAGCTAGTATTAGGATCAGGTCCATTCAGGAGAGTAAACGAAGCCTGAAATACTACTGGGGCAAAAATGACAAAATTGAAGCTGTTCTACTTCAGACACATCATGAGAAGACAGGGTTCCTTGGAAGAACAGTAATGGTAGGAAAATAGAACGCAGCAGGAAAAGAGGAAGACCCAGTATGGGATAGATTTACTCCATAAAAGAAGCCATAGGCTGAGTCCACAGGAGCTGAGGAGGGCTGCTGAGGACAGGACACTGGATATCACTCATCCATGGGGTCGCCAGGAGTTGGAGCCAACTCAGTGGCACAGAACACACACCGTTCAGTAGACCAGGCCCTGAGCCAGGTGTATAGTTGATATGTAGACCTCTGTCTGGTCTTGGCTTCTGGAACACATTCAGTGAAAACAGGAATTCATTCTGACTGCATCTGCAAAGGTCTCCGGAGACCAGGGAGAAAGTGGCTCTCTAGAGAGACAGACTGCCCCACCTGCCGGCCAGTAGGGGCACAGATTACAGCTTACGACACACAAAGCACTTTTTACTTTCTGTCACGTAAGTAATTGATATTCCTTATGGGAAAATTAGAAAATATAGGTTGTACACACACACATCCCACAAAAAAATTTTTGCATTCACCTATTAACAAGTAACATGCTGACATTTGGTACATGCTCTTTCATACCTGCATACATACCACATTAGTTAACCAGCCCCTGAGTAATACAGAAAACAAAACACACACAAACGCAATTACATGTGCAGTTCTACCTGTTGTTTAGCCTGCTTTTTTCATTTAACTATCTTGCGAGCATTTTTCAGGTTAGTAAATACAGACCTTATCATTTTTAGCAAAGCATAATTTATCCAGTTGGTCAGGTCATGGACTATTTAAGCTGTGTGTGGTTTTGAGCACTTTATTTTCTGTTAATCCTCACCTGAGGATATTTTCCATTGATTTTGAGAGAGAGTGGAAGGGAGGGAGGGGGAGAGAGAGAGAGAGAGAAACATCGATGTGAGAGAGACACATGGGTTGATTGCCTCCTGCATGCGCCCAGATCGGGACCTGGGATTGAACCCACAACCCACATACATGCCCTTGACCAGAAACTGAACCGGTGACCCTTCTTTGCAAGGGCCAACACTGTAATGACTGAGCCACACTGGCCAGGGCGGGTTTGAGCACTTTAAATGGTGCTGTGAGTATCCTCCTGTGTTCTGCTAGCCACATTTCCTCCTCTGATTTTTTAGGTTAAAAGGTGTACACCTTTGTAAGGCTTTAAGCCAAGTTGACAGAGTGCTGCCACACTGGTCCCACTCCCTCCCATGAGTGTTACCATTCCTGTCACCGTTCTGAGTGCTTCTGACTGCATTCGGCCTTGCTTCCTTACCTTGCAGGTGAGGACCCCCGGTCCTGAGCAGGGAGGGCCCTCCCATGGGAACAGGCACCATTCCCTTGGCCTCCCCTGCCTCTCTAAAACCCCACCCATCTCCAGTGATGTTTGTCTTCTTACAGTTTCTTATTTATGTTTTTCTGAATTTTCTAACATCTCTATAGTGAACACGCGTTACCATAATAATGATTTAAGAAGTTATTAAAAACAAAAAATTTCACCCCATTTTGCCTCTTCCTGTCCCCAGCATCCTTAGCACCAGCACCCTACTGACTACTGCATTGTCCACCTGACCTTGTGGCACCTCGGGCTTTGGCCACATGCATTTGCCTTAAGGTGACACTGTTAACACCTGACCTCTGTATTTTCCGCATTATCCCGAGTGGGGAAGACGTGTGTGCTCCTAGACTGCAGGCCTGAGGGGACTGGGTCACGAGCCAGTATTTCTGGCTACAGTGGTAGCTGGGCCTTGTGGGCCTACTGAGGCCCCAAGGAGGCCACACCCTTGAATGAAGGAGCACATTTGGGTCCTCTTGCTTCCTTACTTGTATCTGACCAGCTGGGAGAGGACAGCATGCAGCCAGGGTGCGGGGCAGAGGGAAGTGGGTGGTGTGGGGCAGAGCTGAGGCGCAGGGTGTGCAGTGGCAGTGAACAGCAGCTCAAAAAAAAAAAATCCCTGATGTGTAGTGTGTTTGCCAATTTCTGTGGCATAAATAGTCCTCCTGGGGCTTATTTCAAACTGCCAGTGGGACACAGTTGGGAAGAGATGGGTACACGTGGCTTTACCACGCTGTCTGGGCTGATTCCAGGTCCACTGGTGGTCCCCTCTGCGTCCAGTCCTGCAGCTGAAACCCTCAGAGTGGGCCTCCTAAGTAGCCACAGTGATTCCTGGACTTCTCTGGCTGGGAGTGTCCCTGTCGGAGCGGCACGTCCCAGCAGGGCTGGTCCAAGGCTTCCCTCTTTCCTTGGGAAAGCCCAGGAGGACCTCTGGCCTGCCCTTCTCCCAGTGGGTCCTCACAGGCCGTCGACTGTGTCTAGCACCTCAACTCTGTGTCAGTCTTGCTACCTTGGTGGCCATGCGTAGAACCTGTGGTTCCAGAGTCCCGTGGTTCTGGCTGCTATCTCACTGTAGGACATTTCTCCTGAGCACCCAAAGGCGGAAAACCCAAAATTTCCAGGAGATCTTGGCTGGATGCCATTCTTGGGGACAGTAACTTGAGAAGCTGGAGCCACCAGTAGCTCCTGCCTGCCACGGGCAGTCTGGCAAGGGCTCCGCCTTTGGTCGACACCTCAGGCAAATAGTTTTGTTTGAACAGTTCATCTAGAGGCAGCTGCCCCAGCCCTGCTCAGGCGCCTGTGAGAAGGTCAAACCCCCAATGGTTCTTCATGTTCAGCTTGCTGTTTGAGGTCCGTGTCTTCGCAGCATGTGAGCGCATGGCAGGCCGCATGGCGTGCGTGGGGCAGCCCAGCGCGAACATGGAAAACCATTCAGTCAAGCCTGCGTGTGTGTTTTTCGTAGACTACAGTACTTTTTCTTATTTTCACTTCTCTCTCTCTCCTTTTTCTTGTAACTGTGCTGGTTTCGTTTTGGTTTTCTTTCCACACCCTCTTCTGTTGTGGCTTCATCCCATTTTTATTTTATTTTATCTTATCTTTTGGTTCTCTTTTTCCCATCATTTTGATAAAATCCATTGCATGTGTCTCCCTTTTTTCTTTATTTTCTTTTCCTTTTTCTTTTCCTTTCTCCCAAACCTTTTCCTTTTCACAGCATTGGAACACGGGAGGTAGTCACCCAGAAGAACTTGAGCGGCCTGGTGCCCATCCGAGACCTAAGACTAGACCCCAGCCTCCTCTGTTCCATCCCGCTGTTAGCTCTGAGCCCCAATTTACTGATTGTGTGGCTCTTTCTGAGCATAGCATACCTGGTTACCAAATTGCGTTGCAAATGAATATTATGAAAAATTAATAAGTCACAAGAAAGCAAAAGTGCCAGAGTATGTGCCACCACCATGCACCTAACTGGACAGAGAGAATGTCAAAGTGTGGTCTGCTGAGAGATTTCATGCCTTACAGTGTGACATTTTGTTGTTTTGAACTGTAAATATCTGCCGAATTATTTCACCAAGAGGACTTGTTTAAACTGTAGTTTTCAGCGCTGTGACGTGTTCTCACGGCACCCTGTGACTGCATTGCCTAGCTGGCCTGGAATCACTTGTACCAAATCTCTTATTTTCTGATGTAAAGCTATTTATTACCTGTATATCTCACGTACCCTGTTTCCAAGAGAAAGGAATTCTGTCTGAAAAGAATTTGTATATTTGATACTATTCTTTAAATGTGCTGCTAACCTTTCCTTTCCTTTTGAAGAGAAAATGATAGATGCTTTATAACCGGCTCCTCTGTATAAGCCTATTGCATAGGACGTGGACTTTCTGCTTTCATTTCAAAGCGCAGTCCCTTAAATCACAGTAGCAAACAGTTTGCAGAATTATAGCATTTCCTTGCTCATGTTTATTTCCCATTTGAGATGATACAAAGCTGTGGATACAGTAGTATGTTGTACCAAGTGAGGCCCATAAAGTAACATGTTGCATGTGACTTTAGATTTTCTCTTCTACATCTTTAGGGATCATTAACCGATTGCAGGAATTAATGCATAGAGTAATGAAAAGCTGTTAAAGTTATATACATTTATCTTTCTTGAAATAGCATCTTTCATTTTAGCAGTCTTTAAATTTGGACTAAAATCCAGACATCTTTTCTCTCTACAAATGAAATGTAGTTAGTAATGCAAAAAGAAAAGTCAAAGAAAATGACCAAAAATGAGACTTGCCTTTGGGGCAGTTGTGCCAGAGGGAGCTGTGAGAGAGAGTTACTTTGGTTTCTGCTGTTATCACTCTTAATTTTAACAAGGCACTGTCCATAGAATGGGAAGATTTAACATCAGCATTTGGCAAAAGCATAGTTGTATACCTGTGATGGTAGCAGAATAGACTAGGGGTAAATTCCACAGACCCTGCATAAGAAATAGCCAGCAGCTTCGCTCTCTTCCAGTTCAGATTGTGTTGTGATCTGGTTTTGACCACCAGCTGGCTCCCTGTACACTATCTTCTATGATTTTTTCTTTTTTTTTTTTTACCAGTCTAGAAAAACGGGTGAATTTAGAGGAGATGACTTTTACAGAAACTTGACACCCACGTGTGGACACAAACCCCATCCTCCACAGAATCTGGCATCTCCCTTCCCTCCCCAAGACTTCCAGAACTTACTCCGGGGTTTCTCTGGTTGGGCATCAGGTCTGAGTCTGGGTTCTAGGAATCGCAGAAGCAGTTAGCAGTCAGTGATGAGTGCCAGATTCAGACTTTCAATTCTACAATGGAAGACAGTCCTCCCACACCCGGCCCCCACCTTTTTCCTAGACGTCCTGGAGCCCTGTGGCAGCAGGAGCCACACCAGTGGGTTAGTCCAGTCTTCCCTGTGCACTGTGGTTACTTTTTTTTTTTTTAATGATGTTATTGATTTCAGAGAGAGGAACGGAGAGGGAGAGAGAGAGAAACATCAATGATGAGAGAGTGGTTGGTCTGCTGCTTCCTGCACACCCCCTGCTGGGGACTGAGCCGGCAACCCAGGCATGTGCCCTGACCAGGAATCGAACAGCGATTGACTGGATCATAAGTCGACGTTCAACCGCTGAGCCACGCCAGCCAGGCTACACTGTCTTTTCTAGAATAAATGAGGTAGCTGTTCTGCGGTGCAGCTCTGACATCCTTCAGTAGGAAGTCTCTCCGAATGCAGTGGTAGTGAGCTGTAGAACATGACACTGGCTACTAGGGGAGGACCTGTCTAGTCTGTGATTCTTTGGGAAGTATGTTGACACTTGCTCTTTCAAATTGCGGTGCACAGGACTCTTTTGTTTACTTTCACGCAGGGATGGGGAATGTCTGGCCCCAGGGCCATATATGGTGGGAGAAATCGTTTGGTCTGGCCCTGCCAAGGCAACCACAGGTTGGGACTCGAAATTCAATAAATCTAGGAGCTTTTTTCCTAGCTAATTTTTAACTTGATAATTTTGTACAGCCCACGAATGATGTTATAAATATCCAAATGGCCCTCGGCAGAAAAAAGGTTCCCCACCTCTGCTTTAGGGGAAGGAGGGAAAGTAGAGTCCACAGACAGGCCCAGTTCCCACCCCCAGCTCCCCAAGCACTGCTCTAGGAAAAGAGTTCCCAACACCCCTCACCCTTCAGGGAGACCAGACCCCCTTCTGGCGCTCACCTCCTGCTGACCCTCTGACTGCAGACAGCTCGCCCTCCTCTTCCCTGGGCCTGTGGGTACTTCTGTGCCTCTCTTCAGAGGTTCCCTCAGGACCCACCACACAGCAGGAAGCCATGCCAGCCAGACATGCCCCGGGGCTGGGGGTGGGGGTAGGCGGAGGAGGGCTCATGAACACCACAGCCTGCTCCTGGGCTGCTGGGAGGCAGCCAGGCCTTCCCCCTAGGTTGAGAGACAGAGGGTAGGGTTCTTTGTTTTTCTCTTCAGGGGCTGGGTCAAAAGCCAGCACATTCTAACCACAGTGGTGAGGGCCAGCACGAGGGAGGACACCGTCAGCCTAGGCTGTGGGTTGTTGGTTTGTTGTACAAAAGCTGAGAAAAGACTCGGCGTGCCCACCCTTTGTGCTGAGTTTTAATCTTACTAAGGCCTTTTACTCATTAAATCAGGCTAAATATATATTCAGAACCTTTCCTGCTTCAGTGAGAAGTAGGCAGGATGAAACAGAAAATGATTCAGGAAAGGGGAGCCCCTGAGATTTGGTGCTGGGTTTCAGCTGCTTCTCAGGTGATGCCAGGGCTGATGCCTGGTCACCGATGTCAGGGTCCCTAAGACACTGATGCGCCCAGATGGGTTCTGAAGTGGAAGAGCCCATCAGAAGGGGAAACCAGAGCGATCCCTGCAATGAGCTGTCTGGGTTTCCGTTCTGATGGCTGTTCTCCAAAAGAAATTTATCATATAATGTATAATGCATTCAGCCAGTTAAACCAGTAATTAGCTTCTTTAACCTGTAAATAAAAGATAATGGCAGAATTTCAAAGTTATTCTTTGCTCCTCAGAGCAGTTTGGCATTGATAGGTGCTTCAGAAGTATGTCCATTCCTGTGTAAACGGAGCAGCTCCGTCTGGAGTTGAGATAATGCGAGTTCCCAAAGATCAAATGGGACAACATGTGCATAGAGCCCAGAGCTCCTGCTTTAAGTGGAATGAAATTTTTATCTAATTGTTGGGTGTAGACAAACATGACCATCATTTACTCTGGGCCCCTGCTCACATGGCCTAGGTGTTCAGCTCAGGTGACACATCTCGCTGAGGGCCTGAGGCTCTGGTGATGAGGGAGCATATTTGAGTTGCTAAATTACTTAATAACAAGCAGATGAATACTTTTCTGAAATACCCATGCTTCTCTTTTATAAAGTTACTGTTTTACCCAAAATATTTTACATGTTCTTGAAAATGAGAATGTCATTTTCACTTTAAAAGGCTCAAGTACTTTCCACTGATACGTTTTTTAAAATGCACGATATGATTGGGAATACATTTTTTAAAATCACTGTTTCTTGGTAACTGCAAGTTTTACATCTCATAAGGGGGGTTTTGTACTAAATTTGATAACTAGTTGATTTAATTGCTAGTCTTAGAAAATATAAAAATACAGTTAGACTGTGCTATAGAAAGTCATTTATATTCAGAATCGCTTTCACCTGTTGATTTGATAAACTCTCCAGAGAACTCCCCTGATGCTTTTGTTTGGGAACATGAGGCCAGCCTGCCCTTCGCCCTCCTGCTCTGCCTTTGCTTTGCACACGGGGCTGCCATGACAGCCCCCCAACTGCAGCCGGGATTATGTGGGTAGCAGTTCTCTGTGGAAAGGCACCTGTGGGCTCTCGGTTGCTCAGGGACACTTTTAAGTTTGCAATAATTGTTACTACCCTCTTCTCATTGTTATGTAAAGTGACTGTTGAGAAAGTTGAAATTAGCAGGATCCTAAGGTGACCACAATGAGGGCAGCCCACCTGGAGAAGGTGGCTGGCTGCCACCAGGGGACCTCGGCATGGTCCCTCCTTCACCACACTCCAGCCCTGATGGCCATGCAGACCCACCATGCCGCCATCACCAGGGCCCTCTGGATCGCTTGCTTTGCGCCACCCCCTTAGGAGACAGCCTGTTAGAGCAGCCGTCTCAGCCACGTGGCTTTGCTACAGGAAAATCAGCATTGAACCTGAGGTGATTAACAGCTGCTGCTGACATAGAAAGATGCAGCTTTTTAAAGGCTTCGGTAAGAGTCGCACTACTTCTTTTTTCATTTAATTTGCTCTGTAACAGAATCTTTAAACCACTAGCTAGGATAGTACCCTGAAATGCCTAGACGTGAAACACGTGAAACCATTAACTTGAAAACAGGTTTGCTTCCAACTTAGATACAGTGCTGCTTTCGCCAGTGCCAAACCCGCAGTCCCACACCCGTGCCCATCGCTGTGCTTCTTAACTGCCTTGTTCAGAAACCATCTTACGTGTGTATTGTTGCAAATAGTTTGGCACCCATTTAAATTAACCTTTTTTTTTTTGAATGCTATAAAAATAATCAGTTCATTTCATCTTAGTTTAAGTCTTTTCTTTTTTTCCTTTTTTACTGCTGTCATTTCTTGTGCTTGTTTTTTCCCAGTGAGGGTTGTCGAAGAGAAAATACAATGAAGAATGTTGGAAGTCGCAAATATGCATTTAATTCCCTGCAGCTGAAGGCTTTCCCCAAGCATTACAGGCCTCCCGAAGGGACTTACGGCAAGGTTGAAACTTGAACACATGGTGTCCTCTAATTAGCTGTTATGTAACAAACGTGGGTACCCTCTAGTGTCATATATGAATTCTTCAAGAAGACCTGAAGGATTGGTTTTTACTTTTGTGTTTTTAAAAATATTTACTAAAGAGTCTATGGAGCATGTTTTTTATTCCGTTGGAATCAGTAGGACGTAATGTTTGGCTCAATAGTGTGGATAGTCACAACTGCCCATTAAAACCACCTGCAGCCAGAACCACACAGTTAGGTGTCATCAGTAGTCACCTGTAGGAATCACCCTACGTGGGGCTGAAATGCTAAGACTTTAAAAATGCCCACTTAGGCAGCTGCTCACTTATTTTTCTACTGAGTAACTGAAAATTGAGCATCAGGTTACAATCTACTTTTTAAAAACATGAATGTAAAACAGTAAGTAGAAAACAGTTGGATCCTGGACAGACCAATAAGTGTCAATTGTTAATTCAAGTTTTGGGGAAGAAGCTAGCTCTGGCTCCCGCAATGAAAGTGGGTGGTTCTAATGAATTTACCCTGTGGTAGCACAGGTGGAGCCCAAATCGAAGGTTGAGAAATAGCCCAAGACAGACTATTAGAAGATAACACCTGCAAAGGCACTCTCACAATGGGGCCACTTCTGTCCCTTTTGGGTTCTAGAGCAGGGTGTGTGCTTGAGAGTGAGAAGCCAGCCGCTTCCTGTTCTCTTAATCTCCGTGTCTGGTCCCACCCTGCCCAGGGTGCACGTCCCGTCTCCTCTGGGTGTTGAGTTCCGGGGCTCCAGCACCTCTCAGCAGTGGGGATTTATGTGTGTAGATGGTGGAAGCCTAAATCCTTTCAGAGCAGACATCCTTTTGTGGGTTTCCCAATTGTCTTCTAAAAGGCAGTACAATCATGTTTGAATGTCTGATGAAAGTATCTTTTAAGTTTGCAATAATTGTTACTACCCTCTTCTCATTCTGTTATGTAAGGTGACTATTGAGAAAGTTGAAATTAGCTCCTAAAATGAGATTTTGAAAGGGATTAATGGGCCATAAAACTTAGGGATTTCATAGAAAATGATGTCTGGTCATCTATTATAAGATGATGAGTCTTATCTGCACATAGCAGAGTTTTTTCCTTAGCTTATATGTTTTATCAATTGTTTATTATGATGATTTTGTTTATATGTTATTTAAAAAGCTGTAAAAGAAATCTTTGTGGCACGTTCATGATGTTGATCCTCATGATTGGTGCACCCTTAGGAAATTCCCGTGTCTAAGGTTCTGGGTTGTATTCTTTGGGCTCCTTTAGAAATGCCACTTGGAAACGTGTAACAAACTTGGGCCTGGGAAGCTGAGGCACAGGCGAGACCACCCATGGCAGGGACACAGAGGGGTGAGCAGCAGTAAGGGTGGAACCCGATGGCCTTCCAGATCTCTTCCCACTCAGAAGTCAGTGTGCAGACAGAGGCTGCTGCCTCCTCAGGCCCGATGGAAGGAACGTTTCCACCGGTGAGTGGGAACTGGTGTGAAGGACACGTCAGTGAGGGGCCGTTGCAGCTCACGTCTCTGTCGAAGCTGGGTTCACTGGAGGGTGGCGGCAGAGAAGCCACGTCCACCAAGCCCACTGCAGAGGTGGCAGCAGCTGGGCCAGGGTCTCTTGTGCCGACCCCTGTTCAGAGTTCCCAGTATGGCTGGTTTAGCCGTTTACCTCTCCACCATTTCATCTACTTTGTCATTTTTCTAGTATCTTTTATATTTCCATCTTTTTTCATTTTAACATCACTACCTTTTAAAATATCCCCTTGTCTTTTTAAATGAAATGCCATCCATATTGTTTTCAGAGGTTTTTTTTGTCTTTAAGAGCATTACATACCTGCATTTATCAAAAGGGAAACTAGCAAATGTTGAGTCAACTGTTAGCAGTTTTGCATGTGACACCTTTTTGTGAATTATTTTCCCAAATTTAGCTTCATATTACGCACCACCACAAAACTCTTAAGACTTGGCTAATCATGTAGAAAAAATTCAGGTTCGAGCATCCCATCTGAGCACTGCTGCCAGGCTCCCGTGTGACCAGCCTCCCTGGCATCACACGCTTACCCTGCTTGCTGAGCAAGGCACGTTGTCGCGAGCAGTGTGTGGCCAGCAGCTCCTGGGATGGGAAGGACCTTTGAGTTTCCAGTTGCACAAGCAAGGCAGCCTTGCAGGTTACCCTAAAACAGAGGTTCCATCCAGTATTCCTTCTGTGACCCCCCACTGAACGCAAAACGTTGAAACACTGAAAACCTGGGATGTGCTGTGGGTTGTCAGAGCACTTGCAGCACAGTTGCCTTTGGTTTCCTTTAAAACATACAAATATTGTATAAGACAGTTTTGTCCCTATACAGTTGTACTTGCCAAGCTTAGTGCACTAAAGAACTTTTATTTATTTGTTTTGGCCAGTATTACTATATATAAACATGTAGTTGCTGTTTTATAAATTCTTAGCTCATTCAAAGCCATGTATGCTGTAAATGTGCTAGTCTTTAGATGATGAATAATAAACTGACAAGAACATTGCAGCGGGTCTCGCCTGATTCATTCTGTTGCCTTAGGACTGGTTCTCTGGCCAGCATCCACCTGGCGATTATTAATGGGTGTTGCATTGAGTGCTTTGGAGTTTGCAAACATGGGACTGTGAGACACTTGCTTTATGACCATTTTCACTTAACTTCAAGTGAAGGGGTGTCGGGAGGTGGCATTAAGAGCATGGACGTCCACTCCAGACAAACTTAGGTCCCAATCCTGTTCTGTCACTCCTTGGCTGGTGACTCCGAGCAAGTTGCTGGCCCTCTGTGAGGCTCCGCTTCCTCGTGTGGAAAGTATGGGCACAACAGCTCCTTCTTCACAAGGCAGTCGTGAGGTGCCGCGGCATCAAGTTCATAGTGTTAGATGTTGTTACTGGCCCACATCCATTAATATGGGTGACATCTTCTCTGGAGGTGACCTGGTCATCTGCTGTATAACTTGCTAAAATGTTTCATTAATGGTTTGTTATAACCGGGACTACATCTTGCATCTTTTTCTAGGCACATGTGCCCAGTGACTTCCCTTGGATCAATTTCTGACAGTAGAAATGTACAATTAAAGGCTAGCGTGAATGTTCTTAGATTGTTGAATGTTTCATCCAGGTATACCTAGGAGAGAGTGCGGTTTGGGCTCCAGATCACCACAATAGAGAGACTATCACAATAAAGTGAGTCACACAAATTTTATGGTTTCCCAGTGCACATAAATGTTTACACTATATTGTAGTCCATTAAATGTGCAATACCATTATGTCTAAAAAAAACCAATGTACCTACCTTAATTTAAAATTACTTTATTGCTAAAAAATGCTGACCATCATATGGGCCTTCAGCAAGTCATAATCTTTTTGCTGGTGGAGGGTCTTCCTTTGATTTGTAAAAACGCAGCATCTGCAAAGCCCAGTAAAACGAGGTTTGCCTGTATCACTCCCAGAAAGTTAGGCTTCCCGCCTGTAGCACGTGCCTTTTCCCTTTATTCTTACCGATGTTAAAAATGGCACCTTGTCCAAAGTTCCGTGTATTTGATTACTGTGAAAACAGAACATCTTTTATACTTTTGTATTTCTACTTTTGTGACCTCATTGGAGTGGTGGTGTTTTTTATGGGTTGTTTATAATATACAATACTGCATTTTAAGCTGTCATATGTCGCTGTGTTTGAAAACCTATTTGTCAGTTCTTTTGGTTTTGTTTATGGTAAGGGTATAGAGAAGTTTTAAATTTGTATGTAGTCAAATATACTTGTCTTTTCCTTTCTGTTGCATGTTTTAAAAACAAGTCCTGGCTTCACCACTGAAGGGGACAGTCGGAGCACCCATCCCTGTCCATGAAGGGGCATGGTGCCATGCCTCGGTGAGGGGCTGCACTAGCCTGTGCCCCCCTGGGTAGAACACCCGTTCTGTATCCTGTGCTAAGATCTGGCAACTGGGTAATAACTTTGTCATATTTTCATTACACCTATCACTACCCAAGCTGTGACACAGAATCCTGAGAGTGTAGGATGAGGGTAGTGACGCTGCAAATTCCCCCTTGATTCCTTTGTGCCTCAGCAGTCTCTGCCATGATTCCTTCCTGCACCAGGCTCCTGGTGGGCCTTTTTGGGAGGTGCAGGCAGGTCTGCACACAAATATGGATGTTATGGTGCTGTCACTCTTTGTTGCACCATTTAGGGAGGACAGGAACCTTGCTTGTTTCCACAGTGAGGAAGACATCTTCATCAGCGAGACGGATGTAGAAACGGCACTCACCGCTTCCTGCTCCTCGCACTCGCCCTCCCTGGGCCCTGTGGCCCCACTCTCCCGGTGGCCCTACCTCTTACCATCCTTCCTCACTCTGACTGGCCAGTCACCCTCCACCCACCACGAACATCATGTATTCCCCAAGCTTCTGTCCTTAACTTTCTTCTCATTTCCATGCGTTTCCTGAAGAGCCTTATCTATTCCCATGGAAAAAATTACCAAGTATTTGCTTATGACTCCCAAATTTCTACGACTACCCGAGACTCTCTAGGTCAGACCCATCTACACATCCACCCACACCCTCGGCATTTTACAGGAGTGTCTCCCACACAGCACGCCAACGCCAAACTCCTGCATCCCCTCCTCCAAGCTGGCCGAGTCTTCCTGATAAACGACCCCACCTTCCACCTTGGGGTCATCTTCTCCCTTCCCCAGCCCATCCCAGCAGCCAGTAAGATCTGAATCTCTTCAACCCACCCATCATTCCATCCACACACCCGGCCTTCTAACATGCCCATGTTCCCTCTGAGATGGACCACCACCCCTCAGCCTTCTCATTTCTCCTTCAAGGCCACTGTAGGCACACCCTCCTCTGGCGATTTCTGTCCACAGATGAGTGGCCCTTTTAGAAAAATATTTTCCCGTTTGAGCACTAGACCGTGTTGCTTTTCTCTGGTGTAGTGCTATAACCGGTTACAGTAGTAGCCCCCTTATCCAAGGTTTCATTTTCCATGGTTTCGGTTATCCACGATCAACATGTCACTACAAGAAGGGTAAGTCCAGTACAGTAAGATATTCTGAGGGACACCACATGCACATAAACTTTTATTACAGTATATTGTTATAATCCTCCGTTTAGTTACTGTTCATCTCTTACCCTGCCTAATTTATAAATTAAACTTTATCACAGGTAGGTATGTATAGAAAAAAACATAGTATATACAGGATTCAGTACTGTCCATGGTTTAAGGCACCCATCAGGGGTCTTGGAACGTTACCCCCCATGGATGAGGGGGGACTGCTGTATTCTAACACATCACAAGGAGCCAAATGCAACAAGCTCAAGGAAGAAGGAAAACTTAAGAGCAGAGTGTGGCAAACACCAGAACAGTGGTTTTCTCTCAGGGTTGAGCAGAAGGACCTCTGAGGAAAGTCAGGCATTACAGGGGTTCATTCAGTGTTCTTTCTACCTGGATGGTAGTAACATGGAGATTTATAGTTATTAGTTAACATTATATAAACATCCTGTGTATTTTTCTGTACATCTACTATACAGTGGTGCCTCGGTTTTCTAATGTAATCTGTTCTCCAAGACCGTTTGAGTTCTGAAACGTTCAAAAACGAAGGGATCTACAGCCAACAGTTAGGCCTTAGGATCTTGCACTCAGCGGAAGCCGTGTGGCATGTTCAACTTCCGAGGCGTGTTTGAAAACCAAAGCATTTACTTACGGTGTTTGTAAACTGAAATGTTCGTCCATGGAGAAGTTTGAAAACCGAGGTACCACTATTTCCCAATAAAATTATAAAAAGTTAACCCATCATCCAAACAACCTAAAAAGAAAATTAAAACAATTCCATTTGCAATCACATAAAAAAGTGATACACTTAGGAATAAACCTAGCCAAGGAACCCAACATCTTGTGTACTAAAAATGACAAAATGTTGCTAAAAGAAATTAAAGAAAACACCAATAGATGGGAAGACCTCTCATGTAAATGGATTAGAAGACTTCATATTGTAAAGATGCCAATACTCTCCAAAGTGATCTACAGATTCAATGTAATCCCTATCAAATGCCAGTGGTGTTTTCTGCAGAAATAGAAAAATCCATCCTAAAATTCATATGGAATCTCAAGGGACTCTGAATAGCAAAAACAATCTTGAAAAATAACAAGTTGGAGGTGTTACACTCCTGATTTCAAAACTTATTACAAAACTTATTCAAAACAGTGTGGCAATAGCATAAAGACAGACAGACATATAGACCAACAAAACAGAAGAGATAACCCAGAAATAAACCCAGGCATATACAGACATACGATCTTTGACAGAGGTGCTAAGACAATTTAAAGAGGAAAGGACAGTCTTTTCAACAAATGATGGTGGGAAGACTGGGTATCACATGCAAAAGGATGAAATTAGACCTTACCTTACACCATATGTATACAAAAATCAACTCAAAACTTGATCAAAGTCCTAAACACAAGAACTAAAATTATACAACTAGAATAAAATGTAAGGGAGGAGCTTCACTGGATTGGGCAATGATCTCTCGGATATGACACCAAAGGCACAGTCAACAAAAGTAAAAACAGATAAACTGCACTACATCGAAATTTAAAACTGTTTCAAAGAACACAACAGTGAAAAGAAATGGGAGAAAATATATGCAAATCACATATCTGGTAAAGGGTTAATATCTAGAACAAAGAACTCCTAGAATTCAACAACAAAAGAGCAAACAACCCTATTTTAAAAAGGGCAAAAAGCTTGAATAGAAATTTCTCCAAAGATTTAAAAATAACCAACAAAAACATGAAAGGATGCCCACCATCAGTAGATAGATGGTGGCTGCCAGGGGGTAAGGGACAGGGTGATGGGGAGTTGTTTAATGGGTATAAGGTTTCAGTTCTGTAAGATGAAAAAAATTCTGCAGATTGGTTGCATAACAAGGTGAATGTACTTAACACTACTCAACTATATACTTAAAAATGGTTAAGATGATAAATTTTACATTATATTTTACCACAAATACATAGTTAATAATACAAGTATCAGAAATTATTTTTTAAATGGATTATAGAGCTATACATAAGCTAAAACTATAGAACTCATAGATGAAAACATAGGAATAAATTTCCATAAGCTTGGACTAGGCAGTGGTTTTCTTAGATACACCGAGAGAAAAACAGATAAATTGAAATTCATCAAAATTAAAAATTGTGCTTCAAAACAAAGCTTCCAGAAAGTGAAGAAAAAAACCACAAATAGGGAAAAAACATTTACCATTCATTTGTTTTTAAGGAACTTGTACATACAATATATAAAGAACTCTTAAAACTCAATAATAAAAAGAGAACTTAATTGAAAAATGAACATTTCTTCAAAGATATACAAGTGGCCAATAAGCACATGAAAACATGCTCAACATCATTAACCATTAGGGAAATGCCAATCAAAATCTCAGCTAGATACTACTTCAAACCTAATAGAATGTTTATAATCAAACAGGTGAAAAATAACAACTATTGGTGATGTGGAGATCCTTATACTTTGCTGGTGTAGCCACTATGGAGAAGTTTGACAGTTCACCAAAATATTAAGAGTTACATCACCCAGTAATACCACCCTTAGGTATACAGTGAGTCCTCACGTAACATCATTGACTGGTTCTGGACTTTAAGCGAAATGACATACAATGAAACCAGTTTTACCATAAGCTAACTGATATAAACAAGAGTTAAGTTTCTACAGCATCTCATCACTGCTATAATAAAACAATATGGAACAAACACATTATTCTAGGGCCTGCTATATACCCTGAATAAATGAAACCTGTTCATGAATGTTCATAATCTTAGTCATAATAGCCCAAAAGTTCAAACCCAAAGTCCATCAACTCATGAATGGCTAAGTTAAATGTGGTATATCTATACTATGGAATATTATTCTGCAGTGAAAAGAAGTACACACAGATGCTACATATGGATGAGCCTTGAAAACACTGAAGTGAAAGAAGCCAGTCACAAAAGGCCACAAATAATTCCATATGGGCAAATCTATAGACACAGTGTGTATCAGTGGTTATTGGAGCTAGGGGAAAAGTGGGGAAGGGGAGTGACTGCCCATGGGTATGGGGTTTCTCTTTGGGGAGATGAAAATGTTCTGGAGTTAGTGGTAATGGTTGCACAGCTCTGTGACTAAAAAGTAAAAAAAAAATAAAAAACTGAATTATATACACTTCAAGGGTAAATTTTTTCAGTTCATTTTTTTTAAGAGGGAGAGAAATATCGATGTGTGAACACATATCAGCTGCCTCCTGCATGCCCCCTACCGGGGATCAAGCCAACAACCCTGGGTATGTGCCCTGACCAGGAATTGAACCAGCAACCTTTCAACCTTTTGGTGCACGGGATGACACCCAACCAAGCCATACATTTTATAGCATGTGAATTTCTCCAAACGAAGCTCTCAATAGAGCTGTTACATAATTTTATCAAAGTTCCTTTTAATAAAAGGTGTAGCACTTAAAATAGTTATACAAGAATTATTGGAAAAATCCATCATTTTCCCTTTCTCAGTGACTAGTAGTACACGCAGTAGACCTCCGGGATTCTGCAACAAGGACTAGTGCTGGTGTGGAATTCTCACAACTTTAGGTGAACATTTAAGAAAGAAACAAGCTACAGAATACCTTGACTGCTTTAACTTTGATGAACCGTGGATGTTATGAAGAAGCTGTGGTTCTTCAATCTTCAAAACTGAAAATAAAGTTGAAAACTTTATTATATAGTACAGCTCTGTACTGTATTAAGCGATCAGAATAAAATCACTGTGGTTGTAAACTTTTTCAAGCATTTCATGTTTCCACTCTTGCTTTCCATAGTGAACACATCTCTTTTCAGTTTGTGCAGAATCCTCCTTTCCTTTTGGGATGAGGCCCATCACTCACCCAGTGTGATTTTCATGGGAATTATGAGACCCAGGTCTGGCTGAGATCACGGCCCTATTCCTTTTTCCACAGGGTCTGGTCTAATTCAAGGGCAGGTGATCCAGGGAAGACAATAGTCCTTTTGTAGAATTTGACTAGTGGCCATGAAAAATGGAGGTTATCTCTCTTCTTTTTGGATCATGTGTGCTTTTGGCTGACACTAGCCTCCTTCCCATTATGTAGAGAGGGCCAGACTGAAAATGAAGTCGGGAAACAAAAACAGTCCAGCAAGAAAAGCAAAGAGCTCCGGCTACAGAATTGGGGGCTTTGTATCCACCATGATGTATGATATTAAAGTTGTGAGGCTGTTAACTCAATGAATCAATACAAATGAAGCATTTCTTCTCCAAGAAATCAAACACAATTTATTTTAGAACAAATAGGACGAATTGAATAAAAGACAGTTTTATCCTAAACTTTCCTGATAGACATTTTCTCCCCAGGCTCCATGTTACCGATTTTAACAGTCCCATCAGTGGCCTTCAGAATATTCACCAAGGATGTACAAAATGTGTCATTTAGTTGAGGAGTCATGTTTGAAAATAACAATCTTTGTGCTTTAGAACAATTCTTAAAACACATTTATTATGCTCCCTGCTCACAACTGGTCAATTAAATTTTTCTTCTAAAAATAACTTAGAACAAGAAAATCATTTACTTTATACATATTCAAAAACAGAACTCATCCATTCTCTCCAGGGTTCCATGGTCTGACCAAACTTCTATTTTGGTTTCTGTGTTTTAATGACCAGAAGAAATCTGCTGCTGTATTCATCTTGGTTTCAACAGAATACTCATCAATATCCTTTTCTTCCTCTGAATCGTGATCTGGCATCCAACTGAAAATAAATGTAAAATAAAATCATATTTTGTACAACATAATTAAATACAACTTTGCTAAGGGGTGTCACTACAGGAGAGAAGTAAACCAGTTTCCAGCACAATCAAAAAGGCAATTGTCGAGGCTCTTTCTATGGAGCTGCCTGTGCCTCTCCCCACCCCCTCCCCCTAGGCATTTTCCTTGCCTCTCTCTTTCTCCTAAGCTCCAAGGGCCCTTCTGTTGCCTCTGTAACTCCTTTTCTGAGCCCATTCCTTCTGTGGCTCACTTCTTCTACCTCTGTGACTTTGACTTTCTAAATAAACTTTCTCTTATAGTTTGAGTCTTGCCTCTGAATTCTTTCTTAGCCAGAACTCAAGTACCAGAGGTTGCTGAACCCAGGTCTGGTTTGACTCCACTGGTCTAACATCTGGTGCCACTTCTGGTCAACAATACAATGGATTCATTTTAAATGTACAATTCAAAAGTTTTTAGCATACTCACCATCATCACAATCACTCCCCATTCTTTCCTAATCCCTCTTCCCCCTGTCACCAGCACTAGCAACCATTAATCTACTTTCTGTTTCTATAGATTTGTCTATTCTGGACGTTTAATACACATGCACATATGCAAAAAAGGCTGAAAAATAAGTGAGTTAAGTGCTCATCTTACACTGTTAGAAAAAGAACAAATTAAACCTAAAGATTGAAGGAGAAACAGAAAACAAATAATAAATTTTTTTTTTAAAAGGCAATTGTCAGACCAACCATTAAACCCCACAAAGAACTCAAAATATTAAAGATGGAAGGTATTAAAAAGACGTTCCATTTAAGGTAACAGGATTTTCTTCTCAAGTAGAATACAAATGACATTTATCTTTTCCTCTGAACTACATGAAATATATGTTGTTCTAGCAAACAACTTTCCAATTAAGTTTTGTTTGGGTTCATATTCAAATGTATTTGAAATCTTTAAATAGCAACAGAAAAAGGAAGAAAGAACCCTGAAAAATGGTAACTCATAACCATTTGGGGATTAAAAATCCTTAAATTACCTTCTCATAGGATGACAGGATTAAGCCTCACAGTACAGCCTTTTTAAGGGGGAGGATACAAGTCAGTATGGAAGGCAGATTTGCACAGGTTGTCAGTATCACTCCCTAGAAATTCTATAGGAACGAATTATTTTACTGCCAGACCCTATTAATGAGTCCAACATAGCCAATGTGGGACAGACAACCATTTCTTCACCTGGTCACTACAGGAGGCTAAGAGCCACATTTTAAAATAATAACATTTAAACATGGGCATCATAATCAGGATGCTGTGTACTATGAGAGAAAGATAAATCAAACTTCCCATCTAACCTTTGTTCTGAGTTCTATACTCATTGAAATATTAAATAAAATTACAGCACAATTTAAATTGTTTCAGGTTTTTGCCAAGCATGTATGACTGAAGTTGCATTAGTTAAGTGTGACATTAGTCCTTTCTTGGAGGACTAACAGTGAATCACTATTTGATACTATATTTGCCAAGACTTCCATTTTCACACCTTCAGAAACTCATGAAGGTCAGCAGCTGTGGTTAGCATAGTGGCAGAACAACAGGAATACTACCTAACATTAACTCACGGGAGTTCTGAATAGTGTCACTGCAACCTACTAAGATAAGTCACTCCCATATTTAACTCCACACAGGTCATTTTTAGCGTAAGCTTTTAAAAATCTTTTCTTACCATTGATCTTTTACATTCAAAAAATGAGTATTTCAAAGCCTTGCAGTTTCCTTCCTTCAGACATTGCCGAGGGGATTTTCCTTCCTATGACAAATAAAACAATATAAATACTGGGAAATTTTCTCACAAGCTACAAAATAACAGCCCTTCTGAAATTTTTTTTTTTTTTTTAAAGCAAAAGAAGAAAACGGTGAATTATGTAAGAAATAGTTCATAATTCATTTTGGTTGTTGGTGCTTCAAGCAGTAAAGGACAGAAGGATAATTTTCTTTAACGTGTCTATATAAAAATTTTAGAAACTGTATCTCCAGCTTATCAGTAAGAAAGGGAAAAAGTAAAGGTGACAGCAGTAATGGTTTCTTCAGTGTACTTAAAACATTTACACTCAAGAACGAAAGACAGAAGGTAGCGTGTACCACAGAGAGCGCGCACATACACATGCATGTGAGATCAGGCATGTGGTGAATGGGAGTGCTTGTTCTGGAAGGTAGTATCAAGTGGCTTTGCAGTCTCCACTTACATCTCTTTGATGCAAGCAATTTTCCCACCTCCTGCCCTCCACAGTCAAATTCTCTGTTCTGAGAAGCTCAACTGAGTGAAAACTGAAGAGGAAAGGAAGGTATGAGCAGAATTGATGCATATTTGTGAGAGAACATCTGCCTAAACCTGATGTGAAATTAACTCATCATTAAGCCAGTGAAAGCTCAAAAGGAGGCGGCGAAGAAAACGGGATTAAACATTCATTCTCTTTTTGTCTTCAAGGCAGGATGCTGTTACAAGCATGTTCACAGGAGAAATGCTTGCTTCTGACTCAATAAATAAGACCTTTTTTCAAGCTATAACTATTAAAAATCTGACTTGACATAGTAACAACTGCAAAACTAGGTAAGTAGTATTTTTCTTTTAAGGTAAACATGGAATAAAAATCCTACCGCTACATTATCTTAAAATATTTTATTTTTATTTGTTTTATTATTATTTTTAAAAAATATATCTTTATTGATTTCAGAGAGAGGAGAGGGAGAGAGAGAGAGAGAAACATCAATGATAAGAGAGTCACTGATCGAGCCCGCAACCCGGGCATGTGCCCTGACCGGGAATCCAACCCCGATCGCCTGGATCCTAGGTCGACGCTCAACTGCTGAGCCATGCCTGGCTGAGTTATCTTAAAATATTTTAAACAAATCTGTAAATTTAACTTAACACAAAGGCACTGAAGTATATTGGACACATGGATGCATCTACAGAAGGTATATTTCACAATTCAAAAAGGCAAGATTAAAATTTAATTGCAGCAAAATTTCTTTTTTGAACGCCCTACCCTATTTTGTCTAGTAACTGAGCCCTCACAAGAACTAATTTAGTAAAGAAAAAAAATCAGAACAGCCCTAGATCAGTTTCGTCGGAAGTTAAAAAATGAATGCTAAGTATTCCTGCCTACACAGGGCCTTTAATACCAGGAAGAAAAGAAGGTATACACACGCAAAGGCTAACCAGCAGCGTGAGCACATCACAAAGTGGGGAAGTGCCTGCCAGAGGGTAACGGAAAGGAGCTAAAGGGGTTCAGTTTCCCGGGAATATAAATATATGAAACAGCATCTGGAAAAAGTAGACTGAACTTGAATTTTTAGAACTACATGAGGTTTAATGACATCAAACTGATTTGCAATTCATGAGAAAAAAAAATAAAAACTTTACATTATTTTACTATTACATTAGTAAAAGTAGAACATATAGTGCTTATAAACATCAGCCTTATGCAGTGCTCGACAGTATAAAGGAAGATCGTGGTATCTTCCTACTCAAGGTGAGTTCTAATGTAGAATGAGTCGAGCTATTGTGAGGATAAAAATGACTGGTCAGTGGTACTTTAAAAGCTCAAACAGCCAGAATTAAGATGCTCTAAAATCAGAACATTTTTAGTGTTAGTACAAAACACTTCAGATAGATATTAATAAGGTAAGATGGAGTACTACTTAAATAGAAACATCTGGTGCGTTCATGCACCAGGAAAAATTAACCCAAATTTCACCTGCTCTGCATCACCAGAGACTTCCCCTCAAACAGATTTTGACATCTCAATGCCACCACTGCAACCACTTCCCCAAACCACCAGAAGGTAGACTATTGTCCTGGATTTGCCTCAGTACTGCCTTTTTACACTCCAGCTGAAGTGACCATTCAAGGTGAATTTACCACAAACTGTACATGTGCTTCCCTTTAAGGGGCTGTTTATAAACATCAGGTTCTCAGTGACCAAATTCAGCAGCAATAAGGCCAATATCAACAGGGGAAATACAAAGTTTGTGCCACATGTCCTGGTCATTATCTGCTTTCTAACTTCCCAGAGATGCAGTTTCTACAGAGGAGAGAATGTGTCCCATTCATCTGTATGTCCCCTGAATTAGAGCTTGGCACTCAAATGCTTGCTAAATAAACGATTCAATCATTGCAAAAAAAACCAACTCAGTTTTCTCCTTGCCACCAGTGTATCCCTCCACTTCCTGAGTTTCCTTCCTCAGTCCTACTCTATGTACTTTATTCCCCCTGATTGCTCATATCCTTGGCCTTGAAGCTGAAGGTCAGGATAAAATCCAAGTTCCTCACTGACACACACGGGCCTTCACACACTGCAAGCTTCCTCTCAAGCCTTCTGTCACCGTCCCCATCCTTCAGGCACAGCAGGCCGGAGCTTCTCCTGGCCTCCCTCACCTCCCCGACTACACAGGCTGTTCTTCCAAGTTCTCCCCGTAACCACTACAGTCCGCACTCCTTTACTTAGCAAACTACTACTCAACCTTTAAGACTCAGATCAAATGTCACCACCTCTGTGACAAATTTCCAGATTCTCTAGTAAAATAAGGTGCTCTCCACTGGGCTCCCAAAGCATTTTGCTTCTAAATCTACTCATTAAATAACAGCTTACTAAATGCTTACACAGCCTTTATCGCAGGAATTTAGCCCCTTACATGTCTGTTCTTCCTTTCAGAACAAGCTTGTGTAGGTAATGACGGATTCCTCTTTTGTGTCCCCAGTGCCTGGCACCATGCCTGCCACTGAACAGGCATTTACTAGGAGCTGGCAGAATATATATTTGCACCAATGAAGCAGCCGACTGGAAACAGCCCTGGACAGGGGGCCTGAGGACAGGGGACCTCAGTTTCCTCACCTGTACAAGAAAGCTGGACTAGATAACCTCAAATTCATAACTCAGAAGTTTTATAGACACAGGGAAGCCAGTCTGGCTGACTGCTAAAATTAGTGAACCAAATATAAATCATTTATCAGTAGAAACACTGATACAGCTTTATGGTTATGTCCATTTTGGCACAGTTATCTTTTCTTTGAAATAATGGCAACTTTCTGAAATTCTATCTCCAATTGCACACAACGGATTACCCTCTGTCACTGGAAAAGGCACCCAAAACCTAGCACAGTGGCAGCATTCAACAAATGTTTCTGTAACCGATACGGTTTAATCTTCACAAAAACCCAATGGGGCGGTATCGTTATCGCCAATAAAAGCGGAGGGAACCGAGGCTCCGACAGCGGATACGTCCAAGTTTACTAAATCGGAGCTGTAATCTGTACCCAGCACCAACAACTGAGTCACGTGTGCTGACCGCCGCCCTAAGCGGCCGCCGCCGCCGACGCGCCCCGCCGGCCGCGCTACCTGGAGCACACAGTCCGACTGCAGCAGACACGCGCCCAGGTCCTCCTTCACGCCCGCGCACGCGCCGCCCTCCGGCTTGTCCTCGTAGTACCGAGGCATGGCCGCCCGTCCCGCGCGCCTAGGCCCGCGCCTCAGCCAGCACCGCTCCCGTCCGCAACCGCCGCCACCTGGCTGCGTGGGAGCCACGCCCCCTACACAGGGAACCGGAAGCCGGCAGCGGCGACTTCCGGCGAGCTCGCCGGGGCTACGAGTCCCGAGAGGCCGCGCGCGGCGGAAGTAGGAGCTGTCTACGTTTCGGGAAGGGAAATTGGTCCGGCGGCTGTAAGCTCGGCTGCCTGGCCGAGGTGGCTGGCTCGTGTGCAGCCGGTGGAGGCCGCCGCGGGGCTCCCGGTGAGTCCTGAGGGGCGCTGCGTCCGCCGCGGCTCTGGCTCGCCCGCTGCCTTATCCTCCGACGGCCCTCGGCCCTGGAGTGAGACAGTGGGCCCGCTGCTGGGCCAGAGGGGCGTGGTGGGGGTGGGGTGGCGGGATAACACCTGGGACCCTCAGCTAGAGTTGAATATCGGAGAAACTGCGAGTAATGTTTACTTTGAGACTACCCCAGGCAGTGTTTCGGATGTACTTACCCTGCAAAGCGCTCCTACCCTGCGTCCGGGGTGGCGGGCGCGGCTGAGCCTGGCGGGGCGCGGCCTGCGGCTGGAGACCCCGCCGCCGGGGCGTGGGGGCCGGGCGGTGACTGCGCTCACCTGGTTTCGGAGTGGTTCGACCGGTCTCCCACGGTGTCGTTTCCCCTGCTGACCTATTCATGGAGCAAAACACTGAATTTTAGTTTTGCTTTATTTTTATATCACCTTCTAGTGAGCGAGTTGCCTGCTGGGAATGCTTTGATGGACCACCGGTGTGATTAGGTCGTTTACTTCTTAAAGGCTTGGTGTTTAAGAGCACGGGATTGAGAGGCGGAATTTGAATTTGAGTCTCTCTCTCTCTCTCTTATTCAAATTTGAGTCAATCAGTCTGTCTTTGTCTCTCTTTGTCAGGACTGTCTGAGGATTGAGGTATGGTCCCTGTATAGGTGTTAATGGTGTGGTGCTGCCCTTGACCACTGTCACCACTGACTTTTCTCAAGGAATGGGGCGGAAATGTCAGGTGACCTCCTTCCTATATGGAAAGGAGTTCTGGTAGCCAACACTTTCTTTATATTACTAGTAAAAGACTTTTTCCCCCCCATAGGAAGATGTTACCAAGTACTTCAGTGAGTTCCCCACTGCAGGGGAATGGAGCGTTGAATTCCAGGGATGCAGCAAGACACACGGCGGGAGCAAAGCGCTACAAATACCTGAGAAGGCTTTTTCGTTTTCGGCAAATGGACTTTGAGTTTGCTGCCTGGCAGATGCTCTACCTGTTCACTTCCCCGCAGAGGGTTTATAGAAACTTTCATTATCGAAAGCAGACAAAGGATCAGTGGGCTAGAGATGACCCAGCTTTTTTGGTCCTATTAAGTATCTGGCTGTGTGGTAAGTGTTAGTTGATCTGCAGTAGTTGAAAAACAAATTGTTTGATCGGATTTGTCATTTGGGGACTCTTGTTATAAACTGTTGTGGGTCAGAATTTGGGGATATTTAAAGCTGTTCCTCTTTTCTGAAGCCTCACAAATCTCACAGGAAAGAAGGCTGTATTCTTCCTGGTTCTAAACAGCCCGAGCAGTTGCCAGAGTAAACTGTTACCTTGGAACATTAAAAAGCAGAGGGACAGAGTCACCCCATGTCTTGTAATTACTGTGATAAATACATCGATACCCAAATGCAAACTTGCTGTGAAAAGGAATGTAAAGATTGGAAATTGCTTTTCATAATCAGGGAAATCCAGAGGGAGAGTTCTAAAAGTACTGATAGGAACTTGAGAAAAACTACTTTCAAGTTCTCCAGTAGTATATAGCAAAAGCCTTTAGGGTGTTGAAGTGTGCAGATTTTTACCTTTAATTGAAAAGCTGGGCCACCCTAGTGAACCACAGACAGACAGGGGCCTCCTTGGTAATCTTGAGATATCTCAGTGGCCCTTCTGTGTTCCAAGTTAGTGTGCATTTCTTAATCACATAGAATAGATCTTGGGAGCGTTGTTTACATGTCTCTCCCCCATTGGACTGAGGGGATCTGGAGGGAGAGACTGTCCCCAATATCCCCAGAACCTTGCAAAGTGCCTGAACAAATCTTGTAAATCTTTCTTTCAGTGTCCACTGTAGGATTTGGCTTTGTGCTGGACATGGGATTTTTTAAGATGATAAAGCTTCTCCTTTGGGTTGTATTCATAGATTGTGTGGGCGTTGGTCTTCTCATCTCAACTCTGATGTGGTAAGTACCATACCTTTGGTTCTTCACATACTGCTGTAGGGCCTCCTTTGGGACTTACTTCACAGATACAGTAGTTGATGGAAATTGAAACAAGATAGGTGAACTGAGAGCATCCATTTTGACTGACAGGATTGGTGTAACTTGCCCTCTTGGGTCTACCCCATGTAAGAAAATACTCTAAAGTATGGTCTGTATTGTCAAAGTGCATGCAGCAAATAAGGGAAATGAAATGATTGTATCCTACTGACAAAATCCCTGATTTTGCAAAAATATCATACAGTTAGCCAATTCTGCTTAAGTTGTCTGTATGCTGGCTCATTTTTCTGCTTCATTTGTCAGTTGGTCACCACTAAATGTATGAGATCTAGAAGGTTATGTCATGGAATCTTACTCTGAGTTTTTCGTATTAAATGTAGCACACTTGAAAATAATTTTTTTCATTAAACTTCTGGTTCCTTCCTGGTGAAGGAGAAAGACACATACATAGAGGTTTTATTAAAAGGGTTCTCAGTCTGACTTTGTCTAGGTTTAGTTTCAAACAACAGTGTACTGAGTGTAAATCTGGTGTTTGGTTTTTCATTATTCTAACCAATACAGGGCTCCTATGTGGTTGGCATGCTGAATGATGAGAATGGATGTGGTGGGTGAGCTTAGATGGCCTGTGGTTGAGTAGGCCTGGTAGTCAGTGTATATCAGAGAAAACACTATGGAGCATTTTAGTCACAGAGACACTTGGGTTCAAATGCCAGTTCAGTCATTTACTGTATAACTCTTAGTCCCAGACTTCTCTTTTGTAAAATGGAATTATCTATTTTGCAAGGTATTTGAGAAGCTTGTGGTAGGAAAAGCACCTGGCATATAGTAAGTGCTCAATAAACGGTAGCTATTAATATTTTTAACAAAATTCTGAGACTATATAATCTGTGAAGATACCAACCTTTTATTTTCCTTTATAACTTCTTTCTAGTACAGTACAGGTTTTGTATATGCTAGTCAATAAATTGTTAATCTAAAATTCTAAAATCTGGCTTAAAAGTAATACTGCTAATGTACATCACTTATTTATTGTCAAAATATCCATGAAAAACATGGTATATGGAAAAACTTCAATAAATACGGCTTTCAGAGGAATAGTTTAGTTTGTAGCAAGCATTCTGCATGAATGCACTGACTCTGGAGGGCCTCAGAAACCAAGTCATCCTGGAGTTTAGTACCTCTGGTATGACTCTGTATGATAGTGTAAGTTAAATTGAAAAGGACTCAGTATGGTCCTAGCTGGTTTAGCTCAGTGGTTAGAGTGTCAGCCTGCAGACTAGAGGGTCCTGGGTTCGATTCCAGCCAAGGGCATGTACCTTGGTTGCAGGCTGGATCCCTGGCCCCAGTTGGGGTGCGTGTGGGAGGCAACCAATCAGTGTGGCTCTCACATCGATGTTTCTCTCTTCCTCCCTCCCACTCTCTCTGAAAAGCAATGGAAAGGATATCCTCGGGTGAGGATTAAAAAAAAAGGACTCATGTTTTTGAGAACCTACGTTGTCTTGTGAATGGTGTAAGGAGCTAAAAATAAGAAATGATGACATATGATTGTGGTCATCCCAGAGGCACCACAGGAACCAGCATAAGGAGGTGTTTGGGGGATTGATGATTTCTAGTACCAACTTCAAAGAAATAGAAATGTGGGCAGTACACTAGGTCTGAGAGTATAGGGTGACACTGAGTACCTGATGAAGATACATCATCTGCAAATAATGAGTTTTGCTTCTTCCTTGCCAATTTGGATGTCTTTTATTTATTCTTTTTGTTTGATTGTTGTGGCTGGGACTTCTAGTACCATGTTGAATATGAGTGGTGAAAGCGGACTTAAGAGGGAAACGCTTTTAGTTTTTGCCTATCAAGTATGATGGTGTCCATGGGTTAGCCATATATGGCCTTTAGTATGTTGAGGTATGTTCCCTCTGTTCCCACTTTGCTAAGAGTTTTTATCATAAACAAGTCCTGGATTTTGCCAAATTATTTTTCTGAATTTATTGATATGATCATGTGATTTTTATCCTTTATTTTGTTTATGTGGTATATCATGTTAAATGATTTGTGGATATTGAACCAGCCTTCCATCTTGGGAATAAATCCCCATTGATCATGGTGTATAATCTTTTTAATGTATTGCTGAATTCAGTTTGCTAATATTTTATTCAGGATTTTTGTATCTGTGTATAATTTTTTTTTTGTAATGTCTTTGTCTGGTTTGGGTATCAAGACAATGCTGGCTTTATAAAATGAGCTTGGGAGCCTTCTTTCCTCTCCAATTTCTTGGAATAGTTTGAGAAGGATGGGTATTAATTCTTTGAATGTTTGGTAAAATTCACCTGTGAAGCCATCTGGTCTAGTGCTTTTGTTTATTGGGAGTTTTTTGATTACTGATTCAATTCCGTTAGTTGCTCTGTTCACATTTTCTGGTTCTTCTTGACTCAGCGTTTGAAGATTGTGTGTTTCTAAGAATTTATCCATTTCTTCCAGGTTGTCCAGTTTGTTGGCATATAATTGTTTGTACTATTTCCTTATAATCCTTTGTATTTTTGTGGTGTTGGGTGTCACTTATCTTTCACTTTTTATTTTATTTGGATCCTCTCTTTTCCTTTTTTCTGTTAATTAAATTTATTGGGGTGGCATTGCTCAGTAAGATTAATAATTTTCAAGTGTATATTTCTGTGATACGTGATACATGATCTGTATATTGCATTGTATTGTATGCCCACCATCCAAAGTCAAATTATCTTCTGTCATCACATGTTTGGGCCGCTTTACCTTTTACTATCCCTCCACCCCGCTTCCGCTCTGGTAACCACCATACTGTTGTCTGTGTATATGAGTTTTTGTTTATTTTTCTTATTTGTTCAGTTGTTAATTTCAGTTTTTATATCCCACATATATGTGAACTCATATGGTTCTTTTTCTGACTGACTTATTTCACTTAGCATATTCTCAAGATCCATCCATGTTGTTGCCAGTGGCAGTATTTCATACTTTCTTTTGGCTGAGTAGTGTTCCATTATATATATGTAACACATCTTCTTTATCCATTCATCTGTGTATGACACTTTAGTTGTTTCCATGTCTTGGCCACCATCAGTAATGCCTAACGAACATAGGGGTGCATATATCTTTGCAAATAAATGTTTTCAAATTTTTCGGATACCCAGAAGAGGAATTTCTGGGTCATATGGTAACTCTATTCTTAATTTTTTGAGGAACTGCCAGACTGCTTTCCATAGTGACGGTACTAGTCTACATTCCCACTACCCCATTGAATGAGGGTTCCTTTTTCTCCACAACCTTTCCAACACTTGTCATTACTTGTCTTGTTGATAATACCCATTCTAACAGGCGTGAGTTGATATCTCATTTTAGTTTTGATTTGCATTTTCCTAATAGCTAATGAAGTTGAGCATCTTTTTATATGTCTATTGGCTGTTTTTATGTCTTATTGAGAAAAATGTCTGTTCAGGTCCTTGTCCATTTTTTAATTGGATTGCTCACTTGTTTGGTGTTGAGTTGTTTATATATTTTGGATACTAACTCCTTGTCAGAGCTGTTGTTTGCAAATGTCTTCTCCCATTCAGTTGGTTGCCTTTTTGTTTTTGTTGGCCGTTTCTTTTGTTGTGCAGAAACTTTTTAGTGTGATACAGTTCCATTCATTCATTCATTCATTTATTTTATATTTTTAAATTTTATTTTTGTTTAGAATATTATAGATGTCCCTTTTTCTCCCCCAATGACCTGTTCCACCCCGTCCCATCCCCCTCCCCAGTCCCTCTCCCCATCATTATCCGTGTCCTTGGGTTGTGCCCTTTCATTTATTTTTGCCTTTGGGATCAAATTCATAAAATCTTCTCCAAGACCAAGTCCATCAGTTTAGTACCTATGTTTTTTTTCTATGTAATTTATTGTTTTAGATCTTATATTTAAATCTTAGATCCATTTTGAGTTAGTTTTTGTTCATGGGGACAAACTGAAGTCCAGTTGCATTCTTTTGCATGTGGCTTTCCAATTTTCCTCTTTTATTCTTGATGACTCTGGCTGAAGGTTTTTCTGTTATATTTATCTTTTTCTTTTTTTAAATATGTTTTTATTGACTCTTTTTTTGAAGAAAGGGAGAGGGAGAGAGAGAAAGAACCATTAATGAGAGAGAAACATTGATTGGCTGCTTCCTGCATGCCCTCCCTGTACTGGGGATCAAACTTGCAACCTATGCATGTGCCCTGACAGGGCATTTCTTTTCTTTTTTTCTTTTACACTCTATTTCATTTATTTCCTCTCAGATCTTTATTATTTCCTTACTTACTTTTCTTAGTTCCTTTTGGTATAAGGGTAGCTTGTTTGAGATTTTTCTTGTTTCTTGAAGTAGGCCTTTATTGCTATGAATTTCCCTTTTGGAGCTGCTTTTGCTGTGTCCCATAGATTTGGGACATTTTTTTGTTTTTTCATTTTTTTTTGTCTCAAGGTTTCTTTTGATTTCTTCCTTGATCTTGTTAACCCATTTATTGTTTAGTGCCATGTTATTTAGCCTCCATGGGTTTGTGTGTGTTTCCAGTTTTCTTCTTGCAATTGATTTCTAGTTTATTGTGATCAGAAAAGATGCCTGATATGATTTCAGTCTTCTTAAATTTATTGAGATTTATTTTGTGGCCCAACATGTGGTCTGTTGTGGAAAATGTTCAGTGTACACTTGAAATAATGTATATTCTGCTGCTTTTGGGTGAAATGTGCTAAAAATATCAATTAAGTCCATCTGGTCTAAAGTGTCTTTTAAGGCCACTAATTTTTTTTTTCTTTTTGTCTTGTTTTTATTCCTTTCAATATCATTAATTTTGTCCCCCCCTCTTCCTCCCTTCCTCCCTCCCTCCCTCCCTTCCTTCCTTCCTCTCTCTTTCCCTTCCTTCCTTCCTTCCTTCCTTCCTTCCTTCCTTCCTTCCTTCCTTCCTTCCTTCCTTCCTTCCTTCCTTCCTCTCTCTCTCTCTCTCTTTCTTTCTCTTTCTTTCCTTCTTTCTTTCTTTTCTTTCTTTCTTTCTTTCTTTCTTTCTTTCTTTCTTTCTTTCTTTCTTTCTTTCTTTCTCTCTCTCTCTCTCTCTCTCTTTCTCTCTTTCTTTCTCTCTCTCTCTCTCTCTCTTCCTTTCTGCCTTCCTTTCTTCCTTCCTTTCTTCCTTTCTCTTTCTTTCTTTCTCTCTCTCTCTCTCTTTCTCCCTCTCTTTTTCTCTCTTTCTTTCTTCTTTCTTTCCCTTCCCTCCCTCCTCACCCGAGGATATTTTTTACATTGTATTTCAGAGAGAGTGGAAGGGAGAAAGAGAAAAAAACATCGATGTGAGAGAGACACATCAGTTGGTTGCCTCCCACTCACATCCCAACCAGGGCTGGAGATTGAGCTTGCAACTGAGGTGTGTGCCTTTGGCCAGAATCAAACCCAGGGGTCAGTCTGCAGGCTGACCACTGAGCCAAACCAGCTAGGGCTCAGTGTCATTTTCACACAGGCTTTTCCTTTTTTTCTTTCTACTTCCTTTGGATATAACCTTCATTCTCCTAAACTTTAAAATATATATATATTTTTATTGATACATGTCTCCCATTCCTGCTCTTCCTTTACTCCTCTCCACCTAGCCCCTACCACACCCCAGGCATTCACCATGTTCATAGCAGCATTATTTATGATAGTTAAAATTTAAAACCCAGATACCCGTCAGTAGATGAGTGGATAATAAAGCCATGGTACATTTACACAGTGCAATACCATGAAGCTGTAAAAAAGAAGGATCTCTTACCCTTTGAGACAGCATAGATGGACCTGGAGATTATTATGCTAAGTGAAATTAGACTGTCAGAGAAAGAAAAATATTACATGATCTAATTTATTTGTGGAATCTAATGAACAGAATAAACTGACCAATAAAATAGGTCCAGAGGCATGGAGGCACAGAACAGACTGACAAATGTCAGAGGGGAAGGAAGGGGGCAGGGATGGGAAGAGATTAACCAAACAATTTACATACTTATATGCATATCCTATGACACAGACAGTAGTGTGGTGAATGCCTGGGGTGTGGTAGGGGCTGGCTGGAGGGGGAATGGGATATATTCCTGGGAAGTGAGATCGCTAGGTCAAGTGGCAGTTCCATTTTTAATTTTTTGAGGAACCTCCATACTGTTTTCCACAAGTTGCACCAGTCTGCATTCCCACCAGCAGTGCACTAGGGTTCCCTTTTGTCCACATCCTCACCAGCACTTGTTGGCTTATTGATGGCAGCTGTTCTGACAGGTGTGAGGTGATAACCTCATTGTAGTTTTAATTTGCATCAATCTTGTTTATCTTTTCAAAGAACCAGCTCTTCATTTCATTGATCTTTTGTATTGTTTTTTTTTAGTCTCAATGTCATTTATTTCTGTTCTGATCTTTATTTCCTTCTGCTTTCTCTAGGCTTTTCTTGTTGTTCTCTGTGTAATTCTTTAAGTTGTTGGATTAGATAGTCTATTAGAAATTTTTCTTGTTTTTTGAGGAGGCCTATAGTGCAATGAACTTCCCTGTCAGGACTGTTTTTGCCGTGTCCCATAGATTTTGGGTTGTTGTGTATTTATTTTCATTTCTTCCCATGAAGTTTTTGATTTCTTCCTTTATCTCATTGGTAACCCATTCATTGTTTAATAACATGCTATTTAGCCTCCATGTGTTTGAATGTTTTTTGAGTGCTTTTATTGTAGTTGATTTCTAATTCCATGCCATTGTGATCCAAAAAGATGCTTGATGTAATTTCAAATCTTCTTGAACTACTATAGATTTGTTGTATGTCCTAACATGTGGTCTATCTTTGAGAATGTCCCCCCATGTGCACTTGAGAAGAATGTATGTTCTGTAGCATTGGGGTGGAATGTTCTGTAAATGTCAGTTAATTCCATCGTATCTAGTGTGTCATTTAGGATCACTGTTTCCTTGTTGATTTTTTTTGTCTGGAAGATCTATCCAGTGAAGTCAGTGGGGTGTTAAAGTCCCCTGCTATGGTTGTATTGCTGTAAATTTCTCCCTCAAAGTTCTTAAGAAATTTTTTTTTTTTAATATACTTGGGTGCTCCTATATTGGGTACATACATGTTTACCAGGGTTATATCCTCTTGTATTGATCCCTTTAGTATTATGTAGTGACCTTCTTTGTCTCTTGTTGTGGCCGTCATTTTGAAGTATATTTTGTCAGATATGAGTATTGCTATTCCAGCTTTTTTTTTCGTTACCATTTTTTTCTGTACCTTCACTCTCATCCGGTGTGAGTTTTTTGTTCTGAGGTAGGTCTTTTGTATACAGCATATATATGGGTCATGTTTTCTTATCCATTCAGCTACCCTATGTCTTTTGATTTGAGCATTTAAGCTATTTACATTTAAAGTTGTTATTGTTAGGTACTTATTTATTGCCATTTTTATTCTTTATGGCTGTGTTTCTATTATTATTCTTACACCATTACCTGCAGCATTTCTTTCATTGCTGGTTTGGTGGTGATAAACTCCTTTAGCCTTTTTTGTCTTGGAAGCTCTTTTTTCAACTTCAGTTTTAAATGATAGCCTTGCCGAATAGAGTAATCTTGGATTCAGGCCCTTGCTTTTTATTACTTTGAATACTTCATGTCACTCCCTTCTGGCCTGAAATGTTACTATTGAGAATCAGTTGACAGTCTAATGGGAACTCCCTCGTGGGTAACTTTTTGTCTTTCTTGCTGCCTTTAAGGTTCTTTCTTTGTTTTTGGCATTTGCCATTTTAATTATGATGTGCCTCGGTGTGGATCTCTTTGGGTTCATCTTAATTGGTACTCTCTGTGACTCCTGAACTTGGCTTTTTTCTTCACCAAGTCAGAGACGTTTTCTGTCATTATTTCTTCAAACAGGTTCCCTGTTCCTTGCTCCCATTCTTTTCCTTTTAGTACCTGTGTGGTGTGAATGTTGTTACATTTCATGTTGTCCAAAGTTCCCTTAAGCTATCCATCTGCTTTTTAATTCTTTTATTTTATGCCCTCATTGGGTGTTTATTTCTACCTTGTCTTCCCAGTCACTAATTCAGTCCTCTGCTTTATCCAGTCTACTTTTAATTCCTTTCAGTGTAATCTTGATGTTAGATACAGTATTGTTCATTTACAACTGGTTCTTGTTCGTGGTTTTCTATTTCCTTTTTCATGCTGTCATAGTTCCCACTAAGTTTCATGTAATTCTAAGTTCCTTGAGCATTTTTATAACCATTATTTTGAACTCTATGTTTGATAAGTTGCTTGTCTCCATTTCATTATTTCTGGTCTCTTGTTACAGCTTTTGTTTTAAACTTTGTTTTGTCTGATATAGATATTGCTATCGCAACTCTTTTTGCTTGTTTCCATTTGCATAAAATACCTTTGTCACCCTTTTTAGTTTCAGTGCGTGCATGTGTGTTGATCTGGAGTGGGTCTCTTGTAGGCAAGCATATGCACAGGTCTAATTTTCTTAATCCATTCAGCCACCCTATGTCTTTTGATTGGAGCATTTAGTTTGTTTACATTGAAAATAATTTGATAGGTATGCCATTATTGCCATTTTATCAGTTTTCTGGTTGTTTTTAGTTTTTCTCTGTTCCTTTCATACTTTCTTGCTCTTCTCTTGTATGTTGATGATTTTCTGTAGTGTTGTGTTTGGAATCCTTTCTCCTTATTTTGTGCACATCTGATTTTGTGCACATCTCTTGTAGATTTTTTGGTTTGTTTTTCACCATGTGCTTCTATATACCAATAGAAGGACTGTTTATACGAGTCTGTTTCAAGTTGGTGGTCACTTAATTTAGAACACAATTTTTAGTCGCCCCCCTCCCCTCATTTTGTTTGTGTATATCCCTTAATTTATTATTGTAATTTCTACTTTTGTCTTTTAACCTTTGTACTAGCTTGGTTGATCCAGTTTTTGCTAAGTGTTGGCCTTTTTCAGTGAGATTTTTTTTCTTTCCTATATATTTTTTATTCATACTTTATCTTTTCTAGTTAAAGAAGGCCCCTTTAACGTTTCTTGTAAGTCTGGTATTGTGAGGAACTCATTCAGTCTTTCTTGTCTGGGACACTTTATTTCTTCTTCAATTCTAAATGATATCCTGCTGATTAAGAGTAGTAATCTTGTTGTAGGTTTTGGTCTTTCATCACTTGAAATATTTTGTGCCAATCCCTTTTGGCCTGCAGAGTTTGTGTTAAGATATTAGCTGACAGTCTTATGGTGAAGGGTGCCCTTATATATAACTGACTGCTTTTCTCTGATATATTTAAGATTTTCTTTTTTAACCTGTAGCATTTTAATTATGATGTGTCTTGGTGTGGTCCTCTTTGGGTTTATCTTGTTGGGGACACACTGCACTTCCTGGACTTGTATGTATATTTCCTTTGCCAGGTTAGGGAAGTTTTCCATTATTATTTCTTCAAATAGGTTTCCAGTCCATATTTTTCTGTCTTCTTCTGGAACCCTTATGGTGCAAATATTGGTAGGCTTGATGTTGTCCCAGAGAGCCCTTAAACTATCATTTTTTAAAATTCTTTTTTCTTTTTTGCTATTCTGATTGGGTGTTTTTTTACTACCTTGTCTTCCACATCACTGATTCGATCCTCTGCTTCATCTAACCTGATGTTGATTCCTTCTAGTCTGTTCTTCCCTGCAGTTATTGTATTCTTCAGTTCTGATTAGCTCTTGTTTCTGTTTTCCATCTCCTTATGTTTTTGTATCTTTTTGAAGTTTTTCCTGAGTTCATCTGTTCTTTCAAGTTCATTGCATACTGTTATATGCAGTGTTTTGAACTCTGCATCTGGTAAATTGACATCATTTTGTTTAGTTCTTCTGGAGTTTTGCCTGCTCTTTTATTTGGGACAGGTTTGTTTGTCTCCTCATTTGGCTGACCTCTGTGTTTGTAACTATGTTTTAGGTAGATATGCTGTGTGTCCTGGTCTTGACAGAGTAGCCTTATGCCCAAAGTGCCCTGTGGGGCACAGTGACAGTCTTTCTGGTCACCTGAGCCAGTTGCTCCAGGGGTTTTCCCTGTGTGGGTTGTGTGTGCCCTCCTGTTGTAGTTGTGCCTTGATTGCTGCAGGCAAGTCATTTGGTGGTGTTTACTCTCTGGCTGACTGGCTGTGAGGGCTGGATGTAACTACAGCAGACTAATTGCTGACCCCCACAGATCGGTTGTTGCTTTAGCATGGCTGTGGTGCCAGCTGAAGCTGCCCTTTGGGTACACCATTTGTGGAACTGATTGGGTGGTGCTCTGGTGTGGCATAAAGCCATCCACTAGGTTTGTTGAGGCTGGAGCCTCTTGAGAGGGACTCTGGTGCAGGCCAAGGTGAGCCACCACTTATGCTAGGCTTGATGCCTCTTGGTAAAAACTGTAAAGTGATCTGCGGTTGCTTGTACTGGGCTTGGAGGTGTCTGGGAGAGGCTGTACTGCAAACCGAGGCTGCCTGCCTTTTGTGCCATGATTGGGACACTTTACTGTGCCCTACTGATGCAAGCTGAGATCAGCTGCCACTTGTGCTTGGCTTATGGCCTCTTAGTTGGAACTACATTACAGGCTAAGTCTGGTTTCCACCTATGCCAGGCTTGGGGCCATCTGATGGGAATTAGAATGCAAGTCGAGATTGGTTTCTGTTGGTACTAGGCTTGGGGCCGCTTGTGAAGAGCTACAATGCATGCTGAGGACCCGGCTGCTGCTTATACAGGGTTTGCGGAACTTTGGGAAAGTCTGCAGGGCAAGCCTAGGACAGCCACCACTTGTGTGAGGTTTGCAGATTGTGAGGAAAGTCTGCAGTGCAAGCCAGGGCAGGCTGCTTATGTGGAGGAGCTGTCTGAAGAGGCAAGGGCCCTGTGAGCAACTTGGGTGGGGTCTTAGGATGATCAGGGCAGAGGGAAAATATTAGTTTTATGGAGAGCACAGATTTGGTGCCCACATACACAGGGCTGGATGGGTGGGAAGAGAGATAACCAAGGAACAATGGTGTCTGCCAGCACATCCGTCCTTAGTGAGAGTTGTCCTGACCCCTGCCCCCCCAGCCCTCACCCTCAAGTTAGTTCATTCATCTCTTCCTAGTATGTGTCTGGCACTGTTCGCGTTGTGGCCACTGTACTAGCTTAAAGAGTAAGTTTGTGAGCGAGTCTATGTGTGTTCCCTTTAAGAGCAGCGCCTTTGTCTCTAGCAGCCCCTTGTCTTTGGACACTATCCCAGCTGGTTTGCACAGCCAGATATGGGAAGTCCCGTGTGGGGCTGTGACACCTCGTCCCTCTGGGTGGACCTCCGTAGCCAACATATCCCTCCCATTTCGTAAATCCACACCATGGGTGCAGGACCTGCCATGTCCAAGTATCCACCCCTCCTACAGTCTTGATGTGGCTGCTTCTCTGTATCTTTGATTATAACAGTATGTTCAGCTAGACTTCAAGAGGTTCTCAGTGGTTCTATAATTTAGTTGTAATTTTGGTGTGATCTTGAGAGGAGTCAAGCTCAGAGTTGACCTACTTTGCCACCTTGACCAGAGTTCTCTTTCTCTGTTTTATTTTTTTCTATTTGCTAGTGCAATTGGGTGATTCCACTTTGTCTTCCAGCTCAAAGACTTGTTCTTCTGCATCAACTAATCTGCTCTTGGTTCCCTCTAGTGTATTTTTCATTTCAGTTATTGTTCAATTCTGATTGGTTTTATTTTATATTTTCTTTTTGCTGCTGTTCTGAGTTCATCTATTCTTCCAAGTTTTGGGGGCATCCTTATCAGTGTTTGATGTCTTTATCTAGTAGACTGCTTTTTCCTGTTTTTCTGGGGTCTTATCTTGATCTTTTGTTTAAAACATATTTTTTGGTCTCATTTTGGTTCTTTCTCGGTGTTTGTTTCTATGAATTAGGCAAAACAGCAACCTCTCCCAGTGTTGCAGGAGTAGCCTTGTGTAGGAGCTTCCCCTTTGTAAACTGCATGGTTGGTGTCTTTGGCGGGGCAGCTGGAGTTGGAGCGTGCGTGTGCTGTAGGGAGACTCAGGGTCAATCTGCACCAGGGTTGTCTTGGCCAACTGGTTGGAGTTGGAGCGGGTACAGTCTACAGGGAGTCCCAGGGGCAAGCTATTTGGGGCTGCCTTGGCAGATGAGCTGGGGCTACATACAGTTGGAGCCAGCTCAGGCCACAGGGGTCCTGGGGTCCAGCCTCCCTGGGGCCATGTTGGCTGGCTGGCTGGCTGGCTGGCTGGAGCTGTAGTTAGACGGTCTAGGGCTGTGGAGAGTCCCAGGGGCAAGCCGCACCGGGGCCTGGAGCTTTAGTTGTAGTGGGTGCTTGCCTCAGGGAGACCCAGGGGCAGTCCTCGCTAGGAGTACCTTGGCAGGCCGGTTGGGGCTGTAGCTGGCGTGGTCTGTGGAAGTCCCAGGGACAAGCCATATATAACGGAGTGGGAGCTGTAGTTAGAGCATGTGAGAGCCTTGGGAAGTTACAGGGACAAACTGTGCTGGAGTCACCTTTGCAGGCCAGCTGGAAACGCTGTAGTTGGGGAAGGCCGCTGGGAGACCTAGGGACAAGCCAAGGAGATGGTGTGGGACTGACAGCGTTGGCTGCCTTGCTAGAGTGTTTGGATCATGGTCCTGCCCATGTGATCGAGGGGGAGGGCACCAGTTGGTGCTCTGTGGTGTCTCTGACACTGGAGAGAGTTCCCACAGTTCCCCTCCTTTTTGGCAGATAGTGTGCCTTTTAAATCAGCTTTTTCACCATGTCCCAGGGCAGGTGTCTGCATGTGGGCCCTTCAGGAAAACCCTCCCTACTGCAGGTTGTTGTTGGGGGTGAGGTTCCCTCAGTATCAGTACCATGTCTCTCTCTCCTGTTTGTGTGGTCTCTCTCTCATTTGTTGTGCAGAAGCTGTTCGGTCAGCCCTCAGTTCTTCCTCAGGGGGAATTGCTCTGTGGGTGTAAATTCGATGTGTTCGTGGAGGTGAGTTTAAGGTGTTACTATGCCCCATCTTGTACCAGAAACCGATATTTTACTTTTCATTCATTCATAATTTAACTAGTGTGCCATACTGTGGAACGGTGGCTGTTCCTATGGCTAGATACATCACTGGCCACTCTTTTCTTACTAGTTCCTCCTGGTTCTCTGGCCTTGGACCTGGTCTCAGTCTACATTCTGTAGGTGACCTCATTCCGGCCCTTGGCTTTAAATACAGTGTCACACTGATGAGTTTATATCTTGTTTGACCCTCTTCCCTAAGCTTTGGGCTTTATGTATTTCTTAGTCCATTCTAATAGGCATCTTCCGCATAACAGGTCCAAGTCCAAACTCCTGCACTCTCCTTCCTGCCCCCGAACCATTCTCTCAGCAGCCATTCCTACCTCAGTCAATGGCAGCTCGATCTTCCACATGTTTAAGGCAGAAATAAGTCATCGTTGGCTTTTCCCCTCATACTCCACATCCGGTACTTCAAATCCTATTGGTGCTGCCATGTAACTGGAGTATTATCCCACATGGCCCACCTCTGCTGCTGGCACTGTTCATCCCTCTCGCAGTAGCCTCTCAACTTCCCCTCTTGTCCCTGTAGTCTATTCTCAGGGCAGCCAGAGGAACCTGGCCAAAACAGTAAGTCCCTTCTGGGAAATCTGTGATCTCTTATTTCACCAAGAGTAAAATACAGAGGTCTTAAAATGGCCACAGACTCTGTAAGATCCGGCTCCCTGTTTCTTTTCTGATTTCATTTTCTGCTACTCTGCTCATTTATTCCTGGCACACTGGTCTCCTCACCCACTCCTCAGACATGCCAGGTGTCCTGCCAGCCACCCCTTCTGTATTCCACCATCTCCTCCACCTCTGCATTGGCCTCCCTACTGCCTGGAATGCTCTGTCCCGGGTGATTCCTGTCACTGCCCTTGGGTCTTCACCCAGATGTTACTTTCTCATGACCATCATAGCTAACATTGCATTTCAACTCTGTATTCTCTATCCTTCTTCACTTTTTCTTTCTTTCCCTGCCAAGGACATGTTTTCATTGATTTTGAGGGAGAGAGAGAAATGTCAGTTGCCTACTGTACACACCCCGACTGGGGATCGAATCTGCAACCTGGGTATGTAATCTGATCAGGAATCAAACCCTGCAACCTTCTGGTGTAGGGGATAATGCTCCAACCAATTGAGCCACCCAGCCAGGGCTACTGGTTTTTTCCTGTTTTTTTCTATAATACCATCTGACATATTTATATTCTATTGTCAGTCTACTCCCTCTAGATTGAAGGCAGGGATTTTTTTTTTTTAATCCCCACCTGAGGGTATTTTTTCCATTGCTTTTTCAGAAAGAGTGGAAGGAAGAGAGTGGTGGCGGGGGGAGAGAGAGGAACATCAACGTGAGAGACACACGACACATAGATTGGTTGTCTCCCACATGCCGCCCGACCTGGGCCGGGGATCGAGCCTACAAGTGAGGTACATGCCGTTGGCCAGAATCGAACCCCAAGCCCTCAGTCCATGGACTGACGGCTCTAACCACTGATCAACCAGCTAGAGTGAAGGCAGGGATTTGTGTTTTGTTTATTGCTGTATTCCCACTATATGAAATAACACTTGGTACATAGAAGGCAGTCAGTAAACACTGTTAGAATTTTTATTGTATTGTGAAAGAAATTCTAATTTTGCTCTTCAGGTTTATCTCTAACAAGTACTTAGTGAAGCGGCAGAGCAGGGACTATGATGTGGAGTGGGGCTATGCCTTCGACGTGCATTTGAACGCGTTTTACCCTCTCCTAGTCATTCTGCATTTCATCCAGCTTTTGTTCATCAACCGTAAGTAGCAGTTCTCAAAATATTTTCAAAAGGTCTTCATTGTATGCAATGAAAAGAGAGTAACACTCTGAATTGTTGTCTCTTTGTGGCAGATGTCATCCTGACAGACACATTTATTGGATATTTGGTTGGAAATACCTTGTGGTTGATTGCTATTGGTTATTACATCTATATAACCTTCCTGGGATACAGTGGTAAGTAATTAATTTTTTTGGTTGACTGAAAACATAAAAGGGGAAAGTTGTAGCAGTAATATAGTTAGCTTACTTTTATTGAGCCCTTGTAGGCACTGTCCCAAGTGTTTGATATTTTTTCAGTTTATCTTCCTAATTATATAATACAGGTTTACTTACCCCATTTTTCAAATGAGGAAACGAGCACAAAGGCATTAAGTAACATGGTCTGGTCACACATCTCAAAAGTGGCATAGCTGGTAACAAATTTAATCATTTCAAGGAACCACGTAAACCATATTATCTCCATGTTACCCCAAGAACCCGTGACCGGGTTCCTCTTTCTCCAGGCTTTCGGGTTTGAGTCCCCAGTGGTAGGTTAGAGAGAGGAAAGGGTTGGTCAGATGAATGGGCACATAGGCATATGAACTTCAGTGTTTAAAACCTTTGCCTCGCCCGGCCAGCATGGCTCAGTGGTTGAGCATTGACCTATGATACAGAAGGTCGATTCCTGGTCAGGGCACATGCCCAGGTTTTGGGCTCAATCCCCAGTAGGGGGTGTGCAGGAGGCAGCCAATCAATGACTCATCATTGATGTTTCTCTCCCCCTCTCCCTTCCTCTCTCTGAAATCAATATTTTTATTTATTTATTTTTGAACCTTTGCCTCATTTTCCATTTTTATATAATCACTATATGGTCTGTAGATGATCCCAGATTAGGCCCAGCTTCTACTGACCTGATGATATTTTGCAAATTTATTGTTAAATCCTGCTGTCAGTTCATTTTCCTTAATGAGAAACATATTTACGTTATTCTTTAAGAAGTAATCTCCATTAAATAGAGCTAAATTAACCCTAGAGATTTCTCTTATAATTTATTCTTATGTACATTTTTAACCCTTTCTTGTCACTCTGGATGATTAGAACCTTACTGTAAATGCAAACTTGCCCAGAACTGGTCCCACCCCCATGGCTGCTTTGCCAGAGACTTAATCCCCTCAAATTCTAATACCTTGTGTGGGGTATTGGAAGTCCCTTCTCCAGTTCAGGGGAGCTGTGTGGCATGTCATACTGTGATTAGCATGCTGCAGCATTGTGCTTTCTCTGAGTGGGTTTTTGATCCCTCTCCTGGTAACTCCCTGTAGTTCAGCACACACGGGGTAGGAATGAGCAAGAAACAGACATGGCTATTGATATTGGGGACAGATTCTGTTTGAGTTTCAGCTCTTTCCTAAAGCTTGGGATACCAGCTGAGATCTCGCCCTCAGTGGAGCTGTAACGATATCTACATTGGAAAATCAAAGAGCTGGAAGTGGTTTTTTTCCTATAACGTCATCCATCTCTGTTGGTACTTTAAGATGGACTTAGGGTTTCTGAAGCTGTCACAGTTTAAACTCACCACCAGTTCATAATATTTACGGTGTTTGTCCCTTGTTCTCAACCTGTCCTAGTCCTGGATTTGCTTCTCTCTCAGCCTTTGTGCTGAACTAACCCCTCTCCTAGGTTTCTTCACGGCCGTGAGGAAGGAAGCAACCCAGAATAGCAAGATTAGCATGGTTTTGGCTGCATAGCATCATCTCACTGATTGAAAATGCGCGTTCCTCTTTGGCCCCACATGTAGTGAAGAGCTGTCTTTCAGAATGTTCATTTGTTAGTCATGTTTCCTCCTCTAAAAAATGAATTTGGTTTTATTTTCCAGCATTGCCATTTTTGAAAAATACAGTAATCCTCCTCTATCCATTTGCACCTCTCGTTCTGATCTACGGGCTGTCACTAGCACTAGGATGGAACTTCACCCACACACTGTGTTCCTTCTACAAGTACAGAGTGAAATGAAAAAAAAAGTGAGACATCTTAGCTGTTTCAACAGTATTGGGGAAGTGATTTCTTATGAAACTTGTAAGTAAACTCTTATTGTAGATATCTTAAAGGTGTAAATAAAGTTTGTGAATTTGAGGAAATATATGTTAACACTATTGTCAAATACATTCCTTAAAACTAAATGTACATTTCTATAATAAATATTTTTTAAACTAAAGCATGCATTTTATTCATTCTAATATTTGCATGCACAAGGATGATATACAAAATACTGAAGGGATGAGGAAATTAGGTAAAACTTTTTAACATGAATTCTTTTTGAAAGAGCTTCTTTTTGGAGAACATGGTAATCATCATATGCTCCCCCTCCCCCCACTTACTGACAAGGCACTTACTCAGCCTCCATTTCCTAAGGGGCTGTACTTTAAACATTTGCAGAGGGCATATCATCTCAGTGTAACCTTCAGGCCCTAAATATCTTTAACAGCATTTTCTCTACAAAAAGCCAAACCAGCCCAGGCCGGCGTGGCTCAGTGGTTAAGGCGCATGTGGGAGGCAACCAATCAATGTTCTGTCCCCTTGCCCCGGTCCCTTCCAATCTCTCAAATCAATGGAAAAAGAATATCCTTACTCCTTGGGTGAGAATGAAAACGATAAATCAAAGAGTGAAGAGGCCCATGGTGGCTCCTCTTAATTTGGGAGCTCTGTAGTGCACATATATGAGTATCTGCATCACACTGATAACCACTGTCTTAACATCAAAGCTTTTTTCTTTAAGGATTTTCTAAAACCCACATAGAAGATCCACTGCTGTTTTCTAACTGAAAATAGTTCGTGTATAACTGTATCAGTGTTAAAAAAATAAAATAAAGAACTTGCTTTTCATGAAGTCTTACCTATTTTTATTAGAAGGAATCTTGAATTCAGCATGGCTTTTAAACTTCTTTATTTCAAACACACATGAACAGCTGTAGCACAGACAAACAGGGATGCAAGGCACAGTCAACAGGACCAGCTATTAGGTTATAGCAGCAAATTTGAAAATAATCTTCCTTTGAAAATCTAACAGGCACCTAAAACATTACTACAGATATTACCCCTCCAACCATTGAAGACATTGCAAGGAAATCTGTACAATACATTGAGGAGAAAAAAAATTAGTACGACCCGGGGAAGCGACGCCTCAGGCAGCTTCTCCAAGGGGTACTTCCAGAAGCATCCCAGATGCGAACACCACCTTTCCCAAGTGTTCCCAGTGAGAAACACTTCAGTTTCTCATTCCATAAATGAAATGTGATTATTATGTTTAATCAGCTTATTTCTAAATCTCCTAGAAAACATTACTGTCTGTACTTAAATGAACAGTATCACATCTGCTGGTGGTGCATCTACAGTACTGGCGGTATCAGCCATTTTTAAGGCTCAGAAAATGTATTCAAAAGATGTTTTCGTCCAATTTTGGCAAACACTGAGCATTCCCAATAAATCATGAGATGCTAATCACACTAGCATACCGAACCTTTGACTCCAGGGCAGTTACTAATTACTAAACCATGGAACAGCTGGCAGCACGTGACAAATAAAGTAGCTTCCCTAATGCCTGAGGGGACTCCCCATGACAGACAGTCCTAATTTTAGCACACAACTCAATGTTTTTGCTACAACATTACAACACTGGAATAGCACAAAGTATAGGCCATTCAACACACTCAGTTTACTTTCTTGAACAATGTCTTACAATTCTCAACGCAAATGCACTGTGGAGCGAGTGCCAGCTTGTGGTCTGCTCCTTTGAAGGTGATCTAGTTAGTGTCCACACGTCGGGGGAGTTTCACCGAGAAGAGTTTATATATAGGTATTGATGATATGGACATAGTAACAAACCCTCTTTTCAAAAAATACAATACTGTGGTAATAGTCTTAGCAGTACTGAATGTCCACATGCATTAAAGAAATAAAGCATACTAGTTATCGTGGCATATGTCTGTTAAGATTAATAATCAAAATTTACAACAAACTAAATTTTACACTATAATACTTATACATAGCTTAGAAAAGTTTCCTTTTCTATAAAAGAGAGAGATGGGATATAGAAGTTCCCTTAAAACACTAAGGTGTTTATGACCCCAACTGCTGAACTCTGACAGTGTTAGCCTCTCATTTTTTCCTTCAGCTATATTTCACTTACATCAACGCTATGTATGGCATTATAGTAAAAACAAGCACAAAAGTGACTGGACAAACCAAAATTTAAAACTTCATTAGCAATTAATGGCTTGGAAGCAGAGGTATTTTGGATAATCACAAAGTACAAAAATGTGGTTGGCACATACAGGATCTGATAGGTGCTTAGACGATAAATTTTGGTTTGAAAAAAATACTTCAGTACAAAGTAGATTATATGATCTACATAAAGGCAGAGAGTTTTTCCTCGTAATTTAATATCTTATTTAAAATACTGTTCATCATCCTTAAACACACGGACAGGCTCAGAGCGGACTAAATGGGCATAAAGTTAATACTTCTGCCAGGAGAGATTCCTTATATATGTTTGGATCCTACTAGCAGTTCCTTTAGAAACACTAAGATGCTGTCAGTTTTTGTCAACAAACTCCCAATGAAGATAGATCTCTGGCACAGAAACCCCAGATGAGGCCCAGGTATAGGATTTGCTAGTAAGACGACTCATGCATTTGTCCAGAAATATCACCATACTAGAGGGAACCTGTATGAAGACTTTCCCTCCTCACCTTTTAAATGCTGCCTTCATCTTTCATTGCTACACAACACATCACAAATTTAGGAACTCACTTTGTATCACAGGGGTCCCGGCAGGCCCGAGTGCTCTGCTCAGGGTCTCGGGCTGGAATCAAGGTGTCGGCAGGCCGGGCTCTCATCTGCTGCAGGAGAATCCACTTGCCCACTCGTTCAGGTTGTTGGCTGTGTTCAGTTCCTGTGGCTGTGCAGGTGCCTTTCCCTCGGCTGCCAGCTGACGTCTAGGCTTAAGGCCACCTGCATTTCTTGTTATGTGGCCTCCATCTTAAACCAGCAAGTGATGCCTCCTCCTGCTGTGAATCTCTAACTTCTGCTACCAGCCTGAGGAAACTCTGCTTGAAGGGCTCACATGATTAATAACACCTGATTCTTTAGTGGCACAACCACTGACTTGAAAAGCCATACCTTTGCTCAAAGACATCTCCAATGGCTGAGTTAATATACACATGCTTCTATATAATGGACGTGTGTGTGCTAAATAACCCATTGCACTCACTTTGCCAAAGCTTTTCAATCTCGCTACCTCACATCACTGCTCTTTTTGTCTGGAGTGGTACAGGGCATGCTGTAAAGAACAGAGTCTTAGGACAAACAACACAGAAATCCTGGCTCTTAGAATCCTAGAAATAGGTCCTTGGCCCCTTCTCACTCAAAATATTCATCATTTGCACTATGATATATTCTGCATGTCTACTTTTAACCTAATAATCAAAATTCATTATTCTGGTTTCTAAAATGTTCATCTTAGCAAGCTCGACACACTGCTCGCCAAAAGAGCTTTGTGCCATGAAGGAAACATTCTGCATCCTTGCTGTCCGATGCAGTGGCCACCAGCCACGTGCAGCTAGTGAGCACTTCACTAGCTAGCAAAAGGGAGAAGGTGGATGTTTTATTAATTTAAAGAGTCACCATGTGTGTAGTGGTCACTATTTAGGAGAGTACAGCTCTTGACTAGTTTATGTGAAACCCACACCAAATGCTAAACCATGCCTTATTTATCTATATAAGTAGTCTTGCCATTTGATGCTTTCTCCAACTATTTTGGAAAAAGTGGTTCAATGGCCTCTCAAGATCAATAATTTACTTTCAGTTCCAGGACTCTTCACCTCTGACCTGTCCCAAGACCTCACTCATTAACTCAGCTCTTAGGACCACTATCACTTCCCGCTTGAGGAAAGCATGGCTGCTTCTGTCTAGTGTAGAGCTCAGGGGAAGGAGAGAGCAACTAAAAAGGAGACTATCTGAGCACCTGCTGCAGCGGAGCACAGGTAAGAAGTGTGAGTTATAGGCTTGCCCTCAGGGGCTTGAAGTTTGGTCAGAGAACACGTGCACACATATACACACTCCCCATAAACAATCGAAAACTCGAGAGCTAAGTGTGTGTGTAGGTGTGTGACAAGGACGGTAGGTGAAGGGAGTTGAGAAGAGTGTGGGCTGAAACAGCTGGTCCCTCATCCAGACACTGCAGGGCACCTGCCATGTGCCAGGCACTACTGTAGGCACTACTGGGCACTGGTAACAGATTCACGGGGAGGGTGCACAAGAGAGGCCTTGAAAGGTGGACAAGATTTGGCTAAAAGTATTCTAAGGAACAGGAGGGATGAGCTAATCCTGGGAGGAGAGTGAGCAGGAAAACAGGAAAAGGTGCAGTCTAAAGCCCGAGACGCCCCAACCGATGGCACGGGGCTGCAATAACTGTCACCTTTGGATTTTCAGAGGACCGTTTTTCTCCTGTAATCAGAGTTGGCTGCTTAAGAAACAGGGAAACGAGGGGACTTCTAAACCTACCTGTAGGTTTTTACCTCCTGATACTTAGTTGTGATAGCAGTAATCAAGTGTGTTCAGCAAGTGCCAAATTTTATAATGAAAAGTTATTTTCAAATCTGCCTGTAGGCACTGGGCCAAGAAAATTTGAGAAAAAAATCAATAGTAAAATTTTTTAAATGAAAAAGTAAACGTAAAAACCCCAATAAAAAAATTTTAACTGGAGTTTGACATAAAAATCATCAGCAACATGTGACATTTTAATCAAGAAAAGTAACTAAAAATGATTCTAATGTGGAGTAATGGAAATTCGATGAGTGCTTCCCAGCCCTTGTCACTTCTTAACTGCACAGAAAACAATGCTGTTGGGAAGCCATCTGCCCAGCACACCACGGAACCAGGCAAGCTCCTCCAGGCTCACAGCAGCCAGCGCAACCCCAGCCACCCAAGCCTCAGCCAGGGACACTGAAAGCTGGGATCAATCACCACCACCTGTCACCCACCGGCAGCCCACCTGAGGCATGCCAGACTGGCTGGGGACTGATGCTGATAATTCAGAAAATTGTCAAGATCACTGATAATATTTGCGTTGTAGTATGTTTAAGAATAATCTTTTGGATATGAATTTACTTATAAATTCTAATACAATAGAATAAATCATTTTGGAAAAACATACAACTGCTGCAATACCTTTCACCAAAAACCAGTATTACAATTTTGTTTTTCTTTAATATTAAACTATTTATGACACACAATAGCATTATCTAGAAAACATTCTGTCAAAACTCATAAAATGAGTGCAAATATATAAGGATCGACATGAAAAGAGATAACGCATCTCACTCGCAGAATAAAGACAAAGATCCAAAGAGAGTCTGTCATTTACATATCGGAGGAGCTGTAATGAGCAGAATCTACGGTAACCCAGGCTCAGTGCATCACCCGCACATTACAATTTATCAGGCTGATTTTTTTTGTGGCTTTACACCATACACAGTATAGTAAAATAAGCCTCAAAAAGGATACTGGTTTTAAAATCTTGGCTTTAAGGAATGAGAAATACCTTTAATAATATTTTATTCGAAATCAGTGATTACAGTAGTCCCCCCTTGTCCACAGGGGGATATGTTCCAAGACCCCCAGTAGATGCCTGAAACCACAGCTAGTACCAAACCCTCTATGTTGTTTTTTCCTGTACATACATACCTGTGATAAAATTTAAAAATTAGGCACAGTAAGAGCTTAACAACTAATAATAAAAGAACAATTATAACCATATACTGTAATGAAAATTATATGAATGGTCTCTATCTCAAAATACCTTATTGCACTGTGCTGGCCCTCCTGACGGGAGATGACACGATGCCTGTGTGATGAGATGAAGTGATTCGGATACACTGGCAAAGGGATGACTCATGTCCCAGGCTGGCCAGACGGCACGAGCTTTCATCACACTACTCAGATTGGCACACAATTTAAAACTTATGAGTTGTTTATTTATGGAAATTTTCATTTAATTTTTTGGACCACAGTTGACTATGGGTAACTGAAACCACAGAAAGCAAAGCCGCAGATAAGGTGGGAGCTATTGTAAAAAAGTACTACAGTTAGGAGTTCAATCTAGAATCACTCTGAAATGGCAGTGCATTTGAAAAATGGCATTAACTTGTAATGTTTGCATTTCCAAAGGAAAATATAGAAAGAACTTAAAAAAGCAAGGTAACTGGTTTTCAAAAAAAGGATCGATTCAAAAATTTACTGCACAAAAATATGTACTTCTTAAAGTGTTTCTAATAAATTAACTCCATAACATTTTTTATATATTTATATATAATCCCTGATAATCTATAAAAGAGGGTCTATAATAGTAAAATAAATGAATTTCAAAAGTACCCCCTTCATAAAATGTATTTAACATTAATTTTTCTCAAATTTAAGGAATGTAACAATATGTACAACTCTTATGTATTAGTATAATACCTAAATAGTACAAGTCATATTAACAGGCTGTCGTAACTATAAAATGTCTGAGTCAAGTTAAAACTGGAGGACAGCTTAGGTTGGAATGAATGTATTATCCATGGGAGGTTCACTTTCCGAGCGGAAATGACAATCATCTACAGTAGATTTCACAAGAGGTAGTGTTCAAGTAAAAAAAAAAGTACATGCTTCACTATCTTTAATCAACAAATATACAGCAAAAAATATGTTGGTCTCTTAGCTGATCACTTGGTGACTTTTTTAATATGAATCTGAAATACAAAATTGTGAAGAGCATGATGAGGCAATCAGTTTTTCATTTCCAAAAGGACTTAAACAGGTACTCAGAATGTAAAACACAGGGACTCTAAGCTGTTTCACGGATGTAATAGATGGTCTTACCTCATTAAGAATGGCCCAAACAGCAGAATTCTGAATAACTGAAAGTCGAAGGGCTGCAACGGGGTTCAGGCTGGGATCCACCATTCCTTCCGCAACGCCGTTCTCAAATTTTCCTTCAAAACAAAGATCACCACTTACGGGGTAGGCTGGCGCCAGCACACGGCAGAGGTCACTGACGTAAGGCAGGGAAGGAGGAGACCGAAAGATTTCTAGTGGAAGTCTTCGTGCAGGGCACAGGCGAGTTTTTTTCCTTCTCCCTATTTTTATTCAACTTAATTTTTCATGAGGTAGTGCATGCTTTAAAAATAGAAGCAATCCATTTGAAGAGGCAGAGCTATATTTTCTTATTGTAAGTTAAAAACAAAATAAAAATGTATTTGTTCTTGCATTAACAGTGTTTTCACACTGGTTTTTAGCAAAATGTGACTTACTCATACCCTTACCAAAACAGACGGCCATCCCTCCCTCTAGCCACTCTGAGGGTTAAGTCAGTAACAGCAAGTTTCAGTGCTTTAATTAGACGTACATACAATGCTGGCCTTGAGCAGGGGCTCAATCTGTGTCTTCTTTCCAAGGTCACATCTAGTAGGAATTAAGAAGTGATACCTTCTCTAGAAATTACAATATAAAACTCCATTATAAATGACAAGCTGAAAAAGCTCTCCCATGAGGATGAGAGCCAAGAACTTCTATAAAAGGTAATCTGTACCCAATTTTTCTTTCTGAGAGGTAAGGAATAATATTCTTTTTAAAATAAAACCAAAAAATGCTATTGAAAATGTGACAGGAAAAATTTTTTTCTGAACCACTTTTCTCTAAGCCAGAGATTAGCAAACTTTCTATAAAGAGAGAATTTTGTCTAAGAGGAAAACTGAGGATACCAGGTAGGTGTATATGTACGTATGTGTATATATAGAAATTCAAAATACAGTAACAACAACTGAGTACAATTTTCCTCCCAATACAGGTATACTAAGGAGAATGTAATTCTTTAGCAAGGATAACATTTCTAACTAACTGGAATTCAAAGTCAGTGCTCCTTATCAAAAATCGACTGCAATGGTCTTATGTTAATGTGGATCAGTGAAATTTTATATATTTCACCCTGCATATTTCCTTTCATACAGCCTCGACACTGCCAAATTTAGGACAGACGGCTTAGCTGAATAAATCAATCCACAAGCACATGATTTTAATGGAGCATGTTCATCACATGGAAGGTATTTTTGGAATTCTATTAGATTCTTCTTTCATATTTGCCTTCCAGTGTGTCATTCCTTTCCATGAAAGTGATTCATAGAAGCTCCTCAGTTTGATATTACTTATACTTCAAATAATGCTGTCATCAGTGACTTGACTGCAATGTAAGTTTTGCATATAAATACTGTTTTGTCTGTAATTTTAGGCTGAATTCTTTAAAAAATATCAAGTCTGTAGCAAAAATTAATTTTCAAAGAGATAACAGTGGTTGAGGCAGTTCTCTCTTAGAAAAATCTTGTTTCTGAGCTAAAACAAAAAAGTATCACTGCTAAGCCCCAGAACAGGTCAGGATGCTCAGTTCCTATTTCTCACAAAAATCAGAGAACTGATGATAGCGAAGTCCACGAGAGGGAATCAAGTTCGCTGCAGACACTACTGGTTTAATAAAATTATGACAGATTGAAATATTTTCTGTAAAGTACCTGCTGATGAGTAATAAAGTAAATGACCACAGGCTTTAGAAGCCTTACACTTTCACAAGCTTTGTAACTTTATCCAGCTAAGCCGTCTTCCTCACACACATCGCTACCACCATTCGCTGCAACACATCTTAGCGGATTCCACTGCAGGCTGTACTGATTTTGTGTTTTCTTGACTTCTTTGAAAACACTCATCTGTAGTTGTTCCAAACTGTTCAAAGACCAAGTCTTCAGTCACTTCAAATGTGGCACTGACTCCAAATAACTGAGCAGTATCGGCAAATGCCAACTCATCAGGCGCCAAGGAAAACTGCTCAAATACTCTGCTTTGTGTTCTGACTGTTGACACTGTCCCCACTGTGTTAAAAGCAATCAAAGTCTACTTCTGTTCTGACATGGTGCATAAGTGCTGGTATGTTTTTTAATGTCACAGGACAGTGATAAGTGCGGAACTCGAAACACTGTCCAATGAGAAACGCACCATTGCTACTCGCAGTGCGCCAGGCAACAATCCGAGCCACCGAGCACCGCCTGGCCTCTGCTGCAGCCCCTCGCCTCTGCTGCTGTAGCATAAAGGTGTACAGGCCACACGTAACAAACACAGTGAGCACGGCTGTTCCAACACTATTTATGGACATGGGAAGTTGAATTTTTTGTAAGTTTTAGTTGTCAACAATATTCTTTTTAATTTTTCAACCTTTTAAAAATGAAAATAAACAATGAAAAAGAATTTTAAAAACATTCTTAGCTCACGGTCCATTCAAAAACAGGCAGTGGGCCAGATCTGACCCCTGGGTTTAGTTTGCTGGCCCTGTGGTAGTGTATTTTACAGTCCATTTTAGAGTCTTACAATATATTGACTAGGCTCCTACTAAGATAAGATACAATCAAACTGGAAAATCATATGAGACAAAGCTTGTACTCATTTGTATAAGAAATATTAAACTTATACTTGCAAAGTAATGTTTTTACTCAAAAACTAATAAATTTATTTCATAAAAGTATGTCCTTGGGGCTGGAATGGGATAGGGAGCACAAGAAAGTATTACTTTCTGTTGAGTTAGGCAGGAATTCAGGGCTGAAAAATACTGTGAAACTTAAAACATTTTAATGAATGTGATACTGATACTGTCACCTGATGAGTTCATTTAATTAGAAAAACTGGCCTCATTGATATAACTGGCCTCATTAAAACACTTTTGCCCAGCAATTTTATCCAGCAGATACATTCTCACATGTGCAGAACTTGCAAACAACCTAGGCAGTCATCACTGGAGACTGGCTGAATAAATTCACACACTAACATGAAGGAATGCGAGGCAGCCAATTAAAAGAAGGGAGGGAAGAATGGAGATTACGCAGTTGAAGACTGCCTGCCAAGCCTAAGTATGCACTGCAGAGAAACTCTCATACACGTGCGTAAGTGTTCACATCAGCCGTTTATAATCACAAAAAGATGGAAACAAACCTTATGCCAAACAGGAGAATCTATACAGCAGTGAAAATGAGCGAGCCATAGATACACGCATCACACGGGTCAGTCTCCCGTGGAGAGAGAGAAAAATTATAGACTACAGGATGATGTAACTTGTATCAAATTTAAAAACAAGAAAAATAACCCTGTGCATTGTTTGGGGATATGTTATAGATACATAGTAAAGTGCACAGGGAAATGGTAGCCACACAGTTTAGGAATGCAGCTACCCTGGGTGAGGGAAAGAAGGTGTTAGGGTAGAACAACAGACCTGGCAAATCTTAGGCTGGACAGATATTTATTATATTTGCATCTTTTTGTACATCTGAAATATTTACAATTTTCAAAAGGTGTCCATCTTCCATATGCACAAAATGTATTTTATTCAGTGAAAAAAGATGCAGTATAAGGTTGTGCAGTATATAAATATTTGTGCATGGTTATGTGTTTTGAAAGAAGACACTCACATATGGACACAAATCATTAGAGCAACTGCCTCTAGGAAACACTGGGTAGGCGGGGCAAGAGGAGGGAATGAGACTTAAGTTCACCAATTACATTTGTAATTGGTACCATGTGCATGTATTATTTTTCCAAACAACAAATTTAACTTCTGTCCTTAACCCAATAGTCCAGTAAGTGTTAAAAGACAGGAAAGAAGGGGAAAATGAAAGAGGAAAGTACTAGTGACTAGAATCCTAAAATGCTGGCATTATGAGGGACTTTCAAGGTCATGTCCTTTCCGACCCCCTCCATGCTGGCAGTGGTCCATTCCTTTCAATGCTTCTGTGAAAGGCTCTGCTGCCTCCTTTAACTTACTCATGTCTAGTATTTCTTTCACAACCCTGTCCTTAAGCTGTTATGCCACCTTCAGCCATCAGTTCTCTATTGATTGCCAGCTGTCTGTTTTTTCTGACACGCCTTCAGGCGTAAGTTGCTGCACAGTCTGATCCACTAAAACCCAGGTCCCTTGTGGGCCAGTCTCTTGTGGGTGGCTTCTTCCCACCCAAGAAGGCGCTTATTAGCTCGCTCTTTGCCTGGTTCTCTCTGTCAAACTTCTGGACAGGCTACAGTTTAGCTTGAAGGTAGCTACCGGTTTCCTCTTAATTGCTTACCACCAAAATCCCAATTGTATTTCACAATGCCCTCACACTTGAACTTCACCAAGCTCTGTCTCAAATCAGTCAGTCCCCTTTGGGAGAGCTACAGGGCTCTCTGTTCTATGGCCTCCTCTCCCCTGGAGAAAATCTCTGTATCACTGCTGAGGATCTTTGGCAGGGACAGCAGCCTACTTCCCCTGGAGTGACAGCGCTGCTTTATGAGCAGGGCACTGGGCGGCAGCAGCCCTTCATTTTCTCGGCTTCCCTCTCCCCATGCTGGGGCAAGTGATCTGGGGTGAGGGTGATCACGGCCAGGTCTTCTCGCCCTGCTGTGCCTGGGAAGAGCTTCTGCCCTACGAATGGAGGTTTGGTGAAGAAAAGGAGCCTCGAATTCTTAGCTGCTCTGGTCTGGAACAGAGCTTCTGCAACATGGAGCTGGGGAGGACAGAGGCTGGCACCTGTCCTTCCTGTGAGATACCACAGCCCTGGAGTGGGAGTTGGCGGGCCAGGAGCCAGTGGCCTCGCTGCATTGCTTCTATCTCACTGGCCTGGACATTGTGGGTAATGGAGCCAGTGAGGGTTCACATGCCTTGGACTCCTAATGTTCTTACTGAGATTCAAGTATTCATGAGTAAATGTTTTTCCGTTTGCTGTATTTAAAAAAAATAATTTTCACCAGCTGTGGTTGTTCCACTAGGGAGAAAGTCCGTAAGGCCCCTCACACACTTACCTCTTAAGTGGGCAGAGATTTCTATGTTCAGCTGAAAAAAATCACTGCTCTATGTTTCTGATGCACGCTTTTGTGACACGTGTCCTAGGTTTGACAATTCATCAGTTCTCTTCTGGTTCTAAATACATATGAGTTGATGTCTGAGATGGTCTTTATCTCAGATTACTGCAGAGATACTTAATATAGATCTACTTCCTATGCTACTCTCTAATCTAGATTACAACATTCTCAGAAATTAAATTATTGACAGGTAATACGATTAATAAATGTCTCATATACTCTAATTTTATGAATTTTTCTAGAGGTGGGCTAAGATGTAACCCAATTATGAAAATAAACTCCTGTATACACCCAAACTACATAAGAATTAGGGTTAGTGCACAAGCCTTGTAGTAAAAACTGAATGACATTCACCATATGTAAAACTGCTCTAGAGAGAGTTACAAGGCTGTGTCTGTCCTGTGTACCCAAAAAACTAATTCACCAGTACTCTCTTTTGCCTACCACTAAGAAAAGCATTAATTTAAGTAAAAGAAAACACAGTCATTCACTGAGGTGATATCTATCAAGTGACAGGCCCTATGGGAGGAGAGACAACACCCCTTCCTTTCCACGGTGAGCACACAGAACTGAGCCACGATCACACACTACAGGTACACACAGTGTGGTAAATAAGAAGAACAAAAAAGAGGGGCAACTAAACTGGTTAATAGAGGACGAGAAAGCATTCACTAGGAGAAGAAATATCAACTGATCATTTCAGGGGGAAAAAAATAGCCAGATTAGCCAAAGAACATATATGCATAGCCAATGGACACAGACAACAGTGTGGTAAAGGAAGGCCGGAGGTGCAGGAGAAGGGGGGGGTGGGGGTGGGTAAAGGGGGGGGAAATGGGGGAGATCTGTAATAATGTCAACAATAAAAATAAATAGCCAGAGACATAGCTGCACATAAGAGCATGGGACATGAGAGGAACAATAGTCTTGGGACTAGAGAAAAAGATAATAAGAGGAAGGTAGCAAGTTGAGAAAGTAGGTGGGATGAAGGAATCTGATCATGGAGGTTTTACCCAGGTTAACATAATTATGTCAACATTTAAAAAGTGGCTCTGTGAAAAGCTGACAAAAGGACACAGGCAGATGTGGTCCTTCTCTGGCTCCCACACAAAGGCCCAGAGCCTAGAGCACCATCGCAGATGGACATATTTATGCTAACAGGCAGTAAAAGGGGGTGGTATTCAGGGTATCTCCCAAGGTTAGGCTCAGGCTACCAGATGAATTGTGACAACAGAAAGTGTGGTGACCAATAAAAAAAGTCCGTATTACAGATGCTCAGAGTAGGTGACTATGTCAGTGGGTATCAATAGAGATCTGAAGCCCAAGATGGGGGTTAGAGAGAAAGGCATGGATTCTGGCATATGGATGCTGCTGAGACCAGGAGAGTAGCTACGGTCCTGCAGGGAGACTGCAGAAGGCAGATCATCTGTCAGTGAACAGCAACAATTAAATGGCAGGTGGAGAAAAAAAGAGAACCAGTGAATGAACCTTTGAAATCCTAGTTGGGTCAAGACAATAAAATGCAAGAACAAATTATACCTGGAGTGCACTGGTAACTGTAATCCTAAAGCTGTTGAATACTTGAAAGCATTTAAAATTACTTTAGAAGCCCTGGCTGGGTGGCTCAGTTGGTTGGAGCTTTGTCCTGTGCACCAAAAGGTTGCGGGATTGATTCCTGGTCAGGGCACATACCTAGGTTGCAGACTGGATCCCCCATTTGGGGCACATATGGGAGGCAACCAATAGATATTTCTCTCTCACATCCATGCTTCTGTCCCTCCCTTCTTCTCTCTAAAAAAAATTAACAAACATATCCTCAGGTGAGGATTTAAAAATTATTTTAGGAGCAAGTTCAAAATAAAGGCCTTTTTTTTTTTTTTACAAGTTTAAAGTTGGTATTACCTATTCTGAAATAACCATCTTCTAATCGTTTGTCTTTGGTTTCTTTGCTTATTTCCAAACCTTCACTCTAAAACAGAACAAAAACATTATTTTATAAATAATTTCTTCTATTTAAAACAAAGCTAAGTTATTACCATACCTTAATAAATATAAAAGTAGAATTTGTGGCACAGCTTATCTCTAAAAACAGAAAATGCCATTTCAGTCTTGAATTTTAAAAGGCGTATCAATATCATGGTTCTTGTTTCTCACCATCATCTGATTCTGTATATAATATTTTGGTGACTGGAAAATTTAAATTTCATATAATTTAAAATTCAAATCAATTTAAGAGAAAACTATTTTCTATTGAAAATATACACAAGAACTTGAAAGAAATCTAAGAATTCCTTAGAGACTAGTACATTAACTTTCTGTAGTAATCAACAGGCAATAAAATCGCATGGTATTTTCCTGGTACAAACTTCCAAGTACTTTCCAATGGGAAGCAAAATAAAGGCTCATTCTATAAATAAGGCAAACGGGACAATATACTGTTTCATATTTAAAAAAAAAAAATAGTATTACTCACCACTGACGTCCCTCCCACAATAATGAGAACTTTCTTTTACTTCATAAACAAGAATAGCCTCAAACCAAGCCTACTGGTGTTAGTTCTTAAGAAAGATTAAGGGGAAAACAGTCATACCTTAAAAGGCAAAACGTCCACATATGTGTTTAGCAGAATATCTCCTGGATGTTCTTGGTTGCCACTATGGAACAAATAACTGAAAATACAAGCATAAAAATACAAATACAAGTCAGACAAGACTTTACAAAGACTCAGGAAGGTGGTCTGCCCGCAAAGGAAGCTTTCCACACACGCTGACACCACCAGAACTTGTCGTAACTGCACATTATGCTCTGAATAGTTGTGGGGAACTTAAAAACTGAAGGGTGAAGCCCTGAGGTGATATGTTAATTCCTTCAGTCAGAAGGGATGCAGTTGCTGCTTAACATGATTATGTACTTAAAAGATTAAAAAATGATGACAGTTTTATGTTGCTGTTTATAATGCTTTAAATATATCAACCTCTTGATGGGAATAGTAATTAAAATACTGTGTCTTTTATCAAAAAATTTCACTAGGACAGCCACAAGTTGTGGCAAGTTCAAAGACTAGTTTTTTTGGTGGTTTTTGAGAGAGAGAAAGAGCGCCATCGATTTGCTGCTCCACTTACTGATGCATCACTGGTTAATTCCTGGATGTGCCCTAATAAGAGACTGAACCTGCACCCCTGGCACACTGGGATGACGCTCTAACCAACTGAGCTAGTTTTATCCAATATAAATTATTTCTGTATTAGTAGAGTAAAAATAAATTAACCAATTCCAAATATCTGAATGATTCCATTTGTCAGTGTTAATAAATATTTGAAAAATGATTGATTGCATGATATACTGTGGTAAATCTAAAACACTCCTGGGTATGAGTATAATGTTCCTATATTCTGATACTCTGAAAACTAGTATATGTGGGTAAGTATGTGGAGGAGGGTGGATACCAGATATGGCATACAAAATGTATCTAAATCTAGACCTAAACTTAAGTTTAGTTCAATGAAATGGTTAAAAGTTTCTGCTTAGTAGTAAAAAGACGTGCATCCCAGTCCTGGGGGTCTCATTTACTAGAATTTTCACCTTAGCAAGTTGCATTAGCTTTGAGACTGAGTTTTATCTATACAATGCAGATATTCCCACCCGCACATGACTATATCGAGAAGTTTATGAGAACTGACAAAAAGTACTATGCATATTAAGGACATTCAGCAAGTAATAGTTACAATATGGTTCTGACATAGTTACAGTATGATATTTGTGGGCAGAAATCACCTATAATAAGGACTTGATTTTCAAAAGTTACACGGGTCAGGGGACCCTAACAAGAAGTTCTTTCTAAGCTACACCAAAAATTACTTCCAACATTTTCACTGAGACACTTCTTTTTAAGACATCTTTGCCATCGAATGCTGCTTCATATAACCATGGGCCATTCAATATCTCAGCTATAAGTGCAAAAATATGGGCAGGGAAGCCATTTTAAGAAAATAAAGCCCAGCTGTGGCCCGTGTGACACTGAAGGGTTGCAGGTTTTATTCCTGGTCAGGGCACCTGCCCAGGTTGCAGGCTCGATCCCTGGTAGGGGTGTGCAGGAGGCAGCCGATGGATGAAACATCACGTAGATGTTTCTCTCCTTCCTTCTCCCTTCCTCTCTCTCTAAATATCAGTTTAAAAAAAATATATATATATATATATATATATATATATATATGGATATAATCTGGAGTTTAGCTAGATTGAGTCAGGGGTGGTCACTAAGCAGTTGTCTATAGTGGAAAACTCAGTTTCACCCAGAGCTTAACATCGGAAGTGAAGGGTGACAGAGCCGTGCAATGGGATGCTGTGCGGCCACTGAAACGTTTATGAATTGTGTATGACAGAGCATAACGGAAAATATAAGATATAAAATTACATATACACCATGATCTCAAAGTAGAAAGTGGAAAGAATTATCAAGGGGAAAAAGTGCCAATATGGTCACCAGGGTGTCCTCGGGGCTGTGACGACTCTTTCCTTACCCTTCATACTTTTCAGCTTTAGTATAATGAACACACATCATGCTCAATAGCCAGGAAACATTTCTCCTAACACTTCATGTCTGCACTGACAAACGCAACTTCTATTTTTTTCCTTCTTAGCATGTAAGTTATCGTGAAAATCAAAAAGTGATTGCTTTTTTCTGTCCAAAGAGAAAATTCATATGAGTTTCTACTAGAAAAGAGCCCCAGTAGGGGCATGTAAATACTACTTTACAGAGGTTTATTGTAAACGTGTTTGTTGCTAAGAAATTTGATCTCCAATATATGAGTAGGCAGATCTTCAGTGGAATTATTTTCATTTGCTAAAAATAAACCAATAGACATGACTTGAGGCTATTCTTGTTTATCAAGGAGGTGAAAGAAAATTGTTGTTTCTAATTCTGGGATGACTCTAAGTGTGGTAAACAATACTGCAAAGTGCAGATTATCATGAAATAGTATAAAATGAGCATTAAATAACGACAAATACTACACACTCATGTAAGTACAAAATATTACTGAAAAGTATTTTTATGTTTTTCCAGTGATATTTCCATTGTTTAAAACATTTTTACATTTACATTCCTCCTCAGAATCAGTTTAGAGTAACAAAAGAAAATTAGTAACATTACATTATAACTATGCATTGTTTTTGTCCACCTTAAATAGAATGATCCCAAATGACTTTTGGCATATTATAAAAACCAAATGGCCCTTCATGAGAACACATAACAAAATAAGCCAGAGGCTAGAGAATTATATTCTCTTCTCTGGGGATCACACGTAAGTATGCTACAGAGAGTCTGGGAAACACAGCCAGAACTGAGTAAAGTTTGAGGGACTCATGACAACCAAATGACAAACAGGGAGAAGGCGTCCTACACTTTGTACAATGGACATAAACACTGGAAAACGTAAAAGGGTCATGAATTCCTCCCTGAGGTGCTAAAAGGAATCTAGCATTGACTAGAAATAGGTGCAATCTGTTAAACTTGTCACTTCAACCACTCTGCTGGGTAGTCAACCATCTCTCACTTAAATCTTAGGGGATAGTCTAGGGTTAAGAATGTGAAAATGAATTTGAGATTTTGTGGCACAGTTCTACATAAAAGTATGAAAAAACTACCCTAAATATATGTTCAGAAGTACCAAGAGAATTTATCAAATGTGCTAAATGCTGCTATTATATCTGAAAACAACAAACCCATTTTATTACTGAGTTGTAGGAAATGTATTTTAGAACCCAACATTTGGGACCCACTGTCTCCTCACATCTGTTATACACAAAAAACTTTCATTATAAATCACATTATGAAAGAGGTTTGAACTGTAAGACCAAATATATTTCAGTAATCACCAACCTTTCTACATTGACTGGCTTATCAAATTTAAACAAGATGTAGTCTCCAGCTATCGGGGTTATAGCCCAGAAGAAATCCTCCCCCATATATGTTTTCTCCAGTGTATGTCCTTGGTAGACCTTCAAAGAAGTAGATACTTCTGCAGGTGGGTTCACATGGATTTTAAGAAGTAATGGTTTCATGTAATCTTTATCCTAGGAGGAGAGAGATATATGCAATTAAAACAACCTTTAGTTTATTTATACTTAAGAGGAAGAACAATGACAATGCACTAGGTAACAAATTGTATGTTCACGGGGAAAATCAAGTGAAATTACCAACCGTAAGCTTCTGAATTTTCCCCGTCAGCGAAGAGTGCAGACCAACATGCTGAAAGAGGGAAGGTCGGAAGCGAATTCGTAGGTTTGCTTTCTGTCTATCACAATGTTTCTAAATATTAGGGGAAAATCATGTTAGTGTCACATTATAAAGTGAAATCTTGTCCTCATCTGAAAAATGACAAGTCCTTTAGGTTAATATTGAAGAGAAAATCCAACTTCATCTCATAATTACAAATCACATTTTTTAAGGGTCCTCATTGAGGCATTATAGGATTACTACCTATTTGATAAACAGACAAGATGCAGAAATTTAAAATAAGCACATCTAAGGGAAGGGTTAGGATTTAATTTTAACCATTTCTCACAACATGTCAATAAAGACTTGACTTTTAATATTAAAATGCACAAACTATAAGCTAGAGATTTGGGTCAAATAGACAAAATATACAAAAGGATAATATAATAAAGAATTTGCAAATAATTAAAGGCACATTTTGTTGCATGAAAACAATTTGAAAATGTAAGGCAATAACTCGACTATAAGCAAGTAAACAAAATGAAAAGGGCCACCGACAAATCTATCTCAGCACAGTTAAGGGACCCTACTTTTCAACTCAAAGTGCCTCTCGGCTCAGGCTTCAGATTGCAACCTGTCCTCAAACTTGATCAGAGTGTGAGACACCTGATGCCAGCAGGGCTCTCAATGGGTGTTAGTTTGGTACTTCAAAACAGCCATGGCTGGCTGGTCATGCTTTGATAAACCCTTCATTTTCAATGACTTTTTATAAGTTTTAGGCCAAAAACATACTGAAAAAGACATATTTATAAAATAGTTCCACTTTAAAAAACCTTCAATAATTTACTGGGTATTAAAAGGCCTGATATTTTGGGGGACCCACTGTCTCCTCACATCTGTTATACACACAAAAAATTCCATCATAAATCACATTATGAATAAGAGGCCGGAATTATAAGACCAAATATATTTTAACAATCACCAATCTTTCTACATCGACTAGCTTATCGAATTTAAACAAGAGGTCAGCATTATTACTAGCACTAGAACAGAAGTAAAGCAGTATATTTTATTCACGCAAATTCAACTACTCAAGTGGAAGGAGAGGAAGAGCAACAGGAGGGGAGAAGAACAAACAGGGCCTGAGACTGAGCCAACCACGCAACAGGCAACGCACACCTGTGGGCTGAAGGGGCGGAGCCGACTGCTAAATCTCTGGAAGAATGTGTGAATGCTTTGAAGGGTTTCCTAGACCACTGTCAAAGAGATTGCTCCAGTTGCAAGTGTGTGGTGACAGCTTCTTTGACGCCTACTGGAAGCAAACTGAAGAATTACGGGCCACAGAAAAGTGTGGCCTAAGAGTGACAAAATAGAACCAGCCAAAGGGTTGTGTGTTAAAAGTACTGGTGATTTAAAGGGCTTTTGTGGTTTTAATTTTTTCTATCAGAGATTTTAACCTCAAGGCCTCATTTTAGAACCTAACCATATATTAGATTGAACTGCCGAGGACCAATTAAATTGCTAGTCTATTTTTGGAGTGTAAAGATGACATTAACTTTTTTGTGCCCTATAATAAAAATTCCTGTAAACCACAAAGAAAACACAGGTAAGGCCTTACATCATAAAAATGAGTGTTTGAATCAATTTACATGTCCAATCATTGTTGGAAAGTAGTTATTCTGCTATTTCACTATATTCCATGATTTTCTCTAAGAAACTGGTTATTTAAAAACAACAGCAAGAACAACAACAAAGGGAATGAATGCAATGATAGCTTACACACACCAGAAGATAATGTCCTGAAAGTGAACTGGAAGGAAAGATGATAAAACTATTCTAGGGGATATAAGGTCATGCAGTCAGAATGAATACTAGGCCAACCATATAATGACAGACGCTCTTAATAAATATTTTCATGTTATTACTGTCAAAATTTACTTGTTCATTTTTAAAAATGTTTACATTCATATTTTATTTATGTTTACACCAAATAAATAAAAATTTGTTTTTTCCAGAGGTACGATTCAAATTGGACAAGGAAACCATCTAATTGACTTGTGCAATAAGATTTCTAAGGATGTAACCTGATATTTGAATAATCAAAGCAGAAGTCATCCTTCACTTGCCACCACCCCAAAGGCCAGCATATCAGTGTGAACGCTGGCTTTTCCAAGCAATAAACTAAAAGGTACTTTTGTCACTTGCCATTATTTTGGTAAAAAATATCACTTCTACTTTATTCCTTATTTCTAGGGTGTAGGGGTTTGATATTGTCCCCAAAGTGTTTGAAAAAAGAAAGTTGACAGAGAATATGAAGAAAACTGAAACAGCCGCCCACACAGGACAGATATGCTCAACACTTGTAGCCACAGCAATGACAGAGCAGAGCCTAAAGACACCGTAGCAACTTAAAGAAAGGTGGGCTTTGCTGATTTACTGGATTTTCCTACTGCTATTTAAAAGTCCCTCCACTACAGAAACTTTTGTCAGTTCAAGAAAGAAGGCAAGCACTTGAAATGTTAAGTGGAAATACCTATTTAACTGTTATTTACAAAATCTAGCTTCTTAAAAATCACTTTCATGAAATACAGAAAAGAAACTTCTTCCATCCTCATAAGAAATTAACGTACTGCATCTTTTTCAGGGTTGCAGACTTTCACCCATAGGATATGGTCCAAGAGCCAATCAATGGGCTTCTCCTTATAGAACATAAATATGAATTCCACAATCAGAGTGAGGTCTGGTGCTTGAAACATTTTGCCTGAAAAGATATTCCAGTCAGTAACTGTAATAAACCAAACATCAATATGGCTTAAGTGAAACCTACACAACAAATAAACTAAAGTTTGTGCTTTCAATTATAAATCATTATCAATAATGTCCCCGCTTGTCTTATCAAAAACAACAAACTTGATTAGCTAAACACTGAGCTGTCATCTGGGTATAAATGGAAGAATTGAATTCCTGATTTTCTCTATTACAAAGTCTATCCTACAACTCCTGGCTCAAAGGATTCAAGAAGCAAGTCAGAGATTTTTCCTTCATGTCTTAAGATTCTTCCCATTAAAAAAAGGAACTTAACAGGTATAGGTAAAAAAAAAATAATAATAAATGCAAAAAACTAGGACTCCTACTTCTGTCTTCACTTAAACCTTCACAAGATGTTTTTGATTCTTAAATTAAGTTTGAGATAAATGATCAACAAGATCAAAGGCCCAGCCTCCAATATTTTAAGCTTTATAGCACTACAGGAAGCAAAACGCTATCCTCTGAGTGTTTTTAAAACCTGTACATTTTCTTTAATTCTTCAACTTTCAACATATTCTCTTTAGTTGGATAATTTAGGAATATTAGTGAAAAAAACTTTTAAAATGAGCACTCTGACTAGTCAATAAAAGAAACAAATGAATACTAATTAATCACTGAACAGGAACTTCATGTACTACATCAAACACCAGGAATTCATATTACAAAACTATTAGTTTGCCATTATTTTTTTTAATAAAAAACAATCTTGCAAAAGCAGTGGGTTATAAAAGAGGCTTCAGAGAAGTCAGACATGCTCTCCAGGACCATGGCTGGCCTTACATGTGGACACATGGAGCCAATGAGGCTGCCTTGTAGAGCTCGAGAATAAATACTACAATCTTAGAAATCTCTAAATACTACTTTGAGTTAACTTTCATCATTTGCCTAAGCTGAATTTCCTCAAAATCAATCCATTTCCAGAGAACAAAGACAACTTTAAAAAAGAAAAATAGTCCAATATCCCAAGACTCACAGTTATTTCTGAAAAGTAGGTAAGTCGACACTTTTCTTACCAATGAAGCCCAGCTGGGAAAACTCTAGTATCATCCATTCCTCAGAAGCAAGTTGAAGGGCAAAATTTTTCATAGTGTTAAAGTAATTCTGTTTGGCAATAATATCATCTTCAAGCTAAAGAGAGTTAAACAATTACATTAATAAATCAGAAAGGGAAGAAAGATTTTGATAGGCCTTCTTTATTATGGAAAAAAAAATCAAGCATACTTTATCATGAAAATCAAGTAAACAGTGGTCAGAAATTGTGGAAATACAAAACTAAACTTTATTAAAAGAAAATGAAAATAAAAGGTATATGCACATAGCAAATCAACTAAAGCCCTCCCTTACCGTGTGAAATAACAATACCACCCCATGAATCACTCCTTTTTGGTCGTTTTATAATGCCCAACGTGATTTCACACTACTTTTCTTCTTTTCAAAGGAAAATAACTTTTGTAGCCCTTTTTTTTTTTTGCCTTTTTTTGCTTTTTACATAAAATGCATACCAAGTTAAAGATAGAGTCAAAGAAAAAGCTAGTAGCTTCCCTTCTCTGCCTTCCACCCTGCTAGTTGAGGTGACCAATGTTAAAAGTTGGACGTGCATCCAATCAACACCTTCTGTATGGACATATAAACCCATAAATACTTCCTCCAGGTTCCCATCCACCTCTACGTTTTTATTAAAAAGGGGGTCTTATGAAACTTTTTTATCTTCATATATCATGAGTATCTTTCCAGGTTAATAAATACATATTTAAACCATTCTTTTTAATATATGTGTAACATTCCATGTTACAGATGTATAATAATTCATTCAACTCACCCTGATCACAAGTAAATATCTAGCTTGTTTCTCATTTTTTGTTTGTGCAAACAATGCTGAACTAACATGCTTCTACTTACATACTTTTCATTTCTGTAGGGTAGATTCCTAAAAGTTCCTTTTGCATGTTTTAAAAGACATCTTCAAAATCCTTAAGAAGCTGTTACAGTTCACAGAGTGCCAGGTAACCCCATATGATCTGTCAACACCATGTTAACTATGCTTGGAATTTCTGTCAGTTCAACAGGGAGTTGACCGAGATCAGCAATCATGAATGTAAGCAAAGACTTCCTCCCCAGGATCTTCTTTCATATAATTTTAAAGTCATGAGATAACTTTAACACCCTAAGAAAACTTTTCCTTTCCTTAATTTCACATTATCATTTCTAGTTACCTGCTAAGTCATTTTCACTTATTTTAGCATTTAGAGTTTTCATGTATTTAAGTCTTGTAAGATTTCTTCTTCCTATCTGTGAAGTAACAGTAGTAATAATTGGAAAAATATGATACTGACTCACCAAATATTTAGTAAGCTTTTATTATGTTCCAGACATTGCACTAAACCCTGGGAATGCATCAGTGGTATTCAAAGGTATCTAAGATACGTTAAATAACAGCAAAATAGGCTATAAAACAGTATGTACAGGATGATCCTGCTCTGTAAAAAAGGGTTATAGTAAATGAATGAATATGTGTAAAACATAAATTGTAAAGAACAGTGCCTGACATATGGTCAGCATGCAATAAATGCTAATTCATAGCTGCTGCTGTTATAATACTGACCCCTGCCGTTACATACTGACCCTGCTTAAGGGGAGTTTCCCTTACCATCCTCTTTCTAAACTCCATCCTTTCCTTAGTTTCCTAAATATGTACTTTCCCTCTACTCCACGAAAAAGCATTAAGGTTCCATTAATTTTCTCCTTGGAAAGCAAATTTTAAAAGCATAGTAACTATACCTTTAAATTCTCTATAAAGATCTTGACCATAATGTAAATATTGATATAGTGGCCCTAGAATAAACAGCAAGGTTCAGCTACAGTAATATTTGGGATATGTTAAAATAAAACATTTTGAAATTATAATCAGACTTCTCTAAGGTACTGAAAGGAAATGTACCCTCTAAATTTAGGATATTGGTTTTTATACACCCAACTGTTGTAGACTGTTGTATATAATGTTAAATTTTGACCCTGCCATCATTTACATCTCCCTTCCTGTGAACCAAGGAAGGGTTCAGGCCCATCTGAAAGCAGCTGGCCCAAGGTAAAATGTCAAGGGAGACAAAATCTGACCTCAGAAAGTCCACCTGCCCAGTGATGCCAAGCTGCTTCTTTCTTTCCTCCCCTCCCAAAGTACCTTCCTACCTCCCCCAGCTCCCAGTAGCTGTCCACCATTTCTATCTGATTCAGGGACTCACAATCTCTTCTTGACACTTTCATCAAAACATCCTCCTAGGTAAGGATCTAATAAACTTTTTATACTGAAAAAATAAAAAAATGAAGAAAAGAAAACTGATAGGCTTAGTATCTGCATTTCAAACAAGGGATAAAGACCTTGGGTGAAATTAATGAAATTCCAATTAGGAAATTTAAGCTTAAGTCACTTAGCAAAATGAAATTTGAAAGAAATAAGAGCTTCCTAGATTACTGAGATCTCTACCTGGCTAACTTAAAACCCGGATCACTATAGATTTATTCTTTTAGCCATGCTAATAAAACTAAAATGTCAGTTTTATTATCTAAATGTAAATATACTGTAGCGTAAAAAAAAACTATACTAAAAAGACCACTAAAAAAATATAAGGAAATCCTTCTTTAAAATTTTCCATAATTAAACCTTAGTTCTTTTTAACAGCGGAGAAGTGAGGGTGGGAGAGAAGATGAAGGGATGGGAGAAAAGGAAGGAGGAGATGAGGCACCTTTCAAAGCCCTAAGTGGAGAGCTAGTGCTGGTGATACAGAGAACGGAACTGCAGAGCCCACATTCTCAATGACTAGGACACTTGTGCTCTCCGACAGATTGTTATGATCTTATAGATTTCAGAGGGTTTACGCTTTCAATACATCCTGTGTTAATGAAAATATACCCTTGATATTACTTTTTCTTAGAAGTGTGAAAAACATTAAAGAAAAACTCACACTTACCTGAATATAAAATATGCCCTTGTCCTGAGCATACATCATCAGAAAACAATAATCTAGGTTTTGCTTTGTTCTCCATCTGAAATAAAAATTTTCAAAAATAAGTTATGAATCAGACTCAAGTTAGGCAAAATAGGATTAAATGTATTACATTTTATAATATATTTTATGACATATAATATTCTACAATATGTACATATATTAGACATAATATGTATATATTACATATACATGACGTAGACACAATATAAATCTATACAGACATAGACATAGAGATACACACACATATAACAATATATGCACTTAGGAGAGAGTGAAAGAAAATTCACTTTTCTCTAATGAAGTCATTATTAAAATGTATTCCCCAAAACAATAATTCTCAAGATGTCTGAGGAAAAAGGAAGTCTACTGTCAATAAAGTTTAGGAAGCGCACATATTCCCCCTTGGAAGATATATTAATAAGTATAAGAGGCACTGAAACATCCAGCAGTAAATAGATTTGTTGGGGAAAAAAAAGTAATCCAGTATTTTCCAAACTTCTTTGACCACAGGCCCTTTTTTCAGTAATACCTTAATGTCTCTAGGAACTAGTGCTTCAAAAATTATACTTTGGAGATCATTGCTCTGGTGCCTAGGGCTGTGCTTCAAACAGGTAGAAATTAATAAATAGGTATTGAATGCTTAAAAAAAAACAAAGCATCCTATGAAAATTTACAATATTAAGTCCTTTCAGTGAATCCTGGTAGCCTATAAAAACTGACTAATTTTAAATAAGAGAAGCGGTTCTAAAAGCCAAGTGGAAAAAAAAAAAAAGTAAAATAAAAGCTTTGAATCATACTAAGCAAACTTCTCCATAATACAGCTAATGGGCTGTTCTGAATTTAATGAGACTACATAGAATTTTTTACCAACTTCAACCCTAACTTTATGAAAAATAAAATTATATTTATTGAGAAGCAATTAACCAATTATGTGGACATATCTGTCTTTGGGACAAATTAACAACTCAAGAAGTACAATAAATCTCTTCCCCAAAATACCATTTTTTCCTTTTCTCTAGTTACAGAAAATCCAAAACTAATACCAATGTATCTCTTAGATTACTTTGTTTTTGATAATACAATGAAAGCTAAGTCCTTCAATTTTAGAGATTTAGAGAGAAATCCAATTAACTAATTACACTATTACAATATAATTTTGCAGAACAGTATTGTTTTCATAGACAGGAAGGGAGAATGGGAGAGAGAAACATCAATGATGAGAGAGTTGTCACTGATCGACTGCCTCCTGCAGGCCCCCGACTGGGGAGTGAGCCCGCAACCCGGGCATGTGCCGGGATCCTAGGTTGATGCTCAGCTGAGCCACACCCGGCTGGGCTGTTTTTATCACTTTTGAGTCAGTTCTCATTTATGCTGCATACACACATGAGCGTTCTATCTGGACTAACTTCTGAGTTACAGATAATATACTTTTTAAAAAAATACATAATATAGTCTTAAGAAAAGTCATAGTATCAGAGCAGCAGTTATAAACATTATAAAGTTTACCACATTCAACCTCTCATCAGAAACTCCATAGAATTTCCAATAAAATACCCCAAAATTCATGAGCTCTCACTAATTGGCTCAATCCTAAAATGTGTAAAGCTTTGATAAATAAGTACATTTATCATATAATATATTCACAAGGGCAGGGGGTCTAAAAACACAGGCTCACCTTACTCTTTCTTTAGAGTCTCCAAATGTCTCCTTTAAGTTTGTCAAGTCAGGATAATAGCTTTCAGGAGGTGATATTATTTCCACCAAACCAGAACTGATTTCTTTAGAAAACCTATCATGAGAAAGGTTAGTTGAGTTATTTAAGCTCTGTGGGATTTTATTTATCTTAATGCTCAATGTACTTTGTTAACATAAAACACATCAGTGAGGTATACTTTTCTGGTCACAGTGTGTTCAAATGAAGTAGCTCATCACTGATTTGCCAGAAAATACAGATTTTTTTCCATAACATTTAAAAAAAAAAAAAGCTTAAAAAAAGTATAAAATGCCACTATCCTAAGAGCAGCATGGAAATTCTAGGCCAAATGCAGGTATTACTTTCCTAAAAAGTATAAGAATTATAACAAATCAAATCATGGTGTCACAGAAAATAGGAAGTGAAGAAAAACAAAGTAATGAAAATGTGTGTATATGTGTGTGTATATACGTATATATTTATGCAAAAAGTCTTCAATTTTCAGGAAGGTTTAGTTGTACATTATACACTCTATGTCTTTCTAAACTAGTGTTTCTCAACTGAGAGCACTCCTGCCCCTCGAAGGTACACGGAGCAACGTCCAGAAACATTTGGTCATCATCGCTATGGACAGTACTGCCACCTAGTGGGTGGACATCAGGGATGCTGTTAAACATCCTACTGTGCAGAGGAAAGTCCTCACAACAAAGAATTATCTAGCCCAAAAATGTTAACAGTGTCATGGTTGAGAAACTCTGTTCTAAAGGTTTTTAAACCAGTCTTTCTTAATTGCAATTTCCTTCTCATTTGCATTCTCCTTTATTTCATTTTTGCAAATTTCCACAAAATGCTTGTGTAATTACCTGTCTTTGCATAAATGTTCTTAATTTGCACTTTTTTTTTCTTCTGGGCATGGTTTTCCTATGCACTGATGAAGAAAGGAATTGACAGAATCACTGCATGTGCCCCACAGACCTGCCCATGTGGCCCAAGGGAAGGGGACTGATAATTATTACCCTATATTAAGGAGTTTATACTAAGTTGTACTTATATGAAGGCAGCCAAGAAACTAAGCTCTTATGAAAAAATCTAATAAATGCACAGTTTAATCCTGAATTATACATATTTTAAATCTCTGGTTTTAGCATTTTGATAGACAAAGATAAGAGTCACATTATTTTAAATCTAGAGTTGGCAAATAATTGTTGCTTCTCTTTTGTTTTTTCAAGTAGAAGATAGATCTTTAGAGGGCAAAACCAGATATAATTCAATGAAGAAACCATATCAAGACTGATTTTTTAATATTACTATTAAGACTACCCAGGCAATATTTTAAAAATTAATGATACCTGAAATTTACTAAACTTTCCATCTGTAACCTGCGATGTGCCTTGCTCACAGTAACCTGTTACGCGATCTTTGCAAAACAGATCAGATTTAGACATAGTTTAGCACTGAGGTTTGAAATTGCTAAATGACTATCTGCCCTAACAGCAGAAAAATTTTTGCCTGATAAACAGAGGGTGAAAAATTTAAGTAACCTCATATGACACTCTCTAAATTCACTGTTCTCCAGATTAAAAACTGTTATCTGATAATGTTACATACATATAACATTCAAGTCTTTTCTATATTGAAATACACCAATTTATCACATCAGATAACTGGATAGATATGTACCTACTTTATGACAATTCCAAAGAACCAATTATAGGTGGGCCAATGAACACTGAACTCCAGAGAAATGAACTCTAAGAGAAGGCATTATCTTTTAGCAAAAAGCAAAGAGATAATAGTGATGATTATTTTCACTTCCATAATTAATAAGAACTTACTCTTTCTCCAGGTTGGCTATAACACCGTGTACATAATCAATATCTGTCTGGGAAAGAAAAAAAAAATTGTACCTACATTCATTGTTTTTATATTTTTATTTAACTTTTAATACTAAACTCAAAATTAAATAAATGAGTAAAACATTCATTGAAAACATTACATTAAATTTTCAGATAACTTATGAGATTTGCATTTCTGTATTCTACTTTACTGTACCACTACACATCACTGTGTACTTCCTAACACAATAAAGCAGATAACTATGTTTTTATTTTCAATTGTCAATGTTCAGTTCAATAGAAAAAACCGAGCACAGAAACTACTTTTACTTCTTCAGAAACATACACACTATTAGTAATGAATGAGTAACAGCTGTAGCATGCTATAGGGAAAGATTTGCCCACTCGGAATCATAAAACTTGGCTTCAAGACTTGCCTCTGTAGTTACTGGACTGTATAATTTAAAGTAAGCCACTTCTCTGAGCCTCAGTTTCCTACTAAATTTTAAAAAGAAAAAAGTGGGAGGAAATATCTCAGAGATTATGACAGTAAGTGATAAAATGTAATAAAAAGATTAGTTATTATTCTATATTATCAAGTTGAAAATGAGAACCCAAGAGAACTTTAACCACAGTTAAAAATAAATACTTATCAGACCTGTGTACTTTCAAATTATATACAAGCACAGATCCAATACCCTATCAATTTTAAATTCAATGACAGCTTACATTAAAATGCTCAATTGTTAAAAGAAATAAATGACACATCAAGTCTGATCTATGTTATACAGACTACCAAAACACTTAAAACTTGAGGAAAAAGAAAGATAATGCTTAACCCTGGAAATTACAAAACTTTTGGATTATAAAATGTTTTATAAGAGGTTTTATGGAAGAATATTTTAACTTTAATTTCTGTTAACTGAAAGTAATTCCTACTTTTATTGTTAAATTTAAAGACTTAGGAGTGAGATACAACTAGAATATAGCCCACAACCCTCTGTACTTCCTTCCCCTACATAAACACAAACAGTAGTGATCTTTTTTTCAATCAATTATCACTCATATGTTTAACCAGTGAGTATCTTACTAACTCATCAGGTACTAGTTTTGGAGAACATGATCAAGCCTGGTTTATACAAACTTTAAGAAGTTCAGCAACAATCTGAAACTCAATTTGATAAGCATTTGCTCAATTGGATAAGCAAGTAATTTGCCTATCCAAGGAAACAGAAATATGAATAGGGCTAGCTCCCTATTTCCAGGAGGCTCTCCAAGAGGGGGCCGAGAAGAACAAACTTATGTGAATGTACACTTATTGCGTCACGTGTAATAAAATTTATGAAATTCAAGCGCTCCATACCTAATACTACGTGTAATCCTATGTTGCATGCTAACTGACATAAATAGCAGAAGACTAACCTGAACGACTGTAATTGGTGTCACTTTCATACAACAGAATCAGTCCTTTCTGATATTAGCTGAGGGAACTGTTCTGGGAATCCTCGGAAGGAAGCTAAACATGTAACTGGCCCAGAACACACAGCCAGGCCAACCTGTGTTTCTCAGTAGCACTTCTACTTGTCTCTCCCTCACTCTCAAATGTTGGCAGTAAAAAAGGCAGTCTCTGAGATCTTGGGGCTTGCTTGATTTATGTAAAGAGAGCACTTTTTCCTAAGACATTTTTAAGGCATCTGGAGACTTTTTAAAAGGTAGTATTATCCAATTCTGAGAAAGTCTGAGACTAAAACTAGAATATGTATATTCTAGGGGTATGTAACCGATATGTTTGGGGTAGGTAGGAAGGAAAGTGGCCATACATAGCAAAAGAAGAGCATTTTTCCTGCAGAATAAAGTATTCATGGTTAAGTATTTTTAGATTAAAACTAGGAGATATTACTGATAATACTATAACATGCATGAACCTTGAAAACATCATGTTAAGTGAAAGAAGCCAGTCACAAAGGACCACATACATATATGATTGCACTTACATAAAATGTCTAGAATAGAAAAATCTATAGACACAGAAAGTAGATTAGTGGTTGTAGGGGGTGGAGTGGTATTAAGGGGTGCTGGCTAAGGGGTGCATTTTGGGGGTGATGAAAATGTTCCAAAATTGACTTGAGATAAAGGCTGCACAATTCTGACTTTAAATAGGTGAATTGTATCTTACGTGAATCACACAAAAAAAGAGATGGGATAAGGTTAAATTTTTTAAAAAAGTATTTCAGATTGTGCACAGAAACTGTGTGATTACCAGGCCATGCACCTTCTCAAGGATATATAAGGAAAAGATTAAGAAGCATAAAAGCAGGTTCAAATAAGCCACTAATACTGACAATTCACCAATATATACTCACATACACATAACAATTCATCATCAATATATATACTTGGCTTAAGAGTCAATTTTACCAGCAGTGTATAAATTAAACGATAATAATAAATTCTAATCATTGTTATTTTAAATCAATGATTTATAAAGTCTCATTTGAAAAGAAATACATCTTTCTAAAAGATCATAGAAGTCAAAAAACTGCAACAAAGTCAACTGATTTCAGGTAAACTTACCATTAAAATCAATCAATATGTGAAATAACATCACTTCTGAATATGCTATAACTGTTGTGTTCTGTAATACTGCAAAGATGTGTGAAATCTAAATCTGAGTAAAAAGATACCTTTAAAAATAAACTATAGATATTTCTAATGGTCCAAAGAATAAAACAAAGTTGTAGGCAAGCTTCTATGAAAGAAAAATAAATGTTGAAAATGTCAGAGAATTGAGGCTGCTGTTGAATAGTTACCCAGATGCAAAGGAGAAAAAAAATATTAAGCTCCAGATCAAGAGAGAACACAGAATTAAGAGACCTAAGTTTTAAATAACTTGAAGGTAAAAATTGGTTTTAAAAAATATCCTTTATATGTAAACTTACTATCTTCTTTCTAGTCATTTCACTCCACAAATATCTACTTGGTGCCCACACCATAAGCTGAGATATATATATTCACACATACAGGGTATCCCTAAAGCATACACTTTGGCTGCACTAATTCCAATAGGTTAAATCTAAAAAGTAAGAAACATCTACTGAGCTGTCAGCTGTTAAAGTGAGTATACATTTTTGGGGACACCCTGTATATACTGTCAAGCTCCAAGTGTAGATTAGTAATTAAATAGACAAGATCTCTGCTTTGTGGAATTTAAACCTAGTAAAAGAGGCAGTCCGTGAAAAAAACACACCAATATATAAATATGTATAATTGAGTATTTATTGAGTGCTATTAAAACAGTATGCACAATAGAGAAAAACAGATGACCTATTTTTTTTTTAACCCTCACCCAAGGAGTGAGGATATTTTTTCCACTGATTTTAAAGAGAATGGAAGGGGGAGGGAGGACAGAAACGTTGATGTGACAAAGACACATGGATAGGTTGCCTCCCACATGCGCCCCGACTGGGGGCGAGGACCAGACCTACAACCCAGTTGACTAGGAATCCTAAGTCTGATACTTCTATTCAAATCTACAAAAATAGAAAACACTAAAAAGAATACTGTAGGTTACCTAATATGTTAATTAGGGCTTTGCTTCTGCCCAGAGACAGGGTATGTGCAAGATAATCTACTGGAATATATCAGACTGTAAAATTTTCTATTTTTGATATGTTTAAAGGGGCATAATATGCTGTTAATAGTACACATATATAATTCATAAATATGCTACATATGTACAAATTGGGAACACACGATCAGTGGGATGCTGAGCAAAGCAGCTTAGATGGCACTGCTATACTGGATGCATCCTGGTGAGACAGGCAGAATTAGCCAAACAACTCATAAGGTGGTCTCAGGGAAGAGGCCATAAAAATAAATATGGTATCTATCACCTTTGATGGTTACCTTCTAAATAACCTCTTATAACTTTGAACCATTAGGTGAACAGTTATTCAAACCTTCTCTATTCTCAATCATTTACTGTCTACCCATTCTATCAAGTATTAAAACAAATTGCATTTGAAATCTTAAACGAAGATCATGAAAGGACTTGTTTAGGTCTCAGAAGCCCACTGGTCAAAAGTGCACAGCCTGTGATGTAGCAGGAGGCCAGGCAAGCGAGCACTGTGAGTGGGCCCCAGGTTGCCCACCTGTACAAGGGACAGAGGTTGGAGTTCCCCCCTTTTACAGGTGCCCGAACACCTGGGTGTTATGAGATTGTATGTAGAAGGAACTCTTTGTAGTGTTGATTAAATTTAAGACAATTCACCAAAAAAATGGGTTTCTCCCGCAGCAACAATTTTTCAGTCTTTTTCTCTACATATTTTAGTCTGGATAGATTCTATTGTTATTCTTTAAGTTACTGACCTTTTCCTCTGGTGTGTTTCATCTGTTATTAAGACCTTGCAGTGAACTTTTAATTTCAGATATTCTAATTTTCATTGTTTTACGTTCTGTTTGATTCTTTTATAAATCTTCTATTCCATTCATTGTGTTTCTTTTAATTACTTGAAAATGTTTAACAGCTGTTTTATTGTCCTTATCTGCCAGCTGTATGACTCTGCCATTTCTAGATTAGTTTCTATTGGCTAGATTTTATTCTAGTTATAGGTCACTTTTTTTTTCTCCTTGGCATTCTAACAATTTTTATATGATACTGGACGTTATAAATGCTACATTGTTAAATGTACTGATATTGTTTCCTTCTTTTAAAAAGTGCTGAGTTTTATTCTAGCTGGCAGTTATTTGTGGATCAGCTGATCCCTTATAGAGCTCTTTTCCAGCTTTGCCAGGTAGGCCTGAATCACCACTTCAAGGACAGGTCAGCCCTAGTACTAAGGTGCTGACCCCTCTGGAATCCCCACTGAATGCCCCATGTAATTACCAAGGATGCGCCATTCTGCATAATCAGACCTCAGCCTGTGAGCAAGGGGGACTGCGCAGCTTACAGCTCCCTGATCATTCTTTTCCCAGACTTGTGGGATTTCATCCTGTGCATGTGTGGCCCAATACAACGAAGATTCAAAGGCACCATCATTTTCTGTGTAGCACGCTCACCACCTCCATGATTACCCTAGTGCAAGCCTGCTGGATTACTGCAATAGTTTTCTTAGTAGTCTCCTTGCTTCTGCCCTTTTCAAAGCAACGAGCATGATCCTTTTAAAAGACAAGTCATGTTATTCTTGCTAAAAATGCATATCTACAATTTCATCATGAGAAAATATCAGACAAATCCAAATTGAGGACGGTCTACTAAATAAGTTACTAGTACTGATTTAAAGTGGCTAAAGCATTAGATGCGTTCATGAAAGACAAGATAAATCAGAGGAACTGCCATGGACAGAAAAAAAATTAAGGAGTCCGAACAACTAAACGCAAGGTGATATTTTGGATTGAATGTTGAAATGGAAAAGTGAACTGAGTTGGAAAAACATGGAATCTGAACAAAGTCTATAGGGTAGCTACTTGTATTATACCAAGGTTAAGTTCCTGGTTTTGAGGACTTTATTATGGCTATGTAAGTTGTTAGCATTAGAGCAAGCTGAGTGAAGAGAATATTCTGTATTATTTTTGTAACTTCTCTGTAAATCTAAAATTATTTCAAAATAATGTTTTAACTTTAAGAAAAAAGTGAAGTGTCTTCTCTATTCGAAACCCTAAAATGGCTTTACATCTTAATTACAGCAGCAGTCGACAAAACACACCCCGTGCCTGTTTTCTGTTTTCATAAAGTAAAACTTTATTTGAACACAGCCCCACCCATCATTTACATATCTATGGTTGTTCTGAGGGCTACAACAGCAGGGTAAATTAGCTTCAACAAAGACCGCATAGCTTTCAAAGCCTAAAATATTTGCCATGTGGCCTTGTACAAAAAAACTTTGCCAGCCACCTGATTCAGAGTAAAAGCAAAGGTCTTACAATGGCCTGTAGTGTCCTATGACACCTGGCCCACCCCACTCCTTCTCTGACTGCCTCCTACTACAGAACCCCCTCACCTTTTCTGCCCCAGCCACACAAGCCTCTCTTCACTGTTTCACAAAATGTGTCAAAGCAATACTCTAACCTTAGGGCCTTGGCAATACTCTAACCTTATTCCTCTGCTTAGGTTGTTCAACTCTTGCATGCTTCAGGTCTTTGTCCAAATGTCCTGAGCTCTCTAAGGAATCATCCCCTGGCAGCCCTGTGCTCCCTTCCTTTCCTGTTTACTCTGGCATATTCTCCACAGCACTCACTATCCACTATCTTCTAACATACTATACCAGCGATTTTCAACCTTTTCATTTCATGGCACATGAACTAATTACTAAAATTTCATGGCACAACAAAAAAATATATTTTTTGCTGATCTGACAGGAAAAAAAATAGGTATAATTTTGATTCATTCTCACCGGATGGCTATTATTTGTGTGGGCTGTTTTCATTTTTTTTGACAATCTAAAGGAAAAGAGGTCAGTCCCCCTGACTAAGCAGTCAGATACTGCATGTTTTTGGGGGTGTTTTTTTAAAATATATTTTTACTGATTTCAGAGAGAGGAAAGGAGAGGGGGAGAAAAATAGAAACATCGATGATGAAACAGTCATTGATCAGCTGCAGCTCGCAACCCGGGCATGTGCCCTGACCGGGAATCAAACCCCGATCTCCTGAATCCTAGGTTGATGCTCAACCGCTGAGCAACGCCAGACCAGGCAGTATGCATGTTTTAAAAATTCTTGTGGCTCACCGGTTGAAAATCGCTGTATCATACATTAGTTTTTTCGTCTGTCCTTCTCTAGAATGTAGGTTAATTGGGTAGAGGCATTGTTTTACTCAATGATATGCCTGGCACTTATTATTGCTTCAGTAAATATTTGTTGAATTATAAGCAAATTTTATAGGATACTGAAGATATATATATATCTCCCCAATTTCTTCCCTATTGAATTTGTATGATCTATAACCAATGCATAAGTAAACATCTTAAAATTTAGCTGCTGAAAAATTATAAGCCAAAATACGACTGGTACACCAACACGGTAGTCTGTAATTTAACATCAAGAAAGAAACAGCTAACAACTAGACAGAAAATCAACAAGTCTATACAATAGCGTCATCTCTATCAATACTATCAACCATCTTGATCTAACAAACATCTATAAAACACTCCTCTCAACAACAGCAGAATCCATTCTTTTTAAGCACACATGAAGCCTTGTCCAGGTTAAGTTCTATATGCAAGTCCATAAACAAGCTTTAAGCATACATGGAACTTTGTTCATAGGTTCCATATGCTAGTCCATAAACAAGTACAGTAGCCCCCGTCTCCCATCCACATTTCACTTTCCTCGGTTTCAATTACCACAGTCAATGGTCAGAAAATATTAAATGGAAAACTCCAAAAGTAAACAATTCGTAAGTTTTAAATTACATGCCATTCTGAGTAGCCCTGTCCTGCTCCATCCCACCCAGGATACAAATCATCCCTTTGTCCAGCATATCCACACTGTACATGCTACCTGTCTGTTAGCTACTTAGTAGCCATTTTGGTTATCTGATTAATTGTTTCTGATTCAGATTAACAGTATCAACTGTGTTTCTGTTCAAGCAACCCTTATTTTATTTAATAATGGCCCCAAAGCACACTGTAGTGATGCTGGCAATTCAGATATACCAAAGAGAAGCTATAAAGTGCTTCCTTGAAGTGAAAAGGTATACCTGTATAATAAAAACACAGTATTATAAACGGTTCAGTATTATCCACAGTTATATCTACTGGAGGTCTTGGAATAATATCCCCTGTGTGTAGGTGGGAACTACTATACTGATAAATTTAAAAGGTCTGAAATCATACAAAGTCTCTCTCTGACTACAATGGAGTCAAATTAAAAATCAGACAACAGAAAGGAATTTGGGATATCCACAAATAGTTAAAAATGAAACAACATATTTCTAAATAAACTATGGGGGAAAGAAGTGATTACAAGTTAGAAAGTATTTTGATCTGAATAAAAATTTTAAAATGACATATCAATAGCTGTCACAGGGGAGGAGGGAGAGGGTACTAGATGAAAGAAAGTGAAGGGATTAGCCAAATAACAGATACACATAACCCACAGACAACAGTGTGGTGAAGGCCAGAAGGAAGAGGGGGTGGGGGCTGGGTGGAGGTGGGCAAAGGCGGGGGAGGGGGATGGGGACATCTATAATAGTGTCAACAATAAAAATAAAGTTAAAAACCCCCACATATCAAAATTTATGAGATGCAGGTAAAGTGGTACTTAGAGGGAAATTTATAGCTTTAAATTGCCTTTAAGTATTAGAAAGAAATCTCCAACCAATAATCTAAGCATTCGCCTTAAAAAACTAGAAAAAGAGTTAGCCAAAGTTAAAGTAAGTGGAAGAAAGAAAAAACAGAGTGAAAATCAGTTAAATAGAAAATAGAGAAATGATAAAGTCAATGAAACTAAAACTAGTGTTTTTTAAAGATCAAAGAATAATATCAACTGAATAACACAGCAGGAAGCCACTTAATTTGACAAACAGGCAGCTAGAACTAAAAAGGCCAACAGTTCTTAGAGGGGAGGAAATGAGGAAAGAAAAAGAAAAGGAAGTGGGGACAGAAAAATAAAGACAGGAGAATGCTGTTTAATACTACAATGAACTTTGTAGAATAATTGGACTCTTAAGCCATGTGCATGATAAATACAAAAAAAATTTGTTAAAAATTGACGAAGGTATAGAAAATTATTACTGTGTAATGCCAGATACAATCTGTTGTCTAATGGATTTTTAAGAGATTTTACTCTCCTCCAGTATCTTTCTCATTCTAGTACTTCAATAAATACTTGTTCAATGAGTGAATGAATACTCAGAATAAGATATGTACTTTTGCCTTTCCTTAAAACAAAGACTAACAGATAATTATGAGAGCTTAAGATAACATAACTATAGAGGGCTACTACTGATTTCTGAGGTTGCTATATTCCTCAGGTGCTTTAGGGGTGTAAAATAGTTCCAAAGCATTCAGGTAACTAACGCTGCCTGAAAGCACACTGAACTGTCTAACTAGAGAAGACTAAACCACTTAATCAGAGTTCACCCAGAAACATAGCATTGACATTATAAAGCATTTACCAATGAAAATCAGATACAAATCTAGGAAACAGAACCTATGGAATACAGCTAACACAGCGTTCAGAAGAAAATTCTTATTAATTCTTATATTAACAAAAATAAATAATGGAAATAAATCAATTTAGTATTTGGGACAAGATGTTTGTAAAGTATAACATGGAACTAACAAAAGCAGCAAAAATCAATGTCAAAAGCAGATATTAATGAATCAGAAAACAAAAACTAATATAACATGTGCATGTACAATGTAGGAAAATGTTTTGTCAGAAATGATCATGAATGATAAAAATATAAATAATAATATAGCATTATAAGAAATATATGGAATAATAGCATAAATACATAACAAAAAAATAAGGAGGCATACAGACAACAAAGAATTAGAATACAAAAATTATAATTAAGTTCTATGTAAAAGTAGACACAAAAATGATACAATCATGAACCCTTGGGTCATCTCATGGATCCTTCAGAAAAACTGGAATTCAGTAGTCTTAACTCCTTCTGCGATTCCAGAATAGAATCTGTGAACTTTCAAATAATGCATCGATAGTCAACTGTCCAGACCCTTGCATGCTCTATAAATGTCTTTTCAGATATGCCCAATGAATTCCTGAGAGAGAAATCACCAGAACAAAACTGCAGCTAATAATTACTTTTCTGTCTCTCTTCTACTCCCAGAGGGGAACTTTATGGTCCTTCCCTTCAAGAAAAAAGAATGCAAAGGATAGGAAGTCAGGCAGGGATGGCAAGGTCACGGTGCCCTTTGTTGTCTGTGGGTTCCTCACCAGTTCCTTCTCAGGCTTAATCTTCTCATATGTTAAAGTGGACCAGAGATAATTCAGTCCTTTGCAAAAACTGAAAATGTTTGCAAAAGATAAATTTACTTTGCCTATTTATTCTAGATTCACTTCAACTGGGAAAGTTTTATAAAAGGGATAAGCAGGCACCTGAAGAATGAATAAGAAAGAGAAAGAAAGAGATAACGTTTCAGGCTAAGAAATAACATAACCAGAACTGAAAGTGCACAACGTCTACATAATGAACTGGGAACAGAATGGCCAGAGTACAGAACTATTAATACTATGATATAAAGAACCTTTAATAAACAGATGGAAAACCTGGAAGGGAAGCAGTTTGAGGAAACCAGATTATATTTATTATAGACAGATTAAGAGGTTCCCATAAAAACAATTCAAACTAAGTAGGCAGTTGGAAATACGGGTTCAGAGAGAGGCTAGAGATCTGTTTAGATCCAGGAAACATCCCACATGTAGACCAAGGTGAAGGTCACATAATATCACTTGTTAACTAGTGTTAATGAGCTCCAGGCTACCCCACACTTAAGTTAAAACTACTAATCAAGGTAGAACCCAAATGTATTAGGAATTTTAAACTGCCTAAAGGCAATTCAATCAATTCTGTAAAGTCTTCTATTCAGTACAGATTTTCTTTCAAACATTAAAATTCTATGTAGATACATATACAAATACTGCAAGAGGAGTTGTCTTCAGAAATCAGAATACTGCCAACACTTGAATTTACACCACCTCTCCATCTGTGATATCCTTGTGCCTCCCTGTACCAACACTGAGCTCAAAAGGCTCAGTAACATTATTCTCATTTTAGCGATGAAGAAACTGAGGCTGAAGACAGAAAAATAACCTGCTCAAGTGGCAGTAAGTGGCAGAATCCAGGCCCTGAACACAGGTCGTCTGTCTCCAAATCCAGTGTTATTACATTTTAGTATCAGATGGCTATGGCTAGAGGGTCTTGAATCTTTATGTACACTAATCTGTCTATATACTGAACACTATTTTTCGGGTATATAAGGATAGTTTTATTCTTTTATAGTAATAAGACTTTTTTCCTTACTAAAAATCAAATATGTTCATTGTTAAAAAAAAAAAAAATTCTAATTTTCTAAAACTGTATGCAGTAGAAAGGGGGATCTTCCCATAACCCCAACTCTCAAGATACCTGTTACTAACAGTTTGCAGGATATTCCACACGACCATTTTCTCTATTTATTTTATTAATACACATGCAAGAGCTATATGCATGTATGTATGTGCTTGAACAGATTTACACACTTGCAAATGTTACTAATGAATCAATTTTTAGAAGCAGAAAGTTGGATGACAAAGTATACTTTAAATTTTAATAGCTATTGCCAAACTGCTTTCCAAGGAGGTTGTACCAATTTTTACTGGTATACAATATGCAATCAGCAAATTTAATTACTTAAAATGTAAAAGGCAAAAAAAATCATAAATGAAGTTCATGCAAAAGACAAACTGGATAAAATATTTCAAAGAATTCATTCCTCTCATATATGAAAATTTCTTACAAATAAAAAAGAGCAAAGGTTATAAAAATAATTATAAATACAAATAGTACAAGAAAAACCTATCAATTAACACTTAACCCTACTCAGTAAAGAAATCCAAATTAAACAGAAGCAATATATTATTTTTTACCCATCAAGTTGACAAAAAACTTTAAAGACCAATACTATCTAGTAGAGCATGGGGATGGGGAAACAAGCTTCCTCACAGAGTATTGGAAGAGGGGTAAACTGGCTTAACTTCTATTGACCATTCTGGCCACGTATGAACATTTTAATGTATGTGGACTCTGACCAAGGCAATGCCACATTTAGGAACTGATCCCACCTCAGTAACTATACAAAGGACAGAAAAATTTATGTACAGTAATGCTGAATGCCATGTGGAAAAGAACAGCAAAAACTTAGAAACAGTCTAAATGTCTAGCAATCAGAAATTAAATGAATGATGTTAATTAAAACCATACAATGGAATATTCTGTAGCCAGAAAAAATGCTGTGATATTTATTCTTTTTAACATGATAAAATGTCTCTGATATTAAAATACATATAGAACAAATCCATTTATATATATGTATACAAGCCATAGGAAAACTTCCTTAAGATATATTTCAGAATATCTGTAATTATATCTGTACGGAGGAACAACAGGTAATATTTCATTACACATTTCTGTATTTGTTTTGAACAGTAAGCATGTGTTTACTCTTATATTAAGAAAAACATTAAAGACATTTTCATTAGAAAGATAAGGGAAACACTGAAAAGTTGGGGATCAGTGGGCCAGAACCAGTTATGTTCTAAATCCTTTCACATTCTGAAATTCTATATAATAATTCAGAAAATAATTACTCCAGGGTGCCTTTTCCTCATTATTTATGAAAAACTTGCTCAAGATTTATTCTTTCCCTAGATCTTTTGAGAAAGCTAAAATACAATATATATAAAACTCCTCATTCTCATGATATTTTGACCTTTTCAGTAATGGTGCTGCCTGCATCTTGAGGCACAGATAAGGGGTGGAGAGAATAACACGATGATAAAGCCCAAGGCTAGGCCAAACCTTTCTGGGGTTTAAAACACTCGCGAAGCCCATCAGCACAAATCTCCAAATTTAGGTCCTAGAGCTAGAGACAGGGACTCTGTTCTTAAAGGTCTATGTGTCTATATAGTAATATTATCCTACTGCAAACAGATGGCTATTCCTGGGTTGTAGCTGCAGGAGAGAAGTTAAGATAAACATAACAAGTTAGACTTAAATTTAATTATCTGATAGAATATATTACCTAACTGTTCCTCATCACATTAAAAAAAATGCTCATAAAAGTATATTCAAATATTCAATTATAGTTTCAACTGTTATAGATTACATGTGGTAAAAAAACCCCAATTAAATAATTACCTCTCCTATGAAGACTACTATTACACAGTCCAACTTCTCTTCGGGATACAGATTATCAATAAGGGAATGAAGAGTTTCTGTGAGGTAAGATTTAACTTCTCTCTTCACAGTGGGAATTCCCATTACTACTGAAACTGAAAACAAAATAATAATTATATAAAAAGATTTTACAGAGACAATATAGAAAAACACCACTACTTCAGAAGTTTTATACACTCTTGAATTGATAAAAATAACTGAGGGATCAAAATGTACATTTCAGAAAGAAAAATAACCAAAGGATATAAAGGCATACTCATAATACTGTAATAAGCCACAGGGATTATTGGCTATAATAATGTCAAATAATGTCAAAGAACTGATAAAAATGAAGGATATTAAACCTCACATTAAAAATGAATGACTGTACAGTATAAACAACAAATTATACAACTAAACCTTAGAAACACTACACACACCTTAAAAATTAATGTCCCAAATCTCATGTATATGATGCACTGAGAAGGACATGACACCCCTTCTGTGGTTTCTTTGCCCATAATGAATGACCTCAATCTAAGCATGAAGAAGCACAAGACAAACCCAAATTAGGGGGATACACCACACAGTAACTGACAGGTCAGTACCCTCTGAAGTGCCAAGGTCAGGAAAGATAAGGAAGAACGAGGAACTGTCCCTGACAGGAAGACTAAGGAGACATGATAATTGGGCAAAATATGGGATTCTGAACTGCATCCTGAAACAGAAAAATACTAATAAAAAAAATGGCAAAATCTGAATAAGATGGAAGGTTAATTAACAGTATAATATCAATGTTTATGTTTTGGTTTTGATCATGGTACTATGGTTACATAAGATATAAACGTTTAGAGGAACTGGGTGAGCTATATGGAAACTGCACTATTCATGTAACTTTTTTTAAGTCTGAAATTTTAGTTCTACTATCATGTTTGTTTTGAAATGCAAATTTGTCCCTATGTGATATTAAAATATATTAGGGAACCATTTCAGCATAACATGGATTTTACATTTGCTTCTGTGCAATTTCTCCTCTGGACAAACACAGAAAACTGCAACTACTGGAACTGAGTTCAGAAAACTGAACAGAGCAATGCAGAAATACACAAAATGCACACACTACCCACTACATCAGCTTACTGCATGCTATGAACCACAGCTATCCACATGTGGTGTTACAACTTTCTGTCAGATTTCAGAGAATCTGCCTTGCGCCACTTCTCAAAAGCTTCCAAGCTGCAGTCCTTCTGAAGGCTATTTTAACACACAAACCTCAGATCTTTTCCAAGGTAGAGTACCATATTTATTGTAGTAACTTTCTATTTATTAATCACATAACGTATGTAAAGTTGTGCTACCACTTTTATTAGGTTCTTATCTTTTTTAATGTGTAACTGGCAAAATTGTTGAGTGCTGTAATCCTAATCCCATTTTCTCAGTTTATTGCACAGTTCTGCATAGTGCAGTAATTTTTAGGAATGCATATACTGTGTTATAGTAGGACTGTATTTCCCAGTTTTAAAAAATATCATCTTTTAAGGAGCCTTAGTATCCTGCATGTTATATATCAGTAGAGAAATACTTAACAAGTATTAAAAATAATTAGGTTTTAACAATTTATTAGAGATACTACAAAATACTTAGAATTCATAGAATTCTAAAGCTAAAAGGAAGGTTAAAGGTCATGGATCTACGAGTCTACCACCATGATTCTGCAGTAAGAATGATAAGATCCAAATAATTTAAGGGACTTCCCTGAAGTTTCACATTCCTCTCTTCCGTTTTGGGACAAAGAGTTTATAAGGGCTCAAAAAGAGATTTACTATATTTTTTCCAAACATATTTACTGAGCACCTATTAAATGTAAGGCATAGGGATGTAATAGTGAACAGCACAGGTAAGGTCCCAGCCCTCCTGGAACTTACATTCCAGAAGAGAGGAGAAGATAAAATAATACAATCTTAGAGGATCATGTGTGCTATACAAATTAAAATGTGGCAATATTAGAAAGGGGGGGTACCCTTATAGATACTGAAGGCCATCGAAGGCCTCTCTGGTATCAACTGAGCTGGTAATTAATGATGAGAAAGAGCAGAGGAAGAACATTCCTGAAGAAGAAACAGCAAGGCCCTGAAGAGACAATGACTTTAACATAGTTAAGAAACAGCCAAAAACAGAATGTTTCTAAAGCAGAATGAGCCTAGATGCAGATCATTTCACATGAAACTGTAAATTTAGTTTTAATTCTGAGTTAGAGAAAGCCATTATAAAGCTGTAAGTAGGTGAGTGACCTTATCCAATTCATTAATTTTAAAAGTTTATCAAATTTTGTGGAGAACAGATACGAAAGTGTTAAGAGTAAAAACATTTTGGGGGAAATCAGGAAGTTAACTGCAGTAATTAAAGGAAATGATGGTGGTTTGAATTAGGGTATTTAAAGATGGAGATGAGTGGATGGATTTATCCTCACTTTAGGATATGTTTATTGATTTTTAGAGAGAGGAGAGGGAGAGAGAGAGAGAAACATTGATGTGAGAAACATCGATCAGTTGCCTCCCACACACGTCCCAAATAGGGATCGAGCCTACAACCTAGGTATGTGCCCTGACTGGGAATTGAACCCACAACCTTTGTGTATGGGATGATGTTCCAACCAACTGAGCCACCAGGCCAGGGCTAGGACATATTTTGGAGACCCTCTCCAATGGGGCTTAAGACTGGGAGAGAATTGAAGGATGGTGTAAGGGGGTCTTTTATTGAGAACACACTGTTGCTCTGGGATGCCTAAAGACAGGGTGAGTTACCCTGGAAGCAAATTTCCTTATACTTTAACCTACTTCAGAATTTAAATTAAAAATATTTTAAATATTTAGAACATAGACTAAAAGTATAGAGTCTATGATACAAAGCATTCCTAAGAAATGTTAACTCAGAGGGAGCTGAAAGACTCTGTGTATGGAAAAAGCAAAATACATGCCGACCCAGAGTATGCAAACGAACTGTATAAAGTTATAATGCAAACTCTATTCCCTACCACGGTCTTGGGTTGTTTTGTTTCTGTTTTAACTTTAGATGGCATGTTTAGAGAAGCCGTTTTCCCCAAATGCACTGTTTTGGAGCTGGAATTTAAATGCTTTAGTTTAAACAAGGCACTCAAGGATTCTAAAAACACTAAAAATGAAAATACTAATTTCAGGTAAACTTACAGAATTAGAGTATTCATGCTTATGATATTTCACAAAATTATCACCAAAATAGACAGTTTTTCCTGCCTTCTGGTCACAAGGTAAGATTGTACTTCCTGGCCCCCTTAGGGCTGGGAGAACAGTGAGGGGCTGTGATTAGTAAGGGACAGTGAGTCATCCCCATGGGAAAATCATGGGCTGAGGCCCTGGAACTGCAGTGTGAAATCCTTCAAAGCTGTCTTTCTTCCTCAGCAGAGCAGCCAATGACATTCAAGAGGGCAACTGTTCTGTCTGCCTGAATCTCTACGTGGTTGATGATGCACAAGGCTGATGGACAAGTACTTTGAGCAAAAATAAATAAATAAATAATCATGTATTACTTAAACCAATGAGATTTGGGGGTTGCTGTTACCAAAGCATAACCCAGCCCGTCCTGGTCCTGTTTGATAAAATGCTCTTCTATGGCGTGCAATCTAGAAATGTATGTACTCTAAAGGGTAAGAGTTCAAAATAATTATGTCAGCACTGTGAGCAATACAGACATTTCACCCTTTCAAAGAGGAGCCAGGTGGACCAAGGAGCCAATAGGAATGGAGCTAAGTACTTTGTTCCAGGAATTAATCATCCAATATTGCCTATTCAAGTATTAATTATGCATCTATAATACATCAATTATGTATTAGACAATCTAAAATATAATCTTAAGATAGGTAAGGCCGCTGCCTCATGGGGTTTATAATTTGAAAAAGATATCAACTAATGTTACTTCCATTTTCCTCAATTTTCCTGGGAAGTTTACAAATTCTAGTATTTATTTCCATTATGATCAAGAAAAATTTAGGAATAATCTTAATTTGGCATTCTGAATCTTCAATTACTAGTCTAGCTTCAGTTATAACTAAATTGTTTTCCTTTTTCAATATTCACTGCTAGTCAAATATTTTTAGCCTATCATGCTTCTATGGTTTGATTTTAGTCATTTATTCCCCATTTTTTCCCTTGTATTCCATGGCAATAGTTTTATCTCTACTGTCTAGTTGCAACTTCTGTCTTTGTTGGCTTCATCTTTCTTTTTCCTGAAAATTAACTGTTGGAGAACCATTTAAGGCTCAGTTCTAGGTTCCAGGTGATCTCATCCATCCCCCTATCTTCAAAAACCAGTTGTTTGCAAGTGATGACTCATAAAATTAAATCTAACTCAGTTCTCTCCTTTGAGTCCCAGATCTAAATATCCAGTTGCCTATACTCCACTGACAACTCCAAATCGCCTCCTAACTTAACATATCCAAATATAATTTATGGTCTTATCTTGCAAACCAATATTACTGAACATTTTCTACTGTCCTTTATCTCAGTGAATAATACCATCCATCCAGTTACACGATCCAGAAGCCTAGGACCTATCCCTGACTACTACCTCTACCTTAGCCCACAAAACCGTCCATCACTATGTCCTGCTATTTACATCCCCATACATTCCAAACAACTCGCAGATCTTCAACTTTCCACCTCTACTACTATCACTACCGCCTAGCCCAAGCTCATCTTCTCTCAAGTGGATCCCTAGAACCGTCTCTTATTGGGTTCTTTCACATCTACTCTTCTTCCCACATCTTCATTCATTCTTCTCATTGCATCAAATGTGAGCTTTGTAAAATTTAAATCTTATAAAGTCATCCTAAGCAAGTCCTGCTTAAAACCCTTCAGTGGCTTCTTTCTGCTCTTAGGATAAAATCCCAAACGCTATAAATGGTCTACAAGGCCCTGCATGGTCTGGGCTCAATACATTTCTAGTCTCATCTTGTCCCGTGCTTTCTTATCACTCTATACTTCATCTACAATGGTCTTCTTCCATTTTCTAGAGCATTCCATGCTCCCTTCCATCAAGGGCTTTTGTGCCACTTTTCTCATTTTCTGGAATATTCTTTTCTCCCATGTGGTAGAATACTGCCCCCTTCCCCAAGATGCCCATACCACAACTCCTGGAATTTATGAATATATTACCTTAATGGCAAAAGGGACTTTGTGGATATGATTAAGGGTCTTCAGATGGGAAGATTATCCTGGATTACCCAGGTGAGTCTAATGTACTCAGGGGTCCTTATGAGAGGAAGGCAGGAGAATCAAAATGAGAGGTAAAGTGACAATGAAAGCAAGGGAGACAGTCAGAGAGAGAGCTGAAGATGTTATGCTTTGAAGATGGAGGGGCACAAACTAATAAATGTAGGTGATCTCTAGAAGCTGGAAAAGGCAAGGAAATGGACTCCTCCCTAAAGCTTCCAGACCCTAGGGACATGACTCTGTTAACACACTGATTTTAGGACTTCTAACCCCCCAAAACTATAAGGTCACAGACTTCTATTAAGTCACTGGGCTTGTGGTAATTTGTTATAGTAGAAATATGAAGCAAATACACCCATCTTTAGTAGAAAACTACATATTCTACTGATCTCAGGTCAAATGTGTTTTTTAAACTTTCCCATTTTCCTTACTTAAATCAAATGCCCTTTATGTACATTCTCAAAGCATCATTTATGTCACCAATTAAAGTTGTAACTATGCAATTATTTATATAATTGATTATTTGGTTAATGTACTCTCCTTTGAATTGAAGCTCCAAAAGACTAGGAATCTCGTCTAATTTTGTATACCAAAGTACCTGGCTAAGTGCCTGGCACGTAGCAGGTGCTCATGAATTTTTTATTTCAGCAACTACTTAAAGAATGGTCTGCTGTCCTCTACCAACCAGTAATGCCATTTTGGCAGGTGATGTGTAGAGGGTCTTTTCTCAGCCATCTTGCTCAGCACTGAACAGGCCCTTCATCTGAAAACCTGTGTGTTTCTTCAATTCAAAGAAATTTTCTTCTATAATATATTTGATTATTTCCTCTCTTCACTCTCTTTGTTCTCTCCTGAAATTCCTATTTGATGGATGTTCAAACTTTTGTCTGCCCCAGTTCATTGTGCCTTTTATGCTGGAGTCTAGAAGAACTACACAGCTCAATCTTTCTGATCACTAATTTGACCCTCAGCTGTGTCTACTCTGCTTATCAATTCATTTATGTGAAAATTTTAAAAATAATCATTAAATAAAAACACAAAGATTTCTAGCTGATCCTTTTATAATAATCAGTTATGAGTTGACCTCTCTCTTCCCTCTAAAAATATATTATTTTTGGCCCTAGCTGGGGAGTTCAGTTGTTTAGAGTATTGTCCCAACAGGCCAAGGTTGTGGGTTCGATTCCCAGGCAGGGCACACACAAGAGGCAACCAATGAATGCATAAATAAGTGAAACAATAAATCGATGTCTCTCTTTCTCTCTCTCCCCCCCCTAAAATTAATAAATAAAAATTAAAAGTATATTTATTTTTAAATTATATTATAATTACCCTACAAAATCATTTTATTGAATATTAAGTCATTCATGATGTCAATTTTCTTAACTATTTGCAAACCCTAGCTGTACAAGATGCCCTTTTACCCACTGTCATTGCCATGGCTATGTACTGCAACCTGTCTCTGCAAATGTTGTGGGAAGATCTGGATGTGGGGGGGTGGGATGGGATGACAGTTTTTCATTCTGGATGTGAGAATTCTAGCCCCTTTCTGGAGGGGAAGTGGCTGCCTGGAGCACAATGCTCCCTCTTCAGCCTTAGAAAGGCTTAGCTTAGGTGGTCTGAGTATTGTTCCTTAATCAGTATGACCACTGAAGAACAGAATTTTTAGCAAGAAGCAGTTTTTCTTTGATCTAAAAAACAGAAGTTCTCAATAGAAAGCCCCTAAATAGATTTTAAGGTTCCACAAAATTCCAGAAATTACATACAAAATTACTTTTCCTAGGTACATTTTTAAAGTAGAAGTTGGACACTTTTCCTAGGCTATCCAAAGGGTTCTGTGACTCTAAAAGTGTTAAGAACCATTGCCTTAAGGGTTTGGGAGGAAAGATTATTTTTTTAGTAAATGTGAGGGTTTTCTTCTTTTTTTTCCGAGCTGTCTGCTTTTTCTCTCTCTCAAAAACAGTGTCATCTTAATAAGAATGTTAACTACTGGAAAGCCGGTTGACCAATATGTCATTGTATTTAAGATGGATAAAGTTATAAACCAATGGGATAGAACAGTAACCTTCAAAAGGAAGAGAGAGAATGTCACATTCATAGAATAAAAACACTGCTATAAAATAATCTGTTAGTAATTCTAAAGTTTTAAATGACTTTAAAGACACTTGTACTTTCCTTTGGTATTTGGTATTCTTTTAATAAGATTAATGAAGTCTAAAGCAACGAATGCACTAAATGGCTAAGGCATCTTACCTAAACAGTGATTATTAAAAGAAATAACTAATGATCAGTGTTCTAAAAAAATACTTTTGAGAATGCTATACATCTTGTTAGTTTTTGTAATCCAGTACCTTCTAAAAAATATTTCTTAAATCATAGTCTGAACATGCTATTTTAAGAGTTACCACCTCTGGAAAATTGCAGCCTGCCTCTGCAAATGTGGGAGGGTCTGGATGTGGATTAATTTTAATATTTAAAATTAAAAATGACAAAAGTTTAAACATTTTTCTCCCTAGAGATGGGGCTTGAACTAGATTTCTCATGATCCTTTTCAGCTCTATTAATTTGGTCTATGGAAAAAACGTCCAACTTCTTTCAATATGAACTTTAGAATAAGTCCTAAGTTACTGTGCACAGAAAAATAACTTTTATTCTTTGACCTACCAGACTGCTAACAGTCAATGTAATACTCCAAGACACAAATTAAGACCAGCAGTACAACCACAAAAAGAAACAAAATAAACATACCTCCTGTTCTTCCATTACCAATATGCACAGCAGGTTGAAGGCTTCCTTCATTTTGCAATAAATGAGGCAAATGATAATAAATATTTGGCACTTGAAGAGATTTTTTGCTTGTTAACTCCTTTAATAGCTTTAGGGTATTATCTGAAACACAGAAGTATAATTATCACACAAGACACCTTACTTATAGAAGTTGCAGCTTTTACAAATACAGTAGTAAAATTTATGAAAACTAGAACTAAAGAACATTCTTTCCTAATTTGATACTCTGGTGAATAAAATCCCCATTTAAAATGAAAGGGACACTTTTGCAAGCAAATTAAATAATGATATTAAATTTTGGTGATAATGTGGTAAATGTTTCAGCTATTCAGGACAACATCAAAAACCCTAACATATGTCCGTCCTATTATTCAATAACTTCCCTTTTAGGAATTTAACTTTTATGCATTCAATGAATATTTAGTGATTATCTATTTTGATGCAGCTACTGTGCCGTGTTGTTTAGAAATCAAAAGTTGTCAAAACATAAATCCTGTTTTTAAGAAAGTCATAACCTAATGAAAATAATTTAAGGGCTACCAGAAATGTGATTGATTTATATGCAAAGATGTTCATCACAGAGCTATAAACTGGGGTAGAAAAACCACTCAGAAAATTCTATTTGCCTAATTATTTTAAAATGTTTAATATATTACAGTATATGACTAGTTGACAAGTTATACAGCCATTAGAAATGGTATTTTTGAAGAACATTCAAAGACACGGTAAATGCTAACAACATAATTTCAAGGGTAAAAATCAGGCTATAACCCACAATCACAATTTTGAAGAAAAATACTCATGAAAAAGAGACTAGACAAAAACAAAAGGATGTTAACAGAAATCACTTGGTAAAGGTTTATGGATAATTTCTTTTTATTATTTATACCATTCCATAATTTTATTATTATTAATCCTCACTTGAGGACATGCTTAGAGAGAGGAAGGGGGGGGGAGGAGAGAGAGAGAGAGAGAGAGAGAGAAGGTGGGGGAGAGAGAGAGAGAGAGAGATATCGATGTGAGAAACACTGACTGACTGCCTTCCATATATGCCCCGACCAGGGCCTAAACCCACACAACCCAGGTATGTGCCCTGAATCGAACCAGCAAGAATCAAACTAGCAACATTTCAGTGCACAAAACAATGCTCAATCAACTGAGCCACTCTGGCTGCGTTACCATTCCATAATTTTAAATGTTACTGTGCCATAATACAATTTCATAATCAGGAGGGGAAATGATAAGCATAAAACTTTAAAAATAAGGTAAGGCCCAGCCAGGCGTGGCTCAGGGGTTGAGCGTCAACCTAGGATCCAGGTGATCCAGGGTGTGATTTCCAGTCAGGGCACATGCTTGGGTTGCCGGCTCGATCCCCAGTCGGGGCGTGTAGGAGGCAGCCAATCAATGGCTCTCTCATCACTGATGTTTCTATCTCTCTCTCTCTCTCTTCCTCTCCTTTCCTCTCTCTGAAATCAATAAAGATATATTAAAAGAATAGAATAAAAATAAAAATAAGGTAAGTTAATAAATCTCAAGACAAGAGGAATTAATGGTAAAGGATTACAACAAACGATGCTAAGTAAAAAGCATATTAATCTTTAAATAGTATGTAAATTTGAAGGCAACTGATTATACACATATCGATTTAATATTAGAAAAACAACGTCACAGAAACAGAGAGATGACTGGCACTTATCTTATTCTGACCAGAAGTTCTCAGAGAGAAAAAAAGTCAAGTATCTCTAAAACTTTATATTCTTTTCTTATGTCAGATCTAAGAGCATTAATTGCTTCAAAGAGCTCAAAGATTCTCCAGAGTCCATTTGAAGTCAACAAAAGTCACAACATAAACACATATAAATGCAAAGTTGAATTTTGACCTCATTTTGAATATCATTTTTAAAACATAAAAACATTATTGTCAATGAAATTTACACAACTGGAATTTAATCCATTATTACTCTCTGAAAATCAATTAATAAAAACTGCTCTATAGTTTACCATAATACAAAGTTTTCTGTGGAGATTTTTTTTTTCTCTGAAAAGGGTAACAAATGTTGGCAGATAAGCTAATCTATACAAAATTCAAATAAAATATTTTCCATAAGCCTCTGAAAATATAATTTTTATAAAACAAGAAAAATAATTGGTACCTGAAAAGTTAGTCAATGTGTCTTTTCCATTTGTTTCTGCTCCTACACGCCTGAACTGCTGTACAACGGCACTTAATTCAGAAGAGCGCTGAGAGATTCTACGTTCAGCTATTCGAAGACGTTCTTTCAAAGCAAGAAATTCTCGTTGATAAGCAATCAGTTTTTCTAGAAGCAAACAAAAATTATTAGTGTATTTCTAAAATAATAATAATAAAACAACATAAAAGAGAACTGATACAGAACTAAAAATAAAAAGGATTCTTGATAAGTTAGATAACAAGGCACCACTAAGTATGCTCTTAATATCTGTGAGAATGAGTACTTTCTCCATAGTACTTCGGAAATTAAAAGATAGGGAAAAAAAGACAAAAGTTTTTAAAATTGGAGGATGGACAAGCTGGCGCCATAGGTAGTTGCGGTACCCACCGCCTCCCACAACCACATCAAAATTACAACTAAAATACAGAACCACCATCGCTCAGAGCTTCCTGAAATCTAGCTGAACAGAAGTCCTACAACCAGGGAAGTGAAAAAGCATCAAGACTGGTAGGAGGGACAGAGCCGAGAATCGGGGCTGAATCTGCAGGACCACACCCAGGCGCTGAGGTTTAAAACTGGGAGGGATATCTCAGTGGTGGTGGTTTCCCAGAGGAGTGAGGGGTCCCAGCCCCACACCAGGCTCCCAGCCCAGGGTTCCAGGGCCAAGAAGAGAAGCCCCACAACTTTGAGCTGTGAAAACTAGCAGGGATTGTGGCTGAGGGACTCGGAGGCTGCAGGAGTCTCTGGCAGCTCTTCTTAAAGGGCCCATGGACTCACTCAGACGTGCTCCCTCTGAGCTCCAGTGCTGGATAGTAGCTTGAAGGGAACCTGGGACATTCAAGGAGGAACTAACTTGCCTGAAATCAGGGTGAGAGCTGGAGGGGCAGCTTTCTGCCAGACAGAGGAGCATGCAGAGGCCATTGCTCCTTTGGTGAGCTTTCCCTGCACAGAGCCAACAGGCAGGTGCTTCTCTGAAATTCCATCAACCTGACTCACACTTTTGGCCCCACCCTGGTGATTCCCAGAGACCCCACCGCTCCCTACTTGCAAGCTCGTCCAAGCCATTTCTAGTGGTTTTTCTATGCAAGTGACCTCTCTAGCCTTATGCTTAGGACTTTCCTAAAATCTCTCAAACAAGCAGCAGCAGGCCTCGGTGAGCCCCATACATCTGGATAAGTGGCCCCAGGCCTGGAACTAGTGGCAGCTTGCACTGGTTCATAGCTTGGCCTCTCCTGTCCAGCCAAGACAGGCCCAAGTAGCAGCCATCTAAGTTTGCTGTGTAGCTCATGCTGGGTGGCCCTGGGCAAGGCACAGGAAGAGGCTGACTTTGCACCTCTTGGGAGGCCCCAGAGACAGTGCACCTGGTGGTCAGACTCAACCACGCTAAATTACAACCCTACCACATCCATGAGTGACACACTCAAGGGGTGGACTCAGTGAACACCAAACCACCACTGAAGTAAATCCTGCTCCATAAGGGTGTCTCCAGCATAGCAGCTCTTTGGCTGTAGTTACAGCTGGTCCTCACAGCCGACTGGCATGGGGGTCAATTCCTCCCATACACAAACAGCAACCAAGGCTCAACTACAACAGGACAATGCACACAGCCCACACAGGGGAGCATCTAGAAGGTCCAGATTAGGTGACTGGGGAGGCTGAACCAATGGACCCTACAGGACACCTACTACACAAAGCCACTCTACAAATTCCAGGAGACAAAGCAGATCTTCCTAATACATGGAAACAAACACCAGGAAGTAGCCAAAATGTGGAGGCAAAGAAACATGTCACAAAGGAAAGAACCCAAGAAATCTCCAGAAAAGGATCTAAATGAAATAAAACCAAGCAAGCTACTAGATTCAGAGTCAGAATAATGGTTATAGCACGGCGGGGAGGGGCTCAGTGGTTGAGCATTGACCTAGGATCCAGAGATCGTGGTTTGATTCCTAGTCAGGGCACATACCCAGGTTGTGGGCTGGATCCCCAGTCAGGGGAGTGCAGGAGGCAGCCGATCAACAATGACTACTCTCTCATCATTGATGTTTCTTTCTCTCTCTCTCCCTCTCCCTTCCTCTCTCTGAAATCAACAAAGATATATTAAAAAGAAAAAAGAATAATGGTTATAAGGATGCTCAAAGATCTTAGTAAGACTACTAAGGAAACTAGTGAGGTCATCAATGACATAATAAAGTACCAATCAGAAATGAAGGCTACATGATCTGAAATGAAGAATAATTTACATGGAATCAACAGTAGAGTAGAGGATGCCGGGAATCAAATCAGCAATTTCTTATATGAGGAAGCAAAAAACACCCAACCAGAAGAGCAAAAAGAAAAAATAATCCGGAAATATAAAGATAGTTTAAAGAGTCTCTGGGACAACTTCAAGTAACCCAACATTCGCATTATGGGGATGCCAGGAGAAGAAAGAGCAAGAAATTGATAACCTATTTGGAAAAAAAATAACAGAAAACTTCCCCTACCTGGTGAAAGAAATAGACTTACAAGTCCAGGAAGCACAGAGAGTCCCAAACGAGAGGAACCCAAAGAGTCCCACAGTAAGACACATCATAATTAAAATGCCAAAGGTTAAAGACAAAGAGAGAATCTTAAAAGCAGCAAGACAAAAGCAATTAGTTACCTACAAGGGAGCTCCCATAAGACTGTCACCGGATTTCTCAACAGAAACTTTGCGGGCCAAAGGGAGTGGCAAGAAATACTCAAAGTGATGAAAAGCAAGAACCTACGGCTAAGATTACTCTACCCAGCAAAGCCATCATTTAGAACTGAAGGTCAGGTAAAGAGCTTCTCAGATAAGAAAAAGCTAAAGGAGTTCATCACCACCAAACCAGTACTACAAATGTTGAAGGGTCTTCTTTAAGAAGAAACTAATGAACATAGGAATCTCACAAGCTAAATAGAACCAGAGACACTGAAGCATGCAAGAGACTGTCATATCTCAGAGGGAAGGGGGAAGGGGGAAGGGGGAGGGGGATGGAGGGTGGGAAGAGACTAACCAAAGAAGTTATATGCATATATGCATAACCCATGGACATAGACAATAATGGGGTGGAGACCTGGGGAGAGGGTGGTACTGAGGTGGAGGGGGTCAATGGGGGGGAAAAATGGGATACCTGTAATAGTTTCAACAATAAAGATAAATTTTAAAAAGAATGTTTTTAAAATTAACACTTTAAGAATAATACATTTCTCAAAGATGCATAAAGAAAAAAGAGATATGAGGCACTGACATTGATAATATATCTAATAACATAATGAATATAACCTCTTTTATAGCATAATTATTCATTTCCATGGGATAAATGTTTCCTCTGTACTTCCTATTCTGCAAAGATTTCCATAGGCCAGACTTCGAATTCTTGATCCCTAAAAATTTAATCAGGTAAAGGTAAGATGGCCCTATTTAAAAGCCATTCATTTTAAATTGAGAGAATCACAGGTCAGGAAAACCAGGTCTGGGAAATACATGTAGATTTTTATGGGGATAAACATAGGAACTGAAACAACAGTTGGAGACAGCTCAAAGACAAAGTGCACAGTAAGAAGATGTCCAAGGACAGAATCAGACACCAAAATCTAAACGATGCTAGAAGAAAAAACATTCCTTTATCTTGATCACCAGTGCTGAAAGGTGGTTGAGGCTATGGCAGTGGTATCAGCAATTTTCACAACCTCATTAAACTAAGAGAAACGGGAACAATGATTTTCAACTTCTGTATCAAGCTAGATAATTCAAGGCTACTATTTTGACACCTAAATTAAACATGCCTTAGAAAGACATTTCTAAAAATTTAATTATAATCTCTACTTTATTCTATCATAGACTCAATAAGAAACAAACTTATGAAAAATGAATCTGCATATTTCATAAAGCTAGTCTTAAAAAGAGTCAAGTATACTGTTCTTGTTCGTCACATAAAGGCCCACACAGTAAATATTTCTTCAGAATTCTGTGGCAGGAAAATAAAGACTTTCCTGCTTAACTGTCATGCTTCCCTACACTGAATAATGAAAGTCATGTAAGCAGCTGTATTCCCCTTAATTTGCTGGCTTTAGGAGTGAAGGAAGGAGAAGGGGGGTTGTGATTAGGCAAGGGCCAACAGGGAGTTTCAGGGTACCAGAAAAGTTCTATTAATTGAGCTGGGTAGTGGTTAAATAAAATTCAGTAGTATATATTCATGGTTTAGGCACTTTTCCATATGTGTAAATTCATCATAAAAGAATCATTAAAAGATACTATTTACAAACACAAAACTATAAGCAATTAGTGATTACTTTGAACACAATCAGGGTTAGGGGTGCTGACCCCACACAGAGTGGAAACTCCATGTATACCTTTTGACTCCCCAAAACCTTAACTACAGTTGGCCCTTTGTATCCATGGGTTTTGCACCTGCAGATACAACCAACTGCAGATTGAAAACAGTATTTTTGATCCACAGTTGGGAATCCACAGATATAGAGGGCTGACTACACTAATAGCTTACTGTTGGACCAGAAGCCTTACATAAACAGTCAATTAGCACATATTTTGTACACTATGTATTATATACTGTATTCTTACAATAAAGTAAGCTGGAGAAAAGAAAATGTTATTTAAAAATCAAAAGGAAGAGAAAATATATTACTGTATTTATTGAAAAAATCTGCATGTAAGTGGACCTGGGCTGTTCAAACCCATGTTGTTCAAGGATCAACTGTATAACAAAACTGTAACAATTATAACAAGAGACATATGAGATTTATGTGATGAAAACTACAAGCCCTTTACTGAAGCCTGTAACAGAAAAAAGATAAATTCTACCCTAAGCTAAACAATAAATTTAATTCAATACCTTTAAAAATAACAAAATTTTTTTTCAAACTTGACTTTTAACATGTTATTTTAAAATCAATCTAGAAGAATGTTTTTAAAGGGCCAAAAAATAAATAAATCTAGAAATAAGTAAAACTTGCTCTAAGATCAGAACATACCAAAAGGCTATAGAAATTAAAACAGTATTGACTGCCATATCCAGATAGTATGGACAAAGGCCAATTCCGCCAAGCAGACTGTGTCAAAATTAGCATGAGTGTACTGTGAGCTCTTACCTCTTTACATGAGCAAGATAAAATTGTCTCCTTAACACTTACAACAGTGCTGACAGAGTAGTTTCTAAACATCATCCGCCCTAAAAAAAATTGGAACTCTTTGGAAAAGAAACTTTAAGATGAACCTGAAGCGTTCTGTGTTAAGAAAATGTTATTTTATAAAAAGACAGGACTTATCAAAAGGGCACAGGAAGGTACCTGAGGCGTTCCGAATGACCAAATTTGGGATAATTTAAGTAGCAAAACAAATATTGATGACAATAAATTATAACCTATTGAATAAAATAAGAATCCATGAGTCCACATCAATAATAAATAAAAAATTTCAGATGAGGGAAATATGTTTCTTACAGTAGTATGCCAACTAATAAACACAGGAATGATGAATGTCAGAAAATAACCATTTTGCAACTATCGTAGCAATAACTGACTCAGGCAAGAACCAAAAATGGATGCTAAAACAAGCAGGTAAAAGTTTGATGAGGAACAAAATATATATATAATCTCAAAGTATCCTCCTACAAAGTACTTATTAATTTACCAAGGAGAAATCTGGCAGATAATCATCTTAATCAAGTGATCAAAGTTCATCTCAGCAACAATGGAACAGACATCAGGTGCCTCCTGAAGTAATTGAGAGCCAATGTACAAAACAAAAACCTTGTACTTAAATGTCAAGGTCATCAAAGTCAAATATTTAGGAATTGCCTGAAATTAAGAGACTGAAGGAAACATGACAACTAAATACAAAGCACAATTCTGGGTTGGATCCTAGACCAGAAAAACTTAAATGCTATAAAGAACATTACTGGAAATAATAATAGAATATAGATTATAGAGTAGCTAACATTGCCCCAATGTTAAAATTCCAAAATTTGACACTTGTACAGTAAGTCCTCTCTTAATGTCATCAATAGGTTCTTGGAAACTGCAACTTTAAGCAAAATGACATATATAAGGAAAGCAATTTTACCACAGGCTAACTGATATACAGACATATGCTGTAGGACCTTAACTCTTGTTTACATCAATAAGCCTATAGTAAAACTGTTTAAAGTCAACAACATTAAGGTGAGGACTTACTGTACTATAATAATGTAAGAAAATTCCTTGTTCTCAGGAAATAAACATTAAATTATTTGGGGGTAAAAAGGCATGATTTCTGTAATTTACTTTCAAATAGTCCAGAAAAGAAAAATCTATAGGTAGATAGAAAGACAGATGCAAAATGTTCAAAAGAGGAGAAATGTATAGAAAAGTTATTTGTACAATCCTTGTTAATAACTCTTCATTTCTTCATTTGACACTTTTAAAATAGATTCCAAGACGGCTGCAAAGTAGCTAGAAGCTGTGCCCACTTGCTCTCAGCCCCAAACTGGATTTACAGTTAAATTACAGAGCAATCAACCTGAAAAACCAACTGAAGGCTGGCAGATCTGAAATATTATAACCAAGGAGTACAAAAGAAGCCACATAGAGACTGGTAAGAAGGGTAGAGATGCAGAAAGGGATAGCTCCCTCATGCAGGTGCAGAGGCTGAGAAACTAGAGAGATACTGCAGCTGCAGTACCCCTTCCACACATAGTGTAGGGTCTCAACCCCACGTAGGGATCCCCAACCCAGAGTAACAAGAAGAGGAGACCAGGGAGCATCTGGTGATGGCAATAAGTGGGGATTCAGTCAGCCTGGGAGACTCGGACCACACCCTCTTAGGGAAAGAGCACTCTTCAAGTTAAATAAGCACTCTTAAAATGCTTTAAGCACTTTTATAATATCAGCCTGGGGAGTTCACTCCAGACACCAAATGCTGGAGAGGCCACAGGGCCATACTCATGTCCTGTGGAGGGGTCTGCTGGTTAAACACAGCAGTGACGTTAAGGGGCCTTCTACTGGGGAGGTTTTTGGTAGAGACCTAGGCAGTGACTAAACTGTGTGGCCTGGAGAAAGAGCTGGTCTCCCCAACATTGAGCACACAAGCTGGCACCCCAGGCTCGCCTGCACCACAGGCTGTGTTCCAGGGGCACATGTGCAGGACTGTCCTTCAGCCCATCCTGCTGAGTTTGATGGTGTGGGGGGAGCTGGTCTTTTGGTCCCAACCTGCTGGGTTTGGAGCCCGAGTGGAGCTGAGGCTTTCAGACCTGCCCTGCTGAGACCAGCTGTGCGGAGAAATCACAGTGTCACACAGGGATGCCCTTCGGCCCCATCCTGCTTGGTTCCATGGTGTGGGAGACCAGGTAGCCATATAGAGCTGAAATTTTTAGACTGTGTCTCCTGGGGAGGCTTCTGTCTGAGAGCCAGATGGGACAGTGCTGGGCTGTGTGGCTATACTGCGGAGAAGGCAAATCCAAGCCCCCCTGTGAGTTCAGCCTGCACTACCCAGGAAGGGGAAGAAGTGCCTGCCCCTCTTCTACAGGTTGTGGGCACTCCTCCCTAAGGGAGATTGTTTAGATCAGCCCTGCCAAGTCCCAGATACTCCTGCTGGGTGAAGTGCTATGGGGGGAAGAAAGAGCACTCAAAGCAGGGACATTAAAACTATAAGACCCTCAGAGGCTATTGTCTGGGACCAGGATGAAGTGCTTAGCCCCATCCTGAGGGCTAGGCTGGCATCATCCTCAATGGGAAACTCTTTTGATCTATTCCCCTAAGCCCAGTGCAGCTGAGCTTGGTCCTGCAGAGGGGAAGGCTGGCAGAGACTGAGGGGTTTGGCTTTCAAGCAAGGGCTACTTTGCACTCACTGAATGTCTGACTGCATGATCTCCAAGTACAGAGGTCCTACTAGCCCTATCTCAGCTAGTTGGGCTCTCTTCAGAAGGCTCTGGAGGGAGACCAGGCAGTCTCAAGGGGAGGTGGAGTAGCTGACCAGTGAAGGCCAACCTCAGGGAGCCTTGGTCCTTTTATAGATCTGCCCCCAGCTCTAAGCTGGAAGAAGCCAACCCTTTTACACAGATTGCCCCCTACGACTCACACTCAGGTCCAGTAGGTATAGACACAAATAGTGAAGAGCATGGTTACTACATACAGGTAGTCCAAGGTTGGTTACACTCAAAATGTTGACAGCAACCTGTACCTGAACTCCACAAAAAGTGGACCCAGAACTAACACAACCAGTGGTGAGCTTCAGACTACACCAGACCTCAACCCAACTGGCTACACAGCAACACACCCAAAAAGGGGTTCCCGCAGGTATCAGTTACTGCTGGGAATAAACCCACCTTAGAGGGCATCCCTGGCATCCATGAAAGGGCCAAGAGCACTGAAGCCTCAACTACAAGAGGGGATGCACATAACCCACAAGAAACACCCTGGGAGCACGGAGCTCAGGTGATCTGGAAGATTGTGCCACTGAGCCCAGCGAGACACCTCAAAACTGAACCTGCACAGCAGCTTGCATGCCGTGGTCGTGGTTGAGCCTCACAGTCGGCCAGCCTGAGGGTTGATCCCACCCACAAACAAGCCAACAGCAATCTAGACCCAATTACAACAGGAGGGCACACATAACCCACACAACAGACCTTCCTAGCTCAGGAGGCCAAGGAGACTACACCACTTGGTCCCACAGAACACCTTCTACATAAGGCTACGCTACTAAAACTGGGAGTTACAACAGTTTTATCTAATACATAGAAACAAACACAAAGAGACAGCCAAAACTGTGAGACAAAAATAACAGGCCCCAAATGAAAGAACAGGAGGAGTCTCCAGAAAAAGAGCTAAGTGAAATGGAGGCAAGCAATTTATCAGATATAGAGATCAAAGAAAATAAGGATGCTCAAGAAACTTACTGAGAACTATAACAACATGAAAAAAGACATAGAAACCATGAAAAAGAACCAGTCAGAAATGAAGAATACCATATCTGACATTAAGAATACACTGGAAGGAATGAAAAATAGGTTGGATGACATTCTTCACAGAGAGTAGCCGTGGCTTCCAGCTTCAACATGCTTAGATGGAACCTGGCGCTTGTCCCATCCCAGCCAGCCACCGAGACCCAGCCTTCTGCCACCTCCCCACAATGCCCTTGGACAGCTGCAAGGCCCCCACCACTGCTACAGCACCATACAGCTGCCTCCCTTTAACTGCCCACCGTGACAGTGACAACTGTGTCCACCTTATAGGTGTGCCAAAACTACCATCAGGATTCAGAGGCCACCATCAACCACCAGATCAACCTGGAGCTCTACACTTTCTACGTTTACCTGTCCATGTCTTACTACTACTTTGACTGCATTTTCATCACCGATCTCATGAAGACAGAGAACATGCCGAGAAACTGATTGAAGCTGCAGAACCAATGAGGTGGACAAATCTTCCCTCAGAATATCAAGAAACCAGATCATGACAACTGGGAGAATAGGCTGAATGCAATGGAGTGTACATTACACTTAGAAAAAAGTGTGAATCAGACACTACTAGACTTGCACAAACTGGCCACTGACAAAAATGACCCTCATTTGTGAGGCTTCATTGTGACTCACTACCTAAATGAGCAGGCAAATCCATCAAAGAATTGGGTTACCACATAATCAACTTGTGCAGGGTAGAGGCTGCTGAAACTGCCATGGCACATCTCTTTGACAGGCACAACCAGGGAGAGACTGATGACAGTTAAGCCTTAGACTGGCTTCCCAAAGCCACGGGGTGACTTCCTTGGTCACCAAAGCAGTACATGCATGTTGGAGTTACCTTTACCTTTTCTATAACTTGTACCAAATCATCCATTTATTTATTTCATTTGTACCACTCCTTCAAAAAAAGTACTTTTATACCCCCCAAAAAATAGGTTGGATGAAGCAGAGGATTGAATCAGCAACTTGGAAGACCAGGCAGAGATAACACCCAATCAGAGACGCAAAAAGAAAAATGAATGAAAAAGAATGAGGATAGTTTACGGGCACTTAGGTACAACTAAAACATAACAACATTCACATCATATGGGTTGAAGTAGAAGAAGAAAGGGATAGAGAACCCATTTGAAGAAATAGTGAGAGAATAATTCCCTAACCTGGTGAAGGAAAAAGTCATATAAGTTTAGGAAGCACAATCAAGATGAACACAAAGAAACGCAAACCAAGACACGGCATAATTAAAATGGCCATGGTTAAAGACAAAGAGAGAATCTTAAAGACAGTAAGATACAGTTAGTTACATACAAGGGAGGACCAAAAATCTGTCAGCTGATTCTCAACATGAACAGAACACCTCAGGCAGAAGGGATTGAGATGAAGTATTCAAAGTAATGAAAAGCAAGGATCTGAAACCAAGACTATGCTATCCAGCAAAGCTATCATTTAAAATCAAAAGCAAAATAAAGAGCTTCCCAGACAAATAAAGGCTACAGGAGTTCATTACCACCAAACCAGCATTGCAAGAAATGTTAAAGGGACTGCTTTAAGAAGAAGAAACAGAGAGAGAGAGGAACATAGGTACAAAGAAAAAAAAGGCAATAAACAGTACCTATCAATAATAACCTCAAATGTAAATGGATTAAATGCTCCAATCAAGAGACACAGGGTAGCTGAATGAATAAGAAAACATGACCCATATATATGCTGTCAACAAGAGTCCATCTCAGAACAAAAGACTTACACAGGCTGAAAGAGAGGTGATAGAAAAAAATATTCCATGCAAATGGAAATGAAAAAAAAACCTGGGGTAGCAATACTTATATCAGACAAAAAAGACTTCAAAACAAAAGCCGTAACAAGAGACAAATATCATTACATAATACTAAAGGGATCAATACAACAAGAGGATATAACCCTGTAAACATGTATGTGCCCAATACAGGAGAACCTAAACATATAAAGAAAATCTTGGTGAACTTTAAGGGAGCAACTGACAGCAATACAGTCATAGTAGGGGATTTTAACACTCCACTGTTATCACTGGATAGATTTTCCCAATAAAAAATATCAACAAAAAAAGAGAGGCCTTAAATGACACACTAGATCAGACGGATTTAATTGATATTTACAGAACATTTCATCCCATAGTGCCAGAATATATATTCTTCTCAAGTGCACGTGGAATATTCTCAAATATGGACCACATGTTAGAACACAAAATAAGTCTTGTCAAATTCAAGAAGACTGAAATCATACCAATCATCTTCTCGGATCACAATGACATGAAACTAGAAAGCAACTAAAATTTAAAAAACCCTCAAAAACATTGAAACACATGGAGGCTAAACAGCATGTTATTAAATAAATGAGTGACAAATGAGATCAAGGAAGAAATAAAAAAAATACCTGGAAACAAATGAAAATGAACATACAACAACCCAGACTCTATGGAACACAGAGAAAGCGGTCCTGCGAGGGAAGTTCATAGCACTACTGGCCTACTTCAGGAAAAATCTCAAACAATCTAACCCTACAATTGAAAGAACTAGAAACAGAACAACAAACAAAGCCCAGAGTAAGTAAAACGAAGGAAATACAGATCAGAGTATAAATAAGTAACATAGAAACTAAAAAAAACAAAACAAACAAACAATACAAAAGGTCAATGAAACCAAGAGCTGTATATTTGAAAAGATAAAACAAGACTGATAAACCTTTAACCAGACTCAAGAAGAAAAAAAGGGGCAGGACCAAAATAAATAAAATCAGAAATAAAAGAGAAGCAACAACTGACATCACAGAAATATAAAGAATTATAAGAAAATACTATGAACAACTATATGCAAAAAAATTGGACAACCTAGGTGAAATGGAAAAATACTTAGAAACGTACAACCTTCCAAAACTCAATCAGGAAGAATCAGAAAACCTGAACAAATTGATTACAGCTAATGAAATTGAAGCAGTAATAAAAAACACACAAAAACTTCCAGCTAACGAAAAGTCGTAGACAGAACTGCTTCAAAGCAGATTATACCAAACATTCAAAGAAGAACTAACACCTATCCTCCTCAAACTATTCAAAAAAATTCAAAAGGACTTTCTTTTTACACAGCCAGCATTATCCTAATTCCAAAATGAGATACACTACCAAAGAAAGAAAATTATAGGCCAATATTCTGATGACCATAGATGCTAAAATCCTCAACAAAATATTAGCAAATTGGATCCAGCAATACATTAAAAAGATCATACACCATGATCAAGTGGGATTTACTCCTGGGATGCAAGGTTAGTACAATATTCACAAGTCAATAAATGTGATACATCACATAAAATGAAATTTTAAAATCACATGATCGTATCAATAGATGCAGAAAAAGCAATGGATAAAATCCAGCACCCATTTATGATAAAAACTCTCAGCAAAGTGGGAATAGAGGGATCATACCTCAACATAATAAAGGCCATACATGAAAAACCTACAGCCAACATCATACTCAATGGGGGGAAAAACAAAAAGTGTTTCCCTTAAGATAAGGAATAAGACAGGGATGTTCACTTTCACCACTCTTACTCAACATAGTACTGGAAATCTTAGCCATAGCGATCAGACAAGAATAAGAAATAAAAGGCATCCAAATTGGAAAGGAGGAAGTAGAACTGTCATTATTCGTAGATGACACAATAATGTACACAGAAAACCTTAAAAACTCCACCAAAAAACTACTAGATCTAAAAATGAATTTGGCAAAGAAGCAGGATACAAAATCAACATTCAGAAATCAGTGGCATTTTTATACACCAATAATGAACTATCAGAAAGAGAAACTAAGGAAACAAGACCATTTTTCTACTGCAACGAAAAAAATAAGGTACCTAGGAATAAATTTAACCAAGGAAGTAAAAGACCTATACCTGGAAAACTATAAAACATTAAAGAAAGAACTTGAGGAAGATACAAATAAGTAAAAGTATATACCATGTTCATGGATTGAAAGAATTAACATCATTAAAATGTCCATACTACCCAAAGCAATCTACAGATTCAACACAATTCCTATTAAAATAACAATAGCATAGTTCACAGATCCAGAATAAATATTCCAAAAATTTACATGGAACCAAAAGACCCCAAAGAGCCTCAACAATCTTGAGAAAGAAGAACAAAGTTGGAGGTATCACAACACCAGATATCAAACTATGCTACCAGGTCACTGCAATCAAAACAGCATGGTACTGGCATTAGAATGGGCACATAGATCAATGGAACAGAACACACAGTCCAGAAATCAACCCACATCTTTGTGTCCAATTAATATTTGACAAAGGAGGCAAGAGCACATAATGGAGTAAAGACAGTCTCTTCAATAAATGGTGTTGGGGAAAATGGACAGGTACACGCTAAAAATGAAACTAGACCACCAACTTACACAATACACAAGAATAAACTCAAAATGGATAAAAGACTTAAATGTAAGACATGAAACCATAAAAATCCTAGAAGAAAGTATAGCCAGTAAAATCTCAGACATCTCTCGGAGTACTATTTTTGTCGATATACCTCCTAGGACAAGGGAAACAAATGGGACTACATCAAATTAAAAAGCTTCTGCACAGTAAAAGAAACCAACGACAAAGTGAAAAAGGAACCCACTTTATGGGAGAACATATTTGCCAGTGATATATTGGATAAGGAGTTAATTTCCAAAATATATAAAGAACTTACACAACTCAACACCAGGAAGACAAACAATCCAATTAAAAAATGGGCAAAGGACCTGAATAGACACTTCTCCAAAAAGGACATACAGATAGCCAATAGACATATGAAAAAATGCTCAACATCACTAGTCATCAGAGAGATGCAACTTAAAACCACAATGAGATATCACTTCACACCTGTCAGAATGGCTACCAACAATAAATCAACAAACAACAAGTGCTGGTGAGGATGTGGCAAAAAGAAAACCCTAGTGCACTGTTGGTAGGAATGCACACTGGAGCAGTCACTGTGGAAAAAATTACGGAGTTTCCTCAAAAAATTAAAAATGTAACTGTCTTTTGACTCAGTAATCCCACTTCTGGAAATATATCCTACGAATCCCAAGACACCAATCAGAAAGAATATATGCACCCCTATGTTCATAGCAGCATCATTTACACAATGAATGCTATGCGGCCATAAAAAAGAATGAACTCTTACCACTTGCAACAGCATGTGTGGACTTGGAGATTATTATGCTAAGTGAAATAAGCCAGTCAGAGAGAGACAAATACCATACGATCTCACTTATATGTGGAATGTAATGAAAAAAATAAACTGAGGAACAAAACAGAACCAGAGGCATGGATAATGGAACAGATTAATAGCTGTCAGAGGAGAGGGGGGTGTGGGAACTGGATCAAAGAAGGTGAAGAGATTAGTCAAAGAACATAACCCACAGACAAAGACAACAGTGTGGTGACGGCCAGAGAGAAGGTGGGGCTGGGGCTTGGTGGAAATGGGAAAAGGGGTGAGGGTAATGGGGACGTCTATTTTTAATAGTATCAACAATAAAGTTAAAACAATTTTTAAAAAGTAGCAAGACTGATGGCATAGAGGTTCAGTCTTTTATAGGGAAGAAATGGATCTGAAGGCAGTCTCTATCCCTACATTTTTTTCTTGGTACTTTTTGAAACCACCTTCTCAGAGGCCAGCTTCACTATGCAGAGAGTAACCAGCACCAATAGAGAAATACTCCCACCCCTAATTCCAAAATGCTCCCACTTTGAGATGAACTAGCTATGCTTTTGAAAAGATTCCCGGCACATGGATTGCTGGATAAAGTCACAAGTATTTTCTTTCAGGCCCACATGTTATTTGCTGCTCTTCATCCAAAGCCCACAGCTATGAAAGGGCTCCCAATGGGTCATTTCCCATCTCTCTTACATCTGTCCTTTGCTTCTAACCCACCCTCCTTTATTAAAAGGATATCAGAGCAAGTCCCTACTCCATCTAGGCAGCCAAGTCAGTGAAAAAGAGTATGTGTGGTAAAGCCTTCAGTTAGTCCTGCTAGGATAGAAGACCACAGAATGCTGTTTGCTCTTCTAAGCAGAAAGAAATTATATATGATCTTCCATAGCCCTCCCTTGCAGTCTATCCTCCGTCATCCACTCCAAACACAGGGTTATTAGTGACTTTTCCTAGAATTTTCTCCAGCTATATTTCCCATAGTACTACAAGGTTCTCTTGAGAAGAGTGGTGTTATCAGCTCCCAGAGTTTAGTTCAACCTTTAACATAATAGGCCACAAACTCCTTCAAATTAGTGGTATGTGACTGACGGTTTCCTATTTTCAACATTAGTAGCAAATTCTTGTTTTTGTTTTTCTTTGAATCACTTCAATCAGTTTCTATGTGGGGACACTGCAGGAAACTGTGAGGGAAATCTTACATGAATATCTAAGAAATGCTTAGTTTTCTTTGTTTCTATTGTAGACAGAATCTACCTTTTTTTAACTGTAATATATCCAGATTAAACAATGAAAGTACAAATCATGTTCTGTGAACCTAAGATTCTGAAACATACAAAATTTCCAAAGAAACCACTTTAATTCCTTCAAATCAAATAATCAAGTCCGTTTTTCAACGAAAACAGTACCTTCTGGCTTTCAAATATTTATTAGGCTGAACCATATGAAATTACTGATATTTGATCATTTTTTACAAAAATGGCAGTTTCATATGGTTCAAATATTTAAACAGTTTGGACTCAATTTAATTTTTAAAATGTATATAGTATAGATGAAAAATGAACACAAACACAAAAGCACTAATAACACCCAGTGTGTAATACATAAAAACAAAACAGAAAACTTCATTTTTTAAACAATACCTTATTAGCAAGATATGGAAGATACTATTGAATTCTCTGAGCTAATATTAAAACTGGCTTTTTATGTTGAAATTGAAATAACTGAAAATTAAACCTACTTTTAAACTTTTTAATTTTAATTTTACTGAACAATAAATTTCTGACTCTGGAAAGAATGCTGATTAGTCATCTGGTCCATCCCTCTGTCCTTTAGTGCTATATTGAACTATTTCACAAAAATAAATTTTTTTAAATATGAATGAGAAACTCCCTCAGTGATAGACTACAAAAGTTAACAAGCCTTACTTTTCAGGAAGTCACTGCCTTTGAAAAACACTTTATTTCACTCTCATCATTCTTAGAAAGAAAGCCTAAATGAAATGAAAAGCAATTTCCCACTTACAAATCTCTTAAATCAAAAATAAAAGACCTGGATTCAGAAGGTGGTTTAGGGTTATCAGATGAATCAGAAAATGAATACAGAGGTACAGGTACTATTACTCTCAATCTAATAATGTTGGTGAGATGGATCAGAAAAATGCAATATCAGACTACGAGTCTTCAGATGACAATATCCTAAATGAATTTTCTCAAGTGCAAGATAAGGACTTCAAGTTATAGGCTTAAGATGAAGTAGACACACTTCTCCCTATTCTTTCCACTACATACAACAAAAACTCTGGACATTACACATAAAACAAACTTACAGAAAGCTCTGAAAGGTGAAGGGAAGAAGGCAGATAGAAGTGACCTTAGGACTCAAGGAGCAACACAACAGTGAATTCCCTACATTTTCTTTTTGCATCATATAGCCCAGACTGAGTACTGGAGAGAAGCCAGCATCCTGGAAACATCAACAGGAGTACACAAAAATGGCCCAAGAAAAGTCTGCTCTCTATGGACAGAAGACTAGGGTGGGGCAACCTAGCAAGACAGAAAACTTTTGTACAATTAACTGCTCTATACCAACCAAACACCATGGGGAAAAACATAGCCCCATCCCCATCCCATTGGCAAAAGCCAAGTAGGGAGATTCCCACTGCCTCTCAACTATAACAAGGGCAGGCAGGCACACACACACAAACACATACACCACACACTGGGGTGGTATCAGAGGCAGAGAAGCATGAGTGAGGTGCCAGCATTTTCACTACAACACAACAGTAATGAGCTCCCCCGGTATGGTATCAGTGGAGGCCACATGGAAAGCAATAATGGAGTACCTACCTATTGCTAGCCAGAGAGGTGTCAGCAGAGGCCTAATGGAGAACTGCTCTCCCACCCCTGTGCAGAAGTAATGAGGAGCCCTTCCCAGCTGGGTATCAATGGAGGCCACATGAGGAGCCTAGACTTCTATCCTCACCTGGTAGTAAGGAGGTGGAACTCCCTCTTCCCATCCCAGAATGGTGTGATAAAAAGCCAGCTAAAGCAGACAACTTAAGTAAGACCCAGAGGCTCATAACATAATACCCAAAATGCCCTGGACACAACTGAAAATCATTCATCATACTAAGAACCAGGAAAATCTCCAACTTGAAAAAGACAATCAATATATACCAGCAGCAAAGTGATATAGATGGAATTATCTAATAAGGATTTTAAAGCAGCCATCATAAAAATACTCCGATGGGCAAATCAAACAAGTAAAATAATAGAAAACCTGAAAAATAGAAGATATAAATTATAGAAACAAACAAAAATTTTAGAACAGAAAATATAATTGAAACAAAAACCTTAATGAGAGGATGGAAGAAAATATCAGTAAATTTTGAGAAAACAACTGAAATTACCCAGTCTGAACCACAGAGAGAAAACAGAGTGGGAAAAAAATTAACAGAGCCTCAGAGACTTTTGGGACTTTAACAAAAGATATAAGATCTAACATTCCTATCATTAGAGTCCCAGAAAAAAATAAAAAGAGGCAGAGGTGGAAAAAGTATTAGGAGAAACAGTGACAAGATTTTCCTAAATTTGGCAAAATACATAAATCTTCAATAAAGATTCGAGAATCTAAGGAGACACCAAACAGGATAAAGCCAAAGAAATTCATCTCAAGAAACACTATAAATGAACTTAAAAAAAACTAGAGACAAAATATCTTGAAAGCAGCTAGAGAGAGATGATATTTTACATACTGGGGAAAAAAAACAATCTGAATGGCTGCAGTTTCTCATCAGAAACTGGCAGCTGCCCAGCCGGGCATGGCTCAGCGGTTGAGCGTCGACCTAGGATCCAGGCGATCAGGGTTCGATTCCTGGTCAGGGCACATGCCCAGTTGTGGGCTCGATCAATGATTCTCTCATCATTGATATTTCTCTCTCTCTCCCTCTCCTTCCCTCTCTCTGAAATCAATAAAGATATATTTAAAAAAAGAAAAGAAAGAAACTGGCAGCCAAAAGGAAGTGACACCACATTTTTCAACTCAATTAATGACAGAATTATGAAATACTTTCTGAGAAACGTGTCATTAGGCGATTTCATGGTTGTTTGAACATTACAGAGTACACTTACACAACCTAGATAGTACTTTTATATGACTGGCAGCACAGGATTGTTTACTCCAGCATCACCACAAACACAAGTAATATGTTGTGCTACGATGTCACAATGGCTACAACGTCAATGAGCAATAAGAATTTTTCAGCTCCACCATAATCCTATGGGACCACCATGGTATATGAGGTCTGTCATTGACTGCAATGTCATTCTGTGGTGCATGACTGTACTGAAAAAAAAAAAAGAACTATCAACTCTAATTTCCATACCTGGCAAAATTATCCTTAAGAAATGAAAGGGGAATCAGGATATTCTCAAAGGAAAAATACTGGACTTTATCATCAGCAAACACACCCTAAAAGAGTAGCTAAAGGAAGTTCTTGAAATAGAAAGGACATAATAAAAGGAGGAATCTTGGAACACCAGGAAGGAAAAATTGAAGGAGCAAAAGTATGAGTAAACACAACAGACGTTCCTTCTCTTTTTGAGTTTTACAAATTGTGCTTGATGACTGAAGCAAAAAGTGTAACATTGTCTGATGTGCTTTTCCATGTAGAGGAAGTATTTAAAACAATTATAAACTGGGGAGGGTAAAGGGACTTTAAAAGGGATAAAGTTTCTACATTTCACTCAAACCAATAAATGTCAAGAACAGCAGACTGTGACAAGTTATATATGCATATTACAATACCTAGAGCAATTAGTGAAATATCTATACAAAGGGATACAGTCAAAAAACTACAAGTAAGTAATAACAGAATTTTAAAAATGTTCAAGTAATCCACAAGAAGGCAGGAAAAAAACAAAAAGGAAGAGAGGAAATAAACAGTGAACAAAAATAAAATGACAGACTTTATTAAACCTATATCATTCCTAATCACATTAAATGTAAATAGTCTAAAAATACCAATTAAAAGAGAGATTGATAAATTAAAACACATTATTCCAATTCCAAGGCTGACATCCATGGAATCTTTCTCAGCAATAAAAAAGAACTGCTGAAACACCCAACATCTTGGATGGACCTCAATTACATTCAGTGAAAAATGTCCATTTCAACAAGTCATATATTATTCCATTTATATAATTCCAAAATAACAAACTTACAGTGATGGTAACAGATTACTGGTTGCCAGGGCCAGGGATAGTGGGAGATGAAGGAGCAGGTGTGATTGACTATAAAGAGGTAGCTCAAGGGAGATCTTTGTGGTGATTAAATTGTTCTCTATCTTGTTAGTGGTAGTGGTGGTCATAAGAGTCTGCACGTGTGGTAATGCAGTAACACCTTGATGTAACAGACTAATCAGGGCAAATTGTCCGCCAAAGCTGAAAGTCCCTTATATAATAAAGTAGATTTTCTGAATACATACTTTATCACCTGTTAAAACTGCTGCAGAAAGTCCTGCCAGGAGACAACAGAACCAATTATCGTGCGTGATGTGGTGTGATCATGTGCTAATCATTCGTCAAGAGGAGTGGCTCTTGGATTTAAATATGTAGACCATAGTTGTAGATATGTCACATTTATTTATGTTAGCAAAATCGCTACCATATTTTTCCACAACATATGGCCTATTTGCTAAAACTTGTTAAAAATAACAGTGAATTGCCCAACCAGGCATGGCTCAGCGGTTGAGCATCAACCTAGGATCCAGGAGATAGTGGTTCCATTCCCAGTCAGCGCACGTGCTCAGGTTGTGGGCGCAGTCCCGCAACATCAGCCGGGCTATAAGTATTTTAAATAAACAACTACTTAAAAAGCAAAGGAGAAAAACAAGGTGGCACGTAGGGAACAGCTGCACCCACCACCTCCCGCAACCACATCAAAATTACAGCTAAAATACGGAACCACCATCACTCAGAGCCTCCTGATATCTGGCTGAATAGAAGCCCCACAACCAGGGAACTGAAGAAGCACCGAGAACTGTAGGAGGGGCGGAGACCTGGGCAGACTGGGGCTGAATCCTGGAGACGCAACTGCGGGCCCACACCCGGTGCCGCGGTTTAAACCTGGGAGGGACATCTCCCTGGTGGAGGTTTCCCCGAGGAGTGAAGGGGCCCAGCCCCCCACCAGGCCCCCAGCCCAGGGCTCCAGAGGTGGAAGAGACGTCCCCACAACTCCAGCCTGTGAAACCAGCGGGGACTGTGGCTGAGGGACGAAAGGGTGAGGTAGCCCCAGGCTTTCCTCTCAAAGGGCCCGCGAATGGACTCAGACGCGCTCCCTCTGAACCCCAGCGCCAGGCAGCGGCTTGAAAGGACCTGGGACACTTGGGGAGGAACTAACCTGCCTGAAATTGGGGTGAGAGGTGGAGGGGCGGCTTCCTCCCAGGCAGAAGAGCTGGCAGAGGCCACTGCTCCTTTGGCAAGTCCTCCCCACACAGCCAGCAGGCAGGCAGGCAGGCAGGCACCATATTTGAATCCCCAGCACCTGACTCACACCTCTGGCCCCGCCCAGTGATTCCTGGAGGCCCCGCCCTTCCCCACCTGCAAGCTCATCCAAGCCATTTCCAGTGGCTTTTCTGTGCAAGTGGCCTCTCGAGCCTTATGCTTAGGACTTTCCTAAATCTCTCAAATGAGCAGCACCGGGCCCCATACAGCTTGATAAGCGGCCCAAGGCCTGGCACTAGTGGCAGCCTGCATTGGCTCATAGCTTGGCCTCTCCTGGACAACGCAAAGCCCAGCACAAGTAGCAGCCAACTACGGTTTGCTGTGTAGCTCATGCTGGGTGTCCCTGGGCAAGGCACTGGTAGAGGCTGACTTTGCACCTCCCAGGAGGCCCCAGGGACAGTGCACCTGGTGCTCAGACTCAACCACGCTGGATTACAACCCTACCACAGCCACGAGTGACACACTCAAGGGGCGCACTTGGTGAACACCAAAGCTCGACTGAAGTAAATCTTGATCCACAGCACAGCAGCTCTTTGGCTGTAGTTGCAGCTGGTCCTCACAGCTGATTGGCCTGCGGGTCAGTTCCTCCCAGTGATACCAACAGCAACCAAGGCTCAGCTACAACAGGACAGTGCACACAGCCCACACAGGGGAACATCTAGAAGGCCCAGCTCAGGTGACTGGGGATGCTGAGCCACTGGACCCTAAAGGACACCTACTACACAAAGCCACGCCACATATTCCAGGAGACATAGTAGCTCTACCTAATACATAGAAACAAACACCTGGAAGCAGCCAAAATGTGGAGGCAAAGAAACATGTCACAAAGGAAAGAACAGAAGAAATCTCTAGAAGAGGAACTAAATGAAACAGATCCAAGCAAGCTAATAGACAGAGAGTTCAGAATTTTGTTTATAAAGATGTTTAAGCAGACTATTAGGGAAATAACTGAGAAAATCGATAACATAATAAAGATTTAAGGGGAATGTTGCAGAGTTACAAAAGAGAGAGTTTGAGATAAATGCAAATTACGAGGGGCAACAAAAATAAGAAACTTTACATCATGCCTGGCCAGCGTGGCTCAGTGGTTGAGTGTCACCCCATGAACCAGGAGGTCAGGATTCAATTCCTGGTCAGGGCACATGCCCAGGTTTCGGGCTTGATCCCCAGGGTAGGAGGCAGCCGATCAATGACTCTGTCATCACTGATGTTTCTCTCTCTCCCTCCCTCTTCCTTCTTCTCTCTGAAATCAATAAAATCATATTTTTTAAGAAAAGAAACTTTACATCACAAGTCTTGAAGGTCAAGTTTCTGAGCTTAACCTCCACTGGCAAAGAACAATATGGTACCAGGCAAAAATCTATCATGGCAGCAAGCCACTATACATCCAGTTTAGGAATATATTTCTTAGAAATTTTACCTGCTTTGTCGATAACTCTTACATAGGATTTATGAAGAAATTTAAAAATAAATTTTTTGATACTTTGAAATAGCAATAAAGGTGCCAACAGAAAAGTTTCTCTACACAGAAGCTTGCCAGGACTAACAAAGAGGTAAATTCAAGTAACAACTGGCTGTTTGCTACAGTATGAAGAAAGAGATAAACTCTTTTTTCATATTCCTTTAAATAAAAAGTCTCAGGCTGCTCAGTTTCCCTAAAAAACTCGAATCCCATTAGAACTCTCTTTAGATAGCTGGAGTTCATCAACATAGAACAAAGTCTTAGTGATCAAAGACTCCTCATACAGAAAGGAAAGTAGGGAACAGTAGTATGATCAGTTAAATTGGAAATGACCATATCCTAAGAAAACAGCAGCACTTTTATCCATCACTACGTCTCATAGGCACCCCGAATTTTGGTCTCTAATATAGTTCCTACTGAAAGGAACTAGGACTGTTAAGGCATAGCTAGTTCCACATCTTCTGATAGGAGATAAAACTCAAGATGTGTCTGAAAGTATGGAAATAGGATAAGAAAGCAAGGATGCTTTCAAAGATGTCAGGGAGAGTTCTAAAGAGATAAAAAAAAGATCCTAAAAGGGCTTCCAGGAGACAAGCTGTGACAATGTAAACATTGGGAGAAAAAAAGACAATTATATTTATTGGATATAACTTTATTTTGTAAACAGTACTGAAAAGGAGAAAACTAAAATATTCAAAAAAGATTGAAATACAAAACAGAGGTAAAAACAGAATACGGCTAATTTTTTTGTTAATTTAAATAAATAGAAGACTGTCAATATACTTGAGTATTTGTTTCCTCTAATAAAAAGTATAGATAAAAATTTATACCTACCTGTGTACACCAAGAAATGGGGAGAGGGGAGCGATTCTGTGCAAGCCCAAGAGTTGTGAAACAAAGTAAAGAAGTGTAATAAGACCATTGGGAAAAAATGATCAGAACAATAGTCACACAAAAAAACTGGATAAAAACAAGAATATTTAATGATCTGTCCTAAAATGATCAAGTTCTTAGACTAAGTCTCTTATTTTAGAGGAAGAAAACACTAGGTGTCCACCTAATCAGAAGATTCTAATAAGGCATGCTTAAGTATGTATTATCTCCACCATGTGAGGGTAATGACAAGAGGACAATTAAGAATTCTATTCCAGCCTGACCAGGTGTGGCTCAGCAGTTGAGCTTCGACCTGGGATCCAGGCGATTGGGGTTCGATTCCCAGTCAGGGCACATGCCCAGGTTGCGGGCTAGGCAGCCGATCAATGACTCTCTCATCATTGATGTTTCTCTCTCTCTCCCTCTCCTTTCCTCTCTCTGAAATCAATAAAGATATATTTAAAAACAAAACAAAACAAAAACCTCAGAAGGGTATAAAAATAAGAATTATCATTATCTTAGGAAGGTTCAGAAAAAAAGAAATGAATGAAGCCTGTGGTATTGATCGTTTAGAAAATTTAAATATAAATATGGTGGTGAGTTTCACAATGTTTGTACTTGTTTGTCTACTGATTGAGGTGTTTGAAGTTAAAAATGATCAGTTGTACTTTGAAGCAAATTATGAGAAAAAAGATGTGTGCACGACATGCATAAGTACCATGATATAACTTACCCCAAAAATGTACCGGAGCCTAAAGAGATGGGCAGTAAAATTTAGGATGAAGTACTAAGACAATGATACTCTTCATCATAAACTCCTCCAGCCCTTCAGTCTCTCACCACCTTTGTTGCCATCATATTTGCTCTCACCATACCTGCTTCTGATCTAAGAGACCCTTCCAGTACCTAGACCTTTCTTTTTTTTATTTTTCAATTATAGTTTACATTCAATATTCTCTATTGGTTTCAGATGTACAGCATATTGGTTAGATAATCACGAACTTTACAGAGTGCTCTCCCCGATATTTCAAGTACCCACCTGGCCTAGACCCTTCTTATTCCACCAGTCTCTACCCATTTCCCTTCCATCCTTTATGCATCTGGACCTCTGGTCCATCAGGTCAAATGCTTCTGTCATTCAAGTCTGTCAACTGCATACACCTTGGTTCAACCCCACATCCACCTTCTGCACTGTTGCAGTGAATACCTTTCTCCTCCTCTCAAATTCCTATTTACCTTCAGGCCAACTCAAAAGTTACTCCTTGTGAGAAGCTTTTCCAAAACCTCTTAACAGAATGAATTGCTTTTACCTGGGTGCTACCATAGCACTTGGTCACACCTCCATGGAAGCAAGAATAACAATGCTTATTCTGAGTACTGGCCGTGTCCCCTAAAAGTAGCCTCCTTCGAAGGGCATATTTTGTCTTAATCATCTTGCCTTCCCATCACTTACTGCGAAACAGGTAAACATATCACATTCAGTAAAAGCTGGGAAAAGGCAGGTAGGAAGGACTGATGCAAACCGCAATATAGAAATGAATTCCAAGATCTGGTTCCTTCAGAGGAGCACCAGCAACAACTTCTAGGTAAGATGCCCAAAGAACTATGTACCAATGTACACCAAAGGACATACAAGGCTGAAATGTTCTATTTCCAGCATGTGTTACACAGGTATGCCCCTTTGGGACAATTTGCAGAGCTATTCACTTATGATTGTGCACTTTTTATATGTATATTATACTTCAATTAAAACATTAACTTGAAAAGAAATTGCTCTGAAGACAATAAATATCAAAAACTGCTGAAATGAAGACAGATACACATGCCAACTCCGTGTACCCTTGGGTAGAAAATCAGATCATAGCATCTCAACTGTGAAGAAAGTAAAAAGCCTAGTATATGAATATTTGCTACTTTTTAAATCAGAAAAATTAACTTTAAAAAATACACACTGATTAGAATTTCTTTAAGTTACTATCTAACTTCCTGTTGAAAAGGTATAAGAACTGAGCTTCTAAAAAATTGACCTAACTTTTATCTTTGGGTTCTGAAACCTAAATATTAAGTTTAATAGGCAAACAAAATATACTTTAGCAAAAAAGAGACAGAATCTACTTTTCCTGAATAAAGTATTTAAATCCAAATGTTAATCAAATCAATTCTATCCCCAGACTTTCATGTTTACAACTTAGGTGTTTTCTCCCAAAAAATTAAGTTCTTGATTTCCCATGAATCTAAATTTTTTAGATTTAAAAAATTAAAGCTAAAATTAAACTTAAAACTTAAAAAAAAAAAGAACTTTCTATAAACTAGATTTCCTTTACTCAAGGCCCAGCACAATGCCTGGCAGAAAACACACCTTAAAAAAATTTTGAATAAATAGGTATACGCATTAAAACCTAAATGCTTCTAGAGAAGACAGTGGTTTGGGTAAATTTTGGTACTTCCACACAATGAAGTATTATGCAACTGTAAAAACAATGGGGAAGATCTCTATGAACTGATATGGAGTGATTTCCAGGAGACATGTAAAAAAGAAGATACAGGAAACGTTCATGCAGCTGTGCAACATGAAACACAAGGACGAAGCAGAAAATAATGAGACTGAATGACTGAAGGGGTATGTGGGACCTGGGTAGGAAGAGGGGAGGAGTGGAAACGGGTAAAAGGAATGAGGAGAAACATTTCTCTCAGGATACCCTTTTTTTACGGTCTGATTCTCGGAACCAAGATAATGTTTCACAGATCCAAAATGTAAATGACTGCAATTAAACAGACATGGGTGAAACTCAAAATAGAATAAAAACAGTAATAAATGGACCCAAGTGCATTATAAATGAATATAGCATAACAACACTGATGGGGAACTAAGACCACAAATAAGCTAAACAACTTTGGAAAACAGCATTTGACTATACAATTATTATAAGACTAAATACAAAAGAACTGTGCACAAATACTGTACCTTAGTAAATTTATTTTTCACTTGGGTATGGGTTAGCAGTTCTGAAACTACTGCAAGTATATACTGAGACTGAGCAAATAAGTAATTATATTGAGATACTAACATACATGTTTTTTACTGTTGGAGATGGGTTACAAATAAGAAAATGAATACTAGAATGAATAATATATAGTACTGGATTAAAATCAGAGTAATCAGTATGAGCCCCTAGTGCATTTTAAAATATATATACACAGAAAAAAACAAGATGGCGGCGTATGTAACAGCTGCACCCGCTGCCTCCCGCAACCACATCAAAATTACAACTAAAATACAGAAGCACCATCACCCAGAACCTCCTGAAATCTGGCTGAACAGAAGCCCCACAACCAGGGATCTGAAGAAGCACCAAGACTGGTAGGAGGGGCGGAGACGCCGGCGGATAGGGGCTGAATCGCAGAGACGCGGCCGCGGGCCCACATCCAGTACCGTGCTTGAAACCCGGAAGGGAATCTCGGCGGCGGGGGTTTCCCGGAGGAGGGAGGGGTCCCAGCCCCACATCAGGCCCCCAACCCAGGGCTCCAGGCCAGGAAGAGATGCCCCACAACTCTGGGCTGTGAAACCAGAGGGAACTGTGGCTGAGGGTTGCGGAGGCTGCAGGAGCCCCAGCAGCTCCTCTTAAGGGCCTACGCACGGACGCACGGACTCACTCGGACGCTCCCTCTGAGCCCAGTGCCGGGCAGCAGCCTGAAAGGACCTGGGACACTCAGGGAGGAACTAACCTGCCTGAAATCCGGGCGAGAGGTGGAGGGGCGGCTTCCTCCCAGGCAGAAGGGCTGGCGGAGGCCATGGCTCCTTTGGTGAGTTCTCCCCACACACAGCCCACAGGCAGGTGCCATCTTTGAATCGCCAGCACCTGACTCACCCCTCTGGCCCCGCCCCGGGATTCCCGGATGCCCCGCCCCTCCCCACCTGCACCTCATCCAGGCCATTGCCAGTGGCTTTTCTGTGCAAGTGGCCTCTCAAGCCTTATGCTTAGGACTTTCCTAAAATCTCTCAAACAAGCAGCACCGGGCCCCATACAGCTTGATAAGCGGCCCCAGGCCTGACACTAGCGGCACCTGCAATGCCTCATAGCTTGGCCTCTCCTGGACAACGCAAAGCCCAGCACAAGTAGCAGCCAACTACGGTTTGCTGTGTAGTTCATGCTGGGTGTCCCTGGGCAAGGCACTGGTAGAGGCTGACTTTGCACCTCCCAGGAGGCCCCAGAGACAGTGCACCTGGTGCTCAGACTCAACCACGCTGGATTACAACCCTACCACAGCCACGAGTGACACACTCAAGGGGCGCACTTGGTGAACCAAAGCTCCACTGAAGTAAATCCTGCTCCACAGGGGTGTCTCCAGCACAGCAGCTCTTTGGCTGTAGTTGTAGCTGGTCCTCACAGCTGATTGGCCTGGGGGTCAGTTCCTCCTAGGGACGCCAACAGCAACCAAGGCTCAGCTACAACAGGACAGTGCACACAGCCCACACAGGGGAACACCTAGAAGGCCCAGCTCAGGTGACTGGGGATGCTGAGCCACTGGACCCTAAAGGACACCTACTACACAAAGCCAGGCCACATATTCCAGGAGATATAACAGCTCTACCTAATACATAGAAACAAACACCTGGAAGCAGCCAAAATGTGGAGGCAAAGAAACATGTCACAAAGGAAAGAACAGAAGAAATCTCTAGAAGAGGAACTAAATGAAACAGATCCAAGCAAGCTAATAGACAGAGAGTTCAGAATTTTGGTTATAAGGATGTTTAAGCAGATGGTTAGGGAAATAACTGAGAAAATCGATAACATAATAAAGTACCAATTTGAAATGAAGGCTACAGGAACTGAAGAATAATTTACAAGGAATCAACAGTAGAGTAGAGGACATTGAGAATCAAATCAGCAATTTGGAAAATGAGGAAACAAAAAACAGTCCACCAGAAGAGCAAAAAGAAAAAAGAATCCAGAAATATGAAAATAGTATAAGGAGCCCCTGGGACAACTTCAAGAGGCCCAACATTCGTATTATTGGGGTGCCAGAAGAAGCAGAAAGAGACCAAGGAATTGAAAACCTATTTGAAAAAATAATTACAGAAAACTTCCCCTAAATGGGGAAAGAAATTGACTTTCGAGTTCAGGAAGCACAGAGGATCCCAAAGAAGAGGAACCCAAAGAGGCCCACAGCAAGACACATCATAATTAAAATGCCAAAAGTTAGAGAGAAAGAGAGAATCTTAAAAGCAGCAAGAGAAAAGCAATTAGTTACCTACAAGGGAGCACCCATACGACTGTCAGCTGATTTCTCAACAGAAACTTTGCAGGCCAGAAGGGAGTGGCAAGAAATATTCAAAGTGATCAAAAACATGGAACTACAACCAAGATTGCTCTACCCAGCAAAGCTATCATTTAGAATTGAAGGTCAGATAAAGAGCTTCTCAGATAAGAAAAAGCTAAAGGAGTTCATCACCACCAGACCAGCACTACAGGAAATGTTGAAGGGTCTTCTTTAAGAAGCAGCTAATGAACAAAAGAATCTGATGAACTAAATAGATCCAGAGAGATTGACACATGCAACAGATGATCATATTTCAGAGGAAAGAGGGAAGGGGGGTGGAGGGTGGGAAGAGATTAACCAAAGAAGTTATATGCATATATGCATAACCCACGGACACAGTCAATAACAGGGTGAAGGCCTGGGGAGGGGGTGGGAGTGAAGTGGAGGGGGGTCAGTTGCGGGGGGAAATGGTATACTTATAATACTCTCAACAATAAAGATAAATTTAAAAAGTGAAAAAAAATAAATAAAAAATAAATAAAATAAAATATATATACAGATGTATACAGAAATAAATACAGATGTGCGTGTATACACACATATAAGTCATGTAATGCCCACTAAGAAGGACCAGAATTGGTGATACCGCAGAAGGAATGAGCACACCAACATTCCATCCTGCAAAGGAACTACAGGTTCCTTGGAAAATGGTTATTTCCAGGGAGGGGGCACGAAAAATACAAGATGAACCTGGAGCATCTTACGGCACCAGAGAATTCAAAATTGTTCAAAAAATAAATGGGAACTAGATAAATATGGTGGTCGCACAACACAATGAATGTACTAGTTGCCTTTTTTAAAAAAAAACCCCACATATCTTTATTGATTTCAGAGAGAGGAAAGGAAGGGGGAGAGAGAGAGAGAGAGAAACATCAATGATGAGTCACTGATCAGCTGCCTAGCCCGCAATCTGGGCATGTGCCCTGACCGGGAATCGAACCCTGATCTCCTGGATCCTAGGTCGATGCTCAACTGCTGAGCCGTGCCTGGCCAGGCCAGCTGCCTTTAAGTTGTTCCCTTTAACATGGTTAATTTTATGTGAATTTCACCCAATAAATTTGAAAAAAATTGATAGGGGCATGTTGAAGGCACAAAAGCCAACTTGGAGCAGCTGCCAATGGCCCCCTGTGAGACAATTTAAACAACAAAATAATTATTGATAATAAAAGATTATAACCATAGAACAAAATAAATATCCATGAGTTTGTACTCATAGAAAGAAATAAATAAATGAAGGCAAAGAGACACCTCTTCCTTTCAGCAGAGTGCCAATTAACAGGTATAGAAGAAATGATAAAAATAGAAAATCACATGCGGCAAACACCACAGTAATAACTGATGCAGACAAAAATCAATGGAAGTTAAAATTTGTGGGCAAAAGTATGGTGAGAAAAAGGATATCTGCTTAGTTTTAAAGTATGACTCCACAAAATGCTTATTAAATTGCAAAAGAAATAACAGTAACTTCACAGAAGCCAGACAGACACTACTTTAACCAAGTGATCCAAGCTAACATAACCCGTGATGAGACGCATTGGCATCATGTACCTCTTGACATGATGCACTAAGAAGGACACAAGTTCATTTCCTTCGTACTCTTGCCAAAAATGTATTACCTCAATCTGATCATGAGAAATCATCAGACATACTCAAATTAAGGGATATTCTACAAAATAACTGGCCATATATCTTCGAAAGTGCCAAGGACCATAAAAGACAAATTAAAAAAATTCCCCACAGTGGGGGAGACTAGGAAACATGACAACTAAATGCAATGTGAGATCCTGGATTGGATCCTGGAATAGAAGGACATTAGTGGAACAACTGGTAAAATTCAAATGAGGTTTGTAGATCAGTTAACATGGTTGTATAAAAGTCAATTTTTTGTTTTAGAAAATTGTACTCTGTGGATATATAAGTTGTTCATATTAGGGGGCATAAGGGAATTTTGTGTACTACTTTTGTAAATTTATTGTAAATCTAAAATTATTTCAAAATAAATAGTTTTAAAAATACATTTATTACTCTTCAGCTTACTGTGTAATAGACTTATTTATGGTTTTTTAGTTATCTCCCCACCCTACTAGAGGAAGGGTTTTTCTCTGATACATTCACTAATGTAACCCAAACCCATCCTTAATAGTGCCTGACACACAGAAGGCACTCAATGGAACTATTACACAACCTCAGTGAGCCAGAACCAAACAGTATACTCCAAATCCTAAACTTACTATTAATTTTCCTTATATCTTGTTTAAATGAGCTTTGCTTAGTCCACAAAGAAAAACTTTAAAAAATCTAAAAGATTTTGTTCACTATTTTTGTACACAAATAGGAGCCATAGTTTTAAACAAAATGCTTTATTTAGTGTCTATATTGTTATAGCTAATAGGATACGGCATCTGGTCTTTCCATGCACTTTCAGGCCCGAAGGCTCTACTTTGGGTACAGTACTCTAAGTAAGGATACCAAAGGCTAGCCCTTCCTCCAGCTAGTGAGGCAGTGCTTCTCCACCAGGTCAGGCAGAGCCAAGAAGGCTACCAACTTCCTCCCTGCATCCAGGGCTCAGCTCCTAGAGTAGGGGGTACCACTAAGAGAAAAAGCTGTCATTGTCTCCACCCTTACCTCCAAGAGCCCTGGCTCAGAAATTTTCCCTGGGGAAAAGCAGGCCATAAAACAGCTCCTAATCTCTTCCCAAAGGAACTAGCCTCATTTGCAACAGAGCATGGTGAAGTTTAAACCTAAAACCCTCTGAAAAATAGTGGAGGCTATAGAGAAAGGAAATAGGTGAATTGGAGAGCCAATAAAAATATAGCCTAGACTGCAGGTGGCTAGTCTACAAGAGAAAACCAGGGAAAGTGACAGCTTTCCTGGGGTCAGAAATAACAAACACTGAACTCAGAAACAACTTCTTCAAAGGAACCATGATTAGATTAGATTAGTTTGTAGAATTTATGCTCCAGTGTACTGTTGTAAACAAATGAACAATCAGCCAGCAATTAGTCCAGTGGTCACTGAAAGAATCAGAGACATGTCCCTACCAGGGACAAGGCCATCACAGGATTATCCCCCGAAGTGTGCCTGCTTGAGGAGCAACAACCTTGCATGGTGGGGTGAGGGAGAGGAAGGACAGGATTTAACAAGTAATGATTTCATAATAGCAATTATAACCACGCTCACAGAACTAAAGAAAAGCTTCACTAGAGAAGTAAAGGAAGGTATGGCAATGTTGCATCAAATGAAGAATATCAATAAAGAAATAGAAATTTTTAAAGAAAAGAACCAAGTGGAAATTCTGGAGTTGAAAAGTATAGTAACAGCAATAAAAAATTTAGTAGGGGGACTCAACAGATTTTAACTAGGAAAAGAAAGAATCAGAAAGATTCTTGAAGAATCCAGCAAGATCAGAATACAGATAAAGATTATGTAAACTGAAGAAAGGAAAAAAAGAATGAGGAAAAATGAACAGAGCCTCAGAGAAATTTGGGATACCATTAAGTATACCATCATAAATATAATGGGAGTACCAGAAGAAAAGAGAGAACGGTGAAAAAGATATTCTAAGATAAACAATGACGGAACACTTCCCAAAGTTACTGAAGAACAATAACCTACACATCTAGGACGCGAGACCCACAAGGACACATCATGGTAAAAATAATAAAGGTGAAACACAAGAAAATCTTGAAAGCAACAAGAGAAAAATGATGCATCACTTACAGAGGAACCCCAATAAAATCAATAACTAACTTCTCATCAGAAGCTATGGTAGCCAGAAGGCAGTGGATAATACAAGTGCTAAAAACAAACAGACAAAAAATCCTGTCAACCAAGAACCTATATCCAGCACAGCTACTTTTCAAAAACAAAGGTAAAATATAAATATTCCAAGATAAACAAAATTTAATAGAGCTCACTGCTAGCAGGCCTACCTTACATGAAATACTAAAGGAAGTTCATCAGGCTAAAAGCAAGTGATCCTAGACAGTGATCCAAATCCACACAAAGAGCACTAGTAATTATGTGATTATAATAGATGCTATTAATGCATACTTTTTCTCCTTCCTCAACTGATTAAAAAAGACATTATATAAATGATATGTATATAATGTATTTTTGAGTCTATAGCATAGAAATGTAGTACATTTTACCAATGACAACACGGAGGAGGTAGGTGAGAATAAAGCTGGAATGTGCTACAGAAATAATAACAGATGGTAAAACAGTAATTATAACAATGTATTGTTAGGTTTGTAACATTAAGGGATGTTACTGTATAACAATACCACCAGCAAAAAAGGCGGGGAAAGGGAATATAAGAACATAGCTTTATAGGAATAACATTTCTATATATTACTGAAATCAAGCTAGTATAAATCTGAAGCTGGTTCTGATAAATTGAGATGTGTATGATAAACCCTGAAACAACCACTAAAATATACTCAGAAAGTAATGAAAAGTCATTAATGAAATTAAAAAGGTACATAAGAAAATATTCAAGCAATGCAAACACAGTAAAGGAGAAATACAGGAACTAAAAAGACATGTGAAATATGAAAAACATGTAAGATGGCAGATACAAGTCAAAAGATATCAGTAATATTAAACATAGGTGGATTAAATAGCCCAATCAAAAGGTAGACATTACCAGACTAGATTTTTTAAAACATAATCTAACTACATGTTATTTACAGAGATGCATTATAGATTCAAAGACACAAATAGGTTTAAGTAAAAAAAAAAAACAAAAAGGAAAAAGATATACAAGTAAAAACCATAGGAAAGCTGGAGTGGCTATACTAATATCAGACAAAGTAGACATTAAAACAAAAAAATGTTACTAGAGATAAAGAGGGAAGATTTAAAAATTATAAACAATTATGGACCCAATAACAGAACACCAAAGCAGATGAAACAAAAACTGATAGAAACGAAGACAGAAATAGACAATTCTATATTAATAGCTAGAGACTTCAATACACCATTTTCAATAATGGACAGAACAACTAGACATAAAGTTAACAAAGAGAAGATGAGGAAAGAATAGTCTCTTTAATAACAAAAATATGTAAAGAACTCATACAACTCAACAACAAAAACGAACAACCTAATTTTAAAAACGGACAGAGGATCTGAACAGACTTTTTTCCAAAGAAGGCACACAGATGGCCAACAGGCACATGAAAAGATGTTCAACATCATTAATTGTCAGGGGCTTACAAATGAAAACCACAATAAGATACTACCTCATGCCTGTGAGAATGGCTATTAATAAAAAGAAAAGAAATAATAAGTATTGGAGAAGATGTGGAGAAAAGGGAATCCTAGTACACTGTGGTGGGAATGTAAACTGGTGCAGCTACTATGGAAAACAGTATGGAGATTCCTCCAAAAATTAAAAATAGAATTAACATATGATCCAACAATTTCACTTCTGGGTATTTATCAAATGAATATAAAAATACTAATTCATAAAGATATGCAGTAGTTCCCCCCTTATTAGTGGTTTCATTTTCTGCAGTTTCAGTTAACTGCAGTCAACTGCAGTGCAACAATATTAAATGGAAAATTCCAGAAATAAACAATTCTTAAGTTTTAAATTGTGCACTGCTCTGAGTAGCATGATGAAACCTCACAACGTCCTGCTCTGTTCTTCCTAAGACATAAACCCCGTCCAGCGTCTCTATGCTGTATATGCTACCTGCCCATTAGTCACTTAGAAGCTGGCTTGGTTATCTGATGGATTATTGAGATGTCAGTGCTTGTGTTCAAGTGAATCTTATTTTACTTCATAATGGTACCAAAGTGCAAGAGTAATAATGCTGGCAATTTAGATATGCCAAACAGAAGCCTAAAGTGCTTCCTTTAAGTGAAAAGGTTACAGTTCTCAATTTAATATGGAAAGAAAAGATATCATATGAGGAGGCTCCTAGGAGCTACAGTAAAATTGTAGAGAAGGAAAAAGAAATTCATGCTAATTTTGCTGTCGCACCTCAAACTGCAAAAGTTATGGCCACCGTGTGTGATAACAGCTTAGTTAAGATGAAAAAGACATTAAATTTGTGGGTGGAAGACATGAACAGAAAATATGTTCTGATTGATGGCAAAGCGTTGCACCAGAAAGCACTGAGTCTATACAGACTTCAGCAAGGAACTCCCTAAAATAAGTGACACCCAACCATTTACTGTAAGTAAATGATCCTCCTTCTGATACATTGTGAGAAGGTCAAAAGTAGCCTAACACCACATCACAATGCCTGTGTCATTCACCTCACTTCATCTCATTATGTAGGCATTTTATCATCTTACATTATCACAAGAAAAAGAAGGGTGAATACAGTACTTTGAGAGACCACATTCACATAACTTTTGATAGAGTATACTGTTATAATTGTTCTATTTTATTATTGTGTTGTTAATCTCCTAATATGCCTAATTTATACATTAAACTTTATCATAGGTATGTATGCATAGAAAAAACATTATATATATAGGATTTAGTACTATCCGCAGTCTCTAGCATCCATTGCAGGTCTTGGAACATATCTCCCACAGTAAGGGTGTCTACTGTATGTACCTCAATGTTCACTGCAGCAGTATTTACAAACAGCCAATATGAAAACTACCTATGTGTCCATTGATGATGAATCGATAAAGAAGATATGGTACATATAAATGGAATACTACACAACTATAAAAAGAAAGAAATCTTGACATTTGTGACAACATGAGTGAACCTTGAGGGTATTGTGCTAAGTGAAATAAGTCAGACAGAAAAAGACAAATACCATATGATTTCACTTATATGTGGAATCTAAAAAACAAGACAAACAGAACAAAAAAACTCATAGATAGATACAAAGAACAGGATGGTTGTTACCAGAGGGAAAGGGGCTTGAAGAGTGGGCAAAACTGGTGGAGGGGATCAATTGTATGGTGGTGGATAGTAACTAGACTTACTGTGGTAATCACTTTAGAGTGTATACAAATATAAAATTATAATGAGGTACACCTAAACTTATATAACGTTATATACCAATTTTACCCTCAATAAAAAATAAAAGTGTGATATTAGCACAAGGAAGATCAATGAAACAGAATCAAGAGTCAAAAAATAAATCCATAATCTATGATCAACTGATTTTCAACAAGATGCTAAGACCATTCAAGGGGGAAAATAGTCTTTTCAACAAATGGTACTAGGACAACTGGAGAGCCACGTGCAAAAGAATGAAGCTAGACTTTGACTTCCCACCACATACAAAAATTAACTTAAAATGGATCAAAGACTTAAACATAAGAGCAAAAACTATAAAAACCTTAGAAAAAACATAGGAGAATCTTCATGATCTTGGGACTTGGCAATGGATTCTTAGATATGACACCAAAAGCACAAGCAACAACAACAAAAAAATAGGCTGGACATCATCAAAACTAAAATATCTTGTGCATCATAGTATACCATCAAGAATGTGAAAAGAAAACCCACTGAAGGGGACAAAATATTTGCAAATCATGTATCTGATAAGGAACTTGTATCTAGAATATATAAAGAACTCTTACAACTTAATAAAAGGGCAACCCATTTTTTAAAACAGGCACAGGATCTGAATAGACATTCTTCCAAGGAAGTTATACAAATGGCTAATAAGTACATAAAAAGATGCTAGACATCATTAGTCATCAGGTAAATCAAAACCACAATGAAATCCTACTTCACAACCACTGGGATAGTAGAATCAAAAGGCCAGATAACAAGTATTGTCAACAATGTAAAGAATTAGTCGAAACTCTCATGCCCTGCTGGAAGAAATGCATAATGATCCAGCAGCTCCTCAAATGATTAAACGCAGTTAATGATATGACCAAGCAATTCACTCCTAGGTAAAAATACCCAAGAAAAATGAAAGCGTATGTCCGCACAGAAACATATACATGAATGTTACAGTCCCCATGGACAGGGATCTAAACTGTTTGCTGTCTTGCCCAGTTTGTGGATTGTGCCTGACCAGAGGAGGAGGTACATTAGGGGCCCTACCACACCAGCAAGACAGACATGTAATTACTCCTGTCCCACTTTCACATGTTTTTAACTTTCTCAACCTGTCCATGCCAAATACTTAGAATTCTGCTCATTTTTATATGGAAATCCTGTATACCCTGGAACTCGTACCCTGGTCAAAACTCCAGCTTCCCTGGCTGGGTTCCTAACATCCTCCCAAATTTATACCAATCCAATGGACCAACTCATGTACTCTTTCAAACGGTAAATGAAGACCCATGACAAACTAGATATACTCCTAAACCTTGAGACAGTCTAGGAATCCTATGTGCCAATCACAATAAGCATCTCACAATTCCAAAGCACAAAATACTCTGCACCCTTTCAGAACTGCGTGGCTGCACATGCAGCTCCCTCTACGTGACATGCCCACTGTCCCTCCCCTACCTGGAATCGCCTTCACATTTACTCTTCCTCTGTGACGTGTATCAAAAATTAGGATAGCCTCTATCTCTGCTCTTTTGGTCAACAGAACGGTAGCTAAGAGCATAATTTCTGGAATCAGCAGGCCTGAGTTCAAGCTTCACTCTACCACTTAATGTATGACTGTGGCAAGCTTCTCAACCACTCTGTGTTGGTTTTCTCACCTACAGAAAGGAGGTAATAATACTTCCCAGGGTTGTTATGAGGGTTAAATGAGAGAATATACAACATGTAATATGCATGTAACAGTACAAGCCCAGCACTGTTATTGCTTCTATCTCAATCAATCTAATGATAACATATTTGTTTACAGGCATCTTCCTCTACCAGTCCCCTAGCTTCTCTAAGGTGTGAAGTTTCTTATTCCTTCTCGTATTCATAACACATAATACAGTGCTAGGCATAGGACAGGTACATAAAAGAGACCAATGAATGAATGAAAAATAAAAACTATTAGTCCAGCAACATTAACGAGTAAGGAAACTATGCTTTCAATATAAAAATCAGAGCACATGGTTAATGGGTATATTTCCAGGCCTGCTCTGGAAAATCCAAGTTGTCTGTCAGAACAATCTAGAAAGAATACAAATACTCAGCAGTTACGGTGATTACATAAACGATAGCATTAAAACACAAGGGATTTTATATAACTAGAACAGGTCTCTGTTGATACCTGAATGAATCTGGACAAAACACTAAGCAACAATACAGAGCAGAAGAGTATGCATGGAAGAATTACAGAATTGTTCAAGGAGTGATCATCAAAGAGAAGAGACTTTTTGTGTGTGTATTTAAACCATATGGTGAAAAAATCTTGTATTTTTAAAATTAATTTTGAGTCTAAAGACAGCTTAATACAAAAAAAGCCTATAATATAAGAAACAAAAGCCTTTATATAAGAAACAAAATCAATGGAACAGAGATTCCAAAACTTTTAATCCCTTAACTAAGACAAAGTGAGAAGAAAGGTCAAGTTTCTCTATTACTATAATTCTCTGAATAGGTAAGTTTCCTGATTAAAAAAAAAAAAAAAATCCATATACCCTTCTTATGGTTAATTCCCTTATTTCATAACAGACTTTTAAGGCCAGTCGTCATTTTTGTTCATATCAGGGACAATCAACAGCTTGATTAAGTTAACTATTCAAAGTTCTCCCTACATAAATCTTCTTCCTTTGGTACAATTAAAAAATAAAAGCTAAAATGCACAAATTTGTTCACAAAGAAGAAAGGTATTCAAGCTTCTCATTCATTTTCCCCTAAAGAGCTCTCCCCAAAATTAGAACCCAACTCACAGGGGAAAAAAAGAGAAAAAGAATACCATACTTGCTCAAGCACAGAGCATATGTTTTTCAATTATACTAGCTTATTTTACACATATACATATACTCAGAGATATATAAATATCTAAATATGCATATTTATACACACAGTAGAAAAAAATTAAGTCATGAATCCATCTTTTCAGTTATCTCTGTACAAGTCAATAAAATGCTGCCAGCAATAGCATCGGCAAATAACCAGGATATGACTCCTCTAACGAGACTCTAACAGACCAAATATGCATTCATCCCAACACCCCATCCTTCTTGCCAGCAACCTCCTTAGATTATTATAAGGAAAGGAGACAGGTAAAAAGTATGGGTGAAAAACAGGTAAAAACTCCAAATAGTTTCTCTTTTAAAAAAAAGCCAAAAAAATGCATTATCCCTGACTATAGTTCCAATCACTGAACAGATAACCTTCCTTTAAAACACAGTTCAACAGTCTAACACAATTTTTAAAATTTTTTTAAGTTCTCTAATTAGAATTTCTCATCTACTTCATAAATACTTTTGTCTAAGGAGCAATCTGTCAACACATGCAGTTTAAATCACTAACTACACAGCACCAAATCATTAGTATAATCAGCATGTAAATTTCATGAAGTTGCTGATTGTGTTATTTTAGGTGTTTTATACAACATTCAGTACAAGGATGCTTATTAAACATTTATGATGTTTAATAATAAAAATAAAGTTCCAAAACAAAAGTCTTTATTATACAACTTGGCTGTCATGTATAACATAAACCACTGATCAATATCTGTTTCTCCAAGTGCAATTATAAGAAACCAAAAACAAAACACACCCCATTCAAATTAGAAATTCTTTGTCTCCTCTGTTCAAGAATGCTGTTTCATTTTTATGTCAGAAAGAAACTGCCAGGCCACCAGCAGATAGCATGCAAGATACAGACTGTTGGAGTATTTAATCTAAGCATTTATGCGCCATTAACAAAGCATAAAGCCTAGTATATCTGATGCACATTTTTAGAGATAGTTTCCTTACCTTTCCCATTTTGCCAGGTAGTATACCAAGATAAAGTAAGGAACGAAGTGATAAATGCTAAAACCGTGGCTACAGTTCCATTTCGGAGCCTCATCTCATTTCACCATCACACTGGTTCATACATTTACGAAGTCAACTGAATCCAGTACTCCTGGCTCTGGGCCAATGAAAACAATCAATCAACAAGAGAGGTTCATTTCAGATGCTCTGCAGAACAAGCCTGACAGCAACACCAGTCACTACTGCTATTCAGAATTGTCTTCACCGTCTTCATAGGTTGAGGTCTCAGGCTTTCTTCCTATGAGAGGAAAACAGAAGAAAAACTTGTTCAGTAATGCAAAAGATTGGTTTCTTCACTTAGTCACCATTACAAACGGACTTTTGGAGGGGCTGATCTTGTACCTGTGAAGATTACTTCCACATCTAAACCACTCATTTAATATACTAGAATTATAGGCTCCTTTTCCTCAGGGGAAAAAAGCATCAAACTACACATATTCTCTCCTCGCTGGTTTGGTTTTGTCTGTAAAAAGAAAGTTATGATTACTTATTTAAGGAGGGAAGTTGTGGGGCCCATTACACATATAATAAGCCAGATTCCAAGCTGAGAACTATCATGATCATACAATGGTTCCTGAGTAACATAATCTTCACTCTCCTCATTTTCCTACAGCACAATAATAATGTTTTTAAAAACTAAGAAAACTGACACACTACAACAAACAAGGGTCAAAAAAACCTGGGTTCTGGGTCCTGGCTCCGTCGTTACTTACATGGCAAGGCCTTATCTTTTCATTCATAAAATGGGAAAACAACCTGTCCTGGCTCCTCTTTCACATGTTACCATAAATCAGAAAAAGGTTACAGTTATTATTGCTATTTATCATCATCAGAGAATAAATGTAGTGTTTCCAGTGATTAACCTACTCCTACGGTGTAAATTGGTAAAGTTTAGGTGTTTAAAAGATGCAGCCATCCAACCAGGATCCTGTGTGATTGAGGGCCTATCATTTATCATTGCTTTAACTCTGGAAAACCAGATGATGACCTATCTAATAAAACTGTTGGAAAAAAACGGAATGAAATGAAGTCCTTAGAAGTACCTGAGAATAGTTACCTAGCACATAACAGGTTTTCAATAAATATTAAACTGTATTAAAAATGAAACCAAACAAAAACCTACAGCCAGCCACTAGTTCAATCCACTCTATGCATAGGAGGTCTCATTCACTGGGGGCATGTCAAGCACTCTGAGATGTGCATTGATTCCTGGTGGCCTCAAGGGACCACAAGATGCACTTCTCAATATACTAAATTACACTCTAGGGGGATGAGTTAATGTACCTCCAAAAAGGCCTACCAAGCCCAAAGGACAATTCCCTCAGTAGAAGAATATGGCTGATTAAAGTGGCCATTTATAGGCAATTCTGAAACTACCATCTCAGCTACTTTGTAAAACTGAACATTACTAGAAATCTCTTCTAGTGAAGAAAGATCACTAGGGCATAGCATTAGTAATATTAACGATAGACACTACAATTCATTGAATGTTTCCTATGTACTGGGTCCATATGTTTTAAATCTTCACAAAATCCTATGAGGCAGCCATAATAAACCCTATTTTACACACAAGAAAATGAACCCAAAGAGAACCCTAATTTGTATGACTCTAAAATCTAAGCTCTTTCTTACCTACCAGACCCTTTGCCTCTCAAACTCAGCCACCTGCAGGGAGGCAGAAAGGGAGGTGCCAGGGATACTCCCAAGTCTCAGGTTGCATGAAGAATGTTGGAAAGGTGTTAATTTTACCCAACAGTTTAAGTGTGAATTTAAAATTTTTTATATTCTATAACAAACATCAGTCTATTACAAAATAAACTGCAAAATTCGTAAGAAATCTCAAAGTTTAAACTTAAAATTGTAAAAAAATTCCCTCCTCTAAACACACACACACACACACACACACACACACACACACACACTCACACACCCCTCTTCAGGTATGCCTGTTAATCCTCCTTGGCCAGCAGCTCTAACTGTGGTATAATATTCTAGAAGCAAAGAACTCCCCCCACCCACTCACCTACCACTTCCTTGCTTACTCTTACTATCTGAAAATAAGGAACCCCAAAGATATTCTCGCTTACAAGTTATCAGTGTTTCTAAACTCAAAGTTATTCACCTTCTATATAGTAAGACAAGTTAATATCAAGTATGCCCATGTCTACAGTTCAGAATTTAAAATCTTCATAGCAAAATTCTATAATTTCAACTGAATTATATAAAGTGCCTAATATTTTTGTCTTATATCAATAAGCACCCAATAATGAGTTATTATAAAAAGAGAAGTGATAATTCAGTGAATTATGTAACTTGTAATTTTAATCCTGGTATGCAAAATATAAAAATGTATATAACTTTCGGTTGCTATATACTTAGCCCTACCTAACTTCAGGAAGGATTTGTCCTAGTAAAAGATCTAAAAATATATAGGTTAGAGCAAACATTCAATTAATAATTATGGGGAAGTAGAGAAGTAGAAAATCATAAAATAAAGGGTAATTAAAAATAGTTTTATTAAATGCAAATAAAGCCCATATAATAAAATTCTGTATAAATGGGTAGAGACAATTAAAAGTGAATGAATTCTAACAGCGAAGTAGACTTCAGATATACTACTGAAAAACAAAAGGAATATTAAATATTGGATCCAGGAAGTTATTAAGCTCTGGTTTAAAGAAGATATTTATAATGAATTCTACTAACAAATAAGACCTGAAATTCTGCAGAACTACAAGAGCATTTTACTCAGGAATAATGCAGTCATACATGTTTAATTAGGGCTTCCAAGCTCATGACGTTTAACTGCACAATACAAATGAAGACTCCAGACAAGAGGAAAACGAATGATCTTAAACCAGGAGAGGCAGTTCATAGGCTGGACAACCAAGAGCCCTCTGGATTGACTGACTGCCTCAAATAACAAAGTGACCTATATTTTAAAGTGCCCACAACTGCAAAAGTTTTATTCTGAGGCTATCACCTTACACATTTGAATCTTTAGCAACAAAAGAGGAGTGGCTAAAACTACTTGTCATCTCCTCCATCCTGACAAAAATGAAGGGAACTTTCAACTCTAGATTCACAGACTGAAAAAATCTGTCTTACTAGCAGATCTTTAAGGGCTGCTGTCCTGTATTTCATTATTAGACAATAAATTATTTTAAAGTGTTCTCTGAAAAATTCAGTATGTTCCATGGCTGAGAACACTTCTGCTGAACACGACTGTGCCTGAAGAAAGGCACAATCATGAAATCCAAGATGTAAACTCTGTAACTTTATACACAGCAATTAAGTTAAAATTCACTTATTTTACATTTGTAAAAGGATTAATATTTTTATTTAATACAACTTACTTTCATCATCCAGTGCGTTTTCGGATTTACACGTGTGCGCTACAGAAACCAATGCCACAATACCTCGTTAGCAAAACTATTTTTTAAAATATTCATAAAAGGAAGCATAAACCACAAAACGTGTATTACTTGACTCTAAATTTAGGCTCTAAATTCAAACGAATAACGTTGTCATTGTACCAGAATTCGTCGAACAGCAAAAGCACAAACAGCAAAATACATGGGAAGCATTAAACACATACATCGTGCCTCCTCATATTTCGCAATTCGGATTGCCAGCAATGAACGGGCTCCAGAGAACACACGCTTCGAGAAATAAAAGCGGGCGCGCAAGTGGTAGGACTGCTCCTAAAACACGCCTTCCAGATACCACCTGGGACACTCGGTGGAATCACCGGGACCCAGCCTAAGGGTCCCATGTGCAGCTACATCCTCAAGTGGGGGCTGAGGCGGGGGTGGGGGGGGAGGGGAGGAGGCTGGGCTGCTCTAGGACACCGGACCATCGCCAGGGCGTCACTTTGTGGGAAATTCGCTCACGGCCGCACGCCTCCTCCCCACGGCGACAGCAGCCCCTGCCTCTGGGCCCGGGACCGCCTCGCCCCCACCCCACCCCACCTGCGCCGCCGCCCGGTGGAAACGCCGGCCGCGGGCCCTCGGGCAGCCCCGTTCCGTTCGAGGACAACTCACACTCCCTCTCCGCACCCCCAAAACCACTCTTTCCTCCACTTTGCCCCAAAGTCAACCATCCCGCTGCGCCGGGCAGTGCCGGGAACGCACCGGGACCCCCGCCGGTCACCGGAGAGCGCGCGGCACCGAGGGGCCGCGGCGGCGACGGCGGCGGCAGCGGCGGGCGGACAAAACGGCCAGGGTGCCCGGCCCGCGCCCCACGGCCCAGCCCGCGCCCCGAGCGGCCCCGCAGCAGCCCGCGGCGCGAGAGCTCTCGGCCCGGCCGCGGCACGGGCGGCCCCGTTACCAGCAGGTGGATTTCACGCAACCCCGCGCCTCAGAGCTCAGCAGCCGGCACCGCCCCTCGGCCCCGCGCCTCTCCGCGCAGCCGCCCCGCGCCGCCACCCCCAGGCCGCCCGTGCCCCGAGGCCACGGCGAGCCCCTCACCCTTGCCGGTCCTACCGCGGCCGCTGCTCAGGCTGCTGTGGCCCGACGCTGCTACCGCTGCCGCCGCTGCCGCCGGGCGCCCCGCCTCCCGCTGAGGCCCCGCCTCCGCCGCTGGAGCGCGGGCCGCCCCGCCCACGACCCCGCCAGCCATTGGCCGCCGGGGCTGCGCGCCGTCCACTGAGCGCCCCCACGCGGCGGAGCCGCTCGCATCAGTGGCCCACCCGGCTGTCATTTAGGGGCGCGGTCTCGCAGCCTATATAACTCTCGTGAGATCTGCACGCCCCCCCCCCCTTCATTGAATGTCACCGCGGGGTGTGGAGCGGCGTCCTGTTCCCCGGTCGCAGACTCCGAGCGCTTGGGGTCTCCCCGCCGCCCCACCGCCACATCTGGCTTTAATCCTCCCTGTCGTCTGCAGAGGCAGCTCAGACGGCCAAGGAAAGGCCCCGGAAGCCCTCGGCCCCGCCTCGGCGCGCGACCCGCTCACCCCCGCGGCCCCCGCCTGGGTAGGGTTCCGGGCGACAGGGGGCGACAGGTCCCGGGGGCGAACCCCGCCCTAATCCCACAATAGCTTCGGAGGCCCTCGCCGACCGTCTCTGGCCGCCGCGACACCCCCAGCCACAGGCATCGTTATCCTCGGTTTACCGATGAGGACACCGGTACCCAGGGAGAAGGACTGGCTTAAGCAACTAGGAACAAGAAATATAACTAGAATTTAATTGCGGGTCATTTGGATGCAAAGGCCTGTGACTTTTACACCACACCACGCCGTTCTGTCCCTTTCTGCATGTTCTATGTCCTTAATCTGTCCCCGTTTCACAGGGTGTGAGATTAACTTCAGAACCAAATAGATAATCATCTATAGGAAGCCGGAGTGGTCTGCCCTGTTTTTCTTCGTATCCACAGGTGCTATGACTTGCGTTAATAGTAACTACCACTGGGCACGTCATATTTTGGATACTTACCATATACCAGGCAAGATGCTAAGATTTTAATGGCATCATCACATTAAATTTCCATTTCTCATGAGGAAACTGGAGCTCAGAGAGTTTGCCCAAGGTCACAACGCTGGATCTTAGGTCTGGATGCAAACACCAGAGACGTATTATTTTAACCACTATAATAATCCTTACAACCACCCTTCGAGTTAATATTTACAGGGAGTTAAGAGCCCAAGATCAAGAAAACATCCTTGCTCCTGCCAAGCTCCCAAAGTAATAAATAGGTTCTTTTTAGAAAATAGTAACTCAAAGATTCAAAACTCTAGTAAGAGTCAACTTTCAATCAGAATGTTTTTTTCCCCAGCAAAATTCCTTTATTTTTGTCTCAAGATAAAAGTAAGTAATGACCATCTTTGACATGCATGGGTTTCTCAGCTCTTCCATGGTGAGATTTCTCTCCATGACTATTGATCTGTTTTAAAGGTTCAGGAAGAGATCCGTGATTCCCCTTCTGTTGTCCTCCTGATTCAGGGGAGCAGACAAAAAGAGGTTTATCCACTATTCAGCGCCACGAACATGACTTAGGCATGACAACCATGACATCGAATGACAACTTTCCTGTCTGCTTTGAGAGCCTAAGAACCAGATTTCCTGTATTCTACGACAAAGACATTTCCTAGTGGCAAGCTGGCAATGGATTTCATGAGCAGATGTAAGCAACAAAGACTGAGGCCATTCCAGGATACAACCTTTGATCCATTGTTTGATATATCTTGCCTAAAATATCTCTTGGGAATGGACAATCCTAGACCTTGTTATACAATGCTTTAATGGCAGACAAGCAAACTCCTTGCAGATGAAGAAAGCACTGCCATTTGACAATGATGAAGAAAGCCACCAAGCTGCGTCCACAGGATTGGCCAAAAGATCCCATAGGCAGAAACTGAGGCCCTGAGGGATTAATTTGGCAAATACAAATAGTAATTTAGGCAGCTAGTAAGTGATCCAATTGGAATTCAAATCCAGGGCTGTTTGATTTCAGAGCCCCTGCACCATTCACCACACTCCCTCTCTGTTCCCACCTTCTGCAACTGACAAACTTTTGTTGAGTGGATGAATATTAAAACATATGTTTCTCTCCACCATCTCCATTTTTTTCTTTCAGCGAGGGAAGGAAATGAAAGTATTCACAAACATTCTATAAACAGAGGTATATGTCAGAGGAGAAAGAAAGCCTGGAAAGACAAGCTTCAAATATAGACTCAGCAGGATTATTCAGGAAGACAGCAGGAATTCCTTCTGGATGCTGACGATGGTGAAACCCACAGAAGACAGAAAAGGCAGAAAAAATGCAACTGCTTTCCTTTGGGGGGCTTTTGATAATTTGTTGCTACTCTATCTGGCAGGAGAAGGGCAGGTTTTGGAATAAGTCTGATGACATAGTTACGCTTGTCACAAACCATTCACATTTTAGCTCAGGAAAGTGTGAGTTTCAGTTTGTTGTCTAGAAATTGAAATGGCCTGGAATACAAGCCTCCAAGGATGAGTTAGAATTGGTTGATCATTCATCCTACTTTTGCAGGTTACACAATCCTGGATTTTCCAACCAAGTCTATGGTATTTGTTTAATAAACCGTTAAAGGAAATCATTCCAAACCCCTCTGAGTCTAATCTATTTTTTTCTGCTTTTTTTTTTTTTTTTTCTTTTCTAGGAGGATTCTCCTTTTCTATTATTCCCTTTTTGTTTCTTCTCTACTCATGCAGTTTCTCACTTTTCCTTCTCCAGGCCTTGCTCACATAGTCAGTGGAAATGGGGAAGTGCTTAGGTAAGAAGTTCTGTCTGGTAACTTCATTCTATGTTCTGTCCACGCTCTGCGGTGACTGTCCTTTCCACGAACATTTTCTGAGTGCCTGTGATGTGCAGAGGTAGCTGGTGCCTACCCATGGTACGTTCACGGATGAATGAGAGAGGCAGGTAAGGAATTAACTCACAAGAGAGTGCCATGAGCCTAAGGTCCTAGGACAGAAGATAGGATGGGGCCGTCATTCAGATTCTCGGGGCAGGGAAGGCTTCCTGGAGGTGACATCTGAGCTAAAAGCAGCGTACCCACAGGAAGCTAATCTTTTCCTTTTATTGCTTTTGATGGTGAGTAGTTGGTGGGGCCATGCCTACAGCAATCAGCTTCTAAGAAATCAAGCACAAGGTCTTTAGGTCTGTTCTACTTCTAGCTCCTCTGTGTGTTAACAATCCAACTTGCATCATCTATGAATGTTTATAAATATTGTGATTTTGGTTTCTTGGCTACTAGCTCAAGTGGACCTTTTTCAATCATAAAGGCTTCAAGAAGAATTGCATCAGGAGGTTCTTCCTGGCTTCTTGGAATGGCTTATTTAGAGGTTATGGGAACCCTCTCCTTTTACATGAACAGTGTACTCTATCGCTGTAGCCTAGAAGTCGTAGCAGAACTAGGACCAGGATGGGCGGTAACTCTTTATGAACTCTGTTAGCTGCGGGGTGTTTCAAATATAGTGTTCAAACTATTTCTGTTGTTTAGTCAGACTGGGCACATGAAGTCCAAGAAATTAATGAGAGAATTCAAGTAGAACCAACCACCGCATTTAATATTCAACTCTAGGTGGAAAGTAAGGTTCATTCAGATAAAGGACAGCAGAGAGCTGCATTATTTTTATTTTTTATGTTTGCACTTCCTCCCCATGCCTTCGCCCTCTCTGTGTGAGAGAGCCACTGAGAGGTGCCTTTCCCATTCACTCACATGCACGCTGCTGGGGTAGATGTGCCCATCTGGTTATGCAGACAAAAGCCAGGCTGTGTGGCTATGAAATTATGGACTTACAAGACTTTATCACACTTAAGTGTGTGGCCAGTGGTGTTTACATATGTGTATAAGACATCACTAAAATTTTTCAAGAAAACACCACAACAAAAGAGAATCTAACCATTTTACCAGGAACAGACTCCCTTCCTGGCATTGTTAGAACCGTCAGCCATGCCTGGTGGCAGGAAAAGGCTCTGCTGAGATTGCTCAGGAGGCTTGGAGGGGTCACTCTTCCCTTCCAAGTGGCTTAGCCCCACGCCATTAAAGCCGATTTGCTGATTTTGTTCCATTTGATGTATACTCCGAAGGCACACTGGGAGAGAAGTGTGTGCTCGAGAATTACAGGGCTTTGGCGAGTTTTTTCTTTTCTTTTTCTTCCTCTGTGAATGTGGTACTTGTAGAAGATGCTGGGTCAACAGCCCTGCATCTGAAATCCGTCCATGCATAAAACCAATCCGAGCAGTTCAATTGTGCTCCTCCATCAGTACATTTTAAACAGGATAAAAACCGTTGCTCATATAAAACACCCAGGACCATGACTGCCAAATATTAGGCCATTTGTTGTTATGGGTATCTGGACAACAGAATCTATGTCACCTTTTTCATAGCCCCAGTGTTTCTTTACCCCCCTTTATAGCAACTGAACATACTCCTCCAAGCAGATGTCTGCATCAGTTAGGAAAGAGGAAGGAAGGAAGGGAAGAAGAGAGGGAAGAAGAAAGGGAGGGAGGGAGGGAGGGAGGGAGGGAGGGAGGGAGGGAGGGAGGGAGGGAGGGAAGGGGGACAGAGGGGGAGGGAGGGAGGGAGGGAGGGAGGGAGGGAGGAAGGAAGGAAGGAAGGAAGGAAGGAAGGAAGGAAGGAAGGAAGGAAGGAAGGAAGGAAGGAAGGAGGGAAGGAAGGAAGGAGGGAAGAAGGGAAGAAGGGAAAAAAGGAGAGAGAGGAGAGGGGAGGGGAGGGGAGAGGAGGGGAGGGGAGGGGAGAGGAGGAAAAGAAAAAGAAGCTACTGTGGGTATTTTGTACAGAGGGAATATTGTACAGGAGATTTCAAAAGTGTCAGAGGGCTAAATGAAAACAGAAGGGGGTGCAGAGCAAAGAGGAAGCAAGGTGGGAACCCAAGGGTCAGAGGCCCTGGGTGGACACCTTGAGCTTGTACCTGCTGATTCACACTGTTGGAGGGCGATTGCTGTTGGCTCTGGACCCTTGAGAAGATGCTGCCTGAGTTTGGGTGGCTGGAGCCAGGAGTGTCACCCCAGCCCCTCTGTACCTGCAGCTGTTGCCAGCAACCTCCAGCAACTGCCACGCTGTTGGAGGCAGAAGCTGGAAGCTTCTCTGCTTCCTCTGCCTTCTGCTCTCCAGCCAGTGCCCCCTATTTGCAGATGCCAACCGAAAGCCAGCAGCAGGAGGCCCGGGAACTAGCTCACAGGCAGCACCAGCATCACAGAGCAGACCATAGAAAGGCCGCAGGGCGTGAGGCTAGAGACGGTGAGTAAATCATCAACCCAGGGTCAGAAGAAAAACCGTGTCAGGCATTCTTTACAGTGAAACCAGAAGCTTGTCCTGGAAACTTGAGGAAATGGAGCATTGTAAGCCTGTCGTATCTTTCCACTCCATTGGAACTTACACAAACTAGAAAACATGCACATCGCTCTTAGGAGAGACTGTTCACAGTCTTGTGGCAGCCATCCCAACGTTGCAATAGCAAATAGAGATTTTCTCTCTGTGATGCTATATTGAGCCCTTAGGTAATCAGCAGTTTAGAAGACACAAATTACAAAATGTGGTCTGAATCCTCAAGGAGTTCACTGTCTGCTTGGAGGACCACCTAACAGCCTGCTCGCCAATAGAGCTACATTCTTGCCTCTGCCCCTCAAGCAGAGCCATGCCCTGCAGGACACTCCCTCCCTTCCATGAAAGGCAAGAGACTCCCCATTCCCACTCCGCCACCCCTTTGGCTGGCTAGCATCCTTCAAGATTCAGCTTGATGCCACTTTCCCGGGAAGCCTTCCCTTACCCCAAACCTGGGAGAGGCACCCACCACACTCTGCCTCTGCCAGGGGATTTATCACACTGTACCACCAGTTTCAAAGCTGGGGTTGGTTAGAGGAAGGGCATGCTGCAGTGCCTCTCTGACTTGGAGCGGTTGGGTCTGATCTGAGGCAGCTGGAACCCTCCAGCTACAAGCAGCCTTGGGGGCCATGATGAATATTATCATTTTCTCTGTGTTTTAATAAGTGAAAAAGCTGGGCAGCACCAATATAATTGTCTGCGGACTTACCTGCCTCATTCACTCGGCTGTTCTGCTGCGTGAGAGCAGGGACCCCTTATTCATCAGTGGGAGCTACTCTGCAAGTGTTCATTGACTGAATGAAGGGGGACTTCATAAATGAAGACACACTTGCTCTGGAAGAACAGGTGTGGGATTTGGGCAGGTGTAGGGAAAAAGGAAATAAGCATTGCAAGAGAAGGATCACACCCACACAGCACATGGGCGGCAGGGAGTGTAGAGACGCACCGTGGGAAATATGGCAGATCATGAAAAAACTGCAGGAGAGATTGGACCCCAGGCTCTGGCGAAAGGAAAGCACTGAAGATTTCTGAGTAGAAAATGTTATAACAAAAATATTCAAGAGCAGAGGAGTCCTCATGTCACTGACACTAACTAGAGAGTTGCTGTAATATTTTTACCTGAATGAAAAAAAAAGATATTATGATTATATCAAAATAAAATGTAGCTGAGCTGCTATTATATGGCCCATCTACATACTTCTTCTACAGGCACTTAGTAAATATTTGCTGATTGCTTTGGTTTTGCTTCCTACTTTAAATTCTACATTGGTCTGGGATCCAAATCACAAGGTTTAAGGTAAAGGAGAATAGAGAAAGATAGTTTTCTTCAGCAAATGAATGTTGTAATATTAATGTCTCAGATGCAACTGAAAATGCCATATCACTTTAGAAATGAACTGTAGTGAGAAGTAAGGTATCCCTTCATGGAAAGAATCTTCCAGAGTTCTGAACACTCAATTCAATCGACTTGTTCAAGTCAGCCTCTATATAAGGAGTTTGGGAAAGTAGAAACAGCATAAGAAATCAGAATGTCTCCTGAATATGAAATCTTGGTGTATGGACATATCAATAAAATATTCCAGCCCTGGCCGGGTAGCTCAGTTGGTTACAGCATCGTCCCCAGTCCGGACACATTCGAGAATCATCAAGTGAATGCATAAATCAGTGGAACAACAAATCGATGTTTCTCTCTCTCCCTCCCTCCCTCTTTCCTTCCCTTCCACTCTCTCTGAAAAGCAATGGAAAAAATATCCTTAAAAAATTTTTTAAATAAAATAAAATATTCCAAGACAATCCCCACATAGTGCCTTGTAAAATTAATTTTAAAAAATTCTCCAAAAAGTTTTGGACAGCAATTTGCCTGTGTCCCTAACAAATGCTTATTGAGGGTACACACTGTGAGAGTGACCTGCCTCTGGTTCTGTATGGGAAGGGAATGGAAGGCAAAATTCAAACCTAATCCTGGACGTAAGGGAGATATGGGCAGGTCATTCCCAGGATTGGGGGTGGAGGGCAAGAGAACCATCTTAACAGAGGTACAAAGAACCTGAACACAGTTGAGTTACAAACACAGAGGCCTCATTTAGAGGAGCTCAAGTCTTGTGCCAGCTGGGTTCCCTTTCCCTTCCCTCTGGGCCATCCGTCCTCATTCATAGCCTTGAGTCATGTTCCAGCCAGCCGGCCAGCCAGGCTTTGCTCAGATGTTGGCCTCTTTCACCAGCTGAGCAGTTGCCCCATCCTTTCATTACCAGGAACCAACCTTTGGTTCCCCTTGGTTTTCCTCCTAAGGACTCCACGTTACTTAAAGCTTTTGCATACCAAACAAATTGTTTTGCATAATCTCTTTTCTATTATTAATCAAGCGTGTCATAGGTAGACGGACAGATAGTTAATCAAATGTTCTAATTCACAGCCATGAGCTGCTTGACTCAAAGACAGCTGGCCATTTATGGACTAGCTGGCTTACCATCCCCCATAGGGATGGTTTAACCTGGACTGAGACCAACAGAGCGCAAACAATCTCTTCTTTGAAACAAAGACAGGTAGCCTCATTCAGTGTCAGGGCAGAAGCAGAAACACAGAGCGGACCAGGCAGAAGTCATGAGCAAAGAGGAAGCCAAAAGTGGAGAGTAGAGGGAAGTGGGTCCATGAAAAGGGTGGGAAGCAGCAGGTTAGGGAGAAGCAGAGACTGAAGGGTTGAGGCTCCAGTGAGGCAGGTGCTGGAGCTGCCCTTGGGGCTGAGCTGCTAGGTGACAACAGGAGTGCCTGCTGCTGGCAGGACAGGGACAGGCAGGCTTAAGCGTGGATTCCTGCTCTTCTCAAAACTTACCAACAAATGACTCTGTGTGCAGGGCAGAGCAGAGGGGCCAGGGATTTGAGGAAGGCTGCCAGGTCTTCATAAATAGGACTTGAATGTTTTTGTGACAGACCGTGAGCTCTTACAAGACCACGTGTGCGGATTCAAAAGCAAAACCTAAATCATTCTGGAATCAAAGACATAGGCACGCCTTTTAGATTATCCATGCTTTATGTTATGCCTGCCACCCATTCGTTGAAAAAAAGAAGTAGGGAATTATACCTATTTTCATTTTGAAACTTGAATTTAAGGCAATTGGGCATGAATTGAAGAAGTAGAGAGGTCAAGCTTCTTAACCTCATCAGGGCAGCCAGCAATCCAGCCAGGCCAAGGTTTGATAAATGTCTGACTTATTGACGCAGATTCCAAAGTCATTATATAGAAGGCAAAAATGGTCTATTTCTAATAATGATTATAATTTTATTGCTCCATTCATTTTCCCCAAGCCCAAAACGCGAGATCACACAGATAAACCGTCTTGCATTTTGGCATTCATTGGAACTGCCTGTGTGATATCATTTGTTATCGGCCTTCTAACTTACCCACCTGAATCCCATCTCATCAGCCACATTTATGTTACCATCTAGCAATAATACAGAGGGTGACAGAAATTTGGGGGAGTTGGACTCTGAAACTTCTAGCAGGATGTGGATTTGGCACCAGGGCTTGTAATGAAAAAATATATATATAAGAACTGCTTTCAGCTAATAGAAAAATAAATTGGAATTGTACTGGGAAAGTGCCCAAAAGAACTCACCTTAAATGAGAATTGAGTTTTTATTAGAAAAATCTGATAAGAGTGAAAAAAAAAGTTCCCTTTAATCATCAAATGGTCCTTATAATTTACCGTTTCATTGCCCTCCTATTAAGGGGCGTTACACTTTAGCATCTGTCAAATGTTTTTGTAATTGTAAAAGCACCTTCTGCTCAGCAACCTGAAATAATTTCTCCTTTCAGGTGAAAGCTTCAGCCTCGCAGTGAAAGCACATGTGCCAATTTCTTAATCTCACAAGCCTGAAAGGAAAGCCATCATCTCAGCTCTGCGGAGAACAACTATTTAGAAAGCTTCTAGCACACATCACAGTTGCTATTTGACGATATTCACATTTCTTTCCTATTCAACAAGTATTTATTGAGTGCTTACCATTTTCTGGGCGCCAAGTGCCCTGTGACACTCACAGTTGAACACGGACCTTCAGTTTATCTGGAGTGCACAGGAGAAATGAGGTTGCACAGAGAGATTGGGGTTTCGGGTCAGTTTTTTAGATGTATTAGGGAGGCTTTGGTGATAGGACAAGGAGTTTGGACTTTATTTAGTAGACCATGTGAAGTCATTGGACATTTTGGGGAATGCCAGGTCAGCAGCTGCACAATGGGTGGAAGGCGAGGAGAGTGGATCATCTGAGCCAGAGCTAATCTGTTCCAATTTGGGGCTGCTGAGGGAGCAGGTGAGAGGAGGGCAAAAGTGGCATTGAGATCTGAGACAAGTGATGGGGCCGATAGCACTGCCAACCAAAACAGCAGTCACAGCGATGGAGATGGGCGTGCCACCAGGGAATTAAACTTCCCGGTCGCTGGTGGGAACAGGGTTAAAGTTCTTGGGGTGCCGCTGAAATAAGCATTTTCAGATGCCCCCGCGGGAGAATGAGATGTGGTAAAAGGCTTTATTTGCGTGAAGTTACATTTCTCGGGCTCCAAAGTCCCATGCCACTTAAACCAGTTCTGAAAGCGGTGCAGCTGGGGTTCCAGTCGAGCCAAAAACGAGGCCAGGGTCCAGAGCTTCTGCTCCACGTCGCAGGGGATGTGGTTCGGCATCCAAGCTAATTAAGGCCCATTAGTTGAGGTGCGGAGTGGGCCGTGCAGGGGAGCTCATCTCTGCAACAGGAGTCCCGGGAGCACAGGCAAGCAGGCAAGAGGAGAGAAGTGGAGGGCGTGCTCCTTTGTTCGGAAGTTAAATATTCAGGTTTCTCACACATGCAGTGGCCATGCCCATTCTGGCCACTAATTTGTTCCTAGGTCTGACTGGCAGACAGGTAGGCACCTTCCTACCTTGCTCAGACCCAACTGGGCATGTGTCTAAACTGCCTTTGTCCAGTCCCTTCCCCCATCGGTCCTCAGGGAACAGACTCGGAGAGTGTTAACTTGGGCGAAGCTGTTTAAATGGCACACCTATGTCATCTGCTCTTCCCTTGCTCCTTTCCTATAAACAGTAACCAGATTATTACAACTTTCAGGGGGAAGGCCGCTTCATTTTGGCTCTGCTTAATCAGAGTTGTTAAGAGACATGGAGATGTTCCTCTTTGGCAGGAGTGGGAAATGAGAGGAAGGCCAGGGGACACCAGCACAATGCAGAGGGATGAGAGGTGGGTAGAGGCCGTGGGGGTTTACCAACTAGGTCCCCGGCTGCCTTCACGGGGCCAGAGTGGAGCAGAGTTGGTGAAGGGCTAGGTGGCCATTTGCCAAGGATGGGTGGTGGAAAGGCAGGGCACACGGGGAGCCCGGGCTGTGCTTTCGCAGAGTGGAGTGAACGCAGGCTTTCTGGTTTTGTTTTTAAGATCACGAACATTTGAAGATTAAGACAAAGGGAATCTAGTGGGTGAACCCCAACCGCCCCCCCTAACTGATTGCATCCTACTGAGCACTCGCTTTTAGATTTGCCAGCTTGGCACTCCTAACCGTCCACTGGGCCTCTGCTATTTTGCTATCATTGCAAATAAGAATGAAATGCTGGTCAGTAGCTGGCATTCCAAGAACATTCACGCTCTGCCAGCCATCATACTGTGAACTTTGTACATATTAATTCATTTAATCTTCACATTGGTCCTAAAAGGTCGAGCCCCTCATTCTGCCTGTTTTACACTGAGACGTTAAATAACTTGCCTAAATTCACACGGCTAGGAAGCGCCTGAGGATTCAGCTCGGGCAACCTGCTGGAGTCTGTGCTCTTAATCATGATGCTGGCCTCTAACCACTGCATAGATATAAAAGGAGCCCTAGGAATTTTGCAGAAGCTAAACACAATTGTAGAAAGCTTTCATCTGATTTATAGACTGGCTCATTCTAGAGGACACCGTCTAAGTTCAACATCCCTTACTTGAAATAGTTACGTAGGAGAGCTGAAAAGCTGCCAGCATCCCATGTCAGCCTAGAACGAAGAGGAATCCTAAATCCCCTCTGGGCAAATGCTTTCTTTTACATAAAAAGGAACCGAGCAGCAGAGTGGTTTGGCCGAGGTCAAGTTTGAGTGCAACTCAATTGCCTGTCTTTCCATGGCACCCGGTGGAACTGGAGGTGGAGGAGACTGGGTTCTGTGAGAGAGGAAGGAAGCAGCAGGGGGAGGCTGCACCCTACAACCCAGTTCAGGGGGAGGGGGAGTGGAAATAACCTGGACACAGGCTGCAGCCCAGCTCGGGCCTTTTCCTGAGAGGTCACCCTGAGTTTGCAGATTCCTTTCTGCCACTGAGTATGACTCATTTCCTTTCTCCCCCTCCCCCACCCCACCCCATCTCTTACTCCCACTGGTCTTACACTGTCCATACCCAGAAGAAAGTGTTGATGAGGTCTAGCACACAAGTGATTAAGGAATGTCTTAAATGAATTAATTGATCCATACATGAGTGACAATTAAAGGAGAAACATGCAAAGGAAAAGTAGCTCCAGGTATCTCCTCTTGATCCACTAGGAAAGCATGAAAGGAACCTCAGGAGAAGCCTCTTGGATCCCATAGAACAAAACACATGTCTGTGTCAGTGACATGAACTGTGCAGGGTCGGTGCTGGTCCTTTTAGGATCTGTCCACTTCTATTCAGCACGAAGTTCTCAGCATGTGGGCTGCAGTCGGTAACCACCACCTCTTCACACATTCCACCCTGCTTCCGGCAGGGATGCAGTACTGGGGGAACACTAAAGGAGTGTCTCTTGCAAAAATAACTTTCCACAAAAAAACTTACTGTGCAAAACACGGCTGCTCCCTAAATGGCCCTACTCACAGGCCAAGAATCAAAAAACACATTTTGCAAAATAACGGTCTCTTCCCAAACTGGTCAAGGTTTTTTGGGTGGTATTAAATCTCATAGGCAAGAGAGGGAGAAGTTGTTTCTACCCAATAATCACCTTTTACATTTGCCTTGGAAGTGGATTATGTTTTGAGGCCATTTTATTTGTATAATTAAATTGAACGACTTAAGGAAAATACAAAAAACATTTAACTTTTTACATAAAAAATATACAGCATTATTCAGCCATAAAAAAAGAAAGAATTCTTGCCATTTGCGACAACATGAATGGACTTAGAAGGTATTATGCTAAGTGAAATAAACCAGACAAAGACAAATACCATATGATTTTTCTTATATATGGAATTAAAACAGCAAAATAAACAATCAAATGAAACAGAAGGGAACTCATAGATACAGAGAACATTTTGATAGTTGCCAGATGGGTGGGGTTGGGTGTGGGTGAAAAATGTGAAGGGATTAAAAAGTACAAATTCGTACTCACCAAATAGTCATGGGGGTGTAAAGTACAGCAAAGGGAATATAGTCAATAATATTGTAATAATTATGGAAGGTGTCAGATGGGTACTAGATTTATTGGGGGAGGATCACTTTGTAAGTTATATAAATGTCTAATCGCTATGTTGTGCACCTGAAACTAATATAAGATTGAATGTCAACTATAACTGAAAATTCCACAGGCCTGCTTTTTTCAAAAAGTCCACCTTTTCTCACAAGCCGGCTTTGTCCCCAGCCTATAAGAGAGCCAGCCCCTGAGCCAGCCCTGAGGGCCTTCCCTTCCTCGGTGCTGCCTCTCTGTGCTCAAGCATAAGCTAGGTAAAATCTGTCAGGAAATTTCTCCGGGGTTTCCTCTCCATTTCTACCTTGGGAAACCCAAGAACCCTAATGCCAGTAACAATAGGGGACTTCCAGTGTTATCTTTATGCTGGCCAGATGAACTGTTTTTCCCAGCACCCAGGAATTCCCAAGTCCAACAGTACTAAGGTCTGCATTTCCTGCCCCCCCCCCCCCCCCCCCGGGCGACACTCAGCTCGCTGGGCCCTTTCTGAAACTCCCCCTCCTGTGTGCCCAGCACCTCCCTGCTCTGAGCCCCTCCAGGATTTGAGTGGGTGCCTTCCTCTGCACTGACCTGCAAAGGGCCTGAGGCCAGTCCTCAGCCTCAGCCCCTCTGTCCTCTTTGTCCCAGAGTGCTCTGACCCTTCTACCAGCACACCCTTCATTCGAACGTCTGCCCCAGGGGACCTCTCAGCAAGTATCAGGGTGGCCCTCAGCATCATTACCCGACTGTCCCACCACCGCAGACTGTCCAGCATAGAAGGAGCCCAGGGTGGCTCCCTCTGGGTGAAGGCTAGGGTCCAGTTCCCGTTCTTTTTCCCTTCTGAAACGGAACTCATTGTCTTTTTCCAATATATGTCTTCCCCTCCCCATGTTCCCCCCTCAAGGAGAGTATCCTGTTCCCAGTGACAGGTGGACCCCTCTGCCCCTCCCCCTCCCTGCACTTGGCTGCCAACTCCTAGCTGTCTGCCTTCCATAAACTCTACAGGCATTTTCTTGCATTTCTCCTGTCCCCTCATTAGGACAAGCCCTCATGACCTCAGCCTTTTGGCAAAGTGTTACAGAAACCTCGGCAATCTTTTTTTTTTTTTTTTAAATCCTCACCAGAAGGTGTTTTTCCCCCCATTGCTTTTTACAGAGAATGGAAGGGAGGGAGGTGGGGGGAGGAAGAGAGAAACATGGATGTGAGAGAGACACATCGATTGGTTGCCTCCCACATGTGCCCCCACTGGGGCTGGGGATGGAACCCACAACCCAGGTACGTGCCCTTGACGGGGAATCAAACCCACAACCCTTCAGTGTGTGGGCCAGCACTCTAACCACTGAGCCATACTGGCCAGGGTGTTACAATTTATCTTAAGCACAGGAAGTGGCTATATCTGGGCTTCGTGAGAGATTGAAACGAAGAAACAGAACCAAACACTGGGTTTCAACCAGCATAAAAAGTCAGCTGATCTGAGAGAAGGGTTGGGGGTGTGGGGGTGGGGAGCACCCCACCTATGGAAACGTAGGAGTCCCAAACTCCTTAGCCTGGCACTCAAAGCTGGCCACAAACATGAGCTCCTGCCTCACCAACATTACCTCATGCATATTTTTCCTTAAAAACACCTGCTTCTCTTTCCTCATGCTACTTGGCAAAATATGATTTTAAATCATAAAGGGCCTGTGCAGTAAAAATGAGAAAACAAATATGTCTCTTTAAGCTGAAGACCTCTTTTTCAACAAGGCATATGTAAAAATGAGGCTCACTATATGTCTTGATCTCTTTAGAAACATGCTTTTGTTTTATTTATAATTAGATTGTATGGCATAGACGTGTCTTCCTCTACGTACGGAAGGGACGTGAAGGGAATTCTAATGGGCAACTATTAGGTTTTGTTTCATAAGCACCCTTGTGGCAAAAACAGGTAATTGCCTATCCTATTTCAGTTCTCCATTCTTCTGGAAATGGCAAAGTGCCGTACCAAATTAACACATTTCCCAGTCCCCCTTACAAATACGGGTGACAATGTGATGAAGCTCTTGCCATTGCTAGTTACGCACAAATTATGAAGTGAGCTTTTCACCCTTGGCTCTTCCTCCTTCCTGTTGTGTGGAATGTGGACCTGATGGCTGGGGCTTTAGCACTACTTTTATGACTATAAGGACAAAGGCCCCACCCCTAGGAATAATAGACGGAAGGGCTAGGAGCGGCCTGAGTCCCTATTGCTTTGTGAAGCTGCCACACCAGCCTTGATCGGCCTAACTTCAGATTTCTTGCCATGTAAGAGAACAGTAACACCCCTGAGCAGTTATTCCCAGCAAGGGCTGCACACTGAATGCACCAGAGGAGCTTTAAACATGATTGCTGCCCGGATCTCACCTCAGAGGATTCTGGTGTAATTGATAGTGGGCAGCCGGCATGCTATTTTTTAAAACTTCCAGATGATCCTACTGCATAGCAAAAGTTGAGAATCACTGCCCTCTTTTGTTTAAGCCACTGCTTCCCCAGTTTTTGTCGCTCGCAGCTAATTGCAATAGCGCACAGATGCAACCTTCTTTCACTGGAGAACAGCCTGCTCTCAGCCCCGCCGGTGTGCATCCAGTTAGAGCGATGGCTGGGAGCTGTGGTCGTGGGGCACACGGGTGCTGCACAGAACTGGTGGATGCCGGACCTAACCAGGGCCAGAGAAACAATAACGCATTTAGAAGCAAACATAGGAGCATAACTTCACGTCTTCGGGGAGATTTCTTAAACAAAACATAAAAAGCACAAAACAAAACCTAAAGGCAGAATTAATGCTTGGCCCTCTCAAGCCTGCCGGTGGAGTAGAAACTGGAACAGACCGTCTGGAAGACGGCGCCGCGGAACTGCAGAAGACTTACAGCCTCAACTCATATTCCACTCTGTGAGTTTATCCCAATAAATGACAGGGGATTGGTAAAAGTAGGCTATATGGAATATTATGCATTAAATTATTAAAGATAGTTTAGTAGACTATACATAGTAGGAGAAAATGACATGGGAAAATGCTCATGCTATGTTCAGTTTTTAAGAGTTATCAAATAGTGTGTACTGAACGATCTCATGTGAGTGTATATAAATATATGGAAATAGATCGGTAGATCAACCAATCGATAGACAGATGTAGATATATTTGCAGATATATGTAGGTCAGTATATTGCCCAAAACAAAGTACGGAGGCAAAATGTGTGCCCTTATATATAAAACACAGTTTCTAAATACCCCATATCCTCAAAGTGGGGGTCAGGCTGTTCCCCTGTTCCCTACAGAGAACTTCGAAATGTCTGTGTAGGCATCTTAGCAGCAGAAAGCGAAAGAAGCCCACAAGCTCCAAGACTGGGTGGACAGAACTCAAAGAGCAAATTCTGTGTGTATGCTGGATCTCTCTGAGAGCAGTAAAACTTCACTTGTAGCAAATGTTTCATCTGCCAAGGTAGAGAATTTTACAGGAAGTTGTCCTTCCGGTACTTTTACCAGTAAAGTAGAAGCACTGTGGCCGAACAGTCTGATCTCTGCCACCCTCCATGTTAGCTCTGCTCACGGTGAGGCCCATGAGTGCACAAACACGTAGACTTCTTGCTGCACGTCTGGGTTTTTGCACAAGAGGAAGCAAGTCTTCCTTCACTGTTTCTCATTCATTTCCTGAACATGCCGCTGTCTTCTTTCAATTCCTTAAAAAGCGCTTTAACATCTTTTATAGCTATATTGCTGGTCTCAGAATTCTGGCCCCCAAGCATCAATTAAAGAAGTGGTCTGGATCTGCTTCCTATAAGTGGTCTGGATCTGCTTCCTATGGACAGAAGTCAACTTGCAATTTTGTTTGCTACGGAAACAAACACCAAGCATACTTCCTGTTAAACTACAAATAGCCAATTACCTAACCGAATTCTACTTAAGGATTTGATTACTTATGCAGAAACAGCCCAGGTTTCTTCAGAACCTCAGGTCACGTCATCGAAGACAAAGCATCTGGTTGAATGGGGAGAGCAGGAGGCAGTGGGCCCCCATCACAGAACAAGCCCCACAAAAGGAAAGTGTTTTCAAAGATAGTGGGCCCATGGAGAGCTGGGGCAGGGCAGGGAGAAGGGTATATGAAAATGGGTTGAGCATGCCTTTACCCACTCTAGCACTGCCTTAAATCAGAAGAGAGGCCTTCTGGACCCTCTTGAAATTCCTCCCCTCTTCACTCCTAAGCCTCTGCCACCTTGGCAACACCCTGGCAATGCAGAGCTAAAACACAGAGAGGGGGTTTTATTCACGTGATCTTCCAGATGAGAGGGGAGTGTGGTCCGAAAAGAGCCATTACTGACTCCTGTTCAAGCTTCCTCTTCTCTCTTGCTGTATGGAGAACTTAGAGAAACAAGAAAGACACAAAAAGGAATACCTAAGAAGAAGAAAAAGAATGTGGGATGACCACTAAGGTGGTAAATTGGTGTCTAACTTTGAAAATCATAACTGAGGAGGATTGAAGAATGCAGCAGATGGAGTGGAAGCTACATGGACACTCCCAGGACCAAATTGGAATTTCAACTAAAATATAGAAAAACCATCCTGAATAACAACAGCAACTGAAGACCAGCTGGAGAGCACCCTCATCACCAAGGACAAAAAGTAGAAACCACATAGAGATTGGTAGGAAGTGCAGAGGCATGAGAGGGCTGGCTGGGCTCCCACAGACAGCAGCTGAAGGTCCAGAGGGAGATCTCAGCTGTGGGGGGTTTTCACTGAGGACTCTGGGGCCTAAACCCCTAGCTGGGCTTCCCAGCCAAGTTCACCAGAACTGAGGAAGGTGCCCATATAACACCTGGGTGTGAAAAGCAGCCAAGTTTCTGTCTGCTAGGGAGAGATGGCTGGAAATGCAGGCACCCACTTAAAGAGCCAACACACAAAGTTTCATGTGCAGCTACTCACCTTAGGATCTAGCAGAGGGAAGGCAGAGTGGACTGGAGCTGTGTGAGGAAAATCTAGGCTTGTGAGCTCTGGAGATAGAGATCAGAGGGCACCTCTCTGGATTCTTGTGCCGGATCACTCCCCCATACTGCAGAGGCAGACATTTACCTTCCAAGCAGCTTTTGCCCAAGGGGGAAGCAATTGCTCCACCCTGCTGGAAAACCTCTAGCCCTACCCCATGGACTTTCCATAGCCTGAGGCTCATTAAGAGAATCAGATTAATCAGCCTGCTGGCAGAGGCAAACTTCAGAGTGCTTCAGTCTTTGCCTGATCTCCTTCTGGACCCCCACCTTGGAAAAGTAGACTTTGGTGTGCATCTTGGTCCTGTCCAAACACACCCAGCCCAAATAGAGGGGACCTCAAGCCAAAGGTTGTTGATAGCTCCACACAGGGTACTCAAAGCCAGTCACAAACAGCATCTGACATTGGCCTGCAGCAGAAAGCATCCAAAAAGACTGAGTCCTAGCAGGCCTACCTAATACACAGAAACAAACCCAAATAGGCAGCCAAAATGGGGAGACAAAAAACAAGCCCCAAATGAAAGAACAAGAGAAGTCTCCAGAAAAAGAGGTAAGTGGAATGGAGATAAGCAATCTATCAAATATAGAGTTCAGAACACTGGTTGTAAGGATGCTCAACAGCATGAAAAAAGATATGGAAACTATGAAAAATGACTAGTTAGAAATGAAGAATGGCACAGCAGAAATAAAGAATACATTAGAAGGAATTATCAGCAGATTAGAGGAAGCTGAGGATCGGATCAGTGAATTAGAAGACAGGGTTGAAAAAAATCACTTAATCAGAGACCCAAAAAGAAAAAACAATTAAAAAACAGGAGGACAGTTTAAGGGAACTGTGGGACAACATGGAATGTAGCAATATTCGTATGATAGGAGTGCCAGAAGAGGTCAAAAGTAAGCAAGAGTTAGAGAACCTGTTTGAAAAAATAATGGCAGAAAAATTTCCTAACCTGGTGAAGGAAAAAGTCACACAAGTTCAGGAGGCACAGAGAGCCCCAAGCAAGAAGAATACAAAGAGGCCCACACCCAGACCCATCATAATTAAAATGCCAAAAATTCAAGACAAAGAGAATATTAAAGGCAGCAAGAGAAAAGGAATCTGTTACCTACAAAGGAGCTCCCATAAGGCTGGTCAGCTGATTTCTCATCAGAAACTCTACAGGCCAGAAGGGAATGGCATGAAGTATTAAAGGTAATGCGAAACAAGGATCTGAAACCAAGACTACTCTATCCAGCAAGGCTGTCATTCAAAATAGATGGTGAAATAAAGAGCTTCCCAGGTAAAAAAAAAAAAAAAAAAAAAGGCTAAAGGAGTTTATCCACACCAAATAAGCACTGCAGGGAATGTTAAAGGGACTGCTGTAATTAGAAGTAGAAATAGAGAGAGAAACACAGGCATAAAGAATTAAAATGGCAATAAATAAGGACCTATCAATAATAGCCTTAAGGACTTTAAGGGAGAGATCAACAGCAATACAGTCATAGTCATGGACTTGAACACCCCACTGACTTCACTGAATAGATCTTCCAGACAAAAAGTCAACACAGAAACAGTGGCTCTAAGTGGCACACTAGATCAGATGGATTTAATTGATATTTACAGAACATTTCACCCCAGAGCTGCAAAATATACATTCCTCTCAAGTGCACATGTGGACTCATATGGGTCATTTTCAAAGATAGACTACATGTTAGGACACAAAACCAGTCTCTACAAGTTCAAGAAGATTGAAATCATATCAAGCATCTCAGATCACACGGGCATGAAATTAGAAATCAACTACAGTAAAAACACTCAAAAACATTCAAACACATGGAGGCTAAATAGCATATTATTAAACAATGAATGAGTTACCAATAAGATGAAGATAGAAATAAAAAACTTCCTGGAAACAAATGAAAATGAACACACAACCACCCAAAATCTATGGGACACAGTGGAAGCAGTCCTGAGATGGAAGTTCATAGCACGCAGGCCTACCTCAAAAAGCTAGAAAAATTTTAGTAAACTACCTAACCCTAACCCTACAACTTAAAGATTAGAAAGCTCCCCTGTGAAGCTGTCCAGACCAGGGCTTTTGTCTGCTGGGAGTTTTTTTTTTTATTACTGCTTAGATTTCATCTGCTGTTATTGGCCTATTCAGGTTTTCTGATTCTTCCTGATTAGGTTTTACACAATCTCACTCATATGTGGAATCTAATAAACAAAACAGACTGAGGAGCAAAATAGATCCAGAGACAGAGAAGCATGGAACAGACTGATGGATCTCAGCGGGAAGGGGGTGGTAGGGTAGTGGGTGGGGAGAGATTAATCAGAGAACTTATATGCATATATGCATAACCCACGGACACACACAATAGTGTGGTGAAGGCCTAGGGGGAGGGTGGATGCAGGGTGGAGGGATTCAATGGGGAAAAAAAGTGGGGGATATCTGTAATACTTTCAACAACAAAGATAAATTTTAAAAAATCATAACTGATATAAATGATATGCACTCTACAAGGAGTGGTAAGGGGTAGAGAGAACACAGAAGTTTCAGTCCTTTCCCACAAAAGCCTACCATTTATGTAGGTCAGAACACCGGGTCAGAGATTATAAGCAGCCTGGTTGAACTGGGCCAGTGGAAGGCTTCATTCAGCCCCAAAATTTAAAAATCAGATTTTCACATTAAAATCTGGGAATCTGGCTTCTTGTGAAAAATCAGAGGATACAACAAATCCAGATGTGTATTCTCATAAGGCAACAACCTGCCTGGCTCTGCCAGTGGCTGCCTGTGTGGCAGGCACCCTCTTCGGAAGAGTCCCCACCACTCCCTGTTGCCTTACTGTTCATCACTGTAACAGCTTGGGCCCTAGAGCATATGAATATAGGATGACTGTATAGCATATAGTCATTCCCAACTGGGACATCTGAAACATGAAATTAGAGGGAGATTTTGTAAATTCAACAAAAGGTCACTTGTATTATACAGCCACCAAGGATTCTTGTGGAAAGAGGAGCAGCATGAATCAATTCCTTAACTTATCTCAAAGTCTTCACTCAGGAATTCTGCTGGATGAATTCATCCGTCTTCTGGCAGGTAGACAAGGAGGCCTAGTTGTAGTGGCCAACCTCTCAGTCTCTGGGCCCACTTGGAGGAGAGCTGGGGTGTTGCCCCTGAATGCAGCTGCTCAGCATGGGGTCAGAAAGGGGAGTACAGATCCTGTCTGATATCAGCGTTCAACATCAGGGTGCCACGAGGGGGATGCACGAATAATTCATATCACAACCAGAGTTATGCTCAGTGAGCTTCGATGGCAACGAATTACCTTGAATGCATTCCCTGCCTACACATCGGTCTATCTTTTCACTGGTATCTGCGGCGAGTTTATGAATGGGTGCATTTTCTTTAGGCGAGGCAGTTTCAGGATCCTGGCTCGAATTTCCAATTTCTGATTTGCTATTTACAAACTGTACATCATAAGATTTCAAATAACACATGACTAAAAAAAAACAAAACAAAACAACATGCCCTTGCTAAAGAGGAATCTGGATAGAAAGAGAGGAACAACGGTTCTTTTAAAGTCTCTGGACATTCACACACATGAAAGTCAGGAGACTTGGGTGTTCTGGTGATAAAAAGTGGCGGGGGAGGAACGCAAACACTTATAGAGCACTTACTGACTTGGGCACTTTTCATGTGTTCTCCTTGTTAACTTGGTCTCGCAGATAAAGAAACAGGTTCCGTGACAACACTGTCCAATAAAAACACGCTGTGAACCACATTTGTAATTTAAGATTTTCTAGTAACCACATTCTAAAAAGGTAAAAAGAAAAAGGTGAGATGAGTTTTCATAACATATTTTGTTTAAGTCAGTATATCCAAAATAATCATTTAAATGTGTAGTTATATAAAATGTTACAAAAGAGATATTTCACGTTCTTTTTTTCAGACTGCCTTCGAAGTCCAAGGTTGAGTTTATACCACTTCACAGTTTGGATTAGCCGAGTTCAAGTGCTCAATACCACTTGTGGCAGCGGCACAGCTCTGAGAGGCTGACGCACTTCCAAGCCCCATGACCTTGGTGAGCAGCGTAACTTCTCTGGTCTCCCATCTCCTTATTATAAAATGTGAAGGTGACAGTTGGGCTTTGCCCAGCTCAGGCGTGTCTGCTCATTCGCCAAGGTCTTATGATAACAGATTCGTAGGACACAGTGATCATTGTTAACGGTGGCAGGTAACTGCAGGAGCAGACAGATATCAAAATGACACGTGATACAATCACAGGTTGTATCACAAATCCAGGGAACATGGGTAATTACTGGTAAATATGGTTTTCACAACCATATGGACGTTGGGGTGACACGTAGGAGTATTCGAGGCCTGGCAAGTCCCCGCCTGGGGTTCCTGCAACCTGTCAGGCCTTCACCTTCGCAGTAGGGGCGGAATTCTAATGCCACCAGCCACAAGCATATTGTATGAGGAACTGGGGAGATGACAACTTCTTTAGCCTTCTCACAACAGACTATCGCTTCTTTAAGACTTATGTGTTGCACATTTGTTTACAGTTATTACTGGACAGAAATAATAAGACACGTGCAAAAATGCTGTATCCAGCTTGTTTGACCATTCAGTTGTTCAGTTTATTGAGAACAATTAGCTGTTGCTTTTTGTTAATCTTTACCCAAGGATATTTTCTCCATTGATTTTTTTTAGAGAGAGTGGAAGGGACGGAGGGGGCGAGAGAAAAATCAATGTGAGAGAGATACATGGATTGGCTGCCTCCTTCTCGCACCCCAACCAGGGCCAGGGATGGAATCTGCAGCCCAGATACATGCCCTTGACCTGGAATCAAACCCATGACCCTGCAGCCTGCGGGCTTACGCTCTAACCACTGAGCCATGCAGGCCAGGGCTAGGCTGTCTTTTTTATTTTTATTTTTTTTAAACACACATTTTAATGGACAAAAAAGCAAAGTGAGTCACCTTTTTTTAAAAGGTGAAATGTAGCAAAGGAAGATGTTAAGCAGTTTTTTACTATATACAAAATGCCATTTAGAGTGGAGGTGGCCACCGCCAGCAATTGAGAAAATGTCTTTCACATTAGGCTGTCTTTTTAATGTAATTATTCAACGAACTGACACTCTGCAGGTAAAAATCTCAGCTAAAGGAAGTTAGCTAGAGTGAGAATTTTATAGAAAGTAGAACATCTTTCTTACCAAAGGCAAGCTTATTCTAATGAAATCAGAAAGCTTGGGAGCAGGGTAAGAGGCAACTTAAAGATATCACAAGTAGGTACAGAGCCACAAAAGGCCCCTAATGCCCAAGGCAATCTCGAGAAAGAAGCACAAAGCTGGAGGCATCACACTCCCTTACCACAAGGTATATCAGAAGGATATAGTAAGCAAAACGGTATGGTACTGGCATAAAAACAGACACAAAGATCAATGGAACAGAGCAGAGAACCAAGAAATAGAGCAACATAGATACAGTCAGTTAATCCAGGGCGAAGGAGCCAAGAATATACAATGGGGGAAAAACAGTCTCATCAATAAATGTTGGGAAAACTGAAAAGACAACCACCAGAAAAGACTAAAACTGGACCACTATCTTATATCATACACAAAAACTAACTCCAAGTGGATTAAAGGCCTTGAATGTAAGGCCCGAAACCGTAAAACTTCTAGAAGAAAACAAAGGCGTTACGTTCCTTGACATAGGTCTTGGTGATGATTGTTTGGATTGACACCCAAAGCAAAGGCAACAACAGTAAAAATAAACAAGTGGGATTACATCAAACTAGAATGCTTCTGCACGGGAAAGGAAACCATCTATGAAATAAAAGGCAATCTACAGAACTGGAAAAGATATTTGCAAATCATTTATCCAGTAAGGGGTTAATATCCAAACTATGAAAAGAGCTCATACAACCCAACAACAGCAAAGCAAATAACCCAATTAAAAAATGGGCAGAGGACCTGAATAGACATTTTTCCAAAGAAGACATACAGATGGCCAACAGGTACATGACAAGGTGCTCCATACCACTAATCATCAAAGAAATTCAAATCAAAACCACGATGAGGTACTACCTCGCTCCGATCAGAGTGGCTATTGTTATCTTTAAAAAGATAAGATATAACAAGTGTTGGTGAGCATGTAGGATAAAGGCAGAACCCTGATGGTGGGACTGTAAATTGGTGCAGCCACCATGGAAAACAGTATGGAGATTCCTCAAAAAAATTAATATAGAACTACCATATGAGTCAGCAATTCTAGTTCTGGGTATTTATTGGAAGAAAATGAAAACACTAACTCGAAAAGATATATGCTCCCCCATGTTCATCGCACCATTATTTGTAACAGCCAACTGTGGAAACTGTGACTGTTTGTCAGCCAATAAATGGATAAAGAAGATGTGAGACAGAAAACAATGGAATAGCATTCAGCCGTAAAAAGAATGAAATCTTGCCATTTGTGACGAGATGGATAAACCTTGAGGGCACTGTGCTAAATGAAATGTCAGAGAAAGACAAATGCCATATGATCTCACTTATATGTAGAATCTAAAAACCCACAAAACAAAACTGAGCTCATAGATACAGAGAAGAGAGTGGTGGTTGCCTAGGTGGGGAATGAGGGGTGGGCAAGGTAGGCGAAGGGGTCAAAGGTACAAACCTCCAGTTATAAAATAAGTAAGTCATGGGGATGTAATGTACAGCATGGTGACTATAGGTACTAATGCTGTATTGTGTATTTGAAAGTACCTAGGAAAATGGATCTTAAAAATTCTCAACATGAGAAAAAACATTGGAACTATGTATAGTGCTGGATGCTAACTGGACTGATTGTGGTGATCATTTTGCAACGTATACAAATATTGGATCATTATGTTATACACCCGAAACTAATACAATATTGTATATCAATTATACCTCAAAAAAATCACAAGTAGGGACAGCATAGAAGTGAAAGAACTCATGGACCTGTTCACACGGTTTTCCGACCCTTTCCTTTGCGATTTGTTTCCTTACCTTTAAAATGGGAAAAATACGTACCTCCCAGAACTATCAGAAGGAAAAAGGTTCTAGACATCATAACTGCTGGCTCCCCTTTTTCTACATCAGCAAGAAAGGATGGGGTGAGACAGCTGAGGAAAAAAGACAGGCAAGAGGCCTTTAGTGTTTTTGTATATTTTTGCTTTATTGTGGACTAATTTCTTTAGTAAATAACAGTAATTATTTCTCTGATTAGGGAAATGGCACATACATTGTAGAAAAATGTGAAAAATACAGAAAGAAATGCTTTTAAAATTGCCACTCTATCACTGAGTGGTAAAACTATTAATGTTTTGGGGTTTGTCCTAAGCATGCCTACCTGCAAACATTTTTCTTTCTCTTTAAAAAGTTGCAATAATATTATAGAAAGTGTTATGCCTCACTTTTCACTTACATACTCTTATTTTTTAAAAAGTATTCTTCAAGTTTTGGAATTTCTCTTATTTTAAAAATATTGTCCTAAAACATAACTGACTGGTTGTAGAACATTTTGCTATATTTGATGTGCCATATTTTATTTAGTCCTATTTTGGGGCAGGAAGACTGTTTCCAAGTTTTCTCAATATAGATATGCCGCATGATATTCTTGTACACAAATTTTGATGCACATCTGTTGATGTCCTTAGAATAAATTCCTAGGAGTGGAATGAGTAATTCCAAGGGTTTCGAAATGATCCTGACACATATTAAATCACACTTCTCAAAGATTATAACAATCGATGATGGCTTCTACCATTGTGAATCATTTCTGTACCATCTGGCCTCAGAACCAAAAGATCAACTACAATTTTGAAAAAGTAATGCATTGAGAGCGGATGGATTTTAGGTAGTTCTATTTATTTTCCTATGAAACTCTATGTGATTTTCCAATTTTTGTATTTAGAATGCTGGGCTACAGAAAATTGGGAGTGGGCTGGGTGGTTTCTGGAGCAGAGAAGTGCACCAAGGACTGGGAAACACTCGTCAGCCCCAGGATATCAGACACAGTGGACCTGCTCTAGACTTGACTTGTACCCTTGGTGGGTGAGGTTTCTGCCTGCCTGCCAATTGTAATCAGCTACAAACAGAGCAGGTTTAACGAAACAGTAAACCAAGGTCAGGGGTGGGTGACAATGCATGGGGTTGAAGGAGCCAGGATAGGATTGAGAGGCCAGGAAAAGCTGCACCAGAAAGGGATGGGTCTGTGATGCTGGACAAGCTATCCTGCTACAGCCCCAGCCCCAGCCCCAGCCTCAACCCCAGCCCCAGCCCCAGCCCCAGCCCCAGCCCCAGCCCCAGCCCCAGCCTCAACCCCAGCCCCAGCCCCAGCCCCAGCCTGCTGGAAACAAATCACAAGCTTTGCAGAAAGACAAGGGGTCTCAAGAGCAACCTATGAGCACAGTTCCTGCGAGTTCCTGCAACTGTCAGGAGGATGTCACAGAAGGTGTGGGGAAAACCCAGGAGGCAGTTCCACAACCTCAGTTTGGTCTGGGCCAGCATCTAGGTTATGTGAAAATTCAATTACAATTAGGAATTTGGAGAAGATAATCTGGACTTAAAGAATTAATATACATGTATTTAAATTAGACATATGCACTAACATAAGCTCTGGAGATTTAGAGAACCTAAACGATCACCATTGATTTTAGTAACTTTAGGAGATTTAGCAACATGAGGAACTATAAGAAACCGGTGAAAATAATTCTCAAAACTGTCACAAAGGGAAATACCTAACCCTCGTAATTATGGATCCCTCACTACTTAACCCTCCCCAGGAATAAATATAAAGTACTATTTAATATGGCTTTGGCAGTAACAAATCCTGTCAGGCTGGTAACACGTTACTGGTTCTAAGTTGGGTAAGTCAAAGGCTGTTGTTTACATATGGCATACATGACCTATTTTAACTTTGACAAGGGTTTAAACTTGTCCCACATACACCACTCCACAAACCAGAAAAATATGGTCAAAATGTCACTCACTATTAGCAAACACACAGAGAATGTTTTCAAAGGCTGGCCTTGGGTGAGTATATCTGTCATTTTCATCAGTAACGAGAGAAGATGGTGCATGAATAAATGAGTTAAAGAGATGACCCAGCCTGGGGTTAGGCCTACTCACATACTAACCAACCAGGTAAGATAGGGGACAGGGACCTTGAAATCAGCAGGTACAGACATATAGAATGAAGTTTGATAGCACCAGGTACCTTTAACGACAGAGAACAAATCGAGCAGATAAAAAACGGAGTGAACACATAAAACAATAAAACAGCTTCCATCTGGAGTCCCCAAGAGCAAGTCCCTCTAGATAGCTGGGTTCCCAGCAGTCGAGACGCCTTTAAGCTCTAATTTTATGTTTTTATCTGCTTTCAATGGAAAATTTTCAAAAAGGTATCATTCGCTTCTCTGTTTCCTTAAAGAATGTGATGAATATAATGTAGCCTTTTCTTGATGACTCGGCGCAATCATGTGTGACGAGCTAATACAATAAACATGTATTAAGCACCTCTACTCTGTGCCAAGTGCTGTACGTTGAACTTGAATCATTTTTTATTGACTTTAAAACCAGGTCTTGAAAACATGATAGTTAAGTGAAAAAAGGCCAGTCCCAAAGGCCCACGTACTGTGTCATTCCATTCACATGAAATGTCCAGAACTGGAAAATCCATAAAGACAGCAAGTAGACTGGTGGCTTTCTAGGACTGAGAATGGGGTAAGCTAAGGGGTGTGGGTTTCTTTTTTGTTGTTGTTAATCCTTACACGAGGTTATTTTTTTCCATTGCTTTTCGGAGAGAGTGGAAGGGAGGAGTAGAGACAGGGAGAGAGAAACATGAATGTGAGAGAGACACATCGATCGGTCGCCTCCCGCACACGCCTGGGCTGGGGCCAGGGACTGAGCCTGCAACCGAGATCCATGCCTTTGGCTAGAATCGAACCAGCGATCCTTTGGTCTGAGGCTGACGTTCTAACCACTGAGCCAAACCAGCCAGGGCTGGGGGTGTGGGGTTTCTTTTTGGGATAATGACATTGTTCTAATAATTGTGGTGGTGGATTCACAATTCTGTGACTATATTAAAAGCCATTGCATTGTATACTTTAAATGGGTAAGTTGTGTTGTATGAGAAATAAATCTCAATAAAGCCATCTTTTAAAAAACAAGTTGGTGCCCTGGCTGGTCTGGCTCAGTGGTTAGAGCGTCGGCCCTTGGGCTGAAGGGTCCGGGTTCGACTGCAGCCAAGAGCAGGTACCTCGGTTGTAGGCCCGATCCCCAGCCCTGGTTGGGGCAACCAATCGATATGTCTCTCTCATATCGATATTTCTCTCCCTCTCCCTCTCCCTCCCCCCCTCCTTTCCCCTCTCTCTCTCCCTTCCACTCTCTGTGAAAAGCAATGGGATGAAAAAAACTATGCTTGGGTGAGTGTTAAAAACAACAGTCTGGCAATGTTCACAGAAGAGAAAGAGACGACACCTGAACAATTATGAGGAGGGCTGACGACACAGTGGCCTGGGGAGACGCTGCTGATCGCTTCTATTCGTCCCTGAAGGATTCTTGGCCCCTCTGGATTCTTTGCCCCAGGCTACTCTGCTATATCCTTTCCTTCTTGTCCTCATGCCTGCCTGTGACAGGTTCTGTAGCATTAGCTGCTTCAGATCAGCTCCGGTTCTTGAAACCACAGAAGTTCAAGGTCAGGCTCAGGAGACAGAAAGTCCTTACTGATCCAAAGGCTGTGTTCCTGCTGCTTGGAAAGGCTAAAATTCAAAACGTCAGAGTCTGGAGTAAGGTTTATTGATCGAGAAGGTGCCAACCAAGAAGATAAGAGACTTAATCCTCAGATCCATTTTACCAAAGTGCAAAGTTCAGGCTTCTTTTATGTCGAGGGAAGGGGAAATGGGAAGGGCAAGAGGTGATTGATCACCACCGATAGATATCTGGGCACAAGCAGGGGTTCGAGGAAGATTGTGCTAGTTGATGTGAGTTTGGTTCCTGCAAATCATTGATAAACAATCATTTTTTAAATTTGTATATACTTCCCTTATCTCCTCTGGAGATGTACCTTCTAAGGGGCCATTTTTGTAAACCTCAAGTCACAAGCAGAATTCCTCTAACGATTAGCATGTTTGTATGTGAGACTAAGCAGAAGCTATTAGCCTGAAGATCATGGGAACAAAGCAGACTTGAAGATAGAATCAGAGAGGCTGAGCATCTCATTCAGGCACAGACCTGGGTTTAATGACTAGGCTGAGACACCATCACTGTGACCTTGGACAAGTTTTTTACCCTAAGCTCATTTCCTCATCCGTAAGACAGGAATGATAATATTTACCTCGTAGTGTTGTTATGAGGATTAAATGAGATAGAGCTTGTGGCTCACTTTGTATCTGACCCACAGTAAGTGTGCAAAAGAACTTTGTGCCTGGGAAGGGGAAAGCACAGAGTCCTCAGAGCATGGCATTCATTTTGATTGTGTTTAGATGAATAAAGACAATGGTATCAATGGATGTTCCTGCCAGATAAAGTGTTACTAAATTTTCGGCTTTCCCTAAAATAGTAGAAAGAAAAAATGAATAAACATTGGTTGAGCATTTACTGTGTGCCAGGTGCTTGACACTCAATATCTCATGTAAATCTTTTCATAACAGCTCCATGCTGTAGATGAGGAAACCTGGGTTCACCCAGCTAATCACCATGACAATACCACTGAACACTCTCACAAGGTGCTAAGGTCATGTACTAACTCATTTAGTCTTCATAACCCTATGAGGTAGTGTGGTGCTGTGATTTATAAGAAATATAAACTTCGTTTTCAGCCAGTTCCTGGCTCCCAACTCCCAGAAACCCTCAGAATTTCTTAAGTGTCGATAATGCTAAAGTGTCTTTTTCATGTTAATGAGGCAGCTTCTGGACCCCACCTAAGGAGGAGGCCGGTTGTCAGGACAGCCAAACCTGTGATTAGAGAGTTGGAACTTTTGGTCCCAAACCCCTGACCTTCAGCGAGGGGAGAGAGGCTGAAGGTTGAATGAGTCACCAATAGCCAATGATTTAATCAGTCATGCCTATGGACTGTATTGAAGCCTCCTTAAAAATCCAGAAGGAGAGAGTTTGAAGAGCTCCTGGGTTGCAGAGCCCGTGGAGGTTGCAGAACCCGTGGAAGCTCCGTGCCTTTCCCCCATACCTTGTCCTATGCATTTCTTTCCTCTGGCTGCCCTGAGTTATAACCTTTATAACAAACAGGTGACCTAGTAAGTAAATGTTCCGTGAGCCGCTCTAGCAAATTGAACCCAAAGAGGGGGCAAGGGAACCTCCAGTCTGTAGTTAGTCGTAAGTACAGAGAGCAACAGCCTGGGCTTGTGACGGGCATCTGAAGGTGGTGGGGGGTGGGCGGCAGTCTTTTAGAACTGAGCCCTCGACCTAGGATCTGATGCCATCTCTGGAGAGATGGTGACAAAATTAAGTTGAAGTGTAGGAAACCCAGCTGGTGTAGGAGCATTGTTTGTTGTTGGTGTGGGGGAACCCTCCACACATCCCCACACACATTGAAAATGTTCTCAGAACACCAAAAGGGAGGTATTATAATGATCCCATTTTACAGACAAGGAAATGGAGGCACAGAAATAATTGACTCGTCCAAGGTCATCCCTATTAAATTGCAGATCTGGGATACAAACACAAATAAATTTGATCCCAGAGCCTGTATCTCTTCCATGTCAATGCTGCCCACTGAGAACAAAGCAGAGGGTCCTAGTAGTCCCCGTATGTAACAGAAAGCCGAGCTGCAAAAGGCACAATGTATGGGATGCCGGACAAATTAAAGGGAGAGCGGTCCCTCACTTCAATCAGGCAGTAGGCTCTTTTGGGGGGATTTGAGGGGCATCGAGACCACTTCATCAGGCTCTTCTAAACCTTCCTACCTGAGAATACGTACTCAGAGTACCATTTTGTTGCTGAAGGTTATTTGTGGTTTGGGGTTTGTCAGAAGAGCTCTTAACAGCTGTAACTTTCTCTGATACATATATTTATACATAGATCTCTCTCTATATTTATATAGACATAAGCAATTTTTTTCTCACATAGTTTTGAGACCAGAGAAGGGAGAGGATCTCAAAGGCCCCGGGGGTGTGAGAGAGGCCCGGTGAACTCTGAACATCATGGCCTCGCCTGCCTTTTCGTTCTGCGCAGGTTGGCCTTAAAGGCTGGCGTGCAGAGTACACGGGAGGAGGTCGGGACTCTCTGGTTAGGCCATTCATCTCCTCTCCCAGGCCGATCTCACTGGGGAAAGCAGTGGCCCTTGGTCTGCGGCCTCTGCTCTACTCGGCTAATTCAATGCTGAGAACCGTACACGTGGATCAGGGAAGTTCACTTGCTCACAGACGCCCTGTGTTAAGAGGATAATAACCGGCTGTCCCTGCTCTCCCCAGAGCCAATATTCCAGGCAGATGGCTGGTACCTTCTTCCTGCTCCTTCAACCACCTGGACCCATCCCCATCACTCCTCCCTGCTTCCAGGACGGGCCCCTTTGACAAAGCTGTCCAGAGGCTCATGGCAACTGCATTGAATTTATTTCACTTTTGGGTGGAGGGGTGGGTTTCCTGAAATGTGTTTTCTCCACTGGGCATTATTTTGTTGGGGTTCAGTGGCCCTAGTGAGAGGAAGAAATTCCCACAAGGCAACTGACAGAATTTCATTTCCTGTGCTCTTTCCAACCACAGATGTGTAACATTTCATTAAAAAAATCATGGTAATTACTCAGGTGAAGAAAGTACCCCAGTCAATTCCAGTCCAGGTAGGGGGAGTGATTCTCCTAAGCCTCTCTCCCACCCTCCATCAGAGGCATCTCCATTGCAAGGGGAGACTCCTGTTTCTCTAAGTAGGATGGGGTGGTCCAGGCTTGGAAAACAGCTGGGGGTGACCTGAGGGGGGGGACCTGGCAGCAGTTAATGTTTGACTCCTTAATTGTAGGGCCAAAATTCCAAGGGCTTCCAGAGAGGATCAGCGTCCACCTGGGGCTGTGAACGGCTACTATAAACATGTCCTGGGAACAAGGCAGGTGCAAGGTGTGGCCTTAAGTAGGTGGGTGGGGACAGGACAGAAGGAAGGGCTCCTCTGCTCCCCACAATCTACTGTTTGTTTAGAGACAGTTGATGAGGTTAAGAGTATACCTCTTGACTTGGTTTCTCATTTCCTGGGTTGGGCCACTGCCATGATAAGGGTAGTATATTAAGCTTTTCACAACTTTTTATACTTTAAGATTCACCAAAGCACAGCTTCCCAGATCATGTTTTAAAAGGGAGGAAGCAGAGATCTATAAGGGCAAGGCTGGGGGGGACCCCCTTGGGGGCAGAGTTGGACAGTGGGACTCTCACGAGGACACCAAACGTGGTAGAAGGATAGACACAGACGGTGTGTTAGTTTGCTGGGGCTGCCACAACTGGGCCATGTAAACAGAAACTCACTTTCTCACAATACTGCAGGCTAGAAGTCCAAGATCAAGGTGTCAGCAGGTTTTCTCTCTTCTGAAGCCTCTCTCCTTGGTTTGCAGATGGCCGTCCTTCTATTTGTGAAGTCTGTTTCCTAATCTCTTCTTATAAAGACGTCAGTCATGTTGGATTAGGCACCCTCTAATGATCCCACTTATCTTAATTACCTCTCTAAAGGCCTGTTTCCAAATACAGTCATAATCTGGGGTACAAAGGGTTAGGATTTCAACATGCAAATTTTGGGGGGACATAATTCAGCACATAACAGATAAAGAGGGGAACAAAGTCCAAACACAGCTTCCTTCTCTGGCTTGTGGAGAACATCAGGGTCACATGTCCTTGCCAGGAGTTCCCTGGAATATGGGCTCGTTCTGCCCTCCTAGGCCTGGGGTGCCCCGCAGAGCAGGAGCAGTAGCTGCGGGCTTGGCGACTGGCCCACCCCAGGAGCCCTGGCGCCTGGACAAGCTTCAGCTCTGTCTGAGCGGGAGACCCAGGAGGGAATGGAGGCCCTTTCCCTGCCCCACGTTATGAAACATACTTAGGGGAGACTCAAACTCCATGCTAATTTAATAGTTATTAATAATTGAAAACACCATTGCTCAAGGATTATTTGCACAGTGCTTGGAGGCTCGAGAATTAGTGATAATAAAATTTAGCATTAAGATAAAACTGGGTTAAGAGTTTTCCTGCCTCTGTTTTAAATGTCTCTGTATATAAAATATTCATTTTTAAGTTATAAACTAATAAACAAAGATGTCCCCAATAGGCTCCCACGTGTAAAAATCTAATGTAATAATGTAAATCAAGAAATAGTAATAAACAAATTATAAGAAAATGATCATTGGGGACACACTGACAAAATTATTAGAGTAGCAGGTCAGCATGAAGAATACGAGCAGGACAGGAAGGCTCAGGGGCTGTGTCTGTTATGTGACTCACAGGTTTAGACTTTATCCACCCATGGCTGGGTTAGTCTCCTCAGAGCCACAGAGATGTGGCCCTCGCTCACATTCCTGCCCTTCTTTTCCCTTTTAAAATGATTCCATGAATGCCAGACATAAAAAAGGTAAAATTCAAATGCGTTTAGTTCTTGGGACTGCCCAGCATTCCCCATTTCGAACCTCTGATGATGATGGATGCCCGTCTCTCAAGCAAACCCATTCTCGAGTCTGGTTGCTCAGTCTTTCTACCCAGTCTCTAAATACTGGTGTCCCTCAGGGTTTGTCCTAGAGCCTCTACTCTTCTCTGTCTACACCCCTTTCTTAGGTGGTTTTACCATTCTCATACCCTTAAAAAAGGTCAGTCTGGTGCTAACAACTCCAAATTTATATGTCAAGCCGAGCTCCAGACTCACAGAACTATCTATCTCCTTGACCTCTCTACTTCAAGGTGCTCATCCCCTCCCTCCACAGCTCCTCCTCCCAAGTCAGTCAATGGCAACATAGCCATCACGTGCTCAAGAAAAAAACCCAAGAGGAGTCCCTGATTCCTCCCTTTCCCTCACTCCCCATATCCAACTCATCAGGGAGCTCTTTTAGTTCGACCTTTGAAACCGGACACAACGGGTCCTGGTTGCCTGTCGCTACTTCAGCCAATTAAGCAGAGACAAGGTTGAATCATATGTGAGCATTTATTCCAATAATGCGGCAACATGGGAGAACACCAGGATTTGTCCACATAAAATCTGTTCTACTGCCCCTCCTCATAAGCCAGTTCCTTATATTGGGTAGAAGGACAAAGATTACATGGGGAGGTGGGCAAAAAGAGTGAGAATGGGTGTAATGGTTTACAGGTTACAGGAAATGCGGGCTGGGGGTTGCAAAAGGGCGGGGCACCCCAGAACCCTTTTGTTCCAGGAACGAGTTTGTTGTCTTTCCATGACAATGGGAGAACAGACCACACTCCAAGGTCAACCCTTCTGTTCTGAGGCCTACAATTCCCAGCCAGGTTAGAAAGTGCTTTTTCTAATTAGAATAATCACAGTTAACAGAACATGTTTAATATTTCTTATGACTATAGCTAACAATCGCGGTCAACAGAGCATGATCAACGCCTCTGCCCACACCACCTTCAAAATACATCTGGAATCTGTCTACTTCCGTCTGTCTCCTCCCTCACCACACCAGTCCAGTCACATGCATATCTCTGGATGACACATGTACAATATAGCCTCCCAATGGGTCTCCCCACTGTCACTATGCCCACCCAACAAGCAGCTAGAATGATTTTGAAGCAAAAATTAGATCCTGCATGCCACTTCCTCCCCTAGTCTGCATAACACCCTTCAGTGGGCTTCTATTGCACTTAGAATAATATACAGGCTTCTTACTGTACCCCAAGGCCCCAATAGAGCATGCTTTACCCTCTCCGGCCCCATCTTTAACTATCTCCCCCCTCTCAAGACATTCTGGCTGGACTGGCCTCTAATGGTCCTCTAGGATTTTACTACCATCAGTGAAATCTCAGGATCAGTGGCCTCAGCAACACTGGGAGGCAGTCAGAAACCTCCAGACCCACCCGGGACCGACTGAAACAGAATCAGGATGTCTACAAGGTCCCCAGAATGAAGTGTCTCCTGGATGCCCGGAGGTGGGGCTGAAGGCTTCAATCCCTCACTAGAGGTTCATTCTCTGGCAGCCAGCTCCCATCCTCCGGAAGTCACCTGGAGGGTGAACTCAGGTGTAGTGAGAAGAGGCTTATTGTGAATAAGAGAAGATGCTCCTCTCACCCCCCACAAGAAATTACCAGGGTTTTAGGAGCTCTTGTGCCAGGAACCAGGACAAAGACCAAATCTATGTTTCTTATTATGTCACAGTAGCATGGGAACTGTGACAGGAAGAGCCGCTGGGCTTCTGGAAGGTGCCTACTGGGCTTCTGGAGATGCTGGGCAGGCAGGTGGAGTCAGAGCTGAGGTCTGGAATGGAGACATGAAGCTGGGAATTGTTAGCATGTGGATGATAGTAATGTCTCAAATTAAAACAAAAACTTTCCAGTGATTTTTCCTGATTCTAGAATAAACTCTAAAGTCCTGCATATTGTCTCCCCCCGTGCTCCCTCGTCCCTCAGCTCCCTCCTCCTCCTGGCTTGGGTCTCAGTGCAGGCACCACAGGCGTGGCATCCATTCCTTCCGCTGCCCTCCCTGGGTCAGGATGGGGATACCCCTTTGGCCTGCCCCTGCCCGGTCGCTCACAGAAGCTGTTACCATGTGCTACTGCACAGGAGGCCCGCACTGTCCTTGCCTGGGGCCTGACTCATTCCTTCCTCTGTGTATGCCCCAGCGCATATCCGGGTACTGGCTCATAGTGGATGCTCAGTCAATATTTGTCAAAAGAGGGAGGGTGGAATGACATTTCTGTGGCCTGAGAGCCAGCCCCAGAGGGTGCGGATCCGGGTGGTGCTGGGGCTGGAAGCAGCTGGTCGTTGGAGTCCAGCCAGTCCCTCCCAGATTCAGGGAAATGGGGACTCCGGGCAGAAGGAGGACTTTCATGGATGCCAGGCTCCCAGGGGTGCCAGGAAGAAGTGCCTATTTGCCCTCTCAGTGGCAGCCTCCCCTTTTCTGGCCACATTTCAATCCAGACTCAAAGCCTGACCACTCCGTGAGACCTTCCCCAGCCCTGCTCTGGGTAAATACCAGCCACTGCCTCTCCCTCGCTGCTCCCACATGCATTTTCTCTGGAGTGCAAGCTTGAATTTATTATTATTTTTACACTGAACCTCCATATACAGCTCAGTTACGTACAGCAAGGTGCTGATCTGACTCCTTACGCAAGTGTTTCAGCTTTTGGGGTGCCACTGCTCTGGCAAGACGTCACGATCACCTGTTGGGATCGCAGTTGACATGAGGCTTCCTGGGGTAATTCAAGGATCCCTCAGGGGAGCTGTAACAGTGAGGACAGGAAAGAATGTCCCTTCATTTCAGATTTCCTATCTGGGGCTGTGTTAGGTGGCCAACAGGACAGGACTTGTCAGTTTCCAGGAGCCAGGTATCACCTATGCAAACCAAATAAGAAATGTCTATAACTGTTCATTATTGAACTAGATCCCTCGCTCAGAGTGAGGGTGTCTGCAGAGCACCCCAGGATGAGAATGGCCTTGGGAAGCAGGGAGAGGACCAGGAACCCCGCCTGCCCTCCTGCCGCAGCCCAGACCTGCCTCGGGCAGTCCTGGAGGTGGCTGGAGGAGGCAGGCGGGAAGGCTCCTTGGCCATGAGGCTGGCTCCTGGAGCAACCCTGTGGGGCTGTGGTTTCAGTCTAATGAAGGTGTTGGCCTCCCGAAGCTCATCACGACAAGGCCCTGGCCACCTTGATTTATGGATTGGGGTTGCTACAGAGGCCTTGGATCTGATCTCAGAGAACAAAGCCGTGTGTGCGTAGTGATGGGGGCACAATCTTGATCCCCTCTTCCTCTGGAGCCCTCCTTCTGGCCAGAGGCAGGCCCTGCACGGCCACGGGTGCTCGCGCACGTCCTGAGTTGGCTGAGAACCAGAGGCAGTTCTGAGGTGCGCAGCCTTGCTCCTGCCTCTGGTCTAAAGTGGAAGTCACAGAAACTTCTCCCCGATTCCTCCTGCCCCCAGCCCCGCCCCCACATCTGAACCCCGGGTGGCTCCACCCCTCAGTGAGCACACTTTCTTACCCACCAACCTGTTTCTGAAGAGGGGGAAATTATGGCAGGTAAGTTATCAGTCTGGACAACCATTTCCCAGCGTCATTCCAGAACAAAATGTGTGAGGACAGCTGAGACAGTTACTGCCCTTGAAATAGGACATTAGAAATTCACTGTCAGGGTTCTCCAGAGCCATATAATCACTGGAGACTTTATAGAGATTTATTGCAAGATATTGGATCAGGGTAATGAGGCTGAACGTCCAATGGCTGCTGTGTACCAGCTGGAGACCCAGGGAGGCTGGTGATGTTTGAAGGCTTGAGCACTGGAGAGCGATGGTGTGGATTCCAGCCTGAGTCCAAAGGCCTGCGAACCAGGAGTTTGGCACCCGGCCGGAGAAGACCCCGGGCCCAGCTGGGACTCCGCAGAGAGGGCGAGCAAACTCGGCCCCTCCTCTGCCTTCTGGTGCTATGTGGGCCTTTAACAGACTGGACGATGCCCACATGGGGAGGCCATCTGCTTCGCTTAGTCTACTGGTTCAAATGCTAAGCCCTTCTCAAAGCACCCTCAGGCACACCCAGAGACACCGTTTATCCAGCTATCCAGGCGTCAGGTGGCCCAGTCAAGTTGACACATAAAATCTGCTATCACAGTTGGTCATGGTGGTTTTCCTCTCAAAGTGTCTGAAACAAGGTTAGGCGGTGTCCACTTTACACCATCGCAAAATGCAAAGGAAGGAGCCCCTACATGCTCTGGCGTTTTCAAAAAGAAGTCCAGCCTGGGGTGTCCCTGAATAGCCCCAGGAGCTGCTTCTCAGTCCACAGGCCCAACACTGTCACAAAAGCACAAGCTGAGTGGTTACAGTTCGCAGATGATATTTAAGTGGTGCATTACAGAAAAAAAAAGAAAAAAGCCTTTTGTTTCTTTCCTATTTTAAGTAACATTCTCGGCAACACGTTTATGCTTCCTGCGCAGAGGACAGAAGTAAATATTGTGGAAATCACATTTGTGACCTCCCAAGGTCTCGGTCATCATGGCAGTTATCAAAGGCCCCCAAAAGCCTCAGCACTGAATCATGTGGCTCAGAGATGCAGCAATAAATCTGTAGTCGAGGCTTTCCAGAAGAAATGTGAACTACAAATCAACGGGCCTCAGACAATTCACTTATTTAATTTATTCTTTGGATTTAGAAGGGAGCCAATTAATTTAAAGATGCTTTCACTGGTGCTGACTGCTCTAGATGGTTCTTCGTTGAGAACGTTATGTTCCTGGAACCAATGACTCACATCTTACATTTCTGTGTACCATGTTCAGCCCCTTGAACCAAGCTTTTTCCATCTCAGAAGCTCAAGGGATTAACCCCTTCAGCATGTCCAAGGGACTCTACAGGGGTTGAGGTGCTAAAAGGACTTTTCTCCCAAGGGAGGATCCTTCAAGCTGACAGGCCTGGTTCAGAAAATACCCACCAATCACCAAATGCTACCCGAGGCTTAATGAGCATCTCCGGAGCCTCTGCTGGGAACACCAAGCCTGGGACCCTGTGAGCCAGTGTGTGAGCTCAAGCGCCCACAGGCGTGATGCAACTCATTCCTTACTTAGTGCAGCTTAGGCTGTTGGCCTCACTTTTAGCTTTCCAGGCTGATAAAGTGATCAGTAATATCAATATACAGGGAGGAAGGAGAAAACAGTTCTGCTTAATAGGTTAATAATATTCTTTCAAACACCCCTAGAATATGAAGAACTGGGGCCAATAACCTCTTTGGAGAAGGGTAAATTCAGGTTTAAATTCTGTTTTGGAGACTTTTACAACTAGTAAATATCTTTTATAAAATTACTGTTCCTTATACTCAAACAATGGAAAAACATAAGCAATTGTTGTCTGATATGAAACTAAAATGGTCCGTATTGTCTGAATTATTCGGTTTAGATTTTTGACAAAGGTAAATCTACCTTGTGTATTTCAACTGGTGGGAAAATGTCCCCACAGCTTCGTGTTTTCGAGGCTGCCAGTGGGTGGTTTAAAAACCACAGGAGGATAAGAGAGAAGGACACACACACTGTCCTTGCCTCCTGCCCATACTCTGTAAGAGTATAAAATACAGTAATTACCACAAGAGAGCTGAGAACAGAAGGGGAAACCAGCAGCAGATCAGGTAGTGATAATTCTGGAAGGTGGAAAGTGGACGTGATGACATCGCTGTTTCCATAGCAAAGTAAACCGCAGCTCAGAAGATGCAAAAGAGAAACCTGCCTGGAAACAGAGGCCTCGTCTCGGCTTCCCACAAGCTCTAAGCTCAGAATTCGCAGGCACAAAGCATACCAGTGGAAAGAGAGTCTGAAATTAGGCTGGTTCAGCAAAGGTATCTGAAGAACTGTGTCCCACTGGGCAGTTACCTCACAGTGCCAGCTCGGGATTTACCCCAGCTAACCCAGGATGGCTGCCCTCTAATGAAATGGCATGGTGGGGGTGGGGTTAGGCCCCAGTGTGGATGTTGTGCCCCATCCCAAAGGAAAGCCCTCCTTATGCGGGCTTTGGGGGATGGGAGGGAGTAGCTAGCTACCTGTTTCCTGCCTATGCACCCTAAAATTGAGCCTATCGGATGATCTTCCCATCCACGGACTTGGCCTTCCTATTCTGGAATGGGGTTTTGGGAGAAAAGGGCTACACAGATGCAGAGGAACCCACAACATACTCCCCAAGCCAACCAGTCTGGCTTCTGTCCATAAATACACATGGACAACAAGATAGCTTTGAGGAAAACCAACAGCTTCAAAGAGAAGAAATGAGACAAGGAACCTAAGGATGGTTCCCAGGGGAAGGAGAGAGAATTCCAGAAAGGGGCGTCTCAGAGCTCTGTGAGGGTCCGCTTCCATGAAATACAAACAGGTTAACCTGAAAAGGCACCAGAGAAAAAGAATCCTTGAAGGTTAATGACAGGATTTTCAGGATAAGACCGCAAAATAAAATGCAATATGATTTTGAGTATTTGCTGGAATACAAAGAAAAAAAATTCCATGTGGCTTTGATGCTTAGGACGTTCTCTGTGGAGAGATGCATTTAGCACCAGAGGATTGTATTTGTTTCTCCAATTAAACAACTTGGTTCTGTAGTGATTAATATTTACATAATTAAAACATTGTAAATACCATGTCTTAGTTTGCAATTTTTAGGATCAACTTCCGGCAGAGTACCAAAGACCTAGTTCATTTACAAAATGGAACGTAAACATTATAACGTGGGTACTGGAAAAGCAACAGTGGAACCGACAGTAGTCGGGCAAGGACAGGGACAAGTGTAGGGTGATCAGGAATAATAAGATCCTCACATCATGGTGGAGAGGATCTAGAGGAATGGTGTCCTGTTAATGGAAAAGGAACCAGCAAAGTTAGAAAGGAAAACCATAGAAAAACTGTAAATATGATGTTTATAAAAGACAAGTCTTGGGGAGGAGTGGGGAAAAGAGGTAATGTGAGTCAGGCAGTATTTTCATATTTCACAGGGGGGGGACTCAGTCGATGCCAAGTAGAAAACTAATAAAACCAAATAAGCATATTATGTAGAATTATGGGCATAAGTACCCCAAAATATAGAAAGCTGTTAAATGTGGTTACTCCAGAGAGTGGGACTGACTCTGGGAGTGCGAGGCTTTGATTTCTCATTTCCATATTATTCTATAGCTCAGAAGTCAGCAAATTATGGCCCTCAGGCTGGCCGCCTGTTTTTGTAAATAAAGTTTTACTGGAACACAATCACCCTCATTTGAACAAAAAGCATGCCTCCACTATATGCTAGCTGCAGTAAACCCGCTTCGACTATAAAGACGTACGTGGGTCTAGGGGAAGAGGATGGAGAAAGGTGTACCATGCAAACGTCAACCAAGGGAAAGGTGGAGTAGCTGCATTAACTTTCAAGTAAACTCCACGGCAAGGCAGAGGATGAGCTTCAGAGACATTCCATACGGGGCCAAATCTCCAAGAAGACATGATTTTACAGGCTGGTGCTTAACAAAAGAGCTGCAAAGTATACAAGGCGAAAACGAATAGGCCTGAAAGGAGACACCGACAATCCAGCATCAGAAGTGGAGAGTTCAAATTCCTCTTTCAGTAAGTGACGGAACAAGAAGGCACAGAACTGTAAGGACACAAACGCTCGAACGACGCTGTCAGCCCACTTGCTCTCAGTGGCACTTCCCGAGTGCACAGGGAACATCGACCAAGGACATTTACCATGTTTCTGGCCACTGACTGCCAATGTCAAGGCTGCGTTCCAGGTGCCACGTAGTTTTGGTCTGAGACTCACCAGAGAAGAGCAGGGTTGGGTAATTTGAAAAAAGGCTCCGCAGGTATTTCTGATTCTTTCTCCTCCTTCCTCCTTCCCACCTGCCCCTGCCCTTCCGCTCCCACAAAGAACCTTTTAGCTAGACTTGGACAAGCAGGGAAGAGGGAGGGTGCGGTGTATGTGATGGAAATGATGTTTTCTTAGACTGGACCTGTGTGGAAACATCCATGCTGCTAAATACCTTATGCATGTATCCATTCAGTAGATATTAACTGAGCATCTACTGTGTACCACGTACACCTCTGTGCTGACGACTGGTGAGGGCCTAGAGGCACCGGTAGGAGACGGTGCTGCCAGGGCTGATGGGCATCTTGCAAATGGAGCCTGCAGCCTTCCTCACACTGAACCAAAGGAAGGTCCTGACTACTCGTGAGGGGTACAGAGGCTGAAGTCATTGGAAAGTAGGGAGAGTGCATTAAAAACTGGGGGTCGTTCTCTTTTCCTTAATAAACAATAACCTGCCAGGAGTAGCAAAGCTTTAGCTTAGGAAAATAAGCTGCCCTTTCCTGAGGCTCACCACACGGGCTCAGCATTAGTGGGGCCCAAGAGGCCACCTCTCCCAGGCCAGAGTCAGAGAGGGAGCCTCGACCCTAAGGGTGGACCACACCAGACTTGTGCGTTAGTTTGCTCAGGCTGTCATAACAAAGCAGCACAGACTGGGGGGCTTAAACAACAGAAATCTATTTTCTCCTAACTCTGAAGGATAGACGCTCAAGATCAAGGTACCAGCACAGTTGGTTTCTTCTGAGGCCGCTCTCCTTGGCTTATAGATGGTCATCTTCTCCTTTTGTCACCACGTGGTCTTCCCTTGTGTATGTCTGGGCCCTAATCTCTTATTAGGACACCAGTCATAAGATTAGGACCCACCCCAGAGACCTCATTTAATTTAATCACCCCTTTAAAGGCCCTCTCTCCAAATATCGTCACAGTGTGAGGTGCTGGGGGTTAGGATTTCAAAACATGAATTTGAGGGAACACAGCCTGTAAGCACTTGGAAACCCAGCACCCAGTGGGAGGAGATCCTCAGCAGAAGGGAGCTCGGGAAACCTGCTATGGCAGTGCAGGGGTGTCCAGCGGATGCACAGGACCACAGCCTGTAAGAGCAGGAGCTTTTGAACTTCCAAGGTCCCCAGGTGACCCAGGACATGTCTGGCTCCAGTCACTGTCAGGAAAGCTGGCTCCAACTTGGCCACAATTAATTTCGTGCCTAGCCCCAGATCCGTTATAAACGTTTCCTGTGCCTGAAGCATTTCAGCTGCACCAGAGGGCAATGCCCCCAGAGGGCAGGGTAGCTAGAGGCCTGGGCTCTGGAGGGCTGCCCTCCACTCAGCGCGAGTGGGCGTCCAACTGGGCCTCCTGCTCTGGCCACGTGGAGCTGGGCAGCGCCCCCGGGGACGTGATCCTTAGAGGACGTGACAGATGCGGTGGCGGGGTGGGCAATGGTGAAAGCCATCTGATCACTTCCCTCCTCGCCCTCCGTGGGAGGGGAGATGGAGCACCTGAGCGCAAAGGCTTCGGCTTCTGAAAGATTGAGTTCGTTTAGTCTAAAGGACTCCCCAGTGATCTGCCCCTCACCTCCTCTGTCTCGGTAACAATTTTGCATTTTCCCACGTTTAACACCAGAATTCTTATTCCAGGGGGAAAACCTTTCAGGGGCAACTTGTTCTTTATTGGAGAGTGGGCTAAATGTGGAATTTCTGTTTTTCTGCAAATGTAAGAGCAGAGGTGCAGGTCTGGGGCCTCTGGCCTCTCTACAAGAGCTTCTGGCACTCTTATGGAGGCTAACAAGCAAACTGGAGCACGCCCCACACCCAGCCCAACTGTTGTTGTCGTTAATAATCTTCTGGGCATCACAAACACAGCTCTCCTCCACTCCCACGCGAACAATAATTTCCCTATGGAGACGGCAGGAAGGAAGCTAGACAGCGCATGCAGAGCGAACGTCAGCGGCTGCCCCAGCACCTGTGCGGGTTCCCAAAACGCACACGTGCAGCCTGCGTTATTTATGCTATTTGGTCCTAATAAGCCTATTCATCAGAGATTATTTTATTCCACCAGGGAATACATAGGTATTTCCCTCTGAGAGAGAATTCAGTAGAACCGACCAGCAGATTCAGGGGTGGGGCTGGGAAGCAGATCTGTCCCCTTCCCCCATCACGTACACCGATGGGGGGGCTGGGAAGGCCCATCTGCTGACTGGCTGCTTCTGCCTGGCTTCCTTCTCCTGGTCATAAAAAGCTTTTAAAGCACTCTGAACAACCACATTCTGCATAAAAGCCCATTTGGATCATTTTCTGGATGGTTACTTCTCGGTTATAATTAGTATTAAGAGCTATGTAAGGTAATTACATTACAAAATGAACGTGAAAGGCCCTGCCTTGTAGATCCAGAGTAGCTTCGGTCTGGGAGGGCCACCCAGCCCAAACTCCTTTCCAGGGCCAAGATCTGTGCAGCATCCCAGAGGGATGGCCACCCATTCTCTGCAGATCGCTCACCTTGAGTGTCAGGGGGCTCACTCCTGACCAGCATCCTGTCCCGTGCTGGAAAACTCTAATAGGTAAAACATGTCTCTGTCCTTCCCTGGAACTTTCGTTTCTGGTCCTGGTTTTGTTCCCTGTGGAGTTTTACAGAGAGCAAGTCAATTTTCTCTTTCTCCCAACACCTGCCTCCCCTTGGCCTCTCAGAGCTGAACATCTCCTTTTTATGAAATCTCTTCCACAGGACACTTCCTTGTCCCCTTGGCTGCCTTCCTGGACTCTCTCTAGAAAGTCAGAACTTTGTTATGTGGGATGCCCATCACTTCCATTCTCAGTCCATCAGTCAGAACTCAGTGACAGGGTCTCACGTATCGGCAGGTGTGTGGATTGGGTGGGAGTGGGTGCAGCTGGAGATGTAGTCTCTGGTTGGACATCTGCTTCTAGAAACAACTCCACACAATGCAAGGTGATGACAAGTCTTTGGTGGACGCCCCTAGCTATCTCTGCCACACAACCTAAGATAGATTGTAGTTTTGGAGGTGTTAAATAAATTTCTTTCATACTGTGCATATGGTTATGTTCTTAACCCTAAGTAAAATATTTAAAAATTTATTTATTTATTTATTTATTTATCTTTATTGTTGAGATTATTACTGGTTCCCATTTTTCCCCCCAACTGACCCCCTCCACTTCGCTCCCACCCCCACCCCAGGCCTTTACCCCGTTATTGACTGTGTCCATGGGTTATGCATATATGCACATAACTTCTTTGGTTAATCTCTTCCCACCCTCCACCACCCTTCCCTCTGAAATATATGATCGTCTGTTGCATGTGTCAATGTCTCTGGATCTATTTAGTTCGTTAGATTCTTTTGTTCATTAGCTTCTTCTTAAAGAAGACCCTACAACATTTCCTGTAGTGCTGGTCTGGTGGAGATGAACTCCTTTAGCTTTTTCTTATCTGTGAAGCTCTTTATCTGACCTTCAGTTCTAAATGATAGCTTTGCTGGGTAGAGCACTCTCGGTTGTAGTTCCATCTTTTTCATCACTTTGAATATTTCTTGCCACTCCCTTCTAGCTTGCAAGGTTTCTGTTGAGAAATCAGCTGACAGTCATATGGGTGCTCCCTTGTAGGTAACTAATTGCTTTTCTCTTGCTGCTTTTAAGATTCTCTCTTTGTCTTTAACCTTTGGCATTTTAATTATGATGTGTCTTGGTGTGGGCCTCTTTGGGTTCCTCTTGATTGGAACCCTCTGTGCTTCCTGCACTTGTAAGTCTATTTTTTCCCCAGGTAGGGGAAGCTTTTTATAATTATTTTTTCAAATAGGTTTTCAATTTCTTGCTCTCTTTCTTCCCCTCCTGGCACCCCAATAATACAAATGTTGGGCCTCTTGAAGTTGTCCCAGAGGCTCCTCATACTAGCTTCATATTTCTGGATTCTTTTTTCTTTTTGCTCTTCTGGTTGAGTGTTTTTTGTTTCCTCATTTTCCAAATTGCTGATTTGATTCTCAGTGTCCTGTACTCTACTGTTGATTCCCTGTAAATTATTCATTTCAGTTTGTGTAGGCTTCATTTCAAATTGGTACTTTATTATGTTATTGATTTTCTCAGTTATTTCCCTAATAGTATGCTTAAAAATCCTTATAAACAAAATTCTGAACTCTGTATCTTTTAGCTTGCTTGGATCTATTTCATTTAGTTCCTCTTCTAGAGATTTCTTTTGTTTTCCTTTGTGACATGTTTCTTTGCCTCCACATTTTGGCTGCTTCCAGTGTTTGTTTCTATGTATTAGGTAGAGCTGCTATGTCTCCTGGAATTTGTAGAGCGGCTTTGTGTAGTAGGTGTCTGTAGGGTCCAGTGGCTCAGTATCCCCAGTCACCTGAGCTGGGCCTTCTAGGTGCTCCCTTGTGTGGGCTGTGTGCACTGTCCTGTTGTAGTTGAGCCTTGGTTGCTGTTTGTGTAGGAATTGATCCCCATGCCAGTTGGCTTTGAGGACCACCTGCAACTACAGCCAAAGAGCTGCTGTGCTGGAGACACCCCTATGGAGCAGGATTTACTTCAGTGACGCTTTGGTTCACCAAGTGCGCCCCTTGAGTGTGTCACTTGTGGATGTGGTAGGGCTGTAATCCAGCGTGGTCAAGTCTGACCACCAGGTGCACTGTCTCTGGGGCCTCCCGGGAGGTGCAAAGTCAGCCTCTGCCAGTGCCTTGCCCAGGGCCACCCAGCATGAGCTACACAGCAAACCGTAGTTGGCTGCTACTTGTGCTGGGCTTGGAGGTGTCCAGGAGAGGCCAAGCTATGAGCCAATGCAGGCTGCCGCTCGTGCCAGGCCTGAGGCCACTTATCGAGAGGTATGGGGCCCGCTGCTGCTTGTTTGAGAGACTTTAGTAAAGTCCTAAGCATGAGGCTCGAGAGGCCACTTGCATAGAAAAGCCACTGGCAAAGGCCTGGATGAGCCTGTAGGTGGGAGGGGCGGGGCCTCTGGGAATCACGGGGCGGGGCCAAAGGTGAGAGTCAGGTGCTGGCGATTCAAATATGGCGCCTGCCTGCCGGCTGTGTGCGGGGAGGGCTGGCCAAAGGAGCAATGGCCTCCGCCAGCTCTTCTGCCTGGGAGGAAGCCGCCCCTCCACCTCTCACCCCAATTTCAGGCAGGTTAGTTCCTCCCCAAGTGTCCCAGGTCCTTCCAAGCCGCTGCCCGGCGCTGGGCTCAGAGGGAGCGCGTCTGAGTCCTGCGCGGGCCCTTTGAGAGGAAAGCCTGGGGCTCCTGCACCCTCCGCGTCCCTCAGCGACAGTCCCCGCTAGTGTCATGGCCCGAAGTTGTAGGGACATCTTTTCCTGGCCCTGGAGCCCTGGGCTGGGGGCCTTATGTGAGGCTGTGACCCCTCACTCCTCTGGGAAACCTCCACCACCAAGATTCCCTCCCGGGTTTAACCCGCGGCACCGGGTGCGGGCCTGCGACTGTCTCTCAATTCTGCCCCAATCTGCCCACATCTCCGCCCCTCCTACCAGTCTCAATGCTTCTTCAGGTCCCTGGTTGTGGGGCTTCTGTTCAGCCAGATCTCAGGAGGCTCTGAGTGACGGTGGTTCTGTATTTTAGCTGTAACTTTGATGTGGTTGCGGGAGGCGGCGAGTGCCGCTGCTACCTGGGCCGCCATCTTGTTTCTACAGAATCCGCCAAGTAAAATATTAACGTAAAAACAAGTAAGGCATTCTCACTTTCGGACCAGAAAAAGAACATGAACCTGCTGTATTAGGTACCTGTTGCTAAGTAGCAAATTGCTCCAAAACTTACTGGGCTAAAACAAAACAAGCATTTGTTACCTAACCATTTCAGCGCGTCAGGATTTAGGAGCAGCCCGGCTGGCCTGTCTGGCCTGGGGTCTCTCATGAGTTCACAGTCAGCATGTCACCTGGGATGCACTTACCTGAAGGCCTGGCTAGGGCTGGAGGAGCCGATCTAAGGGGCTCGTTCCCATGGCTGGCAAGCTGGTGCTGGTGCTGGTGCTTGGCAGGAGGTGTATCAGCGTGCTCCTGCGGCCATAACAAAGTACCACACACTGTGGCTTAACCAACAGAAACGGATCATCTCACAGTTCTGTAGGCTGGAAGCTGATTTCTTCTGAAGCCTCTCTCCTAGGCTGGCATATGGCTGTCTTCTCCTGTCGTCACATGGTCTTCCCTCTGTGTGTATCTGTATCAAATTCTTTCTCATAAGAACACCAGTCATACTGGGTTAGGGTCCGCCGTAATGATCTTGTTTAACTTAAGTACCTCTTTAAAGATCCTGTCTCCAGATATAGTCACATTTGGAAATATTAAGAGTTAGGACTTCAACATATAATTTGTGTTTGTGTGTGTGTGTGTGTTGGGGGTACAATTTAGCTCATTACAGGAGGTCTCAGTTCTTTCCACCTGGGCTATAGAGGCTATAGCATCCTCAAGACCTGGTGACTGACTCCTCTCAGAGAGGACAGTCCCGAAGAGTGCAGACAAAGGGCAGCAGTGTCTTTCCTCACTTCAGAAATCACACATAGTCACCTCAGCTATATGCTGAGTTGGAAGTGAGCATTAAGTCTGTCTCACAATCAGGGAAGGCAAATTAAGTTCCACTTTTTGAAGGGAGGACTGTCCAAGAATTTGCAGCACATTTTAAACCCAATGCAGCTGCCATAGAAATACAGGGTGTCCCCCCAAAAGACATACACACTTTCTAACAGCTAATAGCTCAATTTTGAAAATGAAATGTATTCTAATAAACACTGCCTTTATGATTTGATTCAAAGTGTATGTAAACATTTTTGGGGGCACCCTATATTTCCCTGTTTCTCTTAAGATCCAATATAAAGCTTACTGCCTTTCCATTTTTTTCTTCCTCAGTCTTCCACTTAAAACTGATGCAAATCCAGGGCCCATCTCACCGAGTGCATTTTTCTTAAAATTGCAGGGGCATGCGTCTTAGCTCCATGTATTTCTTCTTGATGATTTCTCTCCTGTGAAGGAGATGAGTATCGTCTCCTCAATGTGGATGAGAAAGCCTTGTTATCCTCAAGTTGGCAGCCCTGCTTGAGCTGGAGACAGTCCTTGCAGTCTTGGGGAGAAATGATGGTTTGGGGTAATAATAGCCAACATGAATTTTTTTCTAGTTAAATCTATTCTTGTCTGAGCTTTTAGAGAAAGGTTAGATGGATGGAGCTCTTGCTCAGAGCACATTCACTGTGACATTCAGTATTGATACTAAGACAGTGCAATTAATATATCAATTTAATTGGGGGGGAAAAACTATCCCATGACATCTTCAATAAAGGTAGACTTGATTAAATTTGTGTAGTTCTAACAGCTAGAAAAAGAATTATTCATGAAGATGGCAAATACAATAAAAGTACCAGAACTTAGTGTATATAAAATCAAATTATACTATATATGAGGTCTTACTGATTCTGATGGCTAAATGTTCCCAGCTATATACATATTCCCATGGAGATCAGCTTGTTCAAAAGAACAAATTGGAAATGTTTTTTAAAATAGAGGTATTATATAACTGGGACACGATTCTGAGATCCCAAAATATATGCTCTTTCTCTGCCGGCTTCTCCACATTCTGCATTCATGGGTCATCCTGGCCAATGCATTGAAAACCTAGTTTTTAATAGAAATATGCAGGCTGAATTAATTTGATGATAAAGAATTGTAACATTTTGGGAATTTTCGTATTTTTTATGTTATACCAAATAGATAAGAGGGGGAAAAAAAAAACACCAACCCCAACCTACATTAACTTCTGATTCCCAAAAATAAACACTAAAATTTTATTAGGAAAAAAGGTCGAAGAAAAAACCAACTCTAAAGTCAAGCCAATCGAGATTTTTAAATGAGATATACATTAAATGAAACTCTGTACTTTGCATTTAACTCAGGGCTGGAGGACGTCCCCTAAATGTGAGTAGAAATAACATTCACACATGGGACAGAAGCACGTTTGAGACCTTTTATTGAACAGGCAATGCATTGTGCAACGGTTAAGGACACAGAACGCCTAGTGGAAAAGTTTAAAAATTGTTGTTGGAAACAGTGTGTGAGTCGATGCGCCCTGCCGCGTCCTTGCCGCCCCTGCATGGAGTGACTGTCTTCAGGAAGACTGACTGCTTTGTAGCTGCCCTTGGAAGTGGCATCGCTGTTGACCATAAATGTCACGCCCAGTAGTAAACGTGAGAGGAGACAGGATCCACAGGCAAGGCGGCGACCACAGACACGGGCCGATCCCCAGTGGAGGCAGACACGCGCTCCCCACGCCCCGGCTCTGCGCCCACGTTTCATTTCCCTCTTCCTCGCGGAGCCCCTGTGACGGAGGGAGCCCTGAAAGGCTCGCATTCATACCTTCGGGCACCGGGCCTTGCTCTGGCTCCTCAATGGCGCTCTTGTTTTCGGGCGCTGCTGGCCCGGGCCGTGGCCGTGTGTCTGCCTTCCTGGGTAGCCTGGTTCCTTCTTCCCCAAGCTCGCCCGCCCCTAACCTGATGATGAAGACCACTCTTTAAATTCCACCCTGCCCGCCCGTAGCAGCAGCTTTCACTAAGGGATCCGTCAAGGCGGTGGACAGGTTTTTAGCAGCATGCTATTTTATAATTTGGGGCATGTCACTCCAGGCTTGAGATTTCTTTCTGGCAAGTTCCATCCAGGACGGCTGGTCTGCACTGGCGTAACTGGCTCTCTTCAGCTGATGCAGTTCCTTCTCCGTCACTGCTGCAGACTGAGCTGCTGGGAAGCAGACAAAACAAACAGGAACACGAGCAACGCGTTTCAATTTTCACTTAAGCCTCTTGCGTTTCTTTAAAATACGTATCAAGGTCTTAACTGTGGTCTCAAACATGAAGCCCTTAATGTGTAAAGACGTAAAGAAGATTTAGGCACAGAATAACTTATGTGATACAAAGACTGACAGGCAGGCTCAAATAAAGTGAGGAGAGAGAAAGTTCTAGAGTAAAACTGCAGAACTGGGGGGGCTGGTTGTACAATATTAACTCTACTGAACTGCACACTTAAAAACGGCTAAGATGGTAAGTTCTGTTACGTGTACTTTACCATAATTAAAAAGAAACTTAAAAAATACTGATACATGGAATGACAGAGAGGAGTGCTCAGTGAAAGAAGCCAGATACAAAGGAGCACGTTTTATGATTCCATGGATAAGAAATGCCTAGGGAGGGTAACTACAAAGAGACCGAAAGCAGATTCCTGGTTGCCTAGAGCAGGGGTGGGGGATGGTGAACGACTGTAAATGGGCACAAGGTTGCTTTTCAGGGTGAGGGCCTATAATTGGATTGTGATGTTCGTATAACTCAGTAAATACAGACTCTTTGTCAATTATTACTCGATGTACTGTACCCTTAAACAGGTAAGTTTTATGGCATGGAAATGATATACCAATAAAAGCTATTTTAGCAAATCAGTGTGTCAAGTAATTCAGAAAAAACCCAAACCAAACCAAAAAACAAAACCTGTGGAACCTCATCCCGGAAACATACTTGGGAACGTCTGGGGCTATTTGTAGGTTTCTTACCCAAGTTCTGGTGGGACAGAGAGATCCCTCTTTGCAGCCCCTCCTGGAGGCAGAACTTTGCTCCCGGCTTTCGGTCCACAGAGGGCTTAGCCGGGGTGATCAGGAAAGACTTGCTGCGGACAAAGTCGGCTTGCTTCATGGGCTCCTATTAGGACAAAAGAAAGACACATGCTGTACAGGTTCAGGTGGGTAGAAGCAGAACCCAAGGCAATAAGCCATGAGGTCTGTCAACAGGAAACGTGCGGCTGGCGCTTTCTGGGGAGCTCTGCTTTGTGCCCTCGCTGGCATCCAGCCTTCAGAACCAGGAGCTCAGACTAGTGTGGACTTCTCCTGGGTACACAGGCGTCCTGGTTTCTGCCCTGTCCCCACCCCTGGCCTCAGCCCTGGATACTGGACAGCAGGGATCCCTTTTGAAAGTCAAAATGAAAAGTGTTTGGAAATAGCTTGAGGTTTTTATGACACTTGCTATGCTCACAGATGTTCCAAACCAGATCCCTGGTTAGCATCTGTTTTATAAATTCTCTGTTTGCATGCAGGGGTTCAGGCATGGGGACGATTGAGATCTGGATTAAAATGGAGGGAAGCAGGTCCTACTGTGGGCTCTGGCTCACCTCCCCATATGGCCGAAACACACTATGGATTCACCATGGTGGCTCTTAGGGGGAACACAAATGCCATGATTCTCAGCCTGCTTCTAAGCAGTTGTTCAGGTTTGAAAAAGCTATTTCCAATCCAGACTGCAAAACGGAACCCTGGGGTTCAGCCCTGCAGCCCTGGGTGGGGAGTAAGGAGCCCTGATCTGCACTGGCATAACTGGCAGGCACCCAGTGCAGTGGCAAAAGCAGGGCTGGTCCATCACCATCTAATGAGTCGAGATGGAGCTTTTGACATGGTCGCTGAGTCTAATGGAGAAGTTATTTTAGCCCTGCTCCATTTCTCCAGATGCTGCGTTGCCTAGGAGGCAGGGAGCAGGGAGCTGTTTCTACCGCCTGTGATCCACCTGCTTCTCTGCCTAACAGCCCAGCACAGGCCAGGGGTGGACAGCAGCCGTCATCACAGGCCTTGGGCTGTGTAACGACCTGCAGGATGCGTGGTCCTTGCGGGGTCTTGGCCCCCAGCCCCCACAGCTGCTCTTTCCCACATCTATAGGGACAGGAAGGGTTTGCTTCCAGCACCCACCTGCATTCTCTCGGGGGCCTTGGCTGGCTTCCCGATTTCAGACTTCAGGGTCTGGGCCCCAGGCTTGTCCTCCTGGTTGGGTGGCTGCTCAGGGGCCCCTTGCCGCTTCTGTGGAGTGATGGTGATCCAGGGCAGCCCAGGCTGGCCCTCGGCTCCAGGCCCCTTTGCTGCGGGAGGCAGACCCTTCTCTGTGGGTAGAGACACAAGGTTGTCAAAACAGGCCTGTTCCCTTGTCAGTCTCATTTTTGCTGCTCCCACTCAGAGGACACTGTGTGGGGACGAGGGGAGCAGGGGGTGGTGGGAGGGAAAAGATGTCTGGGAGCCTCTCTGGGGAGACTGTTACTTTTCTTTAGGGGACTTTGTGTTCTCATTTAAGAGATTATGCTCCTCTAGTCTGAGCCACAAGAGCTTAAATGTAACTGCTCCTATACAGAGCCAACTTCCTCCTGTGGGATATTTTCCAAAATGACATAAAAGTACATAGATAAGATTTCTGTAATATACGCCTGTCACTATGGGCCAGTAGGTGCTTCCTGATTTGTTTGGAAGTTGTAGACACATATCGTTTTTCTTCTAAAAACTGTGGCCATGGCCTTCCATTTGTAAAGAATGACACCCAAAATAGCCACAGCGTCTTCCTTAATATGCTAGAGAGGAGAAATATTGCCTTTAAAACCATAACGTTTGCCTGGATTTTCCCCCACGTTCACAGTGCTCATCTTTGGGCAGTGAGACTGTGCATCAGCCCGCCCCTTACTTCTTAACCCTCTGTGTTCTCTTATTTTCTACCATGAGAATTTATTACCTTCACCAACAGAAAAAAGAAGCAATATTATTTTTTTCAAGGAAACGTATGGATGAAATAAATGGCTTTTCACAGATTCAAAAGTACTTTCTCTCAAAAGTACACAAGATCCAAATGGTGCCCCAGCCCGCCCCGCTGAATGTCGGCCTCCAGCACACGGAACAAAGACCGACTTCATGTCCACACGGCCGGCCCCTGGCCCTCTGGCTCTCCCCCCACACTGAGCACCTGGGTCACCAGGCGAGGGGGTGTCTGTCACAGCAGATGTCCCAGAGAGTCAGCATCATCGCTCTCTGTGGTTTAAAATATGCCATCCCTTGTTCTGGTGTGTATGGGATATTACTCTGTTTGTTTTTTGTTTTTGCCTACAGCTCAACCTGGAGTCCTTTTTCTCTCAGCCGCCTGGTCACCAAGGAGGGACGAGGGACGGAAGCCACTGGCCCAAGAACCTGTCTCCCACCAGTTGAGAAGGGCCTCTCCTTGGCCTGGCAGCTGGGGATGGCTCCTGCTCTTCTCCTGGCTGCTCCCTGAGGCCTTCACCCCACTGTCCCCTGGGTACCCTGCTCCATTTCTCTTACTCATCCCTTGTCCCTTCCTGCCTCCCGAGGCTCTTCCTGGCCACTGCCATCTTCCTGCTGCTTTGCATCGTGCTTGGGTCTCCTACAGCTCAAAGGAAATGTCTCCACTGAGGCAAGCCACCCCCCTGAAGCCCCAGCTCTCCAGTCCCCTCCACCCTCATGCTGTGGCCTCCGCCTACGTCTCTCCAGCTAATCCCTACACCCAGCCAGCCGAGGACACTGCTACCTGCCCACCACGGAACCATAAATACTGATCCTTCCCCATCCTCAGCTTGCTCGCCCCCTGCAGCTCCCATGTGACCACATAATCGCTCTAGGTAGCCTGTCCTCCTTGGGAGCTCCCTCTCTAGGTCCTTGCCAGGCTCGCTCCTGAACCTGGAGATTCTTCCTGTTCCCGATCCCCGGCCTTTCTCTCCTTCACCCAAATGTCTCTGTTCTGCTCCTGATTTCAACACTGAGATGTGCTCAGATTACTTTCAAATGTATAATCCAGCCCTATTTTCTATTCTTAGGCACAGCCCAACATTCCCACTTCCCTTCTTTCCTCCCCCCCTCCTTCCCACAGCACAGGGCCTAAGCTAGTGGGAAGGATTTGAGGATTTGAGGGGCTGGGACCTGGAGGACAGCAAACCTTCTAGGTCAAGAAGAGGGGCGGGGAAGGCCTCCCAGGAGGAGGGGGCAGAGGCAGAGCTGTCTGCAGCGTGGCCCGGAAAGGTGCAGGGCAGGAGGGGCGACTGAGAAGGACCACTCTGGCCTTCTCGAGGGGTCAATCCAGGGGCACATCTGGAGGCTGTGGTCATGGCCCAGAGAGGTGACAACGGATTGCATGCCCTGTTCCAGAATCACCCCTTCTTGTCCACCAAGGCCCCGCCCAGGTGCCACCTCCTCCATGCAGCCTCCTCTGGTCCCCCTCGCTGGACAATCTCTCCCTCTCCTAATTCTTCTGTAACTCTCTGAGACATCTGCCCCAGTGGTTGGCACTAGACATGTCTGCTAGCTCACTGTCTACCCCACTGACACATGGTTTCAGTCATCAGAACTTATTTAGCAAACACATGACACAAACTACACACCAAGTTCTGTTCTAATAGCCCATTTACAACATAATTTTACATTTTATTTCTTGTCCAGAGACCCTGGCACAAAAAAGGAAAGTTGGGTGTTGCATGTTCTACAGAAAGTCTCACTTCTCATGCTTCATTATCAATCCCTGGTTCACAAAGTCCTCATGCTGTCTCCCTGGACTTTCCTTAAAAGGCTTAATTCACCTCCCTGATCTCTCCTCTCTCAGGGAAGTCACTGGTTGTGTCCTCTGCTCCCCCTGGCCCAGGGTGTCGGGCCATGCCATCCTCTCAGCAGTGCCCAGCGAGTGCTGGCCGGGCACCTGGGCCTCACCACAGGCAGACTGGACAGAAGGATTTGACTACAGGTTGAAATTCACTATCTCAGTCAACAGAATATTCTGAGTAATTCGGTCAAGACAAAGTGTTAAGTGGGGAGAAAATGTCCATACGGGTTTTACTCCACAGGCAGAATGGCAGCTGTGAAATGCCAAGGCAGCCCCAGCATCTCAGGGGCTCTGGCTGCCTCCCCAGCCCCATGCAGCTCAGTGTGGGGTGCTGGCACTCATGTCACTCACAGCGAGGACACAGAATATAGCTTCAGCGATGTCCTATGCCATGCAATTGGGTCACCCTCATTGAGCCCAAAAGAGTACTTAAAACTTGCTGGAGAAAGTTCTATGGAACAGGGCACACGCAGTGCTCCTGGGGACTGCGGTGAGAGGAGGCCCTCCGACGAGGCTAGGGACCCAAGGGTAGACCACGGCTGGGACTGTGCTCAAGACCCATCACTCACACCTGCAACAATCCTATTCTCGTCCCTTCCAGTTTGCTCCTGGGAACTGCGTTCTTGGCAACAGGGCGACTGCATTCAGCCTGGAAGAGGTGGCTGTTTTCTTTCCTGCACCAGGAGTGTGCTGGCAGTTTCACCACGAGCGGAGGCAGCCACTGGGTGAGCGTGTGCCCTATGCTGCCAGTTTTGAAGCAGCAATTTTTAAGAACTTTTTCCTTTCATGAAATATCTCCCTTATTTATTGAAGAGCTCATGCACACTGTACAAACTTAGGGAGCAGAGAAATGTGTAGAGGCGAAGTCCCCCTAAGCCGATGGCCAGCAGAGCTGTGTTAACACTTGGGCACACTCCTTCCAGTCTATTTTTCTTATGCTGTCATCTTAAAATCACACTGTAACAGCTCATCCCCAGCCCTCCAGATAGCCTCTGAGGAAGGAGAGGGCTGAGTTTGCTAAGATTCCTGGTCTAAAGTGGGTGTACCATCCACACTCGTTGCAATCAGCTGCAGCCAGAACAGTGGCTTGGCTTCTGTAACAGCATCTTCCTGGTTCTGTCTGGCTTCCAGGTCCTCTGCCAGGGCCCTGGTCTACATGGAGCCAACGCAGTTTGTACACAGGCACTAAGGGGATCACTGGGGTGGGAATGGGGGGGCCTTACCACACCAAGCATGTACGTCTGACTTCCTGTATGAAAGTTGAGGTTGTTTTTTTAAAAGCATTTATTGATCTGTTGTCAGTCTCAGCTTACAAAGACAGCTCCTGATCAATCCATGCTGGCAGCCCCCGCTGTTCCCGTGGGTCCCGTCCAGAGCCAGGCTGTGCGCTCCACCGCGGAACAGCGCTCGGGCGAGCATTCATCTCAGCACCAGGCCGCGCGTTCTGAGACGGAGGGAGGCTGGTCACACAGCCAGCTCCTGTCTGTAATGACAGGCGGTGGGGCTGTGCCCTAGTTCCACCTCGACTAAACTTAGCACCATTCCTTCCTTTACCAATTCAACAAACAGTCGGTTCTCATTGTTTGTGAATTCCATATTTGAGAATTTCCTACTTGCTAAAGTGTATTGCAAAACCCCAAATTGATACTTGTGACTCGCCATGATCACCTGCAGACATGTGCAGAGCAGTAGGTTATGTACTGATCAGCTGGTGGAATGTGAGCAGAGGCTCGCAGGAACCTCACTCTGCATTTCCCAGGGAGCAGTGGTTCAGTATCTGCTAATTCAGTGTTTGCGACAATGCTATAGAGCGTAACTATGAGAACTGACTGTACCTGGTGTGTGCCCACTAGGCCCCGTGGCGGACGCTGGGACCACAGAGAGGAAGGACCTTTCTAATAGAGCACATCCCTCTAATGCACCACACACATGCTCTCCTCCAAGAGTGATCACGAATAGAGGGGTCCATGGTCCATGGTCCAGGAATGAGTTCCAGAGCCCACCAGAAAGGGGCGTGGGAGGGGCCTCTGGGTACTGGTCTCCTTATTTTTTGGTTGGTGTGTTCAGTGTGTGAACATCCATTGAGCTGCACACGTATTATTCTTCAATAAAAAGTTTCAAAACTTCTCTAAGATAGTCAGGACTCACTTGGTGCATGGACAGTGACCAGGAGGAGTCTAGGTCCCTGCCCACATAGAGAAATGAGGCAAATTTGCACCATGGAGCTGTTTCAATACTATGCTTAGGTAAGGCTGCTGCCAGAGGATGTGAGAACACTAAGGACATCCTCTGTCTCTCTCACTGGCAGACCCTTCACATTCTCTTCACTCCCCTGGCCCTCAAATGCACCCTGGAGTTCTGGGCCCACTTGCCTTTCCTATTGCTGCCCCCCCCCCATTTTGCCTCCCCTCCATTCTCTGAAGGCTTCCCCTGGATCCATTTTCTCCCTCATATAAGGCCCCCAAATCAGCAGGGGTAGAGAGGCCATTTCTCTAAACACAGACTCATTGCACAGCCTCATGCAACATGGGGCTCTCGGGGAAGAGAGTGATTGACTCAGAGCTTTTCTCAGCCACCAGCATGAGGCCACCAGGGCCAAAGTGTCCCTACCCCCTTTCCCTACTCCAAAGTCAGAAGGCACCGCTGGGATCTCTTCCTCACTGGCTCCTAAACCGCCTTCCCTGACCTACACTTCTCCTCTCACAATCTTCAAACCCACTGTCAGGAAAAAACGCCACTGTTGCTTTAAACGTTCCTGAAAGAGTGTTTATGTCGTAATAGGTGAGGGCTAGTGAGAGCCCAGACGGTGCCCTCCTCCCCATATCATGGACACTCTCTATGAAGCATCTCACTCGCTCACCCATACAGAGTACATTCAGTCAAAGGACACGGATAACTATCAGCACGTCATGGTTTTATAAGTGGTCCTGTCCTGGTGAAGAGGCTCGTGGAGTCAGAACTTACCCAGAGTCAGTGTTCACAAGGGTCTGTAGGGAAGAGCAGACAGTGCTTGTCCAATTCATCCAGGGGACAGTGGGCAGTGCTTATCCCATGGTGGGGCCTTGTGCAGGCCTCCATTGTGGGAATTATGTGAGTCTTTCCCCAAATGGGGACCTGGGGTCTCTCCTTTGTCTGTTTGCTGTTACAGCACCAACTTTAACTGTTTCAGGGCTCTGTTGCTCGTGGGCAGAATTTGTAAAAAAGCATTTATAAAGAAAAATCACAGTGAGTCACGTCTGGATGTGGATGTGTGGGGTCAGTCACATTACTGGGGTGCGCCAGGGTCAGATGCTTTGACCTGTTGCTTGACTACAGGTACTGAGCCCAGCCCTCAGCTCCTCAAGGCTTGGCAGGTATCCCAGGGTTGTCCAGCCCAACCCCCACATCTCACAGTGGAGACCCGGGAGCTCGGCAGGCTCAAGGGCACAGAGCGGTGACAGAGGAGCTCGGATTGAAAGTGCACTTGCTCAACCACTACTGTCTGCAACAAACACAGCCTCTGAGCAGACAGCAATGACCAAAGTCCTCTGAGTACAGACTGTTGGTCTCCATTACCTGTCAGGTGATACCCTGGACCTTATAAGCATCTGGGGATGGAAAGGCACTGTTATTTGAAATAATTTTGAGCTACAGCAGAGGAAGGAGAAGTAGCGAAACTATTATATTACATGGTGCCTTCTTACAATTTGAAATGTACACAAACACCCTGCCTTGGACTCTGGGTGGGTCTCCAGGAATAGCGGGAATCCTACAGGAGCTGACTTGCCATCGAAGAGTAAGTCAGGAGTTCAAGGCCCTCACCCACAGACGGGTTTCCCTTCATTCGTTACACCTGGGTCCCTCCCCCGCTCCCGGATGGACAGGGAAATTTCCCCCGACCGAAGAAATGCTAACAGCAAGATTTATTCAGTCTTGATTTTCAGAGCAGTGTCCTGTTCACAATGAGCCTCCTACTCTCTTTGTAATATGAGGATATTTTCAATCCCCATTTCAGGGCCAGGAACAAGGTCCCATAAAGTACAGGACCTGTTCGGGGTTACACGGCCAACACGTAACCAAGGGGGATGGAAACACAGGCTTTTTGATTTCCAGGCTTCACCTACCACGTCACATACCATCTCATAGTAAGGGGTACAACCCCACAACTTTCCTCTACACCATTCCGTCCCCATTATCACCACCTCTGAGCGGAACAAGTCAGTCAACCTCGGCACTATTGAGATTTTGGGCTGTGTAATTCTCCTTTGAGGGGGCTGTCCTGCGCACTCTAGTATATTTAACTTCTACTACTGGATGCTGGCAGCATCTCCCTCGCCCCAGCTGAGAGCCACTGAGGTACAGCTCAGCGATGAAGGGCAGGCTGCAGAGGGAGCCAGCCTCCCACGGCTCACTCACTACGTGCGTTTGGGCAAGTCCTTCAGCTCTCCCATTTACGAAACTGGACTGTTGTTGGGAAGTAAACTATAAGCATTTGATATGACACTTGGTACTCAGTAAGTGCTACATATACGTTAGCTGCTGCCGTCATTAGCTACCCAGGTACTGCTCGTGTAAGCCGTGGGTAAATCCACTGCAGACCTTAACTGTGGGAAGCTGATGTGGGAAACAGACACACGTGTCCTGTGCGGGGGAGCCGAGGAGACATGCGTGGACTGAGGAGGTGGGGAATGGAGGCCACAGTGTTGACCACACTCGCTCAGGAAGGGACTGAAGGAAAGAACAAGGCTAAAAAGAAGGGTAAGTGTGAACAAAGTTGGTTTTCTTTACGAATTCAAGACATATGGATGTATTTTTAGGATGATACCCAAAACGTCCTTCCCCCTTGCATTCTACTCAAATGAACCTGAATACACTGAAATAACTCATTAAGTGACAGTCTCTTTGGAGTTTATTTCCTCCAGAAAATGTCCCTGACATCCAAAGACAAGATGGACATCTACCTACACTCCCCTGTGACACAGGGCTACCCGCCTCCTCCTTGAGCGCCATGTCCTTGTGCTTTCCCTGGCTGCCTCTGGGCCAGTGCAGTGCTATGCATGTGGCAGGAGCATGTGAAATACTGTTGAAAGAATGAATGCAAGAATGAGTGAGTCCGAGAGTCTAGAAAAAGAGGGTCAGAAACCTGATTGTGTCGCTGTGTCACCAGTCCGGTCTGGATGGATGAGCTGGATGGGAGGCTGAGGCTGGTTATCAAATGAGGCCCAGGTGAGGGTGGCAATCGGTTCAGCTACTGTCCAAAATATCTACCATGTCACCACAACTATATAGAAAATAAATTATGCACATGCACATGCACACATACACACAAGAGAAAGGGTAGATGGAAAGTCCAACAGAGATAACACCTAGAGGGCTGGCTTATAGGTGCTGATTTTCTTCTATAGACTTTCTGTATTTTACCATTTTCTACAAGAGAACCTCCAACTGCTTTGTTCTAATTGTAATCTTGTGCGTAGGAAGCTGTGACTTAGGCTCTGGCGTGACTAGCCCAACAGGAGGAAAGTAACGTCCCAATAGGAGGAAAGTAATGTCCAGCACGCCTGGACGAGTCTGGTGATCCCGGGCCGTTCACCTGCTGTGGCATGTCAGCACACTGACAGGTGTCCTGTGGCAGAGGAGCACAAACATGGCACTAGGTTTCCTGTGACCTCCCCGAGGTGTTCCTGTGAGGCACAGCCTACTGGGCAAGCTGGGCTCCTCTGTTTATTTATTTAAAATAGGTCTTTACTGATTTTAGAGAGAGGAAGGGAGAGGGAGAGAGAGAGAAACATCAATGATGAGAGAGTCACTGATTGGCCACCTCCTGCATGGCCTCTACTGGGGGTCAAGCGTGCAGCCCAGGCATGTGCCCTGACCAGGAATTGAACCACGATCTCCTGGATCCTAGGTTGATGCTGCTCAACTGCTGAGCCACGCCAGCTGGGCTGGGCTCCTCTGTTTATTGCAACAACAACTGAACTCTCCCGGCTTCCCTTGCTGAAGAGCTTCTCCATGCCCTTGAGGAAGGAAGACTGAGTGTGGAGGAGAGGAGGGAGGGTTAGCAGGAGCCCTGGGGATGAAGCAGTTTCAGTCCCTGAGGCAGAACTGTTCCCCCTTCTGGGACACCTCAATACCTGACTTTATGATTCATACCCAAGAAGGGGGGGCTGGGAAGATGGCAACCCATTAGGCCTCTGGGTAAAGTGCCTGCCACTACAGGATAATAACCAGCGGTAATTAGGACTTTCTGGAAAACTGAGTAACATGTTATTAAAACTTTCATGATCTGTATGTTTTATATAAATTGAACTGACTTCAGCTGCCATCACTTGGGAGCGATGAGGATGGCAGTAGAAGTAATAATAATGAATTAAACCACAAGCAGAATCAGTGTCTGGGACGGTGCAGAGGCTGCCTCACTGATGGGCCCCACAGCATGGACCCGGAGCTCCTGCTCTGCTCTGCAAGAGGCAGCCCCGCACCCCAAGGTCCTGGGGGTACCAGGCAGCAGCCACACCCTGTCCTAGCACTTGTCCCTCAAATACCACCCCCGTGGGAGGGTTGGTTACCGAAAGGTTGTGGGCAATTCTTTCCTTCCTCTCTTTGCACTGAAATGAAAATCACTGCCCATGACAGACGGTAACCCAGGTGCTTTCACTCTGGAATCACCCAAACTGATTGCTTCTGTGGCTCAGAGAGTTAATACACACAGGTCGTCAAGACAACTCTCTTCTGCTACTTAAGCAAAGCTGTTAATAAATAATTACTATGTTGTATCTTATAAATCAAAGAAAAAAAATAAGGCCTTTAAGCATTCTCAACTCCAGGTCATGCAGGTGGACAGTGCTGATGTCAGGGTTTTATCTGCTCAGGACAAGCCCCCTTCTTCCTCCGTTTCAACCAAAGGTGTCTGAATTGCTCCACAGCTTCAATGACCTCACTGGGAATGGGCAGAGTGGGTCCCTGGCTACGGCCGGAACCTCCCCCAAAGCTCCCTCACCGACTGTCCTAACACAGTGGCGGCAGCAGCAGTAGCGAAAAATCATGGTGGAGCCAGGGGCCAGGATCGGGGGGGCACATGTGCTCTTTGGGGGCCTTTTCCTGCCACATCTCCCTGGAACTGCCTGCATCCTTGGGTGTCACCTTAGGACCTGACAGCACTCTGCACACTGCATTTCACTAACCGCTGAAGAGGGAGACAGAAAAGACGAGAACTTCTTTGAACCTGTCTTCGGGCTGTTTTGCGTGAGCTTATTTCTTCCCCTTGTGTGTGCCCTCTTCCTGCTTTCCCGGTGCAAGGCCCTTAGAACTGGGTTCTATTTCTTTTGTCCCACAATGCAGTGCTTAAGTGGAGTCCTGGACTTAGTGGAGCCACTTAAAATATTCTGAAAGTTTTTTTAAAAAGAAAATTTGCCGTTAAAATTTCTCCCCCAGCTCCTGGTCACACGTGTGCAGGACTCGTTTGCGGAGCTTCGTTTTTGGGCACCGTGACTTCTATTAAGGAGAGAAACCACCAGTGACAAGCTCTCCTGCTCCAGGGCAGAGACCCATTTCCAACAGACTGTCCGTTTCACCTGAAACACTATGAATAAAAAGTGACAAATGTCACAGGCAGGGGAGTCACTGACTTTATCTCTGCTCATTTTAGAAAGACACTTGCTTTAGGAGATTCTTGCATTCTGCCCCCATCTTAACATCGTCTCCCGTTTGGGACAGGGATCTAATGCCCACCCTCTGAGGGGCTCACACTTGACAAAGGCTGTGACTCCAATATATAGGGTGCTTCCTGCATGACCCCGGGCCCCATGAGCCTATTTATTAAACAGACAAACCACTTCCATGAGGGTAAAGGTCAGAACACTAAGTGATAGAGGAACTAGATGCGTCCTTTAAAATCAAGAAGAACGCAGGGCCTGGCAGAGCCTCTATCAACCAGAGCACGTGTCCCCAGATTCTGTCCTCCCTGAGCTCTCGAGTTAAACAGAAGCAGTGGCGTGAGTGGTCCACTGAGGGGCCCACCTCCTCTTAGGGAATTATACCCTGCAAAACGTGCGTGGGCAGTTCCTGACTTCTCTGAACTTACACAAAATCCTGGCATTTGTTGTCCCTTCTCTAGTCTCCATTCCTAACTTTTTAAAATGTATCTTTGTTGATTTCAGAAAGAGAAAAGGAGAGGGAGAGAGAGAGAGGTAGAAATATCAATGATGAGAGAGTCATTGATCGGCTGCCTCCTGCACGCCCCTGACTGGGGATCGAGCCTGTAACCCAGGCATGTGCCCTGACAGGGAATCGAACCCCGATCTCCTGGATCCTAGGTTGATGCTCAACCGCTGAACCACGCCCGGCCGGGCACCATTCCTAACAATCAAATGTGAGGGGTCCCAGGTGGAATTCTGACTTTTTCTCCCACAATGCAGTGCTCTCCTGCAGCAAGGTTTTTACCCAAGTGTTTATGTACTTGGTGGGTGTCCAGCAAGCTATTCCCACTAATGGGCCTGCCCACTGTCCCGCCCTCCCAGGCATGCTCAGGCCAGGCCGCACAGGGCCGGAGCTCTTACCAGCTCCCCGGTGGGGCAATCTTTTCTCCATCGCCCGGCTCTCCTTTCTGGGGCCCGGGGGTGGCGCGGCCTTGTCCAGCTCTCCGGGGCTGACATCCAGGGACGCCGGTGGGTACGGGAGGGTGAGGGCTTGCAGAAGCGGCTTCCTGGGCAGGGGTGGCTTAGAGCCTGGCTGCTCCGACGACCGGGCCTTCCCCTTCCCCTGGCTGTTGGGGGACCTGGCCCCTCGAATAGTGGGGGCCGTCCCTATGTGACACTTGTCATCTTTTGAGAGCAGAGCCAGTCCTCCTTTTTCTAGCCTGACCTCAGCACTGTACCTCTTGATTCCTTTCACTTCTGGTGAGGACACATCTCTGTGTTTGAAGGAGAGAGACGTGGACCGGAGCTTGACGGGGAAGGGGCCTCTGTCCCCACTCGGGAGAGGCTCCTGGGTAGTGGGGCAGGGCTCTCTTGTGGCTGGTGTGGTCGCCGCATCCTGGGGGTTCCACTCCAGCCCAGCCTGGCTGGCCACCTTGTTCCCTGAGTCCTGAGAACCACACTCAGCTGGTGAAGGTGGCTCCTGAGGGTCCAGTTTTTGGTTCTGATGCTCCAGAGGCGTCTGGAGGTCATCGAGGGCGGCCTCGCTCTTCCAGGCCAGGCTGCTCCTCAACAGGGGCAGCCGGACAGTGGAGGGGACAGCAGTGGGGCCCATGGGGCTAGGGCGCCCCAGCCTTTCTCTGTGGGCTGTGTGTGGCCACGCCCGGCCTGAGGACACGGAGAACTTCTTCACGCCCCGTGGCTTGCCACCTCCTCTCCCGATTTTCTGCTCCGGTGCCTCCCTTTTGGGCTCCCTGTGTGGGGACTCAGCCTGTTCAGCCCTGGGGGACTCCATGGGGGTGACATCTTTGTCCAGGGCACAGGGAGTGAGCTCCTCTGGAGGTGACTCTGAAGTGGGTGGGGTGGGGGACACGCTGAGGCTCCGGATTGCCGCTGGGGCCTTGTGTTTCAAGCAGCTCTTGGGGGCTGGGGGGCTGGGGGCATGGTCCTCAGAACACTGAGTCTCTGCTCCCTGGGGACTGGGCACTGCCAGTGTCAGCTCTGCCTCCTTCTGTACACTGGGGTCTGGCCCATCTGTACCAGGGGGAATCTCAATGGGGATGGCAGGGCCGGCCCCAGGAGGTGTTGTGTCTTCCTCAGGGACACAGGGAGATAACAAGCTCTCAGTGTCTCCAGAAGTACAAACCGCCTCGTCAGCTGTGTCCTCGGATGGCAGACACATGCTTTCAAGAGATGGCTCCTCCCTCTGATTTTTGCTGTCAGGCTCGGGGTGCGGGGAATCCTCCGGCAGATGTGGGGACTCCAAGCAGGGGGCTGGGCCTGACACGGACTCTGCGACCTCTGGGGTGGCTGGACGGCTTGAGGGATTGTCCCCAGGGGAGCTCTCCTCCTCGGCACTGGCACTGAGCGCCGGGCAGTGCTGCAGGCGTGCCCGTCTTGCACGGGGTCCCACAGGTGGCAGCACGGTGGCCGGTTCCCCAGGCTCGGGGCCTCTGTCCAGCACCCCATCCTGCTGTCCAGCACTGGGCTTCTCCTCTGAGCTGACCATGGGTAATGGCTTCTCGTGGGATTCCTCCTCCTCGAGGGTGCACGTCAGGTCGCTCAGGGATTCGGACTGTGCCCGCTAGGAGAGGTGACAAGAACAGACAGCATGAGTGCACCGAGTATCGGGCCTGCGACCCGCCTGCTTTGCTCCAGGCTCCCCATCTCAGAAGCTGGCACCTGAGGGAACATTCACATCCAGCCATCTCTTCCTACTCCCTCCCTCACTGGTCTATTTTGGATTCTTCCCTCACAAACTCAGCTTTCAGCAGAACAATGGCAGCCATGCCCTCAAAATAAACGTTGCCTAAGGCTCTGTGGCCCAGTCACAGGATGGTGCTCCACAGAGCGAAGCAATGGAAAGGGGACAGGCGCCAGGTGGAGGCAGGTCTGCCACCCTGTGCACTCTACGTGCGTTATGTCTTTACGCCTCGCTTCACCCCAGGGTGGGAAGGACTGTTACCCCTGCGCACCTAGAGATCGGCCTCAGCCAGGTCCACACCCTGGTAGAGGCTGAGCTCATGAGCCCAGAGGAAGCTGGGGCTCTGTAACCCCAACTCGGAGCCAGCCTCCCACCTCAACACTCTCACCCAGGTTTGCACCCTCATAGCGAGGGCAGACTGGTTTGCCTGAAATGCGATAATATTGTGTCAAACAGGATCAATAGTGAACCACAGCTTATAAGATAAAGTCCAAAGTTTTCAGCTAAACTTAGTCTACAGTCTCTGCTCTTGTTTCTCCAGCTCCCTCCTCAGGTCCAGCGGAGCCCCCATTACTGTAGGTACCAGACTGTGAACCTGAGCGACTCCCTCACACCTCCGGAGTACTCTACAAGCACCCCCAGGACTCCCACATTTCACTCCGACAGAAAGCCTTGCCTCTTCCCTTCTCTCCTGAAACCTTACCCTGTCTTGGGGCATTTTTCTTCTGCAAGGTCCCTGAAATTTAGACTTGGCCCTCCTTACTGTACACAGAGCCATTCCTGCTCTTTTAGGAAGGAAAGGAGATCAGGGAAGTTGTGAATCATTCAAAAGTCATACGTGAAAATGACCCAAAGGTTGAGGGTTTTGAGACTGATCTTTGTAAAAAATTCATGACACTGGACCCGGATAGTCCCCAGGCCGCTGCAGACGCACAGCTCTCTCCTCCCCCCTTAGGCAACACTTGGGTGTTTGCGACAGGTTTCTGTTGTTTGTTGATGTTATTTTTAACATTTTCCAGCCAGCGTCTCCTTGCTAAAGAACACAGGATAACTGGGATGTTTGAACAATAACCAAAGCTAACTCTTGCCAAGACTCACACTCCTATCCCTCTGGGTATGAAAAGAGGAACATGCGTGAGGAAACCTACAGAAATGTCAAAAGCTACAGGTACAAAGGCATTACTGGCCTTTTGCTGTTACAAGAAATCTCTGATGTTGAAATCTCTTTAGGATGAGGGTCATGTTATAAAATGCTCAGAGCCCACACTAAGCCTGTAGAGGGGGAGCAGGCCCCACACGGGCCCATCCCAGCTTGAGCCAGCGGCAGCTCCGGGGAAGCTCCAGTGGAGGGGTGGGCAGGACAAAGGTGGGTGTGGAACATGGATTCTAGAGGATGGGCTTGGATGCTGAGCAGGGGGTCAGGGCACAGCAGCAAGGATGCGTATGCCCACTCCATCTCCACCGCTCCCCCTCACCTCCTCCTCTGGGCCCTCCTTGGAAAGCAGAAGTAGAGGAGCCACTGCTCAGCCTGCACCAGGATGGAGACCATCCTGACTGCCTACTCACTACCTCCTCTCACCAGCACGAGTCTTGGGGCAGCATCCACATACTCTCCAGGCAGAAGACACTGCTGGTGAGCAGTGCTGGGTGAGGGGAGGCACCAGTCTCTGAGACCTGAGGCCTGTAGCTGGCGGCTCTGCCAGCCATGCAACCTTGACCTAGGCATCTCACGATGCTGCTCCTGGTAGAGTTTGTGATGTTCCTTGCTCCTGGCACTGCCGGGCTGGGATGAGGACTGGTGTGGGGAGATGCTCATGTCAACACTTATGGGTGCGCCATTTCTGTGCTGGAGCTCCAAAGGGCACAGTTCCATGCAGCTGGTAAAATGCTGAGCTAACCACCCACGCCAGTCTTCCCTGACCTCTGCTTCGAAGGGGCAGACAGGTTCAGCCAGTTGCACACCTAAATGTGGTTTTCAAACTTGAAATAAATATTAGTCTTGAGAGCCAAGATTTTTTTGTTTGTTTGTTTTGTTTTTTTAATAACTATGCCAGATTGGGTTTTTAAGGTAAGAAAAGCCCTCTGCTTTCTTCTGGAGCAATAGACTCAAAGCCTAGATGCGTGGGGGACAGTTTGCTTCACTGATGACAGAGCCGGGGATGCCCAGCTGGGCATGGACTGCGGTTCTGCCCAAATGGAGGAAGGCACTTGGGCAGCCAGAGGAGGAGACTAAAGTGGAGGCTCTGCAGGGACCTGAGCCTGGGGTGGGGGTGGGTGGGTGAGAAAGAGATCCCAGATATTGTGGAGGGTCAGAGAAGCAGGAGGAACTTGGACCCCCCTGTCTAGTGGAGCCCAAAGGGGCAGCAGAGGGGCAGTGTGGTGGCTCTTCCCGCCCACAGAGCAGATGGGAGCACAGGAAGCACCTTAGTCCCCAGGGTGCCGCATTATCAGGAAGGCTCTTGTGGTGGGGAAGAGAGGCCTCATCACCAAAGGGCCAAGGGGGCGGTGACACTGAAGAACAGGAGCCTCCACCCGAGGACCAAACAGTGATACTGGTGACCACAGGCCAGCTACCTCTGCCCAGTCGGAAAAATATGAACACCTCCAAACACGTGGCATGTCCATGCAGCCCCCACCGAGGAGGGAAGGAAAGAAGGAGAAGAAATGGAAATGACTCTAAATCAAGGAAAGACTTTTTGTTATTTGAAAAAATGTGGTTTAAGAGCGAAGACAAGTTCAAGAGCTAAGAAAGAGAGGTACAGCTCTTCTTTCCCCGGTGCAGGAAGAAGGGACACTGCACTTCCCCCTCAAGTGGGAGCCAGGCTTCCCTCTGCCCCGAGTCCTGGCCGGGCTGTGGCTGGTTACACATGCCCCTGCCAGGGCAGCAGACATCCCCGTGGGAATAAAGCCCACGTTCGAGGGCCAGAGGGAGCTGGCTCCTTCCCTGCCCTGCGGCTCCACTCAGCACGAGGACAGGCAGGTCAGAGCTACTGACCCTGCCAAGTCCCCACAGCTCAGAGCCTCTAACTGTAAATGACCTGGATATGTGAGCACTTGTACACATCCTCTAGTCCCCAGCTTGCTGAGGGCACAGCGCCCTGGAGGTAACCATAGCTCACTTCTTTCCCCATTATTAGTCCCCTCAAAAGCCAAACTTTAAAAATTCATGCCAAACCTTCTAGCATGAGTTTCAAAAGCACATTCCATATGCCCAAAGGGACACACTGTCTCAGGGAGTCCCTGATATCCTGAGCGGCCCTGTGCCACCGTCTCCAGCTGAAGCACCTAGCTTGACCCGGCTCCTTCATCACCCCCGTCTTGTCTCAAGGGACGAAGGGAGAGAATGTTGGTCTTTGAGAATCTTTCTCAGCACTGTCGGCTGCTTAGCCAGGCTGGCCCGCACCCGGTTCCTCAGCTCCTCTAGGGGTGAGGCAGTGCAGGCACTGCCAGGCAGGGGAGAAGGCACCAATCCTATGTGGTAACTCCCTGGTACCATGAGGCCAAAGTACTGCACAAGCAAGTTCTCGGCTCCCACAACTATGAGCTGACAACTGCCCGGGGCAGCATGCTCAGAGAGAGGTCTGTCCTCACACGGGCACGATCCCTCTGCTACTAAGCAGGTCCTCACCCAAGGGTGGTGTCCATTCTAGTGGCTCAGCTTCTTCTCCTGCCAGTCACTCATTCATTGTTCATTCATTCATGTATTCTACAAGTGTTTGCTGGATGTCAGCTCTGTGGCTAGCTGTGCTCCAGGGGCTGGGAGTGCAGCTGGGACAAGGTCTCAGAGAAGACTGGCGGTAAACAAGTGAGCACATACATTTCCAAAGGTCGTGTCTGCGTGTGGCCAGTGCTATAAAGGAAGTGAGCGCGGTGGTGGGAGGGGGGGCTGCTTCCACAGGATGCTCAGGTGAGCCTCTGGGGGGAGGGCTCTAAGCTGAGACCCCGAGGCTGAGGAGGAGCTGCCAGGAGAACCGTGTCCCAAGCAGGAGGTAGAGCAGGTAGAAAGCCTGAGGTCAGAACAGCTTGGAGAGCTCAAGCAGTAGAAAGGAGGCCAGTGTTGAGAGAGCAAGAGGAAGTCTGGGAGGCAGGCAGGCCTGGGCGTGCCAGGCCCAGAGTGTGGATGTCAATGAATGCAGAGGGAAGGCACTGAGAAGCAGCACACGGCAGATTCTTGATAAGGGCTACAGAATGAATGAATGAATGAATGAACGAACAAATAAAGTGTTCACGCAGGGGAGAGACATATCTAACATGGTGAAACGTCAAGCAATTCCACCTCATGGAGCAGGTCAATTGGGGCCACAGAAATTGCTCAGAGGGGGCACTTGACCCTGTGGGGAGAGAGGCAGGGTGGGGGGGTGGGAGAGAAGCCCAATTACCGAAGACAGACGCCTCATTTTGCTTGACCGCTGGTTGCGGGGCTTAACCAGGAGCTTGTGCTTAGCTGCAGAGTTGTCCAGGCAGGAGGAGAATTCTGGGGGGTAACTGAAATCAGCCACCGGCGCCACACTGCTGTCCAAGGCCCTGGAGAAGACGGGGGCATCGCTCGTGTGCCTGGAGGAGAGCTGGTCTGGAGAGGGCGGCCGAGATGCAGAAACCAGAGAGACCTTCACGAGAGAAGGAGCGGATGGCAATGTTAATTCTCGACATGAATGGGTGCAGCCAGCAACCCTTTGACTTGTCCTTTCACTGTGCCCTGTCTTCCCAGGAGAGGACGTTTCACACTGAGTCTCCACAGGGAGGGCCCCAGGATACAGGGCTGGGAGCGTTAAGTGTAGGGCCAGTGCCTGAAAACCTGCCACTCGCTTCCACAGCCACACAGAGAACCTGTGCCCCTGGCCCCTCAGCAGGACAACGGCCATCACCCTCCCACAGCTGTGGGCACGGGTGCTCAGGCGAGAGCATCTCTCTGATGACACAGACCAGCTCGATTCCTCCAGGGGCAGAGCCAGGCTTGGTCCTGCCTTCGGAAACTGAAGGGTGGCCCAACAGTGTGACTCCCAGGCAGGGGCACAGGATGTGCCACGCCCGTTGCTTAGCAGTCTGCCACTGGAGCTGTGGTCTGCTCATCCTAGAAGGTTTCTGTGTCTTTACGCAACGTCTTGGAGAAATCTGGTTTAAGTTACCATCTGTTAAGTAATAATATTTCACTAGTTTAAACCTCAGAAGGGAGTGACCGACAGCCAAAGACAAAAGCGTTGCCAGGGAGTCTGGCTGTCACATGCAAGAGCGATGGCAACACCCTAAGCTCCCTGCCCACTGAACTTGGCAAACTCCCCCCACCAAGTGAGGTCTAAGTGGGTCTCTTACAAAGACATTTGTCAGCATGCAGTAAGAGAGGGGTGCCCACTGAACAGCATGGCAAATGCAGCCCAGGACACGAGCGAGGTACAGAGGGGAGCTGGGAGGTGCTGGCTCGAGTTACAACCTTGCCACCTGCATCCACTCACACTCTATTCCAGGGTGGCGCTCAATATGAGTGTCGAGCTTATGTGGTTTCTCCGGGACTATTTTCCATTTTTTTTACTGTAGTAAAATACATATAAAATTTAACATCTCAACCATTTTTAAGTGTGCAGTACAGTGGGATTAAATTCATATTACTGCGCAGCCATCGCCACCATCCGTCTCCAGAACTTTTCCTCTTGTAAAACTGAAACTCTGTGCCCATCAAACATTTCCCCGGTTCCCTCTCCCCCAGCCCTTGGCACCCACAATTCTACTTTCTGTTTCTACGATTTGACTTGGAGTGCCTCATGTAAGCGGAATGTTACATTACTTGCTGTTTTGTGAGCACAGTGTCTTTGAGGTTCACCCTCACTGCAGTAGGTGCCAGTTTCCTTCCTTTGTGCATACAGGCTGCGTCTGCTTAACCATTCATCCGTTAGGGACACTTGTGTTGCTTCCACATTTCAGCTGTTGCGAACAGGGCTACGAACATGACTGTACAAATATCTTGTTGAGAGCTTGCTTTCAATTCCTGTGGCTGGGTACCCACAGACAGAACTGCTGGGTCATACACTAGTTCTATTTTAGTTTTCTGAGGACCCTCCATGCTGCTTTCCACGGTGGCCGCCCTGTTTTACCTTGTGAATACCAGCGCACTGGGGTTCCAATTTCTCCATTCTTGCCAAAATATGTTTTTGTTTGTTTGTTTTCTTACAGTAGCCATCCTAATAGGCGAGGTGGTGTCAAACTCCCATTTTAACTTAAGACCGTAATTTTGTGCATCTCAGGATGACTTAGTAAGGCCTTGTGGAAACAGTCTTCTCGGGAGGCAGGCAGACAGCAGGCTCCGAGGGGCAGGTGTACACCCCGCTCAGCTGCTTTTCCAGGGCCCTGGAGCCCCACACAGAGTAGGTGGCCAGCAGCCTCCTCTGAACCAGGGGATGGGGCGCAGGAGGAGGTCACTGCAGGACAGACAGGCTCTGACGCAGGGACGCCCCGCAAGGGCACTGCCTCTTCCCTGTTCGCAGAAAGGTCCCTTACATTTTGTCAGGCAAGTATAAAGTTTATTTCTGTCAGTTGGGAGAAGACAATTATAAAAATGAGGGAAAGGGGCTATAAGTGGACATACGCTATTTTAGTTCTCTTGTTTTAGCTACTTGGTTTCCTATAGGAATAAAAGCACAAAAAAAATGTTTTTCAAACAAACCACAGGACTCCTGGCCACAATGTTCTCTGTACCTGTGGCTTCAGCTTCCTTCCCCTGTTGTAATCGATGGCTCAGGAAGTCGCCTTAGGTTGAATGGGCGATGGCTTCCCCAGGTGGTCCTCCTTAACCGTCACCAGCAGAAAGGGTGCATTTCAAAATCATACAGAATCCTTCATTACCCATCTTGTCAGGGGAACACTGTATATAAACACCTGGTAAAACTTCGGCTCTTTTGTTTTGCTGATTGTCTGGGACTCCAGAAAATAGAAAGATGAGCTGCTTTGTAATACAGTGCATGTAGGAATGAGAATGATTTCTTTTATGACAAAGGGCCTCTGGTCATCCCTCTATAAGCCCAAAGGACAGGCATTCCCTGCACCAGGGCACCCTACATTTACTCTTTCTGAGCAGATGGCCCTGGTGCACCCCACTCTGTCCCCTGTGCTGGGGGGCCCTGGCCAGGAGCTTCCCTTCCCTGACAACAACCTATGTCCTCGCACACGCCCCGTGCTGGCTGCCACAGTGAGTCTCCCTGCTGGGCAGCTGAACTCTCGCTGTGGCTTGAGGTCTTAGGTCTGGAAAGACCAACCTCTTTGGGCCAGGGAGAACCATGAACCCCGTTCTTGGTCACTGAAGCACCTGCAAGAGGTGGGGTAGGGCCCACGGGGCGAAGGGGCAGGAATGCTGACCTGTGGGTCCGCAGCATCTGAGCATGCACACTGGCACTGCTTGTTCCCAGTCACCCGTTTTCCCTGAAATCTGTGCTTCTGGATGATTCTGGAAGTGGATGATTTAAAAGTCTAACTGTGGCCCTTTGTTGGGGGATGTGGCTCACAGGGCTCTAAGGAAATGGCCTGGGGTTCAGAGGCTTTTTTGGGGGTGACCATGGGTGACAGTTGCTTTAAAATGTTTGTTCTCAAAAAGAGGGGCTCAGCCATGGGCAGAAGGCAGAGGGTGGTGAGTCCAGGAGCGGCCAGCAGATTCGGGGCAGCCGTGGTGGGGCTGGCTGGTCTGGGACAAGAAGCCAGCTGGTGTGAGCTCATGAGGAAAAGGCTGGCACTGCCCTACCTGATCTCTTCTGATTCTCTCCCAAACCCTCTGATTCCTAGAAGTGAGGGAACCTGCCCAGGGCTCCAGCTCCACAGCACTGGGTGCATTTCCCCCTTTGTCACCAGAGCTGTGTCCCCTTCACTGACGCGCCCTCCTCTCCTGCAGCAAACAGGCTTGCCAGTTTGCCACGCTCTATCCAGTGTCCCATACTTAGTGGTAGGAAACCTGGAACATGACTAGTTAGATGGAATTTTACCTTGAAATCACCAAATTAAGTTTCATCAGTTGCCAGCTCACATGCCAATGAAACTTTAAAAAGTGACTCTGGGTATTTCCCAAAAAACTCATTCTGCCAAGAAATATCACCTTGGCAGTGGCATCAAATATTGATACTAAAGACCTTTTTCACAGTAATCTTCATTAAGTTTCTCTGTCCAGCATGCAAGCCTGTGTGAAGCATCACAGCAGGAAAAAATAAACAGCCCACAATGCCATCCTTTGGGATTCAGGCCCCATTATATCAAATGCCACGTATTATATAAACACGTCTTAAAGTGCGCACTGCTCCCCTCAGCTGGCCACTGGGCCCCAGGAAAACTTTCAGGGCACAAAATAGGATCATTGTGTCTTCAAAACCACGATGATAAAGATTCTTTTTTTTAAGGCTTAAAGACTCAGATTTTGGTTTTCTATGAAGCTAGTGGATTGTTCGTATAATCCAATAATTGATAAAATCCAAGAATGTTTTTTGAAGGACCCTGACAACCATGGGAGGGTTGTTGAGCGGGACGAGGTCAGCCCCGCCCAGCACGAGTGGTTCCCACTCAGCTAACCGTGGAAGAATCTGCACATTATGGCGCTTGGTGGATCTGGAGCTGGGTTTACTCCTTAGTGAACGGACTGGAAACAACCGGGTCTTGTACTGTCTCTCCACGCTAAACACAGGGAACTATGGCACACGAGCATCGGGCAATGCCGTGGGATGGAATGGGGCGAGAGGGTCAGCAACGGCTCACAAGGGACATGTCCCCCACGTGGCCCTGAGACACACAATCACATAGGGTCCTGAGGCCAGGGGACACTGAGGCTGCACCCCTGAGGGTGCAACGATGTGCTTGTCACGTGGTAATTATGACGTAAGCAGCCACAAGCATGTCAACTTCTCCAGTATTTTAAGGTGTTACAGGGTGTAAGGTTGGCTTGAAGTCCAAGAAACAGGGCAAACCGCCCCCCTGTCCTCTCTTCCTTCTCCACAAGGTGGGAGAGCGGCGGTGGGTAGCCCACTGTCCTCAGACCTGTGCGTGGAGCCAGCAGGGACAGGTGTGCCCTCGAGCAGAGTTCTGAAGGGAGTGCTGGGCTTGTTCACACTCGACCACACCGCAGCCTCCCTGGGCCTAGTGTCAGTGATCCACTGGGCACCCACAAGCACACACAAAGTGAGCAGATAGTCATCCCCTGGCCTTTGGATTTCAGCACAGAATTGGCAAGACTCATTCATAATGAACCCCCGAGACCTCATCATGAATGCCCTTGACCAGGCAGAAGTGGCTGCCCCAAGGATGCACTGGGCGGGGGTGTGGCTATAAAAATGGACCCTGGACCTTGTTTTCCACCTGTCAGCATAACACGAGTAACTCCAACTCTGTCCAACCCTCAGCAAGCCTGTCTATGAGGGAAAATGTCATGTACAAGCACATGTAGGGCCTAAAGTGGCGGCACCATGAGCTTTGTTGTTCACACATCAGTAAGAGCTCAGCTCCTCTTCCCGGGTTCTCAGCGGAGGGGAGGGGGCACCCAGGATGAGTTCCCCCACCCTGTGGGGGTCATGCGTACCTCTCCTGCCTCTCAAACCTCCCCTGCCGCCCTGTTTACCAGAACCATGCCTCACATTCCCGCCCCTGACCTAACAAGTTCTCAAGGTCCTCCACTGAGATGTGACAGCCGAGATTGAGTCATCATGTCCACCACTCCCTCCTCCTTCCAGCCAGTCCGGACAAAGAGAACAGGCACAAAGGCGTTTCCTTCTGGTCTGGCCATCTGCTCAGGCAGGAAAAACGAGGTATGGCATTCCCTGTACCAGACCTCTAACCTTCATAAAGAATGCACCCAAACCCTGTCTCCCAACAAGACCTGAACTTCTGCTCAAAGAATGAAAATAAACACTGGCTGTGGGCCCCAGGGGCCTGGTCTGGAATGCCTCCTGCTGCACTGAGCCGGCCACCAGCTGTGGGGGGTTGCACAGGGGGCCACCCAAGGCCCTGGCTGTCCTCTGTGGTGAGTGAGGGTGGACACATAGGGTGCAGGCTGCACTTGCCTTTATGGTTGTGCCGAGACCCAGGTCGTGCAGCAGGGACATCTCTGGGGGGCTTCTGGGCAGTCCATCGTCCTCAGAACTCATGCCGGCATCATCTCCCCGCTTGGCAGGAGGGCGCCCTGGAGGAGGGGGTGGCCCCATTTTCACATTACACTGTATTTTTAACTGGATTGGAATAAAGAACATTTGCTCTTGTTTTCATCAGCGGCTTTATCAACAAACCCTCCTGCCCCAATTCATTCATTTGGGAGATATTTTCAATGCCATTGCCGAGGTGCAGAGGACTGAGCCACAGACAAGAACGTCTGCCACCAGCTCTGGCTGTCACCTTGAAAATGAGTAGTTATAACTCAGACGTGTCGAGATCCAGTCGTAACTAACTTGGTGTGGGAAAGCTGTGACATGCACGTGATTTTACTTTACAATATGATCAAATAAACCAAGCAGGAGCAATTTAAAAACATCTCGATTTATATTCCACATACATACCAAGGGACGGTGCCACGGAAAAGTTTACCTGCAGAGCCTTAATTCGGTCACACACGTTTTCTTGGGAAAACACCCGCACAGGCCGCGTAGGGTCCTGTCCCGACTCAGGGATGAAAATGCTGTCATGTGAGAGGGCCCGGCTGCCCAGCGCGCCCCTCGACTCCCTAGGATGAAAGAGACCCCGTGAAACTCTGCTCGCTGCCCCCTCAGCTGGGGTCCTCCGGATGAACAGCCGGGGCATGTGGGTCAGGGGCCCTGCATACAACCAGCCCATGGCTGCTCCTGACTTTGGTCTATCCTCACCCTGTCAAATCCCACAGTCTACTACTAGGAGCATTGCAGAGATAGAAATTTTCCTAACAGGTCTGAAGTCTGTGTGGATTCTTTTTATTAATAGAAAAACTTGGGTCTGACGAGGTGTGAGGTCCAAGACAGGAGGCCTCGGCTGGCTGGCTGGGTTGTCTGAGGGTGAGCTCATTCCTGTGGGCCAACGTGCAGCCCCTGGGTGGGCTGGGGGCTGTGTCTGCACAGCAGGTCCAGGGCCTGCCTGACATGCTCGCTTTTCATTACCTGACGTGATCTGTGCAACGCAACCTGTGTGCCTAGGTCCTGGAGTAGATGGCAGCCCCTCCTGTCATCACCAGTGCAGCCCTTTCCCCAGCTCAAGGCTCCAGCTTGGAACTCAACCCACAGGGCATTCACAAAATGTTCTAGGAGGATGTGAGTTAGCTGTCGGGTTTTCCTAGCAGCAGTGGCTGCCTGAACAATAGGTGGAAGGAGGTGATTGAGACCCAACGATGAAGGAAGGAAAGGCTGCCCCGGCAGACACTGGCCATCTTGTACGCCACAACCCCCCAGGCTACCCTGCGCGGGCATCCTGTCCTCTGCGGCATTAGGGACTCTTAGGTGTGGCTCTGCTCTCCTGCAGACCTGACTGTGTGGGTTAAGGTGCTCTCTAACTTCTTTCTAGCCTGCAACAGTGGATTGCAAGTGGGGAACCCGTGGCTTCAGAAGGGTGTGTCCTTAGATTTCTGGGAGGGACTCAGGCCAAGTATAAGCACCAGGCAGGCCCTCCCACCAACGGCAGCTCTTGTCACAGAGATCACAGGCACAACCTGGTTTCCTTCCTGCAGTGGCCAGCCCGTGGCCTCACCCTTTGGAAACCACGATCACTACAACCACCTCCACTCTGGGTGGAACTGGGAACTGAGACGGCATGAAAAGGCCTCCGCAAAGTACACTGGCAGAAACACAAGGCCATTCACCACAGGAACATTTATGGAAGCAAAAGACCGAAGCAACTCAAATGTCCTTCAGGAGGGAAACACCATCTAGTGGAGGCTCTGCAGCGGACCAGCAGGGGAGGGGGGTCTCTGTGAGCTGCGTGTGGGCGGTGCCAGGCTTTATTTAAGAATACATAAAAAACAGAGCACAGAACACTTACGGTGTGTTAGCTCGGTACAGGCAAGGGGGTATAAATGTATATGAACCTATATGTGCAGTTGCTTATATTTTTAAACATAAAAGGATAACAAGTTGATAAGAATGATTTCCTTTGGGGGAAAGGACAGAACAAGATGGGAGACTGGGTGCCAAGGGACCGAGGGTTACACTTTTGCCTTTGAAACTATGTAAACTTTTCATGCAGTTAAAAGACAAAATCAAAGAAAAAAGGAAATAGAACAATCTCTAAAATGAGAAAACAACCCGAAACAAGCCGAGTTTTATATCAGGTTGTTGACATAACCACACAGAGAAGAGTGATTTTAAGTGACTTTAACTCCACTTCCAAGTGACTTTTGCCTTTACATCTGTAATAGGCAAATTCTAAGAACAAAAACCACAAAGATATCAAGTTGTACTTGGTAGTCTGAGTAGTAACAACGCTGATTCTAAAAAATCCAGTGCAGAGCAAACTTCACAACATGTAACCTCTGTGTGGGAAAGGAGGCTAAGAGCACTATTATAAGTACATTGTTCGATGAAGATAAGTAATTTTGTTAATATCATTAGCAAGATATCCAGTATAAGAGAAAAATCAATTCAAATAAAGAATCAAAAAAGTAAAAATTTTATCTTATTAAATTTAAGCTGGAAATATCAGTGAATTAATGATTTATTTTTTCTCTTAAAAAATAAAGCATCTGCCTGGGAAGGGGGCGGGAGCAGGGTGGAGGGAGACAATGGGGGAAACGAAAGGGGACATATGCAATACTTTCAACAATAAAGATACAAAGCATCTTGCCTAGTTATATGTACTGGAAAGGTCTAGAAGCAGTGACAGGAATGACCTAGCTATCATCACCCTGGCAGCCAGCTGGGGTCTCCTCAGGCCATTTCACCCTGAAAGGAACTAGGGCCCCGTGAAGAAATGGCTGATTACAGGTCTAGGGCAGGAAATGCGCAAAATAACCCGAGATTTCTCCTTGTGCAGGAAAGCAAAGAAGCTTTCAGAGACAAGTGGGGTCATGTTAAAAGAACCCAGGAGCTAACTGAAGTGACTTCCAACGACATAACGTGGGATGATGTGAACATAAAGATGAATAAAGGTTGTCGTGGGCTAAAGCAAATCAGAGAAAAGCCCCTGCCTTAATAATCAAGAAAAAACAGAATTCAATTGGTCAGTGCTGGAAGTTGCTAGGGTGAGAGGTCATCACCCTTTGTTGAGGGTGGATCAATAAAAGGACCATTATCTAATCTAAGCATTTCCTGCCCTTCCTGTACAGCCCGCATTTGAGGGTCACCAAGGAGCTGATGAAGGGAGGGTCTTTACAGAATTCCAGGAGGCTCATGCAGAGTAAGTGGCACAATTAGAAAAACCACCATTTTGCAACGAAATGATGAATCTAGGCAATGACCATCAGCAGGTGTCAAAACCATTAGGTGAAGAATGGTGGGGGGATCACGCTGAGAACCCCCTGAACCCACTGCTCAGTCTCAGAGACACCAGAAGTGGGACAACCAGAGAGTATGTGCCCTGTGATGTGAAGTGACAATAAGTCTCCGGTACTATCTTGAACCCCAATCTAATTAAATATCTAGATCCATCTAACACTTTACACGAAATTCAGAGAATATAGGAATGAGTTCAGTCATGCCAAGAGAAAGCAAAGCCAGAATGTGGGATATTCTGCAGAGCAATTAACCCTGCTCTTCCAGTCGGTCAATGACATGAAACAAAGAAGGGGAGGGGTTGTTACAGATTAAGAGATTTAAGAGGCAAAACTGCACACAATAAATGGGTGTTAACGGTTCAAGCCCACAGGGTCCCACAGCTTTGTCAGCATTAATGTCTTGGCAGATGGTATTCTTCTGGCCACGGTGATGGGTGAGAAGTTGCTGCAGGGTCTAGGAGACACACACTTGCACTGGCTGAGAGCGCCTTTAAAAAGACCTTGCCTGTCCTCCACGCTGCTCTTTCCAACTGTCACCTGCACTTCCTGAGCCTCATCTCATGCCACCCTCAAGCTCCTTTTCCTAGCATCAAGCCAGCAAACTATTACTAATAAGTGAGGGCCAGGCCCTTGCTAGATGAGGGCACAGTCCCCACCTTCCCATGGGCTCGGTGATAGAGGAGATGGACACGTGGACAGGTCATTTCACCTCCGCTCGCCCTTCCTGCTATGCTCCTGTTCCGTGGCTGGAGGGCCACTCCCAGGCCCGTCTTCCCGACGCCAGGACTGTGTGTTCTAGTCAAGAGCCGTGGGTGGGGTGAGGGTTACAGTTTCCCCGGGGCTGGCCCGGTGAAGATGTTTAATAATTAGCAATATTATCGTGACAAAGTCTTCCCCTCAAGACTTTGGAGCATGCCCTCTAAAACACCTGCGTTCAGCTGTCCTCTCCATGCTCCACAAGCTGAGTGTGGGCAACGTGCTCACTGCCACCACCAGAAAAAACAAATCCCCAAAACCTTGCATCTTTCCTCTCCAGTCATTTGGTGCCACCAAGTGGTCAGTGTAATTTCTACTCCATTAAACACTGGCGAGGAGACTGGTGAGAAGGAAGGAAGGAGGGCAGGA